>NW_028086625.1:894285-1581422 GCF_014824575.4 Sturnira hondurensis
ACTTTGTTCCTCTAATTTGTGACTATAATCTACCAGTTCTGTGAGCATCCTGATAAATAGTGTCCTGAATTGTGCTTCTGAGAGGCTGGCAATTTCTCGGTCGCTTAGAGTTATTGGCTCTGGGACTTTGAGTTCTTCTTGCGCCATCTTTCGGGTTGTTCGTGCCTGTTCCATAGCAGGATCAGAGCCCTAAAGTGTTCACTACAACAGGGCAACTAAGTCACTGGGTTGTGACGCTGTATGTGGGGGCGGGGTCAAAGAGGGACTATGGCGTCCCGTCCGCCGCCTGCCGCCACGGCCCTCACCAGTGCCGCAGTTGCTGCCGTCACCGGGCCCACGCGTTTCGTCCCACTGCACGCGAGTGTGCCACCGCCGTCAGCCCTCGCCCCCTGGGGCCTGCGTGGTCTGCCTCACTGTGCGTGAATATGCGCCAGCAGTCTGCCCCGCACCCCAACTGGTTCCGGGCTGCCTGCGCGCCTGGGTCGGGGGCCCTGTCCTGCCCGACCCTGCTCACTGCTGGCTCCGCCCCTCTTACCGTCCAGTTGAACAGTTAGATGTAGTCGGACTTCCGTATAATTCAATTTTCTGTCCTTTGGTTATGTCTTTGTTTCTCCAAACCTTAGTTGTATTCAAACTTGGTTGTGGGAGAAGGCACAGTGTTTCCACCTATGCCTCCATCTTGGCGGAAGTCCATTTTATTTTTTTTAAGATTTCATTTATTTATTTATCTTTAGAGGGGAAAGAGAGAGCGAGAGAAACATCAATGTATGGTTGCCTTTCGTGCGTCCCCTGCTGGTAGTTGGCCTGCAAGGAACCGGCCTGCAACCCAGGCATGTGCCCTGACTGGGAATTGAACCACGATCCTCTGGTTCGCAGGCCCGCGCTCAATCCACTGAGCTACACCAGCCAGGGCAGTATGGACATTTTAGTTGTGCTCATCAGTAAATGAATGGGTCCCAAAACTATGGTACATTTACACAGTGGAATTCTGTGCAGCAGAAAGAAAGAAGGAGCTCCTACCCTTTGTGACAGCATGGATGGAACTGTAAAGCATTATGCTAAGTGAAATCAGCCAGGCAGTGAAAGACAAATACCATATGATCTCACCTTTAACAGGAACCAAATCAACAAAACAAACAAGCAAAATACAACCAAAGACACTGAAATTGAAAACATGCTGACAATGACCAGACGGGAGAGGGGAGGAAATTTCAGAGGAAAAGGGTGAAGCGTTTGCAGGAACAAGTATAAAGGACACAGGGACAATAACAAGTGGGGCTGGAAGTGGAAGCGAGGGGGGAGGACTGGGAGGTGGGCTGGGCTGAGGGTAAAAGGCAGAAAACTGTACCTGAACAACAATTAAAATAAAGAAATATGAATGTTAAAGATGGTTTTGGTGAAGTCTTAGATGGAAATGAGGAACATGTTATTGGGAACTGAAGGAAAGGCAATCCTTGTTATAAAGTAGCAGGTAATTTGGCTGACCTGTGTTTCCTTGAGTTGGAAATAGAACTTGTAAGCAATGAACTTGGATATTTTGCTGAGGAGATTTCTGAGCAAAGTATAAAGGCATGATGTGGTTTCCTCCTTGCAACTTAGAGTAAAATGCTGAAAGAAAGAATTTGAAGAAGGAGTTTTTAGTAAAAAGGAACTAGAACATGAAGATTTGGAAAATTCTCAGCCTGTTCATATTGCAAAACACAAGAAGCTGTACTCTGGAAAGAACACCAAGACTGTGGCTAGACAAACAATTGGTAAAGATTGGTGTATGACTTGTGGATCCAGTCAGTCTGAAGAGGACAAACAGGAAAAAATGAAGGAAAGCTGTTGGGTTTATGGGATTTCAGAGACAGGAAACAAGCTGGTAAAGCTGATTTGGCTGTGAATATGTGTTTAACTCCAAGAAAAAGGATGTATTACCCCAAGAGTGGTTCAGAAGCCAGCAGGGATATCACTGCCACCACAGGCCCAGAAGGCACAGGCCAGAAAAATGCAAGGAGATAGGCTGTCATCTCTTTGATTCCAGAAAGTGAGTCACCCACTTGGTTTCAGGACCGAGGGAGCAGCACTACCACCTAGGGCTAAAGGTGTAAGGTCACCACATCTGATTTGAAGTCACACCTCTCAACAGTTACATGCTTTCTTCAAATTTTTTTCAACTTTCCCTTATGATACTTGTTGACTATCAATTTCATGCTGATATTTAGCCTTACATGGATTTTACCACTCACTTTAGGCTGCATTTTCAAGGAACACAACTCTGGCAAGACCAAGGGTTAGTGGTCCAGTTGCTGCTACTGGCCTCACACCACCCACAGGTCCTCAATCAGAAGGACCTGGGTTCACTACAAGTGACATGAGAAAGTAGGTCTTCCATATCCCATATTTCCTGTGTCCCACTACAGGGCAAAGATTCAATTTGTACTGGGCTCTTCTGTGTCCACTCACTGTCACTGAGGGAATCCTTGGTAAGCTTCCTTTCCTCCATTGCTTAAATTCAGTGAGTAAATACATTGAGACTCAGTAGCAAGCCAAAAGCTGTTTCTTTTTTTTAATATGTTTTATTGATTATACCATTACAGTTGTTCTATTCCCCTGTTCATTCCCCTCCACCCTGCAAAAGCTGTTTCTTAAAAGACCAGCTTTCTTAAAAGATCCACAGAGGATGGCAGAGTTCTGCTTCAATATCTCTGAGGTAGGACAGTAAAGATATATAGTTGTACTTGCTTGTATATAACTTGTTTATAGTACAGTCGCCCTAGTAAAAGGCAAACTGCTTCTAGTGGTCTTTACTAACAGGTACAGTGAAAAAAAAAACATTTGTCAGATCAGTAGTTGCATACCGGGCACCAAGGGGTGTGTTAATTTGCTCACAATGAAACCACGTCTGGTACAGCAGCTACAGTTGGAATCACCACCTACTTAAGCTTCTGATGATCCACTGTCATTCTCCAAGATCCATTTATCTTTTTTATCTAGCTATGCCAGTGTCCAGTAATTTCTGAAAAGTCTCATTATTTCCTTTTCTTCAATGCATAATCTCCCTGGTAAAAGGCTGTAGGTTCCTTCCAGGAAGGCTGGGAGAACGGTTAGTAGTATATCTTTTTGGCAGTATAGTGGGGCCCTTCCTCAAGGGATTGGGTCTTCCCTTAATTCAAAGGTTTCTGTGTCTCTAAACTGGTTCATCTGGTAATTGACTGAGGATTCAGTACTCTGTTTTTATGTTTCAAATTAGATTTCTGTTCATTTGATCTAGAATGCCTCTCCTTATACAGATCAAGTAGGGATTTAGTAGATTGCCCATCTTTCTCTGTTTTATGGACATCATGATTAAGTAGCCAACAACAATAGGTCTCTGCAATCAGACAATGCTGAATACTGGTGTGACCCTGCTGTCCATTACAGTAATCACATCCACCTTGCATTTGGCAGTTAAGTGCATCCTCTTGGCCCCTGACACCCCTGGACCCAATTACCCCCATTGCATTTACGTTTCCCAATTCACTGGCCACAGTTCCTACTGTAATTTCTGACCTACAAAGAAGAGCATTCACAAAGTTCTTCAAGGACATGGTGGGGGTGTTCCCCTCACAAATTTATTTCTCACAATTGTGATGACATGTTCTTTGGACCCTCCCAGTGTAGGTGAGCAGATCTTACATGATAAATCCACTTTAACATTCCAGTTTCCCTAAGCCTTTGGATATCTCTTTATAAAGTATACCAAAGAAGTTCTGGTATTTCAACTGCATTTAATATGGACCATTTTTTGGTCTGTGTTTCAGTCAACCAACAAAACTGTTCAAGCCCTGTTAAACCCTTCAAGTGGAAATATTAAACTCCAGATCTTCTTAGTGTGCCCATATCAATAAATTCAGCCCAATCCAACTTTGTTTCTTCTATTACACCACACTCTTAATATGCATTTCCAAAGATATTTCCCAGATTTCTGTCTATATAAATGGAACAAATCGTGTGGTTCATTTGGTGTGTAGTGCACTTCCTCATGGGTCACACTTCACCCCTTGGAGCCTGATGAGACTTGAGTCTAGTTACAAGTCTAGAAGCAAAGAGGGGTTTGGGGGTGAGTGCTGAGGGGAATCAGCAGCGCCTACTGAGGCAACTGCCTCAGGGGAGGCCATTGCAATCTCCTCAGGCAAAGTAGGAGTAATCTGCTCAGTCAGGAGTGGTTGTGCTGGCGAAGAAGATTCATCACAATTTAAAGGTTCCATGTCCTGATATGGTCACATTCAATTTTCAGGATCTTATTCCTTCAGTCAGTGTCTTCACTTTAATAGCAGACACCTGCCAAGTTGGGAATTCAATTTGGGTTGTAATTTAGCCACTCTCAGGATGACACTCAGGTTTAGTTTTCAGCAATCTCAGCTCTGAAGCTACAAAAGCTAAAATTTTCTTTCAGGACAGAAGTAGAAACTTTTAGGTCATTTATGCAGTGCTTAAGCTGGGAAATCAAATCCCTGAGCTTGTTCTTTTCTTTTCCCACTTTGTCCAGAGACATTAGGCACAATGAGCCAACCGTATTATACTTGTCTGACAGAAATTTTTAAGGTATTAAATGCGTGGTCATCCAGGATCTTGCCTTTTATAATCACTTGCCTTTTATAATCACTGATTTAGGAGTATCCAGGGGTGATATTTTTGCATATCTCTATTGCTGCATCATGCCACAGACTGTCAGTGCCCTCTCTAATACTGGAAATAGTCATTAGTGCCTTGAAATACAATCAGAAAAGGAAACCAATTCTAGAAACCCTATAGCCAATTCAAAAAATGCACCCTTAAGATTCAAAGTTCTGTTCCCCTAAAACTACTCTTGGCACCAAAACCTGTATTAAGGTTCTCCAGAGAAATGGAACCAACATTGTGCATATGTGTGTGTGTACACACATACATACACACACATACATACACACACAGAATACTCATATATGTAAGTAGGAGGGATTTATTTTAAGGAATTGGCTCATTCAATTGTGGGGACTGTAAATCTGAAATTTATAGGGCAGGCCAGCAAGCTGGAAATTCAGGTAAGAGTTGTTTGCAATCTTTTTTTTTAAATATATTTTTTAAAGCCCTGGCTGGTGGAGCTCAGTGGATTGAGCGCTGGCCTGCGAACCACAGGATCGCGGTTCGATTCCCAGTCACGGCACATGCCTGGGTTGCAGGCCAGTTCCCAGCAGGGGACTCACGAGAGGCAACCATACATTGATGTTTCTCTCCTTCCTTTCCTCTCTAAAGATAAATAAATAAAATCTTTATTTAAAAAAGAAAGTAAAGAACTTTTAAAATATATATATATTTTTTTAAGATTTTATTTATTTATTTATCTTTAGAGGGTAAGGAGAGAGGGAGAGAAACATCAATGTCTGGTTGCCTTTTGTGTGTCCCATGCTGGAGGCTCGCCTGCAGGGAACCAGCCTGCAACCCAGGCATGTGCCCTGACTGGGAATCGAACTGTGACCCTCTGGTTCGCAGGCCTGTGCTCAATCCACTGAGCTACACCAGCCAGGGCGAGTTGTTTGCAATCTTGATTTGGAAATCTGCAGGGCAGACCAGCAGACTGCAAACTGAGGCAAGGTTTCTACGTTGTGACCTTGAGGCAGAATTCCTTATTCCCTTTGCCCTCAGGAAGCACCCCAGCTGCTTGTGGTTCTTTACCTGTTGGAGTCACCCAAATCTTCATTCCTGAAGAGTCTGGGCTGTTTAGTAGTCCTGCCTGAATTGGATTGTTGTAATTTTTCATTCCCTTTAATTACAGGGCATGGTAGTATGCCCCAAGGGCTTGCCTACATTCCAGACATACTCTTCCTTATCTCCGTTATGCAGTAGCAGTCCAGTTTCTCCTAGGTAGACAGGTTCAGTCACCCGAGCCAGCACAGTAATTCCCTTATTGCCTGTTGATTAAGAGGCATGGAGAGCTCAAAATGTCCCTTACTTCCAGTTTTGTGGAATCATTGTTGAATCTCCTGGTGGATGGAACATTCCTCTCTTTGGAACTAAGACCTCTAGACTAGCAGAGCATAAGGTCAAGGGAACAGGAAGCAAACATTTTGCTAGTGAACCACCAGAGGTAATAGTGAATGCTGCCATTCCTGGCCCAGGGCCAAGGGGGTGGTACTACCACCCCAGTGGACTTAAAGGACAGAGCATTGAGCCAATGAGAATTATTCTCAAGCCTTTAAAGTTCAATGGAATTTGCCCTGCTATGTTTCAGACTTGCGTGGGACCTGCAGTCCTTTTTTTTTCATTTCAATTTCTCCCTTTGGAAAGGAAATATCTGTCCCATGCCTGACCCTCCATTGTATTTTGGAAGCAGATAACTTGTCAGCTTCCACAGGTTCTCATGGAGAGTAGTTTTGTTTCAAGATGACTCATATTCAAGTCTCACTCATAACTGATTTGGGTGATTTAGATAACATTTGAAACTTTGAGTTGATGATCTTTAGATACAGTTTTGGATTTAAGACTTTTGGGATATCAGGGCGGTGGTAATATATTTTGAACATGGGAAGGATATTAATTTTGGGGGGTCAGAGTGCAAGCTCTAATGGGATATGTACCCCCAAAAGATATATGGAAGACTTAACCCCCCAATACCTTAGAATGTGGCCTTATTTGGAAATAGGGTCTTTATAGAGGTAATCAGATTAATATGAGGTCATGGGGATGGGCTCTAATCTAATATGATTGGTGTCCTTATAAAAAAGGATATTTGGGCACAGAAATAGACATGTATAGAAGGAAGATGATGAGGAAACACACAGACAGAAGACAGCCATCTGATGGCCAGAGTGATGCGTTTACACCCCATGGAACACCAAAGATTGCCACTAAACACCAGCAGCTACAAGATGCAAGGAAGGACTTTCCCTGTGTGTGTCCTCCAGAGAGAACATGACCCTGCTAACCCCCTGATTTCAGGATTCTAGCCTCCAGAAATATGAGATATTAAGTTTCTGTGAATTTAAATCAGCCAGTTATTGGTACTTTGTTATAGCAGCCCTAGGAAACTAAGACAGAATGTCAGTGAGGGTATTTCCATTCTCAGGTGCTGAGTGCTCTGGGACATCTTAAGTGTGTGATGATTTTGTCCTTGATTGGTCTGAGATTCTTCAGTCCCTTTCACCTCTGTGATTATAACTCTTTTCCCAATGAAATGTGGTTACTTTTCTAAAGAACAAATGGAAAACAATTAGCTGGACCCAGTTCTCTATTATGTCCTATTGATAGGGTATGAAGTTGCCAAACCAGAGGTCATCTTCAAGTTGGAACAAGGAGAGGAGCCATGGATGTTGGAGGGAGAAACCCCATATGAAAGCTGTTCAGGTGAGTGTGGCCCAGGCAGAAGGGAGATATAGAAATACTTTTTTTTCCTGAGAGGCTAGTTCCTTTAAAATGCTGTTATTGCTGTTTTTCTTGAAGGTTTAAACTTTAGAAACTGCTTGAGAATAAATAACATTGGCCTCTCAGGTACCAAATTGCTCTTTCCTTTTATTTTCTTTACTGTTATCAACTGTCTTCTTTGCTTGGCTTTCCTCTAGGAGAATTACTGCAGTTCCTAATTCTCTGGATCATATGCCAGCCTCCTTCACTATGGATGTTGCTTTCTTGGATATTCTCTTCTTCTATCACATTTTTATGCTTCATTACTTAACCCCAACCCCAGGGTCTTAGAGTCTTATCGTATATTGTACATTCAGGTTTTAATGAATTTGCCTTCTTTGAAAATCAGTCGGTTGCCTCACTCCTGTTTTTCCTAGTATCCTTTTACTTTCTTCCTTTCACTTTTGTTCTTCTCATTCTAAGATAGCAATAAACTGTCACCTACAACCAGCCTCACCTCCTCCCTTTGTGCATATTACCTTCAAATTCCTCACTCCTCTCCACACCCCCATCTCCATGCCACTCTCCCGTCTTCCAACTTTGTAAGCATTATCATGCAGCATTTTTTCTTTTAAAATCAACTTTATTAAGGTATAACTTACACACAGTAAAGTGTATCCATTTCTAATGTACAGTTTGACAAGGTACACACTGGTATAACTACCATCCCAGTCATGCTATGTAACATTCTATCACATAGAAATGCTTCCTCATGCCCCATGTAGTCAATGCCTACCACCATTTTGGCCCCAGGCAACTATTGACATTTTTTGTCACTATAGATTATATTTGTCTTTATTAATGTTTTATATCAGTGGAATCGTACTGTCTGTACTCTTTTCATTCAGCATAATTATTTTGTGCTTTATCCGTGTTATTGAGTAAATCACTAACTGGTTCCTTTGAGATGCTGAATACTATTCCACAGTATGAATATATGGTTATTTGTTGATATGCCTGTTGTTGACAGGTGGATATTATGACCTACCGTGAACATTTTTGTATGTCTTTGTGTGACCATATGTTTATATTTATCTTGGGTAAATACCTAGGAGTGGTGTTGCCATGTCATATACTAAGTATATGCTTACCTTTATAAGAAATTGCAAACCTGTCTTCCAAAATGGTTGTGCCATTTTACATTCCCAACACCAATACATGAGAATTCGTGTTACTCTACATCCTCACCAATACTTGCTATCATCAGTCTCTTTAATTTTGCTATTATAGTATTAATAGATATGTAATAGTATCTTATTATGATGTTAAGTTGCATTCATCTGGTGAGTAATGATGTTAAGTATCTTTTCATATGCTTATTGGCTATTTGTATTTTTTTGGCGAAGTGTCAAATATCTTTCTCATTTTATTAGGTTGTTCGTCTTCTTCTTAATGAGTTGTAAGAGTTGTTTATATTTGCTGGATACAATTCCTTTGCCAAATCTATGCATTGCCAATATTTTATTTCAATCTGTGGCTTGCAATTTTATTTTCTTACTGGTGCCTATCAAAGACCAAAAATTTTAATTTTGATGGAGTTTGCCATCTTTTAATATTGTTTAATTGATTTGAGAGAACGAGAGAGAGAGAAACTTTGATTTGTTGTTCCACTTATGTATGCACTCTTTGATTGCTTCTTGTATGTGCCCTGACTAGGCATCAAACTCGCGACCTTGGGGTACTGGGACAATGCTTTAACTAAATGAGCTACCTGGCCAGAGCCTAATTCATCAACTTTTAAAAACTTGTTAGTATTTTTTGTGATCTGTTTAGCAAGTCTTTGCTTACCATAAGATCACAAAGACTTTCTCATATATTCTCTTATTAATTTTACCATTTTAGCTTTTTCAGTTTAGGTCCATGATCCATTTTGTATGTTTGATGTAAGGATTGTTGTTCATTTTTTTCAATTTGATATCCAGTTGTTCCAGAACCATTTGTTAAAGAGACTTTCTTTCCCCCCCCATTGAATTTCCAAGGCATGTTCATCAAATCAATTGATTTTACATATGTGAACCTATTTCTTGACTGTGTGTTCTCTGCTCCTTTGATTGATATGTCTTCCTGTTTTAAAATAGTGCTTTTATTATTATTTAGGTATAGTGAGACCAACAGATCCAAAGATTATTGCCACTGAAAAGATCATTTGTAACTCATAGCTCCCAAGATGAGGGGCCATGCCACACGATGCAAGACCAGAAGGGAAAGTACCAGGGTCAGTCAGGAGGCAGAAGTTGTGATGGGAAAGCATAGGCAAGAGCCTTTATTGTGGTTTTCTTAAGAATGGGTGAGGCAGAGTAAGCAGGCTGGGAAGGTTTAGGGTTGGCTAATTTGAGTAATTCATTGGAGGCTCTGTGGTGCAGAGACTCTCCCTAGTTGCCTGGTACCTGGCCCTGAGGTGATTAAGGCAGAGAGATAGTGACTTCAACTGTGAAAGCTTGATAAAGGAGATAGTTGGTGGATATGGGCCTGCGGGTTGGTTGGTTTGCATCTGAAAGGTATGCTCACAGGGAATTCATTTGCTGTCTTTAAGAATTAACTACCCCTGGGAGGGACAGTGTCTTCAGGATCAGCAAGGCACCAGGTGGCAGATCATCAAGAGTACAGAAAATAAGAAAATAATAGTTAATACATAGTCCTTTTGGCAAACCCATACATGCTTTTATAAAGAGTCTTAAAATCAGGTAGGATAAGTTCTTCAACTTTGCTTGTTTTTATTACTTTGGCTTTTCTAAGTAATTAGCATTTCCATATAATTTTATTTTTTTTTAAGATGTTATTTATTTATTTATCTTTAGAGGGGAAGGAGAGGGGGAGAGAAACATCACTGTATGGTTGCCTTTTGTGCGTCCCCTGCTGGTAGTTAGCCTGCAAGGAACCGGCCTGCAACCCAGGCATGTGCCCTGACCGGGAATTGAATCGCGATCGTGTGGTTCGCAGGCCTGTGCTCAATCCACTGAGCTACGCTAGCCAGGTATTTCCATATAATTTTAGAATTAGTTTATAATTTTTTAAAACATGCTTGCTGAGATTTTGTTTGGAGTTGAGTTGACTCTCTAGATCAATTTTAGGATAACTGACATCTTAACAATGTTGAGCCTTCTAATCCATGAAGGTGGATGTTTTTATATTTATTTAGAGCTTTGATTTTGTTCAGTGATCTTTTATAGTTTTAAATATAGAAGTCTTATGCATCCTTCATTAAATTTATTCCTAATATTTAATTTTTTGACACTATTGTAAATGGCATTTAATTTTTTTTCAGATTGCTCATTGCTAGTGTAGATCACTAGTGATTGATTTTTGTACATTGTGTATCCTGAGGCATAACTAATCCACCTATTAGTTTTCTTGTAGGTTCCTTGGGATTTTTCATGTAAGTAATGATTATCACTTTAGGGACACTTTTACTTCTTCCTGTCCAATCTCTTGCTTTTTACCTCTTTTCCTTCCCTTATTTCACTAAGACCTTCAGTTTCATGTTGGATAAAAGTGGAAGTGTGGGTATGCTTGACTTTTTCCAGATATTAGGGGTAAAAAAATGTATATTATTAAATATGATTTTAGCTGTAGTTTTTTTAAAGCTTCCCTTTATCAGATTATGTAAGTTCTTTTCTAATCCTAGTTTGTTAAAGGGTTTTTTTTTAATCATAGTTAAGTGTTGAATTTTGTCAAATGCTTTTTCTTTATCTTATTGGAGTGATCATATGAGTTATTGCTTTTATTTTGTTAATATGTAAATTTATTTGATGATTTTCAAATGTTAAATTAACCTTGTATTTCTGAGATAAATATTGGTGGTTATATTATCCTTATATATTGTTGGATTCTATTTTTATTTTGTTTAAAAATATTTGCATGAGTGATACTGGTTTGTAGTTTTCTTTTTTACAGTGTCTTTGTCAGGTTTTGGTATTAGTTATGCTTGACCACATAATATGAATTGTGAATGAGTTCTCTTCTCTGTTTTCTGAACTAGTTTGCATAAGATTGTTATTTATTCTTATGCTGTTTCACAGAATTCATCAGTCAATCTGTTTGGGCCTGGGGTTTTCTCAGTGGAAAAGTTTTAAAAACAAATTCAATTTCTTTAATATACGTAAGTTGTATTTTTGGAGGAATTTGTCTATTTTCTTTATTTTGTCTAATTTAATTATGTTGTAGTCTGAGAATACACTATGATTTCAGCAAATGATCTAGGGGAATGTTTCATGTATCTCTGAAAAGAATGTATATTTGGCCCTTTTCTTGGCTCTTGATGGGTGTTGTGTTCAATAGAAACTAATTACACATGATGGAGAGTTGGAGTATACAAATCCATTTGTTTGTGTAGGTCACTATGGCTACCACCACAATATTTTTCCTAGAGGCATGAATACATTTTTCAGTTTTATTTTAGATATAGTTGACACACAGCAGTGTATAAATTTAAGATGTACTGCCTAATGACTTGACTTAAATATATTGTGAATTGACTACCACAGTAAGTTTAGTTAACACCCATCTCATATAGATATAAAAAAATGTTCTTTTCCTTGTGATGAGAACTTTTAGGATAGGCTCCCTTAGCAAGTTAAATTGGGTTTTTTTGCTCACATGAATTTGGTGTTGTTGCTAATAAGCAAGAGGCAACAAGATTAGTGAGGATTTATAATCTAAAGCTAATGAGGACTTAAACTCTGAGTCACCCCCTCCGAGACTGGGCTCTCCATCAATATTTACCCTGAAAACCCTTATTTTTTTAATCTTCAGTCCACCCTACTTGATATTCAAGCCTCCTGCCAAAATTGAGCAAAATTACTTATGTTCAAGTCCAGTCTGCAACATTTAATAACCATGTTTTAGAACAAAATATATAGATAACCATTCTGAGCTTTGCCTTCCTTATCTACAATAGGTGAGTAATAATAGAAAATACCTCATAGAACTTTGGAAAGGATTAAATGAGTGCAAATGTATATATTGCTTAGAATAATGCCTGAAATATCATAAGTGTCATACAAGAGCATGGCACATAATAACTGCTATATATGTATTTCCTGTTATCATTGTCATTGTCATCATCATCAGATTTGCTGATTTTCCTATATTCAATTTGGAGTAACTTATACGTACCTCTTAATCTTCTGCTATCTATTCTTTGTGTCGATTTTAATTTTTTCCTTCTTTTTAGATGGAAAGTTTGGGATTAATACCTCACAAAAAAGAATATCTGAGAAAGCTTCATTTCATAGTGAAATGGAGGGTGAAAATATAAGAGATGATTCATTGTATTCAATTTTAGAACTGTGGCAAGATGCTGAACAGATAAAAAGATATCAGGAAAAACAGAACAAACCTGCGAGTCATGCTACTTTCATCGATAAGAAAATATTGAATACAGAGTGGCATTATGAATATAAAGACAGTGGAAAATTTGTTCATCCAAGCCTAAATCATATTATTGCTTCACAGAAAAGACCCCATAAACATGCCTCATTTGAAAAGAGTTTTAAACATAATTTAGACTTACATATTCATACTAAAAACAAAGCAAAAAAGAACTTTGATAAAATTATTGGACACAGTCAATTTTTCACCCAGAGTTCTTATATTAACCATGAAAATATGCATACAGGAGTGAAATTCTATGAAAGTAATCAGTGTGGAAAAGCCCTCAATCTCAGTAGCAATCTGAAATTTCCTGTCGGGGAAAAAGCAAATATGTATACTGAATTTGGGAAGATATTCACCCAGAAGTCACCCTTCTCTGCATCTCAGAGAATTCATACTATGGAAAAACCTCATGAACTTAGCAAATGTATAAATGTTTTTACACAGAAGCCACTGCTGAGTATATATCTGAGAGTTCATAGAGATGAAAAACTCTATATATGTACTGAATGTGGAAAGGCATTCATCCAGAATTCAGAATTAATTATGCATGAGAAAATTCACACTAGAGAAAAACCCTATAAATGCAGTGAATGTGGAAAATCATTTTTCCAGGTGTCATCTCTACTTAGGCATCAGACAATTCATACTGGAGAAAAGCTTTATGAATGCAGTGAATGTGGGAAAGGCTTCTCCCTGAATTCAGCCCTCAATGTACATCAGAAAATTCATACTGGAGAGAGACACCACAAATGCAGTGAGTGTGGGAAAGCCTTTACCCAAAAATCAACACTTAGGATGCATCAGAGAATTCACACAGGAGAGAGATCCTATATATGTACCGAATGTGGGCAGGCCTTCATCCAGAAGGCCCATTTGATTGCACATCAAAGAATTCATACTGGAGAGAAGCCTTATGAATGCAGTGACTGTGAAAAGTCTTTCCCTTCTAAGTCCCAACTCCAGATGCATAAGCGAATTCACACAGGAGAGAAACCTTATATATGCACTGAATGTGGGAAGGCCTTTACCAATAGGTCAAATCTCAATACTCACCAGAAATCTCATACTGGAGAGAAGTCTTACATATGTGCCAAATGTGGGAAAGCCTTCACTGACAGGTCAAATTTCAATAAGCACCAGACAATTCATACTGGAGAGAAACCCTATGTTTGTGCTGATTGTGGGAGGGCCTTTATCCAGAAGTCAGAGTTAATTACACACCAGAGAATTCATACTACAGAGAAGCCTTATAAATGCCCTGACTGTGAGAAATCCTTCTCTAAGAAACCACATCTCAAAGTACATCAACGAATTCACACAGGAGAGAAACCATATATATGTGCGGAATGTGGGAAAGCCTTCACTGATAGGTCAAATTTCAATAAACACCAGACAATTCATACTGGGGATAAACCTTATAAATGTAGTGACTGTGGGAAGGGCTTCACTCAGAAATCAGTTCTGAGTATGCATCGCAATATTCATACATGAGAGTAACTCTGTTTCTTGAAAAGGAGAAAGCCTTATCACAGAAGTCAGGCTTAACTGTATATAATAAAATTAATCCAAGACAGATCCTAAGTGAATATATTACTTAATAAAAAGCATTTGCCAAGCTCTCTCACTTGAGATGAGAAAAATTATTTAGAAGACATACTCTAAGAATGCATTAAATGAAGGGGAATTTTCATATTTGCACCACCTCACGAAATATAATAGAATTCATACTAGGATAAATGCTGTCAGTTTGATGCATTAGAGAAAAAAACCTTCCTGTTGTAAAGAAAGTATTATAAATCAAGTTGTTATGAAATTCTTTGTAGATGGAGTGTGAAAATTTATGTCAGTCATGTTTACTGTGTTGTATTAACCAATTTAAAGTGACAACAAAATGAAAGGTAGGACAACAAAATATATTTGATGTGTAAACCTACTCTCAGTTCTTGGGTTGTTTGTGGAAGAACACATTGCACAACAGGAGGAATAATTGAAGTTCGTTTATTGAATTTAATAGAATTGTGTCTGTCAGATATGTTTTTATTGAATTTTCTGTCACATGAATTCAGTTTTAAAGTCATTATGGTTTTATATGTACATGTACCTGCAGATATGATTTTATATAAACACATAAATGTAATCCTATTATTTATACTGGTTTCCATGACTTTGTATTTTTATCCTCTTTCATTGTGGTACAATGCAAAATAGCCACAGATCTCTCCTGACCTTTTATGCATGCTCCTTTTTAATGTTACTCTGTTGTTTCTCTTATTAAGTGGTAGAGCTCTCTCTCTACTCCTTGAATCTGAGATTGGCCAGGTGACTTGTTTTGGCCACTCAACATTAGCAAAGAGATTCAAGAATCAGCTGGAGGGAGAATTGTGAAAAAAGACTGCCTTGAGGCTTACTCTCTTGCTCCTCTTTGGAATTCTATGATCTGCATATGAACAAGCTGAGATTACTCTACGGAGGAATGAGAAACCAGATGGAGCGGAGATGAGCCAACCTAGCTGAGGCCCCTTAGGCCAATTGCCAGACATGGGAACTGGCCTTCCTTGACCTTCAGCTCCAGCCTAGCCAGCCCATACCAAAAGAATTCATAGCAGTTATCCCAGCCAACCTGGAGAATTGTGAGTTAAATAAAATAATTATTGTTTCAAACTGCTAAGTTTTGGGATACTTCATTGTATAACAAATGCTAATAATGCTTAAAAGTGTATGAATGGGGGGATATTGTAGCAAAACATTAGACATGTGGCATTGGCTTTGGGCCTAGGCAGCAGGTAGAGAGGAAAAACAAAGGAAATCTGTTAAGAAAGGCTGGGAAAGATGACATCCCATGCTATTTAGTAAGGAAAAAATAGCAAAACAGTCCCTATGCACTGTGGGAAGATAGAGAATGTACCAATTGAACTTGTAAATCTAGCTAAGGAGATTTTTCAACAGAATGTTGGAAGTATTCGTTTTCTTCTATTAACTGCATATGATAAGGTACAGAAAGGCAGATATGAACTAAGAGAATGACTATTCCAGATGAAATCAGGCACCTTCAGGGTGGTATGGCCATAGACAGAGAATGACTATTCCATTTGCAAGCAGAATTCAGAAGAAATACAAACAAATTTAGGACTTGCTGGGTTAGAAAATAACTGTTTCACATCTCCCGTTTCTCCAGCCATCAAAATATTTCCATGGTGAAAAATGGCTTCAGGGTACAGATCAAGTTATGAGTGTGGCAGCAAGACTCTTTGTTAAAATGTATGAAATACTTAAGTTGGTATTTGGCAGATCCTCTCAGCTAACCTAAATGGCTTCTGTATACTTTATGACTTTGTCTTCAGTAGGCTGACACACTTCTCAAATTAGAAAGGAGCCTAACTTAAAAAGAATAGTCAATGTTGGGAGAGTTCCTTCAAGATGGCTGCAGAGTAGATGGAAGCTACACTCATCTGCCCCTGATGTGAAACCAGATTTACAGCTAAATTATAGAGTAATCAATCTGAATAACCAACTGAAGGACAGCTGAATAGGAGTATTATATTTAAGGATTTATAGAAGCTACATACAGACTGGTAAGAAGGGTGGAGACATGGAGAGGGATGGCCCCTGCACCCATGTGCAGCAGCTTAGAAGCGAGAGGGATATCTTGACTGCAAATGTACCCCTTGGGGAGCATGAGGTCTCAGCCCCACATGGGGATCCCCAGCCCAGAGTACCAAGGGCCAGGAAGTGTAGCCTGCATTAGCATCTGGCAGTGAAAATCAGTAGGGACTCTGCCCAGAAGAGGAGGGAGTCTGCTAGAATACCAGGTGCTCTCCTAAAGAGCCAATACAGAGAAGCTTGCTCTCAAGCACTCACCGGGGGCTCCAGTAGAGGGAAGGCAACTCAGAGCATACAGAAGTCCTAAGGAGAACCTGAGTGGCATGGCCCTGAAGAGAGATCTGGAGGGTCAGCTACTGAGGTCCAAGTCCTGAGTCAATCTCACACTGCCCTCATGTGCCATCTTCCCAGAGTCAGGCACTTCTATTCTTACAGCACCAGTCTAGGGAGTGCACTAACCGGTCCTCCAAATACTGGCAATTCCACCCTGCCAAGCTTTAATCTGGCAGAAAGGACCATTAGCTGCACCCAACAGGGACCTTTGGTGTGCTCTTTTCTCTGGAGAAATTATAGGCACTCACACAGACATGGAGCTGCAAGGCTTTGGAACAGGGGCCAGTCTTCCCTACCTGCAAGCTTGGCCTGCTCCCCAACAAGAAACTCTTTTGTTCTATCTTCCCAAGTTCTGGTGGCCCTATACTGCTGAGCTCTAATCTACAGGGAGAAGGAAGGAATGTGACTCAGAACTGGGACCTTCAGAGCACATCTGCCTTAGAGACTCTGGTCTGGGACTCGAGCAGGCACAGCTGCACAGCTAAGAGCTGTAGAGCTTGTCTGCTACCAAAGCCTCAGCCAGTGCCACCCTCAATGGAAGACTGTCTTGATCTGTTTTCCCAAGTCCTGGTGGCCTCACCCTACCAAGCTCACTTGTGTGGGAGGATGGGAATGCCACTCAGAGCTGGCATTTTCAGAGTATATCTCCCTCAGAGGCTCCAGTCTGGGGCTCAGCCGGCACCACCACCAATGGAAGATGGTCTTGATCAGTTTTCCCAAATCCCAGTGGCCCTGCCCTGCTGCACTTGCTCCTACAGTAGGGACAGCTGATTGCACTCATCCTGAACCGATGGTGCATTCCTTCTAGGGCAGCAGTTTCCAACCTTTTTGGCATCAGGGACTGGTTTGTGGAAGATAATTTTTCCATGGATTGGGGTTGGGGGTAGATAGGAGGAGGAGCTCAGGTAGTAATGTGAGCGAAGCTTCACTCACTCACCTGTTACTCACCTCCTGCTGTGTGGCCTGATTCCTAACAGGCCATGGACCAATACTGGCCTGCAGCCCAGGGGTTGGAGACCCCTGATCTAGGGGAGGTAGAGTTGGAGACTCTAGCAGAAACTGAGTGGTATGGCTCCGAAGTAGAGGCCACATTCTCCCCCACTGAATGCCTGACCACATTGCCCCCAAGTAGGGGACCCACTAATCCTGTCTTTCTGACCTGGTTGCCTCACCCTACCAAGCCTGCACCATGTGGAAGGGGAAGTGGGGTGTGGCCAGCTGGGGCCCACTCCTCAATATGTCTTCAAAAGGCTCTAGAGGAAGTCTGGTAACCTCACAGAGTGGAACAGCTGACAGGTAGACACTGAACTCAGAGAGACTTGGATCTTCAATTGATCTGCCCCTAGCTCAGAACTGTAGGAAGCTGGCATTCATACACAGCTTGGCCCCTCCCCCAGATACCCAGGCCCCTCCCATGTACACCCAGGCCCAGTAGACACAGCAACAATCACCCTCGGTAAGGTGAGCTTGATAGGGATACCTGCATGGCAGCTCCAGACAGGTAGCCCAAGGCTGGTTAAACATGTCTGACACAACTGCACCAGAACCCCATTCAAGTGGGCCCAGAGCCAATACAACGAATGGCGGGCTTTGAACCACGCCAGAGCTACATCCAACTAGCCACACAAATGGCACAGCCAAAGAGGAACTGTGGCAGGCACCAAAACTTTCTGGGAACAACTCTGCCTTGGGGGCAATCCCAGAATACCAACTCATACACAGGGAACAAGGTTTATTCTTATAGTAATTCACCCTGAGGGTTAACTCCACCTACAAATGGGCCAAACAGTACTCATGACTCAATTACAACAGGAGGAGGCACATAACCCACACAAGAAACATTTTCAGCACACCTAGCTCAAGTGATTTAGAAGACCGCACTACTTAGACCCATGGGGAAGCACATCAGAAAGCCCTTATAACAAGATTGGGAGTCATAGCAGATATACCCAATACACAGAGTCAAACACAAAGAGGAAGACAAAATGGAGAGACAAAGAAATGTGCCCCAAACAAAACAACAAGAGAAATGCCCATAAAAATATTAAATGAGTCCCTGGCTGGTGTAGCTCAGTGGATTGAGCGTGGGCCTGCAAACCAGACGATCGCGGTTCGATTCCCAGTCAGGGCACATGCTTGGGTTGCAGGCCAGTTTCTGGCAGGAGCCAGTTCCCTGCAGGGGATGCACGAGAAGCAACCATACATTGATGTTCCCTTCCTCTCTCCTTCCCTTCCCCTCTAAAGATAAATAAATAAAATATTAAAAAAATATTAAATGAAATGGAAGCAACCAAGATACTAGATGCAGATTTTAACCCTGTGGAGGTTGCAGTCAAAACTGGATCTCTTGGATACAATTTACTATTGAATATCACACACCCTTATGAAACATGTGTTATAACCAAACTGATAGCTTAAACATTATGGTTTAACATTAGTCATGTACAAATGCACAGTTAGTCATGACCTTGAACCTATGCACCCAATATATGAGGGTATGAAACAATATTTAAGAAAAGAGTTTGTATTTCTCAGGTAAGCTGAGACCTCCTCAGGGTTATTAAAACAATTATTGTAAAGATGATCAAGGACCCTAAGGGAAGAATGGATGATCTCAGTGAGAACTTAAAGAGATAGTAAACATTAAAAAGGACATAGATGCCATAAAAAAGAACCAGTCAGAAACAAATAATACACTAGAAGGAATGAACAGCAGGTTAGATGAAGCAAGGATTGAATCAGTGATTTAGAGGACAAGATAACAGCAAGCACCCAAGTAGAGCAACAAAAAGAAAAGCGAATTTTAAAAAATGAGGAAAGTCTAAGGGACCTCTGGGACAACATCAAGCATAACAACATCACATCATGGGGGCACCAGAAGAAGAGTGTGAGCAAGTGATCAAAAACCTATTTGAAGAAATAATGTCTGAAAACATCCTTAATCTGATGAAGGAAAAAGTCACACAAGTTCAGGAAGCACAGAGAGTCCCTGTCAAGATGAACCCAAAGAAGCCCACACCAAGACACATCATAATTAAAATGCCAAAAGTTAAAGACAAAGGATGACTCTTAAAAGCAGTAAGAGAAAGGCAGTTACCTACAAAGAAGCTCCCATAAGATTATCAGTGGATCACTCAGTAGAAATATTTCAGGCCAGAAGGAACAGATACATGCCCCCCAAATGAAACTAGACTACCAACTTACACATACACAAGAATAAACTCGAAATGGATTAAAGACTTAAATAATAGACTTGAAACCATAAAAATCCTAGAAGAAAATGTAGGCAGTAAAATCTCAGACATTTCTTGTAGCAATATTTTTGCTGATATATCTCCTAGGGCAAGGGAAACAAAGGGAAAAAATAAACAATTGGGACTACATCAAACTGAAAAGGCTTTGTAGAGTGAAAGAAATTATCAACAAAATGAAAAGGGAATCCAATGAATGGGAGAACATATTCACCAGTGATATACCTAATGAGAGGTTAATATCCAAAATATATACAGAATTTATACAACTCAACACCAAGAAAACAAACTGTCCAATTAAAAAATGGGCAAAGGAACAGACGAGACCTTTCTCCAAAAAGGACATACAGATGGACAATAGACATATAAAAAGATGCCCAATATCACTAATCATCAGAGAGATGCAACTTAAAACCACAATGAGAGATCACCTCACGCCTGTCAGAATGGCTATCACCAATAAATCAACAAACAATAAGGGCTGGTGAGGATGTGGAAAAAAGAGAACCCTGGTGCACTGTTGTTGGCAATGCATACTGGTGCAGCCACTATGGAAATCAACATGGAATTTCCTCAAAAAATTAAAAATGAAACTACCCTTTGACCCAGCAATTTCACAGCTGGGACTATACCTGAAGAAACCTGAATTTATGTGTTCATTGCAGCATTATTTACAATAGCCAAGATCTGGAAATAGCCCAAGTGTTCCATTGGTAGATGAGCAGATGAAAAAGCTGTGATATATTTATACAATGGAATATTACTTGGCCATAAAAGAAAAGGAAATCTTACCTTTTGCAACATCATGGATGGACCTGGAGATCATTATGCTAAGTGAAATAAGCTAGTCAGAGAATGACAGGTACCATATGATCTCACATAACAAACAAAAAAGAAACACAAGCATAGATACATAAAACAGACTGACAGAGGGGAAGGGAGTTGGGGGCTGGGTGAAAAAATGGTGAAGGAATTAAGCAAATACACACACACATATCTATATATCTATATCTATATCTATACATACACACACACACACACACACACACACACACAACACAGAAGCACAGACAACAGTGTGGTAATAGCCAGAGTGAAATAGGGTAGAGCAAGGTGAAAGAGGTCAAAGGCAGGATAAATAGGGAAGGAGACTTTACTTGGGTCAATGGCTGCTCCATTCAGTATGCGGATGTTTTGTTGAGTTGTACACTTGAACCTGTATGATTTTGTTAATGAATGTCCCCCCAATAAACTCAATTTTTAAAAAAAGAAATGCCCTGGCTGGTGTAGCTCAGTGTATTGAATGCTGACCTGCGAACCAAAGGGTTACTGGTTCAATTCCCACTCAGGGCACATGCCTGGGTTGTGGGCCAGGTCCCTGGTGGGGGATGTTCAAAAGGTAGCCACACATTGATGTTTCTCTCCCTCTCTTTCTCTCTCCCTTCCCCTCTATTTAAAAATAATTAAATAAAATCTTTTTAAAAATTGAAGAAATACTGCACTCTTGCTGTTCTTTGAAATCCTGAGCCCACATATGGAAAAACCTGGATTGTGCTGTTGGACAATGAGAGATCACATGGAGCAGTGATGGAGCAGAGATGAGACATCTCAGTCAGGGTGCCCTAGATCAACCAGATTTTCCACTGCCAGACATGTGAATAAAGCTATCCTAGTCATTCAACTCTGGTTAAGCCTACTGTGGCTGGCAGCCTTTGAGATGATCCTGAATGAGCCCTACCTACTGTATCCACACATCATATCCATACATTCCTCCCCTTGAGTTTGGGCTGGTTATAGAGACTTGGTTCTAATGACTTGAATGGGCAGAGGTAATGGGATGTCACTTCTAAGATTAGGTTATAGAAAGACTATGACTTCCATTTCTAGTGCTCTTGAATGGCTCACTCTAGGGGAGACCAGCTTCCATCTCATGAGGCAGTCCTGTGGAAAGACTCATGTGAGTGAGCCTGAGAGTATATTCTCCCCTAGTCTAGTCTTCAGATGAGACCATAGCCCAAGGTGACAGCTTGACTGCAACCTCATGAGACACCTTCAGCCAGAGGAACCCTTCTGGGCCACACCTGAATTCCTTGACCCACAGAAACTGAGATGATGATAAGTGTTTGTTGTTTTAAGATGCTGAATTTTAGGGTAATTTGTTACAGAGGAATGGATTAGTATTATATCAGCCCAGACTAGAAAAGCTCTGCCATCTATCTATCCAATCCATCCCAGACAACTCAAAGAATTATTGATTAAAATGTTTGTTTTAAGCCCTGGCTGGTGTAGCTCAGTGGATTGAGCACAGGCCTGTGAAGCAAAGGGTTGCAGGTTCGATTCCCAGTCAGGGCACATGTCTGGGTTGCCAGCCAGGTCCCCAGTAGGGGACACATGAGAGGCGACCGCACAGTGATGTTTCTCTCCCACTCTTTCTCCTTCCCTTCCCCTCTCTAAAAATAAATAAATAAAATATTTTTAAATGTTTGTTTTAAGCCACTAAAGTTATAGATGGATTGTTATCCAGGAAAAAAAACATAATACATTTATCATTTACTGAATTTCTTCTTCCTCTATCTCCAACAGGTAACCAATACTAATCAACTACTATAAATAGTTTAACATTTTAATCCGTGCTCACATACAGTCATGAACCACTTAATGATGGAGATATTTTCTGAGAAATGCATCATTGAGTAATTTTGTCTTTGTGCAAACATAGTGTACTCACACAAACCTAGGTGATATAGCCTACTATACACCTAGGCTCTATGGTATAGCCTATTGCTCCTAGGCTACAAATGTATACAGCATGTTACTGTACTGAATACTTTAGGCAACTGTAACACAGGGAGGGAGAAAGAGATGGAGAGAAATATCAATGTGTGGCAGCCTCTCACCCATCCCCCACTGGGGACCTGGCCCGCAACCCAGGCATGTGCTCTGACTGGGAATCAAACCAGTGACCATTTAGTTTGCAGGCCAGTGCTCAATTCACTGAGCCACACCACCCAGGGAGAGAAGAATTTATTTCTAGAGAATAATGGGAAGGAGCAGCCAGAAAGGTAAAAACATGCCAGGTGAGCAAGATGCTCACAGGTGGCAGGGTACTTAAGGAGCATTTCAGGGGAGGAATTGGCCACTCTGGAGGTTAATTCATATGAGAATGGGAAACTGGTTCTTGGATTTTGTGACCAGGAGATCATTACTGACTCTGTTGACCATTATTTTATAAGTGAATTTAACTAAAGAAAACAGTAAAATTGAAGTGATTTCTGAACTCAGGCAATGTTACTTCACCATGAAATTTTTCTGACAGAAAAAATATTAGGTAATTGGAGCTGTATTGCTCTATTGTTGCCTGGATCATACATTTTCAAGAATCCTGTTTGACTCCAGGCTAGAAATACATTTTCTAGTCAACAATGGATAGATATTCCAAATATAACATCAACAAGGATATTGTGTAACTGAACAACACATTAGATCAAATGGACTTAACTGATTATATATATATATATATATATATATATATATATATATATATATATAAGAAAATTGTATATATATAAACTTTCATCCCAAAGAAGCAAAATATATATTCTTTTCAAATGCACATGAAACATTTTCAAAGATAGACCACATAATAGGACACAAAACAAGCCTCACCAAATTCAAGAAAACTGAAATAATAACAAGCATTTTCTCAGATCACAAGGGCTTGAAACTAGAAACCTCAATGAAAAACTTCAATGAAAAAACTCAGGCAGGGGACACATGATACACTGTGTGTCCTCGGCAGAAGCAACCATACATTGATATTTCTCTCCCTCTCTCCTTCCCTTCCCCTCTAAAGATAAATAAATAAAATATTTAAAAAACAAAAAAACTCAGACTTCTGGCCAAGATGGAGGCATAGGTAGACACACTGTGCCTCCTTGCACAACCAAAATAAGGACAACAAAAATTTAGAAACAAAATAACAACCAGCACCGATGGAAAACTGAACTGTATGGAAGTCCAACAACCAAAGAGTTAAAGTAGACACATTCGCTCAGACTGGTAGGAGTGGCAGAGACGGGCAGGAAAAAAAAAGTAGTGGCTGGTGGACCCCAGGTGCTCAAAGCAGCAGCTGGTGACTCTGGGTGCGCAGGTGGTGGCTGACATATATTGGCAGGCGCGGGGTGGCAGCAGGTGGACCCAGTGAGGCGGTGGATTGTGGAGGAACTTGGCACCCAAGATGGCTTGCAGAACCGGGCAGTCCCACATTTGCATGCAGATAAACCAGGTGAAACTGGGGTGCAAGACAGATTGCACAACCCAGGATTCCAGTGTGGGGAAATAAAGCCACAAAATACCAATTGAAAACACCTGTAGGGGTTGAGGTGCTGGGAGAGACTCCCAGCCTCACAGGAGAGTTTGTTGGTGAGATCCACAGGGTCCTAGAACATAAACAAACCCACCCACATGGGAATCAGCACCAGAAGGGCCCAGTTTGCTTGGGGGAAGCAGCGAAAGTGAATGAAATCCAGCAGAAAGTGGAGCAAGTGCCACTGTTGCCTCTCTGACCCCTTCTCCACATACAGTGTCACAACACAGCAACATGGGTTACCCTGCCCAGGTGAACACCTAAGGCTCCACCCTTCACTACATAACAGGTGTGTCAAGACAAAAAAAAATGGCCCAAATGAAAGAACAGATCAAAGCTCCAGGAAAAATACAACTAAGCAACCAAGAGATAGCCAACCTATCAGATGCACAGTTCAAAATACTGGTGATCAGGATGCTCACAGAATTGGTTGAATTTGTTCTCAAATTACATGATAAAATGAAGGCTACACTAAGTGAAATAAAGGAAAATATACAGGGAAGCAAGAGTTCCCTGGAAAACTGGGACTCAAATCAAGGGAGTGGACCAGGAGGAAGAAAGAAACAACCAAACAGAAAAGAATGAAGAAACAAGAATTTGAAAAAAATGAGGAGAAGCTTAGGAACCTCCAGGGCATCTTTAAATGTTCCAACATCTGAATTATATGGGTACCAGAATGGGAAGAGGAAGAGCAACAAGTGGAAAACTTATTTGACCAAATAAGAAAGGAGAACTTCCCCAATCTGGCAAAGAAATCAGACTTCCAGGAAGCTCAGAGAGTCCCAAAGAAGGTAGACCCAAAGAGGAACCCACCAAGGCACATTATAATTACATTAGCCAAGGTTAAAATGAAGGAGAAAATCCTAGAAGGAGCCAGAGATAAAGAGACAGTTACCTACAAAGGACTTCCCATCAGACTGTCAGCTGATTTCTCAAAAGACACTTTATAGGCCAGAAGGGGCTGGAAAGAAGTATTCCAACTCATGAAAGGCAAGGCTCTACATCCAAGATGACTCTGTCCAGCCAGCAAAGCTTTCAATTAAAATGGAAGGGCAGATAAAGTGCTTCTCGGCTAAGGTCAAGTTAAAGGATTTCATCATCACCAAGCCCATATTATATAAAATGTTAAAGGGAATTATATAAGAAAAAGAAGATAAAAAACATCTACAGTAAAATGACAGCAAACTCACAATTATTAACAACCACACCTAAAACAAAAGCAAACAACTAGAACAGAAACAGAACCTCAAGAATGGAGATCACATGGAGGGTTAGCAACAGGGAAGTGGGAGGAGGAGAGAGGGGGAAAAGGTACAGAGAATAAGTAGCATAGATGTTAGGTAGAAAATAGAAAGGGGGAGGGTAAGAATAGTATGGGAAATTTAGAAGATAAAGAACTTATAAGTATGACACATGGACATAAACTAAAGGTGAGGAATGTGGGTGGTAGAGGGTGTGCAGGGTGGAGGGGAATGAATGGGGAAAATGGGACAACTATAATAGCATAATCAATAAAATATATTTTTTAAAAAACCAAAAAACATTCAAACACATGGAGACTGAATTGCATGCTATTAAACAATGAATAGGTTAAGAATGAGATGAAGGAAGAAATCAGAATTTTTCTGGAAAAAAATGAAAATGAACACACAACAGTCCAAAACCTATGGGACACAGTGAAAGCAGTCCTGAGAGGGAAGTTCATAGCAATACAGGCCTACCTAAAAAAAGATGAAACATTTCAAATAAACAACCTAACCCTACATCTACAAGAACTGGAGGAACAACAAGAAACAAAGCCCTGAGTGAGTACAAGGAAGGAAATAATCAAGATCAGGGCAGAATTAAATGACATAGAGACTAAAAGAACAAATCAACGCATCTGGTTCTTTGAAGAGATAAACAAAATAGACCAGACTTTAACCAGATTCATCAAGGAAAAAAAAGGAAGAGGACCCAAATAAATAAAATCAGAAATGAAAGAGAAGAAATTGCAACTGATACCAAGAAATACAAAGCATGGTAAGAAATTACTACAAACAACTATATGCCAAGAAATTTGAAAACCTGGGTGAAGTGGACACATTTCTAGAAAAATATAATCTTCCAAAACTAAGTCAAGAAGAAGCAGAAAGTGTGAAGAGACTGATAACTGCTGGTGAAATTGAAGCAGTAATCAAAAAACTCCTGGCACACAAAAGCCCTGGACTGGATGGTTTCACAGGATAATTTTACAAAACATTTAAGAAAGAGCTAACACCTATCCTCAGACTATTCCAAAAAATCCAAGCAGAGGTAAGACTTCCAAACTCTTTTTATGATACCAGGTTTATCATAATCCAAAAAGCAGATAAAGACACGACAAGGAAAAAACTTCAGGCCAATATCACTGATGAACATAGATGCTAAAATCCTCAACAAAATATTGGCAAACTGCATGCAGCAATACATTAAAAAGAGCATACACCATGATCAAGTGGGACTCATCCCATCAAGGATGGTACAATATTTGCAAATCAATAAACATAATACATCACATAAACAAAAGGAAAGAAAAATTACACGATCATATCAATAGATGTGAAAAAAGCTTTTGATAAGGTACAGCTCCCATTTATGACTAAAGCACTCAGCAAAGTGGGAGTAGAGGGAGCATTTCTCAACATGATTAAGGCCATATGTGAAAAACCTACAGCCAACATCATACTAAACAGGCAAAAACCAAGAGTTTTCCCACTAAGACCAGGAACAAGACAAAGATGTCTGCTTTCACCACTTCTATTCAACATAGTATTGGAAGTCCTAGCCACAGTGACCAGAAAAGAAAAAGAAATAAAATGCATCCAAATTGGAAAGGAGAAAATAAAATTGTCATTTTTTGCAGAAGACATGATAGTGTACATTAAAAATCCTATAGATTCCACCAAAAAACTATTCAACCTAATAAGTGAATTTGGCAAAGCAGCAGGATACAAAGTCAATATTCAGAACTTGAAGGCATTTTTGTCCATCAACAATGAAATATCAGAAAAAGAAATCAGAAAAAATCCCATTTGCTATAGCAGCAAGGAAAATAAAGTACCTAGGAATAAACCTAAGCAAGGAGGTAAAAGACCTGTACTCAGAAAACTACACAACAGTAAGGAAAGAAATTACAGAAGCCACAAATGGAAGCATGTACCAGGTTCATGGATTGGAAGAATTAACATCAAAATGTCCATACTATCCAAAGCAATTTATAGATTCAACGCAGTCATTATTAAAATACCAATGACAGGACTTCCGCCAAGATGGAGGCATAGGTGGAAACACTGTGCCTTCTCCCACAACCAAGTTTGAATACAACAAAGGCACAGTAAACAAAGACACAGACAAAGAACAGAAAATTGAACTATACTGAAGTCCAACAACAACAAACCATTCAACCGGGACCGGTAAGAGGGGCGGAGCCAGCAGCAGAGCAGGGTCAGGCAGGAAAGATCCCCCAACCCAGACATGCAGGCAGCGCAGACCCAGTTGGGGTGCAGGGCAAACTGACCACGGTCGCACATTTGCGCACAGTAGGAAGGAAGGCACGGGCCCTGGTGACAGTGGCAGCTGCAGCAGCAGTGGCGGGAGGCAGCAAACGGGACCGCCATTGTTCCTCTTTGACCCAGCCCCCACATACAGGGTCACAACCCAGCGAATGAGTTGCCCTGCTCTGGTGAACACCTAGGGCTCCACTCCTCATACATAACAGGCGTGAACAGTCCAAAAGATGGCTCAAGAACTCAAAGCCCCAGAGCCGATAACTCTAAGCGAAAAAGAAATAGCGAATCTCTCAGATGCACAGTTCAAAATACTGGTGATCAGGATGCTCACAGAACTGGTTGGTTTTAGTCACAAATTAGAGGAACATATGAAAGCTAAACTAATTGAAATGAAGGGAAATGCACAGGAAACCAATAGTGATGGAAAAGAAACTGGGACTCAAATCAAGGGAGTGGACCAGAAGGAAGCAAAAATGACCAAACAGAAAAATATGAAGAAACAAGAATTCAAAAAAATGAGGAGAGGCTTAGGAACCTCCAGGACATCTTTAAATGTTACAACATCCGAATTATAGGGGTACCAGAAGGGGAAAAGAAACAGCCACGAGTGAAAAACTTATTTGAACAAATAATAAAGGAGAACTCCCCCAGTCTGGCAAAGGAAATAGACTTCCAGGAAATCCAGGAAGCTCAGAGAGTCCCAAAGAAGTTGGACCCAAGAAGGAACACACCAAGGCACATCATCATTACATTAGCCAAGACTAAAATGAAGGAGAGAATCCTAGAAGCAGCAAGAGATAAGGGGACAGTCCCCTACAAAGGGGTTCCCATCAGACTGTCAGTAGATTTCTCAAAAGAGACCTTACAGGCAAGAAGGGGCTGGAAAGAAGTATTCCAAGTTATGAAATCCAAAGACCTACAGCCAAGATTGCTTTATCCAGCAAAGCTTTCATTTAGAATGGAAGGACAGATAAAGTGCTTCTCAGATAAGGTCAAATTCAAGGAGTTCATCATCACCAAGCCCTTATTATATGAAATGCTAAAGAGACTTATATAAGAAAAAGAAGATAAAAAATATGAACAGTGAAAGGACAGCAAACTCACAGTCATTAACAACCACACCTAAAACAAAAGCAAACCAAGAGGACAGCTAGATCAGGAGTGGAACCATCAAAATGAAGAACACATGGAGGGTTAGAAACAGGGGAGTGGGAGGAGGAGAAGGGGGGAGAAGGTACAGAAAATAAGTATCATAGATGGTAGGTAGAAAATAGATAGGGGGGAGGGCAAGAATAGTAGGGGAAATATAGAATCTAAAGAACTTAAGACAGGTAGACATAAACCAAAGAAGGGAGTATGGTGGGGGAGGGGGTGTGCAGGGTGGAGGGGAATGAATGGGGGGAATTCAATCCCTTGCCTTGTCTCTCCTTTTTCTGGTGCCCTTATGATGTGGATGTTATGCTTCATGTTATGCTATTTTTTAAAAATTATTTTTTGTTTTTGCTGCTCTAATTAGGTGTTTTATTCTACCCTGTCTTCCAAATCACTGATTTGAACCTCTGCTTCATCCAACCTTCCTCCTTTCAGTGTTATTTCATATATTATGTGCTGCATTTCTTACTGGTCCTTTTTTATGGTTTCTGTGTCTTTTTTCACACTGTTGAGCATCATTATAACTTTAACTCTGAACTCTATATTTGATAAATTGCTTGGCTCCATTTTATTTAGCTCTTTTTGTGGAGATTTCTCCTGTTCTTTCATTTGGAGCCTGTTTCTTTGTCACCCAATTTTGGCTGCCTCTTTTTGTTTGTTTCTAAGTGTTAGATCTGCTCTGACTCCGAGTCTTTGTGGGATGGTCTTATATAGTAAGTGTCCTGTGGTGTCTAGTGGAGCCTCCTCCTTGATCACCTGAACTGGGTACTCCAGGAATTCCCCTTGTGTGGGTTATGTGGGCCCTCCTGTTGTAATTCAGTCTTGACTGCTATTGGCCCATTTATGCAGGAGGCCAACCCTCAGGCTGGCTGTGAGGCTCAACCCTGACCATCACTTGCAGTCTTGCTGTGCAGATGCTAACACATGAAGAATTCGCCTCAGCAGGTTTTGGTGCCTGTGCAATCTCCCTTTGGATATGCCACTTGTGAGACAAATGGATCCTGCTCTGAATTTGTCTGAAGCTAGCCACTGGATCTGTAGTTCTGGGCCTCTTTAGAGAGACTCTGTTGCAAGACAACGTAAGACATGGACTGGGACTGGCCCTGTGCAACCTGTTTGGATCTACAAGCAACCCACAGTTTGTGGGTGCCTCTGCTTGGGCTGGATGTGCACGGGAAGAACCAAGCTGCACACCAAGGCTATTACCAGCACTGGGCCTGAGGACAGGGCAGCAAAAGTACCAAGGTACCCCAAGATCTGTCTCTGCCTGCCACAGCCTACTGGCTGCCTGTTAGGTTCAATCAATGAAAGAGCCTCTGGCTGTACTTGAGTTGCATGAAGTAGGTTCATAGTAAGTCACCAGGTAGGGGTGAGTGGTGCTCACCAGGTTGATACCTGTTCAAACTTGGTGCCATTGCTGGGTCTGAGGCCACTCAGCAAATGTCCCAAAGGTATACCAAATCTAGCTGCCACCCACTGGGTGCTTGCATACCTTTGTTGGGGTGGGGTCTCAGGGATACATCAGGGTGAGACTAGCAATGTTTATCAGGCCCAAAAAGACCAAGGTTTGGCTGTCTGAAAGGAAGACTCTGCTCTAGGAGGGTGTGTGACAGAAGTATGGCCCATGTTCTAAGCCATGTAACTCTGTCCCAGGTTCTGCCAAGAGGAAATGGATCTCAACAGGGTGGTGCTGTCAGGATGTGGGAGGATGGAGCTAGTGGATCTCCATGAGGAGAAGGTGGTGGTGTAGCCTGTGACCAAGAGCCACACCAGTCATTCTGTCCCAGATTTTGACCCAACCTTGGCAGGCTTGAGCCAATAGGAGTTGGGTGGGTGGGCCCTTCAGAGCTGGAGCTAGAGTCTGGAGGGTCAGTCTACCAGTTCTCCCATGAGGGGCAAGTGCCAGTTAGGTTCACAGGAAAAGTGGTGGAATAGCCCTCGCCCCAATGCCACATGACTCAGTCACTGACACTCACCGAGTCTACCCAGACTTCTGCACCCTGGCCAAAGCAGCTAGCTTCTGAGCAGGTATAATCTTCAGAGTAGGGTAAGAGGGAGTCCAGAGGGTGGGGCTATTGCTTTCCCCTAGGCTGTGGACACACGGAGGGGACTGCTCCACTCAAGAAAGATGGCATCTACAGTATGGGAAAATGACTTAGCAGAGGGATTTAGGTGGCTGTCCCTCCAGCTCTCCCCACAGAATTACAAACCCGACTCTCATACACTGCTCTGCCCTCCTTCCACTGGAGCCCAGGGTGGGTGGCCACAATCAAAATTTTGTGCATTGGCCCTTTAAGAGGGTGTATGTGTCTCTAGCAGACTCCCATCTCTCCCTGGCAGACAGAAACCCCACTGCTTTTCACAGCCAGATGTTACGTGGGCATTTATTCCAGGTTCTGGTTCTCTGGGCTGGGGAGTCCAGCTTGGGATTTAGACCCCACGCTTCTCAGGAGAAACCTCCAGCAGCTGAGATATTTCTCTGAAACCTCAGCCACCACCCATGGGTGCAAGGCCATCCCATTTCACGTCTCTGATCTTCCTACCAGTCACAACGTGGCTACTTTTGTAAGTTTTTGGTTGTAAGATTTCTCTGCATCTAGTCTTCGGCTGGTTATTCAGGATGATTATTTTATAATTTAGTTGTAATTCCAGTCTGGTCCTGGGAGGAGGTGAGTGTAGCTTTCACTTACGCTGCTGCCATCTTGGATCTCAGTCAGGAATAATATTGGCAGGAAAATAAAATGTTTCATTTCTAGTGCCCTTGGGCATTCTCTCAGCAGACTGCACAAAGAGCAAGGAAGTCAGCCCCATATTTTTCCCCACGCTTTCTTCTCCCTAGAAAGGCACTAAATACAGGATGGGGCAGAGTAGGTTACAGTTGGGAGTACATGAAAGTTTATTCTTGTATTACTTTAATTATTATATTTTCTATATTAACTGTAAACCTACTTTTGCCCCACCCTGTATGTCATATCTTACTAACATAGCTCAATAAAAAGTGAGTCCACAGCTTATTTTCTTACAGAATAATTTAGAGAATAAACAAAGCCTGCGAGTGCACAGGCAGGGTCTCAGATCTGACTCACCTATTTTGTTACATCCAAACACTGACCATCCCCAGGTTTTTTATATCTTAGGTTGTCCAATTCCACCACAGAAGCATAAGGGCCACGAACATGGTCATTCACACAATGGGACTCTTATTCTGGAGCAGATGTGATATAACATAGTCTTTGGCCATGTCCATTCAGACCAGGGCTCTCAAATCTGTTCCTCACCTTGTAAAATATTATCACCCACAGTAGTGTGACCTGAGATCTAAGTTAACTTTTCTGTGAATTCCTGCTTTGTGTCTCTTTTTTTAAAGTACACACACAAATGAAGTAGTTTAAATCATTTTGTTATGTTAAGTCACTAGCAGGTTCTAGCACAGGATATCTTTATAGATGTCACTGTGTATATAAAGTAAGAAATGTGTATCAGTCTCAATTATTTTAAGTTTATATAATGTGGTCCCAGCTAACCTGAGAATCACTTTATTTGACACCCCCAGCATAGTTATACATTTGCTTTTGGAACTGATTGGTTATCTGTTGCTTTGACTGATTATTCTAATCACTCTATTAAAAAATTAAAACTATACATTGAGCATAGCTCTATTAAATGTTATGAAGTCCTATATCTAGACTCTGACTTCATTATAATAATTGAGGAAACTATGCTTTTTGAAAGTTTATTGAAATGGCAGTACATTCACATAGTATAATTTTCCAAAGTTATGAAAGGATATACAGTTATCTCCCAATTCCATCCCCCCAGCCACCCACTTCCCCTTCTCTTTCCCAGATGTAGTCATGATTTCCCAACTTCTTCTGTATCTTTCCAGATACAGTTTATGCATACACTCTGAATTATGCACTTACCACATGTTCTTTTTATATACAAATGGCAGCACATTATACTCACTATCCTGGACTTTGCTTTTTCCACTCAATAATGTATCATCCCACATCACTACATAAATGGCATCCAAGTTTTCTTTATATATTTTATTTTTGTCTACCTAAGAGTTTGTGGTATTAACATACCAGAATTTCAAGAACCAGACCCCTGATACGGTCATGTAGATAGCTTCCCAACCTTTTGTTTTTGCAAATAGTGCATCAGTGAATACCTCTGTGTGTTAATTTTATACATGCATGAGTATATGCATTCCTAGAAGTGGGACTGCTGAAAACCCAAGTACATTTCTGGTTTTGATTACTGTGGAATCATTCCTCTTTGAATAACAGTTTTTCCTGGAGTTGATGTATGCTGGAGATTCTCTTGGGAAATGAAGTCAGGGCCTCATTTAAAGCAGTTTGGAAATTTTCTTACAACTGGAATTTTTTCCCATTTGGTGGTTCTTTCATACTTACTTCTCTGGAGTCAGTAAACAGGGGTAGCTGTAGGGTTCATCACAAGGAACACTCCCTTCTTTTGGCCCATGCACCATCGATTGTTCCTCTGGTTAGCACAGACTAGTTTCTGCTAAATATGGTTTGAGCAATTCCTTGACAAGGCCCCTACCTGTCACTCTTCAGACCCCAAATGGGTATAGGAAACATTCTACCTCCCAGCTACCCATGCTCTGGTTTACTGCTGTTGCAGTATATTGTGCTGTACTCAGGGTGTATCCTGAACCTCAGCTAAGAGTCCTTATCAGTACTGTCTCATACCTGCAGCCTCGAGCATTCTATCTCCTCTGAGATCTCCCACATATGCCAGTGGCAACCCTCTCATCAGGGTTTCAGCTAATTTTGTCAGTAACAGAGAGTACACTTCTGCTTCTTTTTCTCCTTACAGCTTTTAGGTGAAAACTGAGATTTTTTTTTAAAGGCTGACTTTATTTCCTGTATTTAAACCAGAAGTCAGAACATACTTTAAAAATGTTAACTAACAAAACTTTGTTTTAGGAAACATAACAGACACTATTGATTTACTCTCTAATGTGCAATGAGCTTTGACTTCCGAGTATGGCCTTTCCCATGGGTTTTCTTTCCTGTATGTGTTCTCTGATGTACAATAAGGTTTGATTTTTGGGTAAAGGCTTTCCCACATTCTGTACACTTGTAGGGTTTCTCTCCAGTATGAGTTCTTTGGTGTACAGTGAATGTTGACTTTTCTCTAAAGGCTTTGCCACATTCAGTGCATGCATACGGTTTCTCTCCTGTGTGGGTTCGCTGATGTATTATGAGCTGTGATTTTTGGCTAAAAGCTTTCCAACATACAGGACACTCATAGGGTTTCTCTCCTGTGTGAATTCTTTGATGTATAATGAGCTTTGACTTTTCTCTGAAGGCTTTGCCACATTCATTACACTTATAGGGTTTTTCTTCTGTATGAGTTCTTTGATGTATAATGAGATATGATTTCTGGGAAAATGCTTTTTCACACTCATTGCATTCGTAGGGTTTCTCTCCTGTATGACCTCTCTGGTGTAGCATGAGATAGGATTTCTGAGAGAACGCTTTCTCACATTCATTACATTCAAATGGTTTCTCTCCAGAATGAGTTCTCTGATGTACACCAAGATTTGACTTTTGGGTGAAGGTTTTCCCACATACATCACATTCATAGGGTTTCTCTCCTGTATGAGTTCTGTGATGCACAATGAGAGTTGACTTCTCATTGAAAGACTTCCCACATTCAGTACATTTATGGGGTTTCTCTCCTGTATGAGTTCTCTGATGTATAACGAGAGTTGACTTATCACTGAAAGTTTTCTTACACTCATTACATTCGTGGGGTTTCTTTCCTGTATGAGTACTATGATGTATAATCAGGTCCAGCTTTTGTATGAAAGATTCCCCACATTTAGTGCATTCATAAGTTTTCTCTCCTGTGTGGGTTTTCTGGTGGACAATGAGGTTTGACTTCTGAGTGAAGGCTTTTCCACATTCATTACATTCATAAGGTTTCTCTCCTGTATGAGTCCTGTAATGTATGATGACAGTTGACTTTTCTCTGAAGGCTTTTCCACATTCTGGACATTCAAAAGGTCGTTCTCCTGTATGAGTTCTCAGGTGTATAATGAGTTGAGATTTCTGGCTGAAGGCTTTTCCACATTCAGTACATCCAAAGGGTTTCTCTCCTGTATGAGTTCTCCAATGCACAATGAGGTGTGACTTCTTGCTGAAAGTTTTCCTACATGCAGTACACTCAAAAGGTTTCTCTCCATTTTTAATTCTCTGATGTAGACTAAGACCTTTCTTTCTCCTGAGGGTCTTCCCACACTCTTTATATCCATAAGTTTTCACTCCAGGAGTTGTTTTCTCATACTCAGTATGGAATAATAATTTTGTACATCCATTATCATGTTTCTTTACTAAAGAGCTTCTACTAAATAAGTCTAAATTGTCTACCATATTATTTCCAAATGGCTCATGTTTATGGGGTCTTTGTATTGAAGTAGCAAGGTTTGCACTCACATAAAGTGTGTTTCCAAATTCATTATAGTGATGTTCACTCTTGGTGGTAATTATTTTCTTGTCAGGGAATCCAATTTGCATCAACAGACATTTATCTTCGTCATCCTGGTGCTGTCTCCCAATCTGTTCATCAACTTGGCAGGCTTCTTCTAGAAAGAAGTAGAGTAAACCCATTTTTATACTTTGACATTATGCAATGGTTCTTCTGTAGAAATGCACTGCCACATGAAAGGTGTTACTATTATCTCATTTTATCAGAGTTCCTGGAGAGAGAAGCTTGACCATCAAATTCTGTTCTTTTACTAAACTCCCACCTACTAGTCTTTTTGTTACCAAGAAAACTTAATCTTACCTTTACAACTAAGTCTTTATCACTATGTTTGCATCATCTCTGATTTCCATCTACTCTGGTGACCTTATGACCCTTAAACTTCATGTACCATGTGAACCCTTATCTGTACCTAACTTATACTATTTATACAACTACTTATACAACAATACCAAATTCACATTCTCAGTAAATGAAAGATTTAGAATAATTAACCTTACCAAAAACAAAGAAAACCTAAAGATCTTTGCCCCGGATTCACCTTTGCTTTCATAGTTCTTCAATACTACCTTCTACTCCTGTCTAGACTATTTCTCCTAAAAGCTAGTTCTATTGTTACCTCCAAACTCTTCCTCACGTTCCATCACCCACAGAGCCTAGTCCTCCATATTTTGTTATATTCACATTCTAGATAACTTTTAAGAAGTTGTCTTTAAAAAACTTACCTCTGTAACTTTAATTTTTATGAACTTCTAAAGTACTTTTTCACCTGTACCACCCATTCAGACAGTTCAAATTGCAAAGCCTTGCCTTTAATATACCATATTTCGTCAATCACAAGATGAATATTATTCCACATTTTAACATTTCTGAACCCACATGCACTTTACAATCAATGACATATTAAAAATTCCTTCTTAGTGGTATGTCTTAAAATCCAATACTATTTTCAGAAATCAAAGGGATTTTTGTACAACAACAATGAAATATCAGAAACAGAAATCAGGAAAAAAACCCATTTGATATAGCAACAAGAAAAATAAAGTAATTTGAAATAAACCCAACCAAGGAGGTAAAAGAACTGTACTACACAACACTGAAGAAAGAAATTAAGGAAGACACAAACAAATGGAAGCATGTACCATGATCATGGATTGGAAGAATTAACATCATCAAAATGTTTATACTACCAAAGCAATTTATACATTCAACACAATCCCTATTAAAATATCAATGACATATTTCACAGATACAGAACAGACATTTCCAAAGTTTATATGAAACCACAAACGACCCCGAATAACCACAGCAAATTTCAGAAAGAAGAACAAAGTAGGAGGGATCACAATACCTGATATCAAACTGTATTACAAGTCCACTGTAATCAAAACAGTCTGGTACTGGCATAAGAACAGACACATAGACCAATGGAATAGATTAAAGAGCCCAGAATTAAACCCAACTCTTGGCCCTGGCTGGTGTAGCTCAGTGGATTGAGCATAGGCCTGTGAACCAAAGGATCATAGTACAATTCCCAGTCAGGGTACATGCCTGGACTGCAAGCTAGTTCCCAGCATGGGACACACAAGAGGCAACCATACACTGGTATTTCTCTACCTCTCTCCTTCCCTTCCTCTCTAAAGATAAATAAATAAAATCCTTAAAAATATATTTTTAAAAAAACAACTCTTTTTGGTCAATTAATATTCAACAAAGGTACAGAAGCATAAAATGGAGTAAAAACAGCCTCTTCAACAAATGGTGTTGAGAGATCTGGACAGTTATATGCAAAAAAAAATGAAACTCGATCTCCACCTTACATCATACACAAAAATAAATTCAAGGTGGATAAAAGACAAATATAAGTCATGACACCATTAAAGTCCTAGAGGAGAACATAGACAGGGAAATCTCAGATATTCCATGCAGCAATATTTTCACCAATGTATCCCCTAGAGCAAGGGACATAAAGGAAAGAATAAACAAATGGGATCTCATCAAAATAAAAAGCTTCGGCACAGCTAAAGAAAACAGTATTAAAATGAAAAGAGAACCAACCCTATGGAAAAACATATTTGCCAATGATACCTCACACAAGGGTTTGAGCTCCAAAATATATAAAGAAACTCATATGACTCCACTCCAGGAAGACAAATAATCCAATTAAAAAATGGGCAAAGGACTTGAAGAGACACTTCTCCAAGGAGGGCATACAGAGGGCCCAGAGACATATGAAAGGACACCCAACATCACTAGCCATCAGAGAGATGCAAATTAAAACCACAATTAGATACCACTTCACACCAGTCAGAATGGCCATCAGAGGCAAATCAACAAACAACAAATGTTGGAGAGGATGTGGAGAAAAGGGAACCCTAGGGAACTGTTCGTGGGATTGCAGACTGGTGTATCCCCTGAGGAAAACAGTATGAAATTTCCTCAGAAAACTAAAAATGGAACTTCCTTTTGACCTGGCAACTCCACTGCTTGGATTATATCCTAAGAACCCTGAAACACCAATCCAAAAGAACCTATGTACCCCAATGTTCATAGCAGCATAATTTACAATAGCCAAGTGCTGGAAGAAACCCAAGTGCCCATCAGTAAATGAATGAATCAAAAAACAATGGTACATTTACACCATGGAATACTATGCAGCAGAAAGAAAGAAGGAGCTCCTACCCTTTGTGACAACATGGATAGAACTGGAGAGTATTATCCTACATGAAATAAGCCAGGCAGTAGAAGACAAATACCATATGATCTCACCTATAAGTGGAACCTAATCAACAAAATAAACAAGCAAGCAAAATATAACCAGAGACATTGAAATTAAGAACAAACTGACAGTAACCAGAGGGGAGAGGGGAGTGGATAATGGGGGGAAAAGAGGGCATGGTTTCCAGGAACATCTATAAAGGACACATGGACAAAACCAAATGGGGGTAGGATCAAGGGTGGGAAGTGGAAATGGCTGGAATGGTGGGGAGTGGTATGGGGAAAATAAAGACAATTGTACTTGAACAACAATAAAAAATGTTTAAAAAATGAAAAAGAAAAAAAATCCAATGGTAGCTTGAAGTCAGTAAAATATAGTAAATACCTTTTGCACATATAGTACTTAATTTTATCATTTTGAAGTTTTTCTTCTCACCTTTTCCTAAAATTGTATATGAAAATTTTCAAACATACAGACAGGTTGAAAGAAGAGTCACTATAACTAAACTCCTCGTATCACCACTTAGATTTAATAAGAATAACATGATAATACTGAACTTTAAAATGAATCATGCAGCTGTGTTTTTTCTTCCTGGGACATCCTTTCTTCGGATTGCTAACCACTAGTTCTTAACCAGTAGTGAACATTAGAATCACACAAAGAACTTTTACAAAATAAATTTGATGGGACACAAGTCCACCAAAGATCTACTGAGTCTGAACCTCCTTGGGTGGTAAGAAGCAGCAGAGCATATGTGGCTAGGCTTACAGGCTCTCTAGCCTGGTATCAAATCCTTCCTTAGCCCTTTACTTGCTCTGTGAACTTAGGCAAGTTAATCTATTTGTATCTTACTTTCCCACCTTAAAAAAACAGGAATTATAACAGTGCCCACTCAATGTTTGTTGATATGATTAAATTACTTATAACAGAATATGCATGACCCACAGGAAGTGCTTTTAAATGTTGACTAGAACAATGACTATACTACAACAACTACTATTACTACTACTACTACTACTATAACTACTACTTTTACAATTAAGAGCCACTATATTACTATAAAAATAAGTAATATCTCAATATACAGGGTCCAGCACAAATACCACCCTTTTATTGCAAAATCATAAGTATGTAATTCTATAACATAACAATATCACATTCAAGCACACCATATGACCTTTTAGGTAAAATGTTCAAATTAAACCTATAAATTATTACACCTATATTATTACCCTACCAAACACACTCAAGCAGGTGTTACTTCTGCTGGATCCTGGATTTAACATGTTCTTAAATATCAACTGAAAATAAGGTTAATAAAACTGGGCATAGTAGGCTAACATTTTTCTAAACAGGGAAAAATATAAAAATATTTATTTATATAGGCTCATCTTGTAAAAAACAATGGAAGAATAAACTTCTGAATTTTAATAAATGGTTACATCTGATGGTAGTGTTAACCTATAGAGAGAAGGAAAGAAGACAGTGGGATGAAGAGGGAAAGGAGCTAGATTTCTTTGAATATACCTGTTTTCTAGATTTGACTTTGGATTCAAGCAAATATTTATGTTAAAAAGAAAAAACACACCCAAAATGGAGTCACTTGCGATAAACCCCACCAAGGCTTAATAACTGCAGTTTCAGCCTCTCCCAGGAGTGGAATTTTAAAACCATTCTAGAATTTCCTGATCAACACAAATGAGGTAATCCTAACTGATAAAATCCCCTGCCTTCCCCTAAGGGAAGGTGATCTTGTCTGAAATAATACACCTTTTTTTTCTTTGAAATAATGCAACCTTTTAAACCTCCTTCTCTCACTCTCCTTCTGCCCATGAAAATCTATATTGTACATCTCCTTAAGCGTCCTTCTATCTGCTAGATGGGAATGCTCCCCAATTCATGAATTTTTTGTGTGTTTTGGGGGTCTTTTAAAAGATTTTATTTACTTATCTTTAGAGGAGAAGGGAAGGAAAGAGGGAGAGAAACATCAATGTGTGGTTGCCTCTTGTGCATCTCCCGCTGGGAACTGGCCTGCAACCCAGGCATGTGCCCTGACTGAAAATCAAACCTCGATCCTTTGGTTCACAGGCTCACGCCCAATCCACTGAGCTACACCAGCTAGGGCTCATGAATGGTTTTATAGTGCCAATATATCTTCCAAGTTATTCAGTTGAGTTTTTGTTCTTTAATATTTGTAAATTTTATATAATCAGACAGCAAAATTGAATATAAAAGGGTTCCCTAAAAATCACTATCTTCTCATCTTTACTTCCTAACAACCATACTGAAAAGTCTTGATTCTCAATGGCATTGACCTGATTACTTCACATGATTCCGATTCAACCCCCTATATACATTCAGCAGCCTCAGAACAATACTAACAATACTGCTGTGAAAGCCGAATATGTTAAATACCACTATGGGGTACTTAACAGCAAAATCCAAAATGTGAGAAACTAAAGGACAAATGGCTGAGTTCCTTAAAAAATAAATACAAGGGGGAAAAGGCAGATGGAGGGAATCATCTGTAGATATTTAGACAAGAATCTGAGTAGCAATGAGCACACCCAGCACCTAGATGCTGATTTTTATATACTATTCCCCACTAAATGGAACCAGAGATCCTTGGAGAAGTTACTCATTACAGGTCTGAAATGAGGACAAGACAAGGTGATCCTGGAATGTATTTTTGTGCTAGAAAGTGCTCAAGGAATGATGGAGACACATAAGAAGAGAGTGGAGCCAGCCTGAAGGGACTCTTATTAGTCAAATTGAGAAAAATTTGTCTACGGCCATACCACCCTGAACGCGCCCAATCTCCTCTGATCTCAGAAGCTAAGCAGGGTCGGGCCTGGTTAGTACTTGGATGGGAGAAAAATTTGAACATCAAAATGAATGAGAGTATAAAGTAATGGATTATAATACATTAAAAATAGGAATCCATGAGTCTCTAGTGACACTAAAATTAATTACTTAATTAATGGAGATGAGGGTAAGGGAAAAGTTCTTTACAGAAGAGTGCCAACTTACAAATGTAGAAGGAATAATAAAAAATTCATTATTTTTCAACCAACTCAGTCATAATTGATTCAGGCAAGAATCATCATGGAATGTTAAAACCACTGAATAAAAATGTTTGAGGAACAGGATATTTACACAGTTTGGCAGTTCCACAAAATGTTAAACACACAGTTATCACATTGTTGAACAATTTCACTCCTATGTATGTACTCTAAAGAAATGAAAACACATTACCACAGAAACTTCTACATTAATACAATCATTAAAGTAGAAACAACTTAAATGTCCATGGGCAAATGAAAAACAAAATGTGATATATCCATACAATGGATTATCTTTCTTCTATAGATGAAGTACTGAAACATATTACAATATGGATGGATGACCCCTGAAAACATGCCAAGAAGTGAAAGAAACCAGAATAGGCAACACCATAGAGACAGAAAGCTTAGCAGTTGCCAGGGGATGGGGGCAGGGAATGGAGAATGGCTGATTAAGAGATAGAGGTTTCTTTTTGGGGTGATAATATTCTAAAATCAGGTAGTAGTGATGGCCGCACAACTCTGTGAATATACTAAAAATCACTGAATCTGTATGCCCCAAAAGAGTAAATTTTATGGTATGTGAATTATCTCTCCATAAAGCTCGTTTTAAAATGAGATAATCAAAATGTTTTAGATAGGAATATCTAAGCTGAATGGAATCAGGCAATTCAATCTGGAATTGAAGCATTAGCTTTGACCTGTGGCTAATGTGTGCCTGGTTTTAGATAAGGCAGTGAGAAATAAGAATGGGAGAAGTGGCAAGGCTTGGCGGCTGGGAATTGGCATATACAAGACACACATATGGGGAAGGGAGTTGTGCAGAAATTTGTGGGTGAGCACCAATTAAAGAAAGAGGTATGATGGCTCTGGGCCTTCCCAGGGGAAGGCAGTCAGTCTTATGTCTAGATGTTCACGTCCCTCTCCTCAAACAACATCAAAGGGCAATAATCTTTCCCCAGGTATTCCCAAAAGCCCTTTCAGAGGTCCTCATCTTTGACTAAGCAGTTGGGACCTCATGTCCCCATAGCCTGGGTGAATCCCACTTACCTCGACAGCTCCAAATTGGGATTTTATCTTCTGCAAGGTACAGCTCTTCTACTTCCAATTTGAGGATGAGGTCTGGTTTGGTAGCTTTCTGCCCTGCTAATGAGAAATGACAGCAACACCTCCTTGGTCTTCAGAGCCTCTAAGAAAGAGGAAGGTGGAGTTTGGGGCAGCACCAGGGACCTGTCACTTGATGCAATGGTTAATAAGTCAAATCATTTCACCCGGGCTTTTAGTTCACAAACACCTTGTCAAGGGAGCAAAGGGGAAAGAGGGGAAAACTTAGATCCCTGCAGTTCACTCTTCAAACAGTTCAGAGACTTTACAAGTTTCTGAAATTGAAGAATTAAAGGATCTCTACTGGGCACAGTAATCATAAACAGCAAAATTACCTGAGGAAGTCATTCTTACCCACAGAGACCAGGTTTCTGTAGGTCTCCAGCATCACGCCCCTGTACAGGGTCCTCTGTGGAGGGTTTAGGTACTGCCACTCCTCCTGAGTGAAATCCACAGCCACATCCTCAAATGTCACGAGTCCCTGTAATTGCATATTCCTTTTATTATAAACTGCTGAGCACTGGGTGATGGGATGGAATTTAGGGAAACTTCTAATTGGGTTCCAAATTCATGATGATGACTTAATACAGGATACCTACTTTATATCAAGTTAGTGACCTACTTTGTGGGAAAATCACAAATCATGGTAGAAAAGCCATTCCATCAAATAATAGAACATGCAAGATAATGTGTTATTAGGACAAGGCTAGACAAATAGTCCAACAGAAATAAAAAGAGAATCTAATATGTATGGACACCTGAGTGATGACGAAGTTGGCCTTAAAAGCAGTGGGAAGAGGATGATGTTTTCAAATAAATGTGGATGGATTACTGGATATCTATATGAGGGAAAATAACATATAACCTCTAACACTCACCATACACAAAAATAAGCTACAGGTGAATTGTAAATGGAATGTGAAAGGTAACACAATAAAGTGTCTAGAAAACAATATAAGGCCCTGGCTGGTGTAGCTCAGTGGATTGAGCGCAGGCCTGCGAACCAGACAATCGCAGTTCGATTCCCAGTTAGGGCACATGCCTGGGTTGCAGGCCAGTTCCCAGCAGGGGACACATGAGAGGCAACCATACATTGATATTTCTCTCCCTATCTCCTTCCCTTCCCCTCTAAAGATAAATAAATAAAATCTTAAAAAAAACAATGTAGGGAAGTGTTTTCACAGACTTGGGATAGGGAAACGCTTCTAAAACAAGACATGAAAAGCATTAACTCTTAAAAGACTTATAAATGGTACAAGATTTAAAGTACAACATTGAGAGCAGGCTGACAGCTAGGAGTGTGGGGAGGTTGGGGGTGGAGGGATTGAGCTAAAAGAAAAAGGGACTCATGAAAATGGACAACACTGTGGTGATTGCTGAAGGGAGAAGGGTATAAGGGGGCTAAACGGTAATGGAAAAATATAATAAAGATTAAAAAGTAAGCTACAGATGGAGAAACTGTCCACAACATTCATATGTGATAAATGGATCTTATCTGGAACATATTAAATAACCTCTATAAATCAGTAAGGATCATACAAACGACATAAACAACAGACAAGAGATGTAAATAGGCACTTCACTAAAAAAGAAAAAACAAATGACCTATGAACATGAGAAAATGTACTTGACCTCATTAGCACTCAGATAACCAATGTACTCAATCCCATTAGCACTCAGGTAAGTAAAAATTTAAGCTGCAATGAGACACCACTATGCACCCACCAGAAAGATTACAATTAAACAGACTAAAATACCATAAGATTGGTTTGCTATGAGAACTTTCACATACATTTAGTAGGAATGTAAACTGGCATAGTTGTTTGAGGCAACAGTTTGGCATTATTTACTAAAGTTAGTGATTTCTATACACTATGATCCAGTGATTCTCTTCAAAGGTACACACCCTAGAGAAAATCATGCACAAGGCTCTAGAAAACAAGGACAGGGATGTTCACTGCAGCATTATTTCTAATACTAAATTGTGGAGAAAAATCAAAATGTCCCTCAACAATACAATGGGTAAGTTGTGACCCAGTCTTTCCGTGGAATACTGTACGGGAATGCAAATGAATGAACCACAACTGTAGAGACAACACAAATGAATCTCACAGACATACTGCTGAGTAAAAGAATCCAGACATCAAAGAGTACATATTGTAGCCCTGGCTGGTGTAGCTCAGTGGATTGAGCGCTGGCCTGCGAACCAGAGTATCACGGTTTGATTCCCAGTCAGGGCACATGCCTGGGTTGCAGGCTGGTTCCCAGCAGGGAACACACGAGAGGCAACCATACACTGATACTTCTCTCCCTCTCTCCTTCCCTTCCCCTCTAAAGATAAATAAATAAAATATTTTTAAGAAAGAGTACATACTGCATGATTCTATGTATATGTCATAAAGAGAACAGGCAAGGCCAATCCATAATGTTAGAAGTCAAGAGAGTGGTTACCTTTGGGAGTGGTATTGATTGGGAAAGAGCATGAGTGGGGATTGATTCAGAGGTTCTGATTTTGTTCTAATCTTACCTATGGAGTGGTTATACAGTGTGTTCACTTCATGATAATTCACCAAGCTGAAAACTTATACAATGTACTTTGTGTGTAACTCAATTTATTTTATATCTTTATACTTAAAATTACTTGCAACAAAAGTGCAAAGGCAATTCAATGGAACATGGAAATTCCCACTTCAACAAGTGGCACTGCAGTATTTGGATATCCACACGCAAAAAAAAAAAGAGAAGAACTTCAATCCATACCCCCAACATATATAAAAATTAATTCAAAATGGATTACAGACCTAAATGTAAAATCTAAACCTATACAATTCCTAGAAGAAAATATGTAAGAAAATCTTTTTAACCTTAGGTTGGTGGAATAATTTCTTAGATGTGACACCAAGATTCAAAAGACACTGTTAAGAGAATAAAAAGCTACACAATAGGAAAAATCATGTATCTGGCAAAGAAGTTACATATTCAGAATATATAAAGAACTCTCAAAGCTAGAACATAAAAGGGCAAACAAGGGATACTTCACCAAAGAAGAGACACAAATGACAAGCACGTACAAAGATACTTACCATCATTAGACATGAGTAAACTACAAATTAAAACCACAATGGGATACCACTACACACCTATGAGAATGGAAAAAAATACTTGAAAATACCAAGTGCTGGTGAGGATGTGGAACTGAAACTCTCATATGTCATAGGTAGTAATGCAAAATGGCACAGCCACTTTGGAAAACAGTTTTCTGGTTTCTCATGAAGTTAAGCATGGATTCCCATATGACCCAAGCAATCGTACTCACAGGTATATGTACTCAAGTTGAATGAAAATTTATGTAAACCCCAAAACTTATACATGAATATTTATACTTGGAACTATACTAGAGACTATTTGTAATCACTCAAATTGCAAACAGCCCAAATGTCTTTCAACGAGTGAATGAATACACAAACTGAAATCCATACAATGTAATACTACTCAGCAATAAAAATGAAAGAACTAATGATACATGCAACAACATGGATGAACCTCAAATGTATTATGCTCAGTGAAGGAAGTCAGACTCAAAACTACATACTATGATTCTATTTGAATAACATTATGGGAAAGGCAAAACTATAGAGACCGAAAAATGTATCAGTGATTACTACAAAGGGAAAACACTGGGAGGTGAAAGAACTGATCTCTGTCTTCATTATGGTGGCAGTTACATACTGCACGAGTTTGTCAAAATTTGTAGAACTACATCCCTGGCTGGTGTGGCTCAGTGGATTGGGTACCAGACTGCGAACCAAAGGGTTGCAAGTCCGATTCCCAGCCAGGGCGTATGCCTGGGTTGTGGACCAGGTCCCCAGTAGAGGGGCACACAAGAGGCAATCACACACTGATGCACGTGAGAGGCAACCACACACTGATGTTTCTCTCTCTCTTTCTCCTTCCCTTCTCCTCTGTCCAAAAATAAATAAATAAAAATCTTTTAAAAAAATTTTCAGGACTATATATACGCTAAAGAGGGTCTGTTTTACTATATACAAATTATACCTTAATTTTTTTAAGATTTTATTTATTTATTTTTAGAGGGGAAAGGAAGGAGAGAGAAATATCAATGTATGGTTGCCTCTCGTTGAGTCCCCTGCTGGGAACTGGCCTGCAACCCAGGCATGTGCCCTGACTGGGAATCGAACCGCAATCGTGTGGTACGCAGGCCCGCACTCAATCCACTGAGCCACACCAGCCAGGGCTATACCTTAATTTTTTTAATTAAAAAAATGTAAAGAGCATCCAGGTAATCTAGAATAATTGCATCTATGTAACTCCAAATCTCTCCACACATCCTCCAAAAAACTATGCAGATTAACATGAAGAACAAGTAAAACCACACATAATCTATACCTTCAGTATAACTTACAATAAAAAATTGAGACTCATATAAACTTCTAAATACCTGTAAGTAAAAAACAAATACCAAATTACCACTGAGCTGGCTTTCAAACTACTGTCATAAGCCTTTCTGGAATGTAGAAGAGTCTGAAAAGAGTTCAAGAGAACAGAAGGGGGAGCAGAGCACCTAAGCATGAGCTGAAATCATGCTTCAAAGGGGGACATTTACCATAAGTATGAAAACACTGAAAAACTAGCCAAATATATCAGAGCACCAACTACAGGAATGGTGTGAGGGACAAAAGGTGGCAGTCACAAAAAAAAAATCACCTCTGAGGGATCAGAGGGTAAAAAGGAATGAGAAAGAACCATTTGGAGACTGGGTAGTAAAGGGGAAATCTACAGGGAAATTTAGAGTCAGAGGAGACAAAGAATGAAAAAGAAAGAAAGAAAAATAATGAAAAAAAAAAGAAACAAAAAGAAAACAAGTCAGAGCACACACATCAGTCAGTGAATCTCCACAGTGCCAAAAGGAAGTCATCCATTAAGTAGACTGCACTATGCCTCACTGACAAAAGAGGATGGTCTTGCCCTGAGTGGTGTGGCTCAGTTGGTTTGGTTGGGCATCATCCTCAAAGCCAAAGGCCGCTGGTTCCATTCCCAGTGAGATGATATGCCTAGGTTGCAGGTTCAGTCCCCAGTCAGAGCATGTAGAGAGGCAACCAATTCATATTTCTTTTTTTAATCCTATCTTATTGATTATGCTATTATAGCTTTCCCCCCTTTGCATCCTTCCACCCAGCAGCCCCCACTCCCTCAGGCAATCCCCACACAATTATTCATGTTCATAGGTCATGTGCAAGCTCTCTGACTATTCCATTTCCTATACTGTACTTTATAACCCCATGGCTGTTGTAACTACTTATTTGTACTTCTTAATCCCCTCACCTCTTCACCCATTCCCCCAAACACCCCTCTTATTTGGCAACCATCAAAACACTCTCTGTATCCATGACTCTGTCTTCGTTCTTCTAGTTTGCTTAGTTTGTTTTTTAGATTCAATTGCTGAGAGATATGTATTTATTGTCATTTTCATGTTCATAGTTTTTACCTTCTTTTTCTTAAGTCCCTTTAGTATTTCATATAATGATGGCTTGGTGATGATGAACGCCGTTAATTTTTTGTCTGGGAAGATCTTTATTTGCCCTTCAATTCTAAATGGTAGTTTTGCTAGGCAGCGCAATCTTGACTGTAGATCCCTGCTTTTCATGACTTTGAATATTTCTTGCCAATCCCTTCTAGCCTGCAAAGTTTCTCTTGAGAAATCAGCTGACAGTCTTATGGGAATTCCCCTGTAGGTAACTTCACTGCTTTTTCTCTTGCTACTTTTAAGATTCTCTCTTTAACTCTTACCATTTTATTTTTTTAAGATTTTATTTATTTATTTGTTTATTTATAGAGAGGGAGAAAGAGAAGGAGAGAAACACCAATGTGTGGTTGCCTCTCACACACCCCCTACTGGGGACCTGGCCTGCAACCCAGGCATGTGCCCTGACTGGGAATTGAACTGGCAACCCTCTGAGTTGCCGGCCAGCAATCAACCCACTGAGCCACACCAACCAGGGTTAACATTTAGCATTTTAATTATGATGTGTCTTGGAGTTGGCCTCTTTGCATCCGCCTTGTTTTGGACTCTGTGCTTCCCGGATTTGCATGTCTATTTCCTTCACCAAATAGAAAGTTTCCTTTCATTATTTTTTTCAAATACAATTCCAATTTCTTGCTCTTTCTCTTCTTCTGGCGCTCCTATGACATGAATGTTGGAACACTCAAGTTGTCCCAGAGGCTGCTTACACTATCTTCCTTTTTTGGATTCTTTTTTCTTTTTATTGTTCTGATTGGCTGTTTTTGCTTCTTTATGTTCCAAATCATTTATTTAATTCTCAGCTTCATCCACTCTACTGTTATTTCCCTGTAAATTGTTTAATTAGTGTATCTTTCATTTCTGACTGGATCTTTTTTATGCTGATGAGGTCCTCACTAATTTCCTTGAGCATCCTTATATAACAAGCATTTTGAACTCTTCATCTGATAGACTGCTTATTTCCATTTTGTTTAGTTCTTTTTCTGGTTTTCATCTGTTCCTTCATTTGGGCCATTTTTCTTTGTCTCCTCATTCCGGCAGCCTCTCTGTTTGTTTCTATGTATTAGATAGAGCTGCTATGACTCCCTGTCTTGGTAGCATGGCCTAATGTAGTAGGTGTCCTGTAGAGTCCAGTGGCACAGCCTCCCTTATCATCCAAGCTGGATAGTCGAGATGCACTGTCTGTGAGGGTTGAGTATACCTTCCTCTTGTAGATGAGCCTGGACTGCTGTTGGCAAGCCAATGGCAGGGATTTACCCAGGCCAGTCAGCTCCAAAGACTGGCTATGGCCACTGACCACCAACCGCTGCCCTCTTTGGAGGATCAGTTGTTCAGGGGTAGGGTGGAGGTGCTCCAACATGGTATGTAGCTTTCCACTGGGTGTACAGGCTCTGGGATTTCCCAGGTGGTATGGCCCGAAGCCAGCCTCTACCTGTGTTTTACCCAAGGCCACCCTGTCAAAGTCATAAAGCAATCTGAGATAACTGCTATTTATGCTGGGCTGAGAGGTTCCCAGGTGAACCAAGCTGTGAATCTAGGCTGGCTACTGCTAGTGCCAGGCCTGGCACTACTTAGCAAGAGGTACAGGAGCTGGAGGCTCACTGAGACTAGCTATTGCTTGCTTGAGAATATTTAGAAAGTTGTAAAGCATGAGCCAAGACTAGTCACTCATATGGAAAAGAAGCATGGGTAGGCCCATATGTTGGGTAGGACAGAGTCTCTGTGGGTTTGCAGGGTGGGGCAAACAGTGTTAGCCCAGTTGATGGAGTCTCACATATGGTACCAGGCTGCCAGCTCTGTGGGTCTCTAGAGGGAGAGTTCAGAAAAGGGACAATGGCCTCTGCCCACCTTTCTGTCAGGGAGAAAGCTGTCCTCCAGCTCTTGACTTGATGCCAGACACTTCAGTTTCTCCCTGTATGCAACCAGTGCCTTTCAAGCTGCTACCCCAGTGATGGAGCTCAGAGGGAGTATGTCTGAGTAAGACCATGTATGGGTTAAGAGAAACTGCTTGGGACTTTAGAATTTTCTTCCACTGATTCAATCTCTGCTGATTTTCGCAGCCACAAGTTATTGGGACTTATCTTCCTGGCACTGGAACACTGGGTCGGGGTGGCGAGGGGCTGGTGTTGGGCTGGGACTCCTCATTACCAAGATATCCCTCTCAAATTTTTATCCACCCCACATGGATGTGGGACTAGCCTATTCCATGTCACTGCCCCTCCTACCCATCTGGTTGGATGTGGTTTCTTTAATTCTGTAGTTGTTGGACTTCCATTCAACACAATTTCTGATGGTTCTGAGTGGTGGTTGTAATTCTGATGTGGCTGTGCGACAAGGCAAGCCATAATTATCTATACCACCCTCTTGACCACAAGTCCAATTGATGTTTCTCATATCGAGGTTTCTCTCCCTCTCTTCCTCCCTTCTCCTCTCTCTAAAAATAAATAAAGTATTTTTAAAAGATACTTTTAAAAAGAGAGGATGGTCTTGAACCACAAATTATGCAAATACCACCCCAACCTCCAACAAAGTCCTCAAACAAACATAAAAAGCAGTCTACATCAATTCAAAGTTTCTTTAAAATTAATAGAAAATAAGCCCCGACTGGTGTGGCTCTGTGGATTGAGCGCTTGACTGAGAACCAAAGGGTTGCTGTTCAATTCTCAGTCAGGGCACATGCCTCGGTTGTGGGCCAGGTCCCCAGTATGGGGCGTGCAAGAGGAAACCACACATTGGTGTTTCTCTCCCTTTCTCCTTCCCTTCCCCTCTCTAAAAATAAATAAATACAATCTTAAAAAAAGTAATAGAAATGAGAAAATATTTCAGGTGATAAGAAAATCACCCCACAGCCCTGGCTGGTATAGCTCAGTGGATTGAGCATGGGCCTGCGAACCACAGGATCATGGTTCAATTCCCAGTCAGGGCACATGCCTGGGTTGTGGGTTGCAGGCCAGTTCCCGGTTCCCGGTTCCTGGCAGTGGACGCATGAGAGGCAACCATACATTTATATTTCTCTCCCTCTCTCCTTCCCTTCCCCTCTCAAGATAAATAAATAAAATCTTTAAAAAAAGAAAAAAAAGAAAATCACCCCACAATGACATCAGCAAAATGACACAGTAGGCAGCACTGAGCTCTCAACCCCCTAGAAACATCAAAAACAACAAGAACTGTCAGAACCAACTTAATTAGAACTCTGGAAAACAGTCAAAGGTTTGTAGCAACCAAGCAAACATGGAAACAAGAAAAAGGCAACTTAAACTTGGTGAGGAAATTTCATGGCACTTTTACTTGCTCTTGCCCACCCCCTTCCATGTGTGGCAGAGGCAGCCCATGTTCCCAGGGTGGAACCCTTGTTTCTGGAGCGATCAGAGAGACCTTATTCACAAATTAGTGTCTGTCTGTTCAAACCTGCCTGCGGACTACCAGAAGTACTGATGCAAGGACTGAACCTCTGTTTCACCTAACTCAGAACTCAGGTCAGAAAAACAGCTGGTATTGCTCCAAAAGGTTGTAAGGCAAACTAACAACCCACAAATGCCTGGGACAAAAGATTACAGTCCATACATACAGCAGACTGTCTAAGGCCTGAAAAGAAATGCTACGGGGAGATTCTCTGGGAAACTGCATTATTCAAAAGCACCCATAAGAAGGAATGCAATCTTACCATCTGTAATAGTATGGATGGACCTAGAGGATATTCTGTTAAGTGAAATAAGTCAAAGACAAAGACAAATGCCATATGCTTTCATTTATATGTGGAATCTAAAGAGTGAAATAAATGAATAAACAGATTAGAAATAGACTCATAGATACAGAGAACAGATTGATGGTTGCCAGAGGGGAGGGGATTTGGGGGAGCTGGGTGAAAAAGGTAAAGGAATTAAGAACTACAAATTGGTAGTCACAGAATAGTCCTGGGGATGGAAGGTACAGCAGAGGGAATATAATCAATACTACTATAATAACCATGTACAGTGCTAGGTGGATACTTGAAATATCAGGGGGGAACACTTTGTAAAGTATATGATTGTCTAACCACTATGCTGTACACATGAACTAATACAAAATAATATTGAATGTAAACTGTAATTGAAAAATAAAAATTTTTTAAAGTACCCATGTACAGGGAAATTTAGAAAGCCCACATACATGTCCTGGATAAGACTTGTGCTCAAAAAAGACCCAAGACTCTATGTACTATAATTCTTCCCAAGCATCTCATCAATGTTATAACAGAACAACATTAAACAAAATGATGTTAAAGAACCTGCTGTATTATCTCTTGAGTAATATAAAAAGGGAACCTTTTAAAATATACATCTACCTGCTTATTTTAAAATGAAACATTTAAGCATAAATCAGAAACTAACAAGATTGGTTATCTCTAAGGTGGAATAAGATGGGTAGAAAAGCCCTGGCTAGTGTGGCTCAGTGGATTGAGCACCGGCCTGAGAACCAAAAGGTTGCTGGTTCAATTCCCAGTCAGGGCACATGCCTGGGAGCCAGGTTCCCAGTTGGGGGTGCACCATAGGCATTAATGTTTCTCTCCCTTTCTCCCTCCCTTTTCCTTTCTCTAAAAATGAATAAAATAAAATATTTTTAACAATTAAAAAATAAAGAATGGGTAGAAAGTACAGGGGAGAGGTGACAATTATATGTATGTATTTTTGTATAGTTTGATCTCTTCAAAATATGTCAACATTTTTACACATAAAGAAAATTAAATCCACAAAAATGAAAAATAAAATCTAAAACTGAATATAAAAGTATGGACTTAACTGTATGCCATATAAATAACATGAACACACTGGATATGGGGAAAAGAAAATGAAAAAGAAAAATCAATCCAAATAACTTCTAAACAGAGAACTTTGATTATATATCCTTGGTATGAAAGACATACAAACAAATTACGTACTGTATTCAGTAGGTTGGTTTTTCATGGGTGTTGGTGCAGGAGTTCTGATTCTACTTTCTATGTGTTTCAAGCCTGAGTAAATGAGTCAATATACCGATGCTAGGAGCAGGTACTTTCAGTGTTGGAAAAGAGAGATGCAACTGTAAAATTAGAGAAAATAAAAAGATTCCTAGGATGTTGTATGAATTCAAGGTATGTATGTGGGTATGTATGTGTATGTGTGTGCATGTGCATGTGTATATATACACATAGATACATAGACATATAAATAGACACATACAAACAAAAAGCTCTATTTACTGAAAGGGCCTACATGTAATGACACTCCAGTAGTGATGAGCATACCTCACATACAGATCTTGGTTTCTATATATTATTATCCACTAATAGGAACCAATGCTTCTTGGACAAATGGCTGATTCCAGGTCTGGGTCAGGGACAGTAAAAGATGAGGGTTAGGACATCTTACTGCATCAGACAGTAAACAAGTGATACAAAAATTTTAGGGATGTGTCAAAAAGTCACCAAAGCCAACTTAAAAGGGCTCCCACTGGCCAACTCAGGGATAACTGAACATAAAAATAAACAATGACAATAATGGATTATAATCCATGGAATATAATAAAAACTCATAAAAATAAAAATTTCATATTACTGATATAAGTAAATAAATGAAGGAGAAGAGGAAGACCCACCTTTTGACACCATCAACTTGGGCATTAGGATTCCAACATGTAGATTTTGGGGAAACACAAACATTCAGACCACAGCAAAGGTCAACAAACAAAAATCAACCATATTTCTTTTTTTTAAGATTTTATTTATTTATATCTAGGGAGAGGGGGAAGGAGGGAGAAAGAGAGACAGAGAGAAACATCAATGTGTGGTTGCCTCTCGCACCCCCCCACTGGGGACCTGGCCTGCAACCCAGGCATGTGCCCTGACTGGGAATCAAACTGGCGACCCTTTGGTTCTCAGGCCAGCACTCGAGTCCACTGAGCCACATCAGCCAGGGCAAAAGTAATCATGTTTATATATAATGGCAATAAATACTGGAAACTGAAATTTTAAAAACAAAACAATTTACAATAGAGTAGAAAATGAAATGAATGAAACATGTATAGGTCTAACAAAACATGGTGTTATGAACTGAACTGTGCCCCCCAATTCACATGCTGAGGCTCTAACCCCCCAATGTGAATTTATTTGAAGATAAGGCCTATAAGATGGTAATTAAAGTTAAATAGGTCATAAGAGTGGGGCCCTAATCTGATACGACTGGTGTCCCTTTAAGAAGAGGAAAAGACACCAGAGTTCCCACCCTCTCTCTGCACAAGCACAGAGGAAAGACCATGTGAGGACACAGTGAGAAGGCAGCTGTCAACAAGGCAGGAAGAGAGGTCTCACCAGAACTCAACTCTGATGGCACCCTGACCTGGGAATTGTAGCTTCCAGGACAGTAAAATAAATTTCTGTAACATTTTAGTATGGCAGCCCAAACAGTCTAATACACATGTAAAGGATCTATATATTGAAAATTACAAAACTGCCATGGGAGGTTAGATGAGGGGTAGAGGGATTGAGCAAAAAAGAAAGAACTCATGGACATGGACAACAGTGTGGCGATTTCAGGGAGGGAGGTGGGGGGGGTAGGTGGAGAAGTGTAGAGGGATAAATGGTGGTGGACAGAGACTTGACTTGGGGCGGAGAACACACAATAGAGTGTACAGATGATGCGTTGTAGAATTGTGTACCTAAACCTGCATAATTTTGTTAAGCAGTGTTACCCCAACAAATTCAATAAAGGGAAAAATTATAAGATATTGATGAAATAAATCACAAAAGATCTAAAAAAATGGAGAGACACACTGTCTTCACTGACTGGAAGACAGCATAATAAAGACATCAATTCTCCCCACTGATCTACAGGAGTAACTCAATTCCTACAAAAATCTTAGCAAGATCATTGTTAGATATATAACAAGATTATTCTAAAATGTTTATAGAAAGACAAAGGCAAAGGAACAAGAATAGCCAAACAATTTTGGAAAAGCAGAATCAAGTTGAAGATATCATACTACCTGATTTTAAGACTTCATATAAAGCTGCAGTTACTAAAGATGGTGTGATCCTGGCAGAGCAATAGATACATAGATCACTACAACAGAATCTAGTCTAGAAGTAGACCCTACAAATATGGCCGATTGGTATTTGACAAAACTGTAAAAGCAATTCAGTGGAGAAAAATGGTCCTTTCAACAAATGGGGTTAGAACAAATGGAAATCTATATGCAAAACGATGAACCTCCACCTAATCTTCATGCCTTAGATAAAAATTGATGCAAAATGGATCATAGGTCTAAATGTAAAACCTAAAACTATAAAACTTATAGAAAAAATAGGAAAAAATCTTCATGACCTAGGCTTCAGCAAAGAGTTCTTAGACATGACATCAATAGCACAATGCATAAAGGAAATAATTTATAAATTGGACATTTTCAAAATTAAAAAATTCTTGCTCTGTGAACACTGTTAAGGGAATGAAAAGACAACCCACACACTTGGAGAAAATATTTACAAACCACGTATCTGACAAAGCACTTGTACACAGAATATATAAAGAACTCTCAAAACTGAAGAAGGTGAAGGGATTGAGAAGTACTGATTGGTACTTCCAAAACAGTTATGGGGATGTAATGTACAGCACAGTAATATAGTCAACAATATCAAAATAACTATGTATGGCACCAGTTGGTACTGGAAATATCAGGGAGAACACTCTGTAAAGTGCATGATTGTCTAACTACTATGCTGTACACCTGAAACTAATACAAAATAATATGAAACATAAACAGTGATTGAAAAAAAATTTTAATGAAAAAAATGTATAGCAAGAAAATCTAATTTAAAAATAGGCAGAGTGCCCTAGGTAGTGTGGTACAGTGGACAGAGCACTGGCTGGCAAACCAAAAAGTTGCTTGACTCCTGGTCAGGGCACATGCCTGGTTTGTGGGCCAGGTCCCCAGCTGGGGGTGTGCAAGAGGCAACTGGTCATTGCATCTCTCTCACACTGATGTTTCTCTCCCCTTCTTTCTCCCTCCCTTCTCGTCTCTAAAAATAAATAAGTAATTTTTTTTAAATAGGCAGAAGGCTTCACTGAACAGAAACTTCACCAAACAGGATATGCAAAAAGTAAGTAAGCATATATAAAGATATTCAACATCATCAGTCATTAGGGAAATGCAAATTAAAACCATGATAAGATACCACTGTGCAACTAGAATGACTAAAATTAAAAATACTGATAATATCAAGTGCTGGCAAAAATATGAAGCAATTGGAATTTTTATAAGTTGCTGATAAGCCCTGGCTGGTGTGGCTCAGTGAATTGAGTGCCGGCCTGCAAACCAAAAGGTTTCAGGCTCAATTCCTAGTCAGGGCACATACGTGGATTGCCAGCCAGCTCCCCAGTTGGGGGTAAGAGACAAATGTTCAATGTATTGATGTTTCTCTCCCTCTCTTTCTCCCTCCCTTCCTCTCTCTTTAAAAATGAATAAACATAGTCTTTTTTTAAAAAGAGGGCTTAAGATTAATTAATTAATTAATTGCTGGTGAAAATGAAAAATGATTCAACCATTCTGGAAAACAATTTGGCAGATTCTTAAGAAGTTAAACATACGCTTACCATATGACCTAGCAATCCAATATATACTGTAGAGAAATTAAAACGGACAAAAACTTCATACAAAACAAAATTCACACCAAAACTTGTTATGAATGTTTAAAGTAGCCCTACTAATAATTGCCAAAAACTGGAAACAATTCAAATGTCTTTCAACAGGAGAGCAGACAGGTAAGTTGTGGTACATCTGTAGAGTAGAATACCACTCAGCAATAAAAAAGGGAAGTGCTACAGACCCACAAGAACCCGGCTGAATCTCCACAGAATTACACTAAGTGGGGGAAAAATCCAGTCTCAAAAGGGCACATACTATATGGTTCCATTTATATCGCTTTCTTGAAATGACCAAATTCTAGAAATGGAGAACAGATCCATAATTGCTAAGAGCCTAGGAATGGGATGAGGGTGGAAAAGGGGTAGATGTGGCTATAAAAGGGCAACATAAGGGATCCTTAGAGTGACAGAAATGTTTCTTGACCACATCAATGTCAATATCCTAGTTGTGACATTGTACTATAGTTTGAGATGCTAACATTGGGAGAAACTGGGTAAAGGATACATGGGACTTCTCTGTATTATTTTTACAATTGCATGTCAATCAATTATCTTAAAAGATTATTTAATTTTTAAGGGGTTACATACCATACGATTCCATTTATATGACATTTTGGAAAAGATAAAACCATGGTGACACAAAACAGATCTGTGGTTGCCTGAGGTTGCAGGTAGGGAAGCATGACACGGTTTTTTTGCCATGATGAAACTATTCTCTACTCTATAGATTAGTTACACCAATTTATACATGTTAACATTTATTGACCTGGACAAAAGCAAAATCAATTTTACCATACACTAATTTAAAAATAAACATTTTTATTGAATTTATTGGGGTGACATTGATTAATAAAGTCATACAGGTTTCAAGTATACAACTCTACAACACATCATCTGTACACTGTACTGTGTGTTCACCACCCCAAGTCAAGTCTCCATCCATCACCATTTAATCTCCCTATACTCTCATCTACCTGCCTCCAGTCCCCTTCCCCTTTGGTAATCACCATGCTGTTGTCTGTGTCTATGAGGAGTTTTGTTGTTGTTGTTGCTTAATCCCTTCACCCTTTCACCCAGGCCCCCAACCCCTTCCTCCCTCTGATAGCTGTCAGTCTTTTCTCTGCATCTGAGTCTATTTCTATACTGTTTGCTGAAAAAAATTTTTAATTAAAGTGAAAGGAAAAAAGTGGTGGGCTATGGGTGTCTGCAGGACTTTGTCTCTTAGACAAATGAGAATCAAAATTACAACTGAGAAAATTACTTTAGGAAAACCATTTGAAAGACACACAGTTCCCTAAAATATTTCATTTCCAAATTACATTTGACATTAGGTCTCCGCCTCACTGAGTAATGCTGTAAGAAATATCTGCAGGAAACCAGGGACTGCATTTTTCACTGGGCTGTAGTTACAGACAATTCCACCCTCCACAGGAACACCCAGCAAAGAAATGCCTTGAAAGGCAATTGCAGGGAAACTTTTCTTTCCTAAGGATTTGGTGCACTCTCTCTATTATGAGGAAGGTGAGCCAGGTTACTGGTTACATTTCCTTCCTTCTGGCTGCCAGAGGCTCAAAGACAAATTTGCAACTCATCATTAGTATCTTTCAGACCCTAAGCCTTCCACATGTCTACATGGGCCTTGTTGCTCTCATTTTCCCTGATCCTGATGCTCATTTACAAATAATTTCCCATTTTATGTCAGAGATTCCTATGTAGCTTATCACATCCATGGTAAACAAGAAGGAACAGACAAGTCTTACCTGGGCTTTGGCCATTTCCTGCTCTTCTTAGGAAAAGGCAGATGTGTGAAGGCTGAGCTGGAAGAGTGGAGAAATGTAGCGCATAAGAGAAACCCCATCAAGCTGCCAGTGTCCAGAATTATCCGCCTACAAAGTCCCTCACACCAGCCAGATGTGTGGCTGTTGTCCAACTCTGTGGACAAACTCTGTCCAAACTCTGTGGGAGTTCAGACAACCATGTGGTTTTAATAACCACCTGTGTATTCTTGCCTATTTTCCTCATGTGAACATTTAACAAAATGTTACACTTATATACTGACCCAGAAATTGTACTTCTAGGTATTTTCCTTAGTGAAAAAACATATCATAATTTCTCTATAAGTACCTTCAGCTCAGCATTGACTTTAACAATGCCAAATTTGAATGATACTATATGACCCATAATACAGGACTGATAAGGAAACACAAGAAATTAAATGCTCTGTAGCTATTAAAAATAATGTTGTATGGAACTGCATCTCTCTCATGTGTGTACTTTTTATTAAGGTAACATTAATTTATTACATTATATAAGTTTGAGGTGTGCAACACTATAACTTGACAACTGTTTATACCACATTGTACTCACCTATCTGTGCACTTTTCTGTACATATATCTAAATTGTTTTTAAAATGTTATAAGTTTATAAGCTGAAACACAGTAAACTTGTAAACTGAGAAAAGGTAGGTTATAAAATTGCAGGAACCCATTTAAAAACTGTATGTTAAATGTTTAAAAATGCATACCTCTTATAAGAAGGGACATTTAAATGTAGAGGGATAAAGTTAGTTCCTTTTGATTTTTTCTTCTATTTTCTAATTAACCTAGAATTTAAATGTTTTAACTATCTGTTAGCCGCCAAGAAAACAACTGTTTAAAACATTACTCCATGACATTAGCTAATCCCCCACAGACAGAGGCCCTACCCCATACCCACCCCCAAGCGCCCAGGCTCTGGGTGAAGCCCTTAGGCAGGTGAGTGCTCTCAGATGCCTTCTTCCTTCTCCTCACCTCACTGGGGCCGTCTTGCCAAGGAACCAGAAGAAAGCCTTCAGGTGTAGACTCACTTCAGCTGGAACACTGACACCAGGCCCCTACCTCGGGGTTTGGGCAAAGGGAGAGGGGGGCACACCCGAGGAGGGGCCTAAAGGGTGCTATGAACCCTTAGCGCTGGTCACTGTGCTGGAAAAATGTGTAAAAGTCAACGTTTAATAAGTCCCATTCAATCCCGACTAGTCCCATAACTTTGCTCACCACTGAGCCCAAACACCATCTCCACTGACCTCTCGGTCCCCTATCATTCAACCCACAAGCCCCTACATCAATGACTCCCACAAACCCCCCTTTACTCAGACCCCAGAACTCCCCATCACTCAGTCCATCACCCCTAGCACTCGCCCCCTCAACCTCGCTTTCTCTCTCTCAACAACAGATTTTCTGCTCTCTGCAAAGGAGACCGTTGCAAGAACTAGCCCCAAGAAAATACTTCCGCTTCGGAACCAACTCCGGCACCGCAGCCTACAGGGTTGCAGGGGTCGCGTGTACGCACACTCGGTTGGAGTTCGGGGGCCCGTGTCCGCCAATAGTCAATGTGCGGCCCCCTCCCACCGCCCAAAGCTAGCGCGACGCTGCCGCAGCGCAGGCGCAGGCGCTGAAGGAAGATGGCCGCACCAGTGATGTCACTCCGAGGAGATGGCTACGCCCACCGCGTCTCCTCCCACGGAAGGTGGCGGCATCCAGCAGGTGTTTTACTTTGTTCTGTGGAGATCGGCATTCCTAAAACTTCCAAGACCAATTTTCTTATGACGGGGAGGGGAAGTGCCCAATTAAGGATAGTTCTAGCATGAAGGATTTTGGTGTCTTGAATTTGGAGGGCAGCATCATGTTTGCAGGTGTAATTGAACACTAAGATGGGATGCGAAGCAGAATTGCAAGGCGTGGACGTAGTATAGGAGGTAGCTCTGGCTCCATCCAGTGGCTAGGGCTGGGAGTTGACAGTCAAGCATTTAAAGGCAAACCAGAAGCTGAAGAATAAATAAACAGCGACCTAGGACACACACGTGCGCGCGCGCACACCTGTACACACTTCGGAGCGGAAGGGGGTGTGTTAAGTAGGGGTTGACAAGTTGCTTCCTCTGGATCAGCAGGGACGACCTTCTTTCGTTGGAAATGACAGTTACACAATACAAAAGAAGCGGGCCACACAAATATCTGAAGCAAAGAGCTTTCTGGTGGAGGGCACGAATGTTAAAGGCCCTGAGGTAGGACCCAGTTTCGAGTCTTGGAGGAACAAAAAGTGTGTCATTGTACTGGGAGTGTAGGAGGTGTGCACAAGGGAGAGGTGAATGGGGACCAGATGCTGTAGGGTCTCCTCTGTCAAGAAGAGAGCTCTTGTTTCATTCTGGACCTAATGGGAAGCCATAAGAGGCATCAGATTTTTAAAAGACCAGTCTGAAGCGATCTAACATTATATATTAATGTTAAAAGCACATATATTTGACCCCTGTTTTTTGCCTTTTTTGCATCACTAGAACATAAAGTCCATAGGGATTTGCTTAAGTGCCTCCTACATGGCAGGTAGTGTTCTAGATAGTGGAAATATAGCAAGGAAGAAAACAGAAGCAAAAACAAACAAACAAACAAAAACAATGGACCACCACGATGAAGACAGCCTCGTTTCAAACCCATACCTACCAGCTGTGTAACCTAGGGTAGGAATCAACTTCTCTGGGCTGTTTCCTCATCTATAAAACTGGGGTACTGACAATACCTACTACTTTAGGGTTGTAGTGACAAATGTGTTGATAATTGAAAGGGTTTAGAACAATGCCTAGCACATGGCAAGTGCTAATATAAATGTTGATGGTGATTTAAATAAAATTAGATCATATATATATAACTTTTTTAATAAGAAGAAAAATAAAAAGATGGTGTTGAGAATGGACTGCAGAGGGCAAGGGCAAGGGCAAAAACAGGAAAGTCAGTAAGAAAACTTCTGCCAACAGGCTCAGCAAGTGATAAAGAGGGCTGAGACCTATCATATTATCTTCCTCTCTGTCAGGCACTGTGTGAAGCTCATGACATGACCTGCCTCAGAGAGCCTCAACTTTCTGTGAACAGTCCTATGCATCCCCTACACTTCTCAGATAAAGAAACTGAGTCACAGACTAAATAACTTTCCCAAGGTCACACAGTTTCCCAAGGTCAGATCCTTAGCTGCCACCCAATAATACTCTTATTTATTCAATATCCCACAGAACTTCCAAAAAGTATCTGAGGTTCCTCATTCTAGAAGCATTAAAACTAGCCAAAGAATGTTTTTTACCAGAAACACAGATGGAGCTTCCTAGCAGACAAAACAAAGAGAGAAAGCAAGGGAATAACTCAGATCTCTTGCTCCCTGGGAACAAAATTTATAAGCCCTCTGAATGCATTAGTAAGTAGAAAATAGGAGCAAGTGGACCTTTAGGCTCATCCTAATCTGGCCTCTTCCAGCCTGTAAACAATATTTCCTTACCATCTCGTATGTGCACACACACACACATACACATGAAGAAAGAAACCCTTTAGGGTTGGTGGGTGTTGGGGTACAGTGGTTGCCAGCCCCCAAAATGTTCTTGAGCCAATGATACAGCCCCTCAGAAACTGTCCCAGGTTTCACAATGCACAGCCACAAGATATGTGAGTCCAGCTTTTCTGCTACAGAGCTGGGACTTCCACTCTCTGTCCTGGACATCCTCTACCATCAGGGCCTGCAAGCGAGACCTCCTCATACAGTGGCCTAAGCAGCAGGTAACTATTTAGGTGAAGTAGTGTGGGAAGCTGACAGGTGGTTCCACCACCAAGTCTGCACATGTGACACTCACACTCAAATACCCTCCACCTCACTGGTAAGTCATTACAGTTGCTCTTAACATACATTTTATCAAACCTATGAAAGTTGACAATTGTGAGCAGTCATTTTGGACCATGAGGTAGCAGGCGAGGTTGATAGAGCAACAGCACAGGAGACAGTTCTCTGGTGACCTTGGAGTTATCACATTTGCACTGAACTACCTACTGTCAAGTGAGGAATCCTCTTCCAACCTCTTTTTAAAAAGATTTTATTTATTTTAGATAGAAAGGAAGGGAAGGAGAAAGAGAGGGAGAGAAGCATCAATGTGTGGTTGCCTCTCACACCTCCTACTGGGAACCTGGCCTGCAAACCAGGCATGTGCCCTGAATGGGCATGGAAATGGCTACCCTTTGGTTTGCAGGCTAGTGCTCAATCCACTGAGCCACACCAGCCAGGACCCCTTCCAACCTCTTAAAGCCACTGGTATTTGTACTGGTGTCAGTATGTGCAGTCAAACTGAATCCTGACTGATACACCAGACTTTTCTGTCTTGGTTGACATGACAGTAAATGTGAAACACGTGGTACTGGAAGGGTGGTGAATAATGGTGAATGAAGAACAAACTGTGAATGAATTTGGAGAGGCAAAGGACTATGGAATGGAGATGAAAGAGCAGTAGAGTGGAATGAATGTGAGTAGTGTGGAGCAGAGTGAGGAAATAACTATGCATTAGATTGTGCCATAATCTGAAGTTATGGATGAGACAGAGTACATGATGGGAAAATGAGAAACAATCTAAGTGGCAAAGAGTTAAAGTGGGAGCAGACTGTGACTTCACTCATAGTGAATGGTGGTAATGAAAGGTGGAAATATGAATGGAGTTGATAACGCATTAGAGTTGATACGAACACTAAGGATTACAGTGTTAATGAAGGGAGGTTTATGAGGCACAGTATGAACAAAGAGAGGTGAATTTCAGGGGAAGGTAGGAGTGAATGGAGGTAATGTGTACGTAGAGGGAAGAATGGGGTGCACAAAGGACAGAATAAGAGAGAATAGAGATAAATCCATGGTAGACTATGAATACATGAATCAGGTTGAGTTTGAGTGGAGATACTACGAGGGGGAGGAGAGTGACAAAAGGTGAATGAGAGGCAGGCTAGGATTAGATAGGGGTAATGCAGGGCAGTGTTCCAGGGACGTACGGGGGTCCCGGTGTAAATCAGCCCAGGTGAATGAACTGAAGCATGTGAGTAAATGAAGGCAATGTTGGGCAGGGTGAGAAGGGACAGAAGTAAAAGGCAGAGTCAGGTGAGTAACTGGGTATTGTGAGGCAAAGGAAGAGGGAATGAAGGTCCACTCACATGGCCCAAGATAAGTAAGGTGGGGAAATGGGGCACAATATGAGCAAAAAGTGGTGAATTTGAGGTACAGTGTGACTAAATGGGGGTATCCGGGGGCAGAACAGGAGCAACTAGACTTGAAACAGGAGCAGAATGGGAGTGATAATTGGAAATAGGAGTTACATTGGGAGTGGATTTAAATGAATGAGCTAATGAAAGGCAGAGTGAGAGTAAATGGAAGCAATAAAGAGAAAATTGAGAAAGCAAAGAGGCAGCCAAGCACAGAGTGAGTATAGCTAGGCGACCTGAGCTAGTGTTTAGGAGTAATATGAGACAACAAGTCCAGGAAAGGGGGGTATACAGACACAGCATTAGAGAAAACAGAGGTGAAGAAATGACAGGGAGAGAATAAGGGAGAAAAATGAGGTACAGAGTCAATGAACAAAGTTGAAGGATGGGCCACGTGAGACTGAATGGGAGTCATTTGATGCAGTGACAAGGAAATGGAGGTAAAAGTAGGAAATGAATGTGAGTGAATGGAGGTGAAAAACAAATATGACATGGGAGAATTGGGATAATGATAAGCAGAGAGTTAGGGAATTGTAGTAATAGGAGGCCTGGTGTGAATGAATGAGTGGATGAGAGGCAGTGTAAGTGAATGGGGAATAAAAGGTAGAATGAGAACAGGTGAAAGAGCAGTAGTGTGTATACATATATAACATATAACATGTAAAATGAGGCAGAGTGTGGAGTAACATGGGGCAGATTCCAATAAATTAGGATGAAACCGGGCACAGTAAATGAAAGATGTGGTGAGAATGAGTAAATGGAGGTAATAGGGGTCAGTGACTGAGGGTACGGTGGTCATACTTTTTTAAAAATACTTTTTATTTTCACAATCAGAAATGAAAGAGGAGAGATTACAACGGATACTGCAGAAATAGAAAGGATTGTAAGAAATTACTATGTGGAACTGTATGCCAAGAAATTTGAAAACCTAGGTGAAATGGACAAATTTCTAGAAAAATATAATCTTCCAAAACTCAATGAAAAAGAAGCAGAAAACCTGAACAGGCCAATAACAGCAAATGAAATTGAAGAAGTAATCAAAAAACTCCCATCACACAAAAGCCCTGGGCCAGATGGTTTCACAGGAGAATTCTACAAAGCTTTTAAGGAAGAGCTAACCCCTATTCTTCACAGACTATTCCAAAAAATCCAAAAGGAGGGAAAACTCCCCAACTCTTTCTATGAAGCCAGCATCACCCTAATCCCAAAGCCAGATAGAGACACAACAAAGAAAGAAAATTACAGACCAATATCACTGATGAACATAGATGCTAAAATCCTCAACAAAATATTGGCAAATCGCATCCAACAATATATCAAAAAGATCATACACCACGACCAAGTGGGATTCATCCCGGGGATGCAAGGATGGTTCAATATACGCAAATCAATAAATGTAATACACCAAATAAACAAAAGCAAAGACAAAAACCACATGGTCATATCAATAGATGCGGAAAAAGCTTTTGATAAGGTACAACACCCATTTATGATAAAGGTACTCAGCAAGGTGGGAATAGAGGGAACATTCCTCAATATAATAAAGGCCATATATGAAAGACCTACAGCCAACATCATACTCAATGGGCAAAAACTAAAAGCTTTTCCACTAAGATCAGGTACAAGACAAGGTTGCCCACTTTCACCACTTCTATTCAATATAGTATTAGAAGTTCTAGCTGCAGCGATCAGACAAGAAAAGGAAATAAAAGGCATCCAAATCGGAAAGGAGGAAACAAAACTGGCATTGTTTGCAGATGACATGATAGTGTACATGGAAAACCCTATAGCCTCTACCAAAAAACTGCTGGAACTAATAAATGAATTTGGCATAACAGCGGGATACAAAGTTAATATCCAGAAATCAAAGGCATTTTTGTATACCAACAATGAAGCAGCAGAAGCAGAAATCAGGAAAAAAATCCCATTCGATATAGCAAAAAGAAAAATAAAATATCTGGGAATAAACCTAACCAAGGAGGTAAAAGACCTGTATGCAGAAAACTACACAACACTGAAGAAAGAAATCAAGGAAGACACAAATAAATGGAAACATATACCGTGTTCATGGATTGGAAGAATTAACATCATCAAAATGTCCATACTACCCAAAGCAATTTACAGATTCAATGCAATACCTATTAAAGTACCAATGGCGTATTTCACAGACATAGAACAAACACTTCAAAAATTTATATGGAACCAGAAAAGACCCCGAATAGCTGCTGCAATTTTGAGAAAGAAGAACAAAGTAGGAGGGATCACAATACCTGATATCAAACTGTATTACAAGGCCACTGTAATCAAAACAGCCTGGTACTGGCACAAAAACAGGCACATAGACCAATGGAATAGAACAGAGAGCCCAGAAATAAACCCAACTCTCTACAGTCAATTAATATTCGACAAAGGGGGCAATAACATAAAATGGAGTAAAGACAGCCTTTTCAACAAATGGTGTTGGGAGAACTGGACAGCTACATGCAAAAAAATGAAACTTGAGCACCAACTTACACCATACACCAAAATAAATTCAAGGTGGATAAAAGACTTAAATATAAGCCGTGAAACCATTAAAACCCTAGAGGAGAGCCTTGGCAAGAAAATCTCAGATATTCCACGCAGCAATATTTTTACTGATACGTCCCCTAGAGCAAGGGACATAAAGGAAAGAATAAACAAATGGGATCTCATCAAAATTAAAAGCTTCTGCATGGCTAAGGAAAACAGTATCAAGATAAAAAGAGAAGCAACTGTTTGGGAAAACATATTTGCCAATGATACCTCAGACAAAGGTTTAATCTCCAAAATATACAAAGAACTCATTCGACTCCACTCAAAGAAGACAAGCAACCCAATTAAAAAATGGGCAGAGGACTTGAACAGACATTTCTCCAAGGAGGACATACAGAGAATCCAGAGACACATGAAAAGATGCTCGATATCACTAGCTATCAGAGAGATGCAAATTAAAACCACAATGAGATACCACTTAACACCAGTCAGATTGGCTATCATAAACAAAGAAACAAACAACAAGTGCTGGAGAGGTTGTGGGGAAAAGGGGACTCTAGTTCACTGTTGGTGGGATTGCAGACTGGTACAACCACTATGGAAAACAGTATGGAATTTTCTAAGAAAACTAAAAATGAACGTACCTTTTGACCCAGCAATTCCACTCTTGGGAGTATATCCTAAGAACCCTGAAACACCAATCCAAAAGAACCTATGCACCCCGATGTTCATAGCAGCACAATTTACGATAGCCAAGAGTTGGAAGCAGCCTAGATGCCCATCGGTAAATGACTGGATCAAAAAACTATGGTACATTTACACAATGGAATTCTATGCTGCAGAAAGGAAGAAGGAACTACTACCCTTTGCAACATCATGGATGGAACTGGAAAGCATTATGCTGAGCGAAATAAGCCAGGCGGTGAAAGACAAATATCATATGATCTCACCGTTAACAGGATTCTAAACAAACCAAGCAAGCAAGCAAAATACGACCAATGACACTCAAATATGGAACAGGCTGTCAGGGCCCAGAGGGGAGAGGGGAGAGAATCATAGGGGAAAAGGGAATGGACTCACATGAACAAGTATAAAGGACACATGGAGAATAACTAAGGGTGGGGGGTGGAAAGGGGAGGGAGGCGGGGAGCATGGGGCGGGGGGCGGGCAGGGTTGGGAATATAAGACAGAAACCTGTACTTGAACAAGAATTAAATAAAAATTATATTTAAAAAAAAGAATAAACTTTATGTTTCATGTAAAAAAAAGAAAGTATTGAAATAAAATATGTGAAATAGTTTCAAAAAAAATAAAATAAAATAAAATAAAATAATACTTTTTATTTATTTATTTTTACAGAGGGGGAAGGGAAGGAGAAAGAGTGGGAGAGACACATCAGTGTGTGATTGCCTCTCATGTGTCCCCTACTAGGGACCTGGCCTGCAACCCAGGCATGTGCCCTGACTGGGAATCAAACCAGTGACCCTTTGCTTCACAGGACCGTGCTCAATCCACTGAGCTACACGAACCAGGGTGGTGGTCATATTTTGGAAAGCACAAGGAATCTGAGTTAGTAGTAGGCACAGTGTAGTGAATAGAGCTGACTACTCAGCAGAATGGGGGGAATGGAGGTTCAGGACAGAATGAGTAAAAATGGAAGTAACCAAAAAAAAAAGAAAGAAAGAAAGAAAATGGAGGTAACCAAGTGCTAGAGAATGATTAACAGTAGAGTGACACAGTTAAGGAATGTAGAGGAATGTGAGCCAAGCATGAATCCTGTCTGTTCTTTGTGTGTCCCCAGCACCCCTCTCTCTGTATCTCTGACATCTCAGTTTCTCCCTGTTTTTGTCTCTTTCCATCTCTGTGTATATGTCAGTGTCTTTATTTTTCTGAGTGTGTGTGTGTGTGTGTGTGTGTGTAACAGGGCTGGCACTGAAGAAGATGGTGAGGTGCCCAACCCTCTGGCTTCTGTGTTCTAGAACATCTATCACTTAGGTCTTTGCTCATAAAGCCCAGAGTTCCAGAATGCCCTAGTTCTGAACACTGCATGGTGAGTCTGGAGCAAGGAGTCTACTAGGAAGGCTTGTGGGAGTCGTAATGCAAGCCTGGGGCACTGTGGTGGTGACCCTCATGCTGCTGGTTGCCACTGTGGATGCCAAGATCTATGAACGCTGCGACCTGGCAATGAAGTTGGAGAAGGCAGGCCTCAATGGCTTCCAAGGCTATGGCATTGGAGACTGTGAGACCCCAGTTGCCCCATGCCCCACCTACCCTCCAAACCTCCCACTCAGAGACAGGCCCCCCTTGTCATTTATCACTTCCCTAGGCCAGGGCATAATCCCCTCAGTCACCCCCTGACTGACTGTGGTGAGTGATTTAACCAACTCTAATGTTATTACCATCATTGCCTTCACAATCACCTTCATCTCTACCATCAACACCATCACTACCATCAATGTCATCACTGCTATTACCACCATGAATACCATAAACACTGCTATCATTGACATCTCACCAAAATCACCAACATCAACACCACCACCAAACCAAGAACATCAACCTCACAACTGAGCTGACAACCATTCCTGTCTCCACCCCACTCCTCCTAACCTCTTCTATTCCTAGAACCCATGCTCATCTGCTACTTTCCCTCTCTCTGCCCCAGGGCTATGCATAGCACATTATGAGAGTGGCTTTGACACCTCCCTCATAAACCACAATCCTGATGGCAGCAGTGACTACGGCATTTTCCAGCTGAATTCTGCCTGGTGGTGTGACAATGGTGTTACACCCACCAAGAACCTCTGTCACATGGATTGTCGTGGTAAGGCAGCAATGGGAATACCCAGAAGCCCTGCCTGGCCCCAACACACAGAGGGCAAGGTTATCTAAGCCATAATCTCCAGTAACAAGCAGAAAAACAATAGGGAAAGGAGCAGAGTTGCCTGGGCTGTTAGAGACACCACCCTTTCTCCTAACCCAGACTGCACTGAAATGTTGTCTGGGTCAGGAGGACTCAGAGGTCCTAAACCTCACCCAGAATGGAGGCTGCCATTTTCTAGAACTCAGGAAACAGGAAACTTCACTTCATGTGGAATTTCGATTGCCCTGATTTGGGGTTGAGGTTGTTCATTGCCTGGGGTGAGGGAAGAAGCAGATACCTAATTGTAGAAACAGATACAAGGCCCCTCTGTGCAAAAAGGAGAGAAATTTCCAGATAAAATTGTAGTGTTGTTGAAGACAAAATCGAGTAGCAGAAGTTGTTCAAAGTTGGCCAAAATGGTGTTTGAGGTTATCCAAGATAGTTCAAAATGGAGACTGAGGTTATTTGGGTCATTCATATCATAACCAGTCAAAATGGGAGTTGAGGTTATCCAGGACCTGACAACATAGTGTTTAAAGTCACCAGGACTGACCAACCTTGCAGTTGAGTAGCTTTCCAACCAGCCAACATCGTGGTTCATGTGATGTCAGGTCAGCTACCACTGCAGTTGAGATAATTCATAACCACATAAAATGAGAGTTGAAGTCATATAGCACTGGCCAACATGGACTTTAAGGTTGTCCAGAACCGATCAACATGGTGGTTGAGGTTATTTATAGCCAGCCAACATGACAGTCAAAGTCATTCAGGATGAGTCAAAATGAGTTAAGATTGTACAGAACCAGCCAACATGATAGTTGAGGTAACCAGCTGACAAGTATATCAAGGTTATCCAGAATCAGCTAATGTAGTTGTTGATGTTATTCAGGTCCCCAAAAAACCAGGACCCCTGGGCCCTACATACACTGTTACCCTGTCTCCAATGCACCAGATCATTATATCTCTTTCTTTCAGACCTTCTCAACCGCCATATTCTGGATGACATCTTGTGTATCAAGCGGGTAGTGTCCTCACAGAATGGTATGAATGCCTGGTAAGTTCACGGGAATGGCTTGGACCCTGGGCAGCTGGGGTAGTGGCACCACCACCCCATCAGCCTGTTCACTTCATCCTCCCTTCCTCCTTCCTTTTCCCAGGGGTTCCTGGATCCAGTACTGTTATGGCCATGATTTATCTGAGTGGCTCAAGGGGTGTAATATGAATGCAAAACCTAACACAGAGAGAATGACTTCATAGCTCATTCCCAGAAAGAGAGATTTTATTTTCCTTCCTTTTCTTTCTTTCGTGGACTTAATAAAGGATAGTACCTGTAAGCAATGCAAGAGACCTCTGATGCCTGATCCTCTTCATTTTTCCAATGACTGAAGGTACCCCCATTCAACCAGATTAATATATTCAAAGCTCTAATCAGGGGATACCAGATCACTCACGGTTGTAGAGGGTGTGGAAGATAGTGTAGTGATTAAGAGCATAGGTTCTCTCATAGGATGGTTCAAATACCATCTCTACCACTTACAAACTCTGTACCTTAAGGGAGGCACTTAATATCTCCATATCTCAGTTTCTCATCTGTAAAATGAGGGTGATAATGACAGTAACTATCTCATGGGGTTGTGGGAGAATTATGTTTGTAAAGCACATAAAGCGAAGGGTGAAGATAATTGGCTTCCCTTAAAAGTATCACTCTCAGTTGAGGGCACTACAGGGTCTTTAATTAAAGCAGATACAGTCTCTTCAGGAAGCTCAGTGGGAAATTAAAGTTCAAAGTACTCACATTCTTCCACATCCTCCCACATATTACCATTCTAACTCTCAGCCCCCATTCCCTCTTTCACAATCAATATCCTAAGTTTAAAATGATAGACTGAGAATTTAGCCCAGGGATTCAACGAATGCACAAGGTAATAATTTCCTCTTATGAAAGGCCTGGGTTTTAGTCTGTGCCTGGAACAGAGAATTTAGGAATCTGAACTTGTGACTCTTTGTGCTGCTAGCCCAGTTGGAAGCCGCCGCCCCCATGAAGAAGCAGTCCTTTATGTCCTTTGTAGTCTTTGGTTAGGTGTGGATGCTCATCTACTCAAAGCCTTGTTTTCAGTGTTTACTTCATACAAGTTAAGCACAGATAGTCATTAAAGCATCTATCTGCCGCTGCATGTCAAAGAATTCCTGAGGCTCCATCCTTAATGCCAACTGGATTTCCTCTGCCTTCAGCCCCAATCAGTCTAGATAACCAAATCTTACATTTCCTTGAGGGTCCATAATGGGTGTCATTACTCATTGTACCAATTTCTGAATGTGATAGTTATTCATCAAAAGCAGAAATAAACTCTGGTGACTTTAAGTAACAAGCAAATTTCCTAAAAGCTTATCAGGTATTTCTGGGAAGACTGCATAATCAAGCTCAGAAAGGGTGAAGCACACCCAAAACTTTGACCATAAAAGAGGCTGGAGAAGAGATACTGTATTATCAATTGTTGCTACTTCTGGAAATTGGATCTGATGCCCTAGTGTTTTTTTCTTTAATTTGTTCTGATTACACATCCTTTCTAATAATTTATGACATTTATAGTATATTTATAATCATTGTTCCTTTAGTGGTCATCTTTAAAACTGTAACTTTGTATCCATTGGTCAACCTTTTATTTCTTGTTCATGGTACTTACTCTCTATTGTGAGAGATGCCAAACAGCTGTTCTTTTTGTTTTTTTGCATTTCTCATTTTTAGTTATACTTGATGTACATCATCATATTAGTCTCAGGTTGCACCTTAGTGATTGGACATTATATAAATTATAAGTGGTCGTCCTGATAAATCTCTCATACCATACATTGTTAGACTACTACTGAGCATATTCTCTATGCTCTACTTTATATCCCCATGACTATTTTGTAACAACTATTTTGTATTTAATCCTCTAATATTTTTGCCCATCCCTTCACCCTCACCACCAGTTAAACAGCTATTCTTAATAATATATTTTATTAATTTTTCTATAAGAGTTTAGTATTAATACTGAAACATTTCCCTAATTATTTCCATGGGACTGTGTTTATCAAAATAAAGTGGGTTTCTGAGCCACGAAATATCTCCATATCTCAGTTTCCATATCCACAGTATCCTTTCTGTGGATACTGTGCCACGATTTACAGTGAGGTTTAGCTTTTAGCTAAAGGCTCTCATACATTCAGAGCCTCAAAAGGTTACAGACTTGAACAATATCTCTGATGTAAGTCATTCAGTACAAACCCAGGATAACAAGTACAGAGGCCAAGTTGTTTTGCATCAGGACCTTGGTTCTTGCTATTCCTTCTGCCTGGAATGTTCTTACCCCCAGGATGGTTGACACCTCATTTTCAGGTCTAAGCTCAAAATGTCATGTTCTCAGAAAGGCCTTGCCTGACCATCTTAGCTAAAGCATGTTCCCTAACCTTATGTTTTCCTTTTTCTTTGACTTTTTTTATGAAGGATTTCCCATTTTCAGTTCTGTCACAAGCTTTCTCTTCTCTGAGTTCTTTAACCCATCATGAACCTTAACAGGCAGAAGGTTTTTCTCATATTCAGGACAGTCATAGTGTTTCTATCCTATGTGGGTTCTCAGATGTACAGTGAGTTTTGACCTCTCACTGAAGGCTCTACTACACTTATCACATTTATAGGGTTTCTCTCCTATATGAGTTATTTGACATATAATAAGATATAATTTCTGAACAAAAGCTTTATCACATACATTTACAGTCACAGGGTTTTTCCCCTGTGTGAACTCTCTGATGAATAATGAGATAGGATTTCTGGAAGAAAGCTTTATCACATTCATTCCATTCATAGCAATCATAGGATTTCTCAAAATTTTCTCCTATATGCGCTCTCTGGTGTAATATGAGCTATGACTTCCAGAAGACTTTTCCACATACACTACATCCATCAGATTTTTCTCCTGTATGAATTATTTGATGAGCACTGAGACTCAGCTTAATGTTGAAGGCTCCTCACTGTCAAGGTTTCTCTCTTGTATGAGTACTTTGATGTCTACATAGTGTTGATTTCTCTCTGAAGGATTTACCACATCTATTACATTCACATGACTTATCTCCTGTGTGTGTTCTCTGGTATACACTGAGGTGTGTCTTTTGATTGAAGGTTTTCCCACTCTCAGAACATTCTCCTGTGTGAGTTCTCTGATGTATAGTGAGCTTTCTCTTTTCTCAGAAGGTTTTGCCACATTCATTGAGTTCATATGGGTTTTCACCTTTATGAGTTCTCTGATGTTTATGCAGTGATGATTTCTCTCTGAAAGATTTGCTACATTTGTTACATTCAAAGGGTTTTTCTCCTGTATACACTCTCTTATGTACACTGATATATGCCTTCTTATTGAAGGCTTTTCTGTATTCTGCATGTTCATAGGGTTTTTCTCCTGCTTGCAGTAAGGAGTAAATTCTTGTGGAGAGTTTTTCTACACTCAGAAATTAATAAGTTTCCTTTCCAGCTTGAGTTGTGTTATACTGAACAAAGAATGGGTTATAATTATGACTTTTCTCACCCACAGTATAGTGATGGGGTTTCACTCTGTCCTTTTTCTCATACCTGCCATGAATTAATAATTTACCACATTCAGTACATTGATAACCTTTCTGTGCTGTGAAGCGCTATTAGAACTCAGTAAGGCTAAATTGTCTGTAGAACTTTTCCATATATATATATATACATATACATATATATACATATATGTATATGTATATGTATATATATATATATATAGAGGGTGATAAAGAAACCACCCATGTATTCTGAGGAAATGGGTTTACAAATCCATGACATTCATGACCTATCTCCTAAGTTACATTCTTCTTGTTAATGGATATAGTTTGCCTCAGGTGTCTCTTTTGGTGTTCCTGGTGCCTCTCCAGCTGGTCATCAACTTGCCAGACTTATAGAAAGAAGAAGAAGCCATACCCTGTAAATACTCCTCTGACATAACCAGATCTCTGGTGGGCTTTTATTTTAAGCCTATATACTACTCAGAAGTACATGTCTATCCTATACCCTGAGCTTGAGGAGGAAAAAAACCCAAACTTCTCTAATAAAAATTGAAACAAGAAAGTAATAAATGTGTGACTTTAATTGTTTAAGAAACTATACCTTAAAATTGAGGAGAGAAGATGAATATAAGTTTAGGAAGCCATGAGTAGGAAGAAAGGATTTTGAAAAGCCAGTAGATCCAGGATTTGGAGGGAGGGGACTCAAATGGAATGAAAACAGACTTTCAGGAAAGCTGAAAATAACTGAGGTGACCAAGAGAATAAGCACCATGTCATTCTAAGATTACCATCAGACAGTAACTCACAAAACTAACAATTTGGAGTTAACAGAAAAAAAAAGTTCAAATCCTTTAGGAAGATAGCTCTGAGCCTTCAAAGATTTCCAGCTCTCACTGATCCACTGGGATCTTACTCTCATCATCTCTCACCTGTTCATTTCTTATTTACCTGTACAATTCAAAATTGGGATTTCTCTCTCTATAATCCAAAGTCCCCTCTTCTCCAAAGAGGCAATCACAGCTGGTTTGGTAACAGGATACCCTGTAATGGAAAATGTTACAAGACTTTGGCACATCTGTTTGGGTTTCAGGGCTTCAAAGTAATTAGGGAGGTACATTTTAATAAGCATAAATTTCACATGGGAGGTGTAAATAGAAGCATCTTGGCTTCCAGTCAAGATGGCAGCACAGCCCTGAACAATGTGGCTCGGTTGGTTTGGTGTCATCCTGCAAAGTGACCTGGTCAGGGCACATACCTAGGTTGCAAGTTCAGTCCCCAGTCAAGGTGTGTATGAGAGGCAACCAATCTGTTTCTCTCCCACATTGATGTTTCTCACCCTCTCTTTCTCCCTCCCTTCCACTCTCTCTAAAAGTGAATAAATAAATAAAATATTTTTAAAAGATGGCATTGTGGGTAAATGCAATGCTCCCATCCTCCCACAACCACATCAGAATTACAACTAAACTACACAAAAACCATCATTCAGAATCACCTAAAATCTAGCTGAACAGAAGTCCTACAACTAAGGAAATAAAGAAGCCACATCAAGACTGGTAGGAGGGGAAGAGACACAGAACAAACTGATCCCCAAACCATGTCTGATGGATAAAAATTGGGAGGGATATCTCTGCTTAAAAGATTCCCCTGAGGAGCAAGGGGTCCCAGACTCACACCAGGCCCAGGGTTCCAGTGCCAGGAAGAGAAGTGCCCACAACTTCTGGCTGTAAAATACAGCAGGGATGGGAGCTGAGTGAGACAGAGGGCTCCTGGAGTCCCAGGTATTCCTCTTAAAGGATCCATACATGCACTTAGTAGGACTCATTCTGAGCTCCAGCGCTGGGGCAACAGCTCAAAAGCCACCAGAGACATATGGAAGAAACTGAATTGTCTGGCATCAGGGCAAGAGCTAGGGAACAGCTTTCTCCCAGACAGAGGTGCTGGTAGAGGCCATTGTTCCTTTTCTCAGCCCTCCTACCACACAGTCAGCAGGACAGTGCCATATCTGAGTCTCCATTAACCTGGATGACACGGTTAGCCCCACTCCGGTAAATTACTGAAACCCCCACCCACCCAAATTAAGAGCACACCCAAGCTGTTTCCAGTGGCTTTTCTATATGAATGGCTTCTCCTGAAAAAATACTCAAACTTTTTAATAATTAAATAAACACAAACAAAAGAAAGAAATGAGATGTTTTCAACCATCAAATGGCAAGGATTAAAAATATGACAAAATAGCCCTGGCTGGTGTAGCTCAGTGGACTGAGTGATGGCCTACGAAGTGAAGGGTCACTGGTTTGATTCCCAGTCAGGGCATATGCCTGGGTTATGGACCAGGTCCCCAGTAGGGGATGTGTGAGAGGCAACCACACATTGATATTTCTCTCCCTCTCTTTCTTCTTCTCTTCCACTCTCTCTAAAAATAAATAATTTTTTAAAATGTGACAAAATGATTAGAAGGGGCATTTTCATTCATTATTAGTGGGAGTGAAAACTTGCACTAACTTTTCAAAAGGCAACTGGGAAATGTCTGTGAAAGTTCAAAATGTGCATGCCTTTTGAAACAGAAATTCTAGAATGCTCACTACAATGTACAAAGATATATGACAAGAAAGATTACTGCCACTGTGACAGAAATTACACAGATGTCCTTGAATATGGGGATGATTGATAAATTGTGGCACAAGAGAAAATGTGAAACTGTTAAAAATACCTCTATGTCCTGATAGTAAAATATTTTCTACTGAGTCAGAACTATTCTAGCTATGCCAGTGACCAGCTGTCCAACAACCGCTTGCTACTTGCTTATCCACTCTGGACTCAGTTTCTTCATCTATAAGATGTAGATAATAATGATACCTGCTTCTGAGAGCAGTTGTGATGATTAAGATTGCCATGCATATAAAATGCACGATAGAGTGCCAGGTATAATGTAGGCTAATTACATGTAAGTTCCTGTTACTGCCACAAATATTATTATTCTCATCATCATCTGTATTATCATTATCATCATTACTACCATTATTAATATTATTGTATAAAGAAAACAGGGATGTTGTGGACAGCTCTGCCTGGTTTCAGGAATAGTAACTACCCCCCATGGCTAAGGATGAGCGAGCAACCTCCAGAATGCAAGCCACAGGAGACAAGGCTTATTTCTGGTAGCAAACACTGCCTCAGTTTCCTCTCCCTGCCCCCAAAGTATGGTCAGAAGTCCATGATGGGTACGTCTCCTCACAGTGAGGAGTAACCTAAGCCACACTTGATCACTTAGGAGGCCATCATGGAAGGACTAGGTGGGCTACAACAAAGAGCAAGCAATGGACCCTTGCCCCACCCCCGGCTATGTGACATAGCCCGAGTCCCCATGTCCTCTGGGAGAAGCGATTCCTGGCTTTAATCCACTTAAGCCTGAAAACCTGATGGGAAGGGGTGCAGCTCCTTGCCCTGCCAGAGGGGATCCCACAGAAAAATCTGGCATCACAAAGACTTCCTCAAAATCCTGTGAAACCTGCTCTGCTAGTGCTTTCATTCATATGTTAAGGGTCCGAGCAGGAAACCCTAAAGTTTCTGCAAACTCTCTTCCTGACAGACTCTAACTCAGACTAAGCCCTCAGATTTCTTTGAAATGTTATCTACTGTTTGATCCTTGCTGCCCTGTATTCCTGTGTATTACAATCCAATAAAAGTCCCTGAAGGAAGGGGCTCGAGGCCCTTCCCTTTTGAGAATTGGCCACCTCTCCTCCCCAAGCAGATCATGTCTTTGTAGTGTTTACTTTCATCCGTGGTGGACGAGGGAACTTGCGGGAAAAGTCGCCCCCACACAGGGAGTTGAAAAATAGTTCATGACAGTCTTTGCCAAGAGTCGCCATACCTTCCTGCTTCAACAGTGCTTGAATGGAACCTGGCACTCAACTCCCTATCCCAGCCAGCTGCCCTGATCCATCCTGCCACCTCACTGAGAGCTTGGACAGCCGCAAGGCCCCCAGCCACTGTTCCAGTGCTGCAAAGCCACCTGTCCTCAGCCGCCCATCATGACAACCATGTCCACCTGGCAGGTGTACCAGAACTACCACCAGGACTTAAAGGCTGCCATCAACTGCCAGATCAATCTGAAGCTCTACACCTCCTACATCTACCTGTCCATGCCTTGCTCCTTTGACTGTGACGATGTGGCTTTGAAAAACTTTGCTGAGTATTTTCTTCACCAATTTCATAAGGAGAGGGATCATGCTGAGAAACTGATGAAGCTGCAGAACCAATGAGGTGGCCGAATCTTCTTTTAGGATACCAAGACACCAGACCGTGATGATTAGGAGAATGGGCTGCATGCAATGGAGTGTGAAGTACACTTGGAAAAAAGTGTGAATCAGTCACTACTGGACTTGCACAGATGGGCCACTGAAAAAAATGACCCTCATTTGTGTGACTTCATTGAGACTCACTACCTGGATAAGCATGTGAAATCCATCAGAGAATTGGTGACCACATACCAGCTTGCACAGGTTGGGGGTCCCTGAGTCAGGCATGGCAGAGGATCTCTTTGACGAGCACATCTGGGAAACAGTGAAGAGAGCTAAGCCTCAGGCTGCCTTCCCATCTGCCACAGGAGTGACTTCCCTGGTCACTGAAGCAGTAGATGCCTGTGGGAATTACCTTTACCTTTTCTATAACTTGTACCAAATCATCCCCTTATGTCCTTTATTTGTACTGCCTCTTCAAATAAGGTAATTTGGTATCCCCCCCAAAAAAAACAAAGAAAGAAAAACAGTTTGTATATCATGAGCAAACCTTAGCAAAAGGAACACTTATGTTAATTATATGTTTATACATTTACATAAATGTAAAGAACAAAGGAGAGGGGGGAAATGTGTAGCAGGAAATTAATCAAAGTCACTATAAAATTGGTTACTTAGAATGAGTGGTAATAGGAGATCCTATTTTCTCTTTTTTGGTTATACATTCTTAAAAGAGATTGATTATCACCTTTGTAGTGAAAGGAAAAATAACAAGACAATGTAGACTCTTAAAGGAGAGCAGGGGAAGACTTGAATACAGTCAGGAACATTATGAATTCTGTGCCTGAAAAAAAAGGCAGACCTATGGGTTGCTCAGGCTATGCTGAAATCCCAGATAAAAAAATGTATTGGAAAATAATTTGTAGGGCATAAGGTTTACTGATTACTGATTCTTCCTGACCATCAAGATTTTATCCTTGTATTGAGCTGGATAATAAGAGACCCACTTGTGCAGACTTACTCTGGTTTCCTGAATAGTCACTTCCCTCGAGTTCTTCCCCAGCAGCCCACATTTGACTGAAGACATACACATGAAGACATATTTTAAGTCACACTCAGAGAAATCCTATCCCTGTATTTATTGCAAGATTGCTGATAAGACTGATCCACCTGAGAAATGTTTCGAAACCTCAACATCAGGAAATCTTTGCTTCCTCAGAAGTGGTTTACTTTATAAGAGGGCATACAGATGACCAATAGACATGTGGAAAATGATCAAGGTCACTAATCATCAGAGATAGACAAATCAAAACTACAATGAGGTATCACTTCACACATGCCAGAATCACTACCATCAATAAATTAACAAACAAGTGCTGGCAAGTATGTGGAGAAAAGGGGAACCCTAGTGAACTGTTGGTGAGCATACAAATTGGTGCAGCCATTGGGGAAAACAGTATGGACTTCTTTCAAAAATTAAAAATGAAACTGCTTTTAACCCAGTGATCCTGCTTTTGGAAATGTGCCCTAAGAATCCCTAAACACCAATCAGAAAGAATATATGCACCCCCATGTTCATAGCAGTGTTATGTACAATAGCCAAGATCTGAAAGCAGCCCATCATTAGATGAGTGGACAAAAAAGCTGCGGTACATTTATACCACATTGGCTGTAAAAAAGAACTCTTATCCTTTGCAATAGCATGGATGGATCTGGAGATTATTATGCTAAAGGAAATAAGTCAGTCAGATAAAGACAAATACCATATGATAAGATTTATATGTGGAATCTAACAAACAAAATTAACTGACAAACCAAATAAAACCAGAAGCATGGATACATGGAACAAACTGACGGAACTCAGATGGGAAGGAAGGGGGTTACTGAATAAACAAAGGTGAAGAGATTAGCCAAAGAACATATATGCAAAGCCCATGGACACAGACAACAGTACGGTGAAAGTTTGGGGAGGGGGCATGGGGAGGGCTTGGATGGAGGTGGGCAAAGCGGGAGGGAAATGGTGGAGATATATAATGTTGTCAGTAATTTTTTAAAGGATAAATAAAATGTTTTCAGTTATTGGTTCTACTAGGAAAGAAAACATATAAAAAGCTGATTTTTGCCCTGGCCGGTGTAGCTCAGTGGATTGAGCATGGGCCTGTGAAGCAGGGGGTCGCTGGTTCGATTCCCAGTCAGGACACATGTCTGGGTTGCGGGCCAGTTCCCCAGTAGGGGACACATGAGAGGCAACCACACATTGATGCTTCTCTCCCTCTCTTTCTCCTTCCCTTCCCCTCTCTCTAAAAATAAATAAATAAATAATATATATTTTTTTAAAGTTTATTTTAAAACACAGTTTAAGTTCTCTGTTTACTGGAAAGGTTGTAGGAGGTCCTAGGAAAGACTCTATCTGAAGAAGCTGTGGACTCAAGGGAATGATTTGAGCAGGTAGCCCGCCTCCTACATTCTATATATTAAATAAACATTAGACACTTTAGAATTGTTTAAACTAAAAAATAAAATAAATAACATACACACTAAAGAGTGCAGGAGGACAAAGGCTGAATGGAAAGGGAACATCTGAGCATGCGTACTGACAAAACTACGGAACTTGGAGTCGCCATTTGCAACGGGCATGCAACCTTTGCTTGCAAGCAGGAAAATTATTGTCTCCACCCATTTTAAAACGACATTCTAGGCTCAAGAAGCTGGACTGATAGACCCCTCTTGCCTCCATTCCCACTCTGTTATCCTGACCTCCGATAGCCAAATTAAGTTCACTAACTGCTAAGGTTAGTTGATTAGCTGATTGATCGAGTGGCACGTTTTCTTCTCGGCATGAATCAAGCCTTCACAACTGCTTCACTTCTTCCGAGGAAGGTTCTCTCTGTGGGTCAGACTTAAACACATTAAGCGGAAAGGGATATCATGTAGAAAAGTGGGGAACCACTGAAGAATGTAAAGTGGTTGGGTCTTTGCTGTACCTCCCAATAACCTGCAAGTTAAACAGCAAAATGGACGATTTAAAGTCTTTTGGGGAGATCCTTTTAGGGCAGAGATAAAAACAAACTGTCATCTGTGAGACCCCCTAATTGCTCTCACTCAGGGAAGCCGAACCCCCTCAGCCCAAGGAATTCCAAAATTAGCCTAATGCCCCTAGATTTCCTCAAGCAGAAATAATAGCCTCAGCCTAAAGGACGACTTTATTACATCCTCTGGAATAAAGCAACAATTGTTTTCTTTTTTGTTTTGTTTTTTATTTTATAATCTTGTCGATTATGATTTACATTAAATATTATTTTGCATTAGTTTCAGGTGTACAGCATAGTGGTTAGACAATCATATACTTTACAAAGTGTTCCCCCCACTATTTCCAGTACCTACTTGACACCATACAATTAATACAATATTACTGACTATATTCCCTATGCTGTATTTTACATCCTCATGACTATTTAGTAACTACCAGTTTGTTCTTAATCCCTTCACCTTTTTCACCTTCCCCTATAGCAACCATCAGTTTGTTCTGTGTCTATGAGTCTATTTTTTTGTGCATTTATACTGTTCTTTAGATTCCATGAATCAGTGAGATAATATGGTATTTGTATTTCTTCAACTGACTTATTTCACTGAGCATAATACCCTCTAGATCCATCCATGCTGTTTCAAATGGTAAGATTTCCCTCTTATTATGGCCAAGTAATATTCCATTGCATCTAGGTGCTGCTACATTTTTGTCTTTTAAATATTTTATTTTTATACTATTACAGTTGTCCCAATTTTCCCCCTTTACTCCCTTCACAGCACCCACATTCCTACCATCAATCCCCACACCATTTCCATGTCCATGGCTCATGCATATATGTTGTTTGATTAATCCCTTCGCCTTCTTTCATCTAGTCCCTGCTTTGCCCATACCCTCTTACAGCTGTCAGTCAGTTCCACTTCTCTTATGCCTCTGATTCTATTTTGCTCATTAGGTGTTTTTTTTGTTCACTAGATTACACTTATAAATTAGATCACATGGTATTTGTCTTTCACTGACTGGCTTATTTAACTTAGCATACTATTCTCCAGTTCCATCTATGCTGTTGCAAAAGGTAAGAATTCCTTCCTTTTTACTGCTGCATAGTATTCCATGGTGTAAATGTACCACAGCTTTTTTGTCCACTCATCTACTGATGGGTACCTAGGCTGCTTCCACATCTTGGCTGTTGTAAATAACATTGTTTTGAAGATGACGGTCCATGTATTCTTTTTGATTGGTGTTTCAGATTTCTTAGGGCATATTCCAAGAAGTGAAATTGCTGGGTCAAAAGGCAGTTTCATTTTTAATTTTTTGAGAAAACTCCATAATGTTTTCCAGAGTGGTTGCACCAGCTGGCATTCCCGCCAACAGTTCACTGGGGTTCTCTTTTCTACCCATCCTCACCAGCACTTGTTGTTGATTGATTTATTAAATTTTTTAAAGATTTTATTTATTTTTAGACAGAAGGGAGGGAAAGAAACATCAGTGTGTGATTGCCTCTCATATGTCCTGCACCAGGTAACCCGGCCCACAACCCAGGCATGTGCCCCAAGTGGGAATTGAACCAGTGACCCTTTGGTTCACAGGCCAGCGCTCAATCCACTGAGCCACACCAGCCAGGGCTGTTGCCATTTTGGCATGTGTGAGGTGACAACTCATTGTGACTTTGTGTCTCTCTGATGGCTAATGATGCCGAGCATTTTTTCATATGTCTACAGGCCATCTGTATGTCCTCCTTGGAGAAATGTCTATTCACATCCATTGCCCACTTTTCAATTGGATTGTTTGTTTTCCTAGTGTTGAGTTGCATGGGTTCTTTATATATTTGCATATTAAACCCTTGTCCAATGTATCACTGGCAAATATGTTCTCCCATACAATGGAATCCCTTTTCATTTTGATGATGGTTTCTTTAGCAATGCAGAACCTTTTTTATTTGATATAGTCTTATTTGTTTACCTTTTCTTTTGTTTCCCTTAGGAGATAATATCGGTAAAAAATTGCTACAAAAGAAATCTGAAATTTTACTGCCTATGTTTTCCTCTAGAATTTTTATGGTATTGCAATTTATATTTAAGTCTTATATCCATTTGAATTTATTCTGCTCTATGGTATGAGTTTGTAGTCTAGTTTCATTTTTTACAAGTACTAGTCCAATTCTCTCATCATGATTTATTGAAGGGTGGGTTACTACATTGTATGTTCTTGCCTCCTTTGTTAAGCATTAATTGACCATAAAGGTATGGCTTTATTTCTGAGCTCTCTATTCTGTTCCATTGATCTATGTTTGTTCTTATGCCAGTACCAGACCGTTTTGATTACAGTAACCTTGTAGTCTAGTTTGATATCAGGTATTGTGACCCCTCCAACTTTGTTCCTCTTTCTCAAGATTGCTAAGGTTCTTCAGGGTCTTTTTTGGTTCCACATAAATTTTGGGAGTATTTGTTATAGATCTGTGAAATATGCCACTGGTATTTTTAAGTATATTTTACTGATTATGCTATTACAGTTTTCCCAATTTTTCCCTCCCCTACATCCTGCACCTCCAACCCTCCAACATTCCCTTGCTTAGTTCATGTCCACAGGTTGTACAGGTAAGTTCTTTGACTTGTTTCCTATACCATTCTTAACCTCCCCCCGTCTATATTGTACCTACCAATTATGCTTCTTATTCCCTGTACCTTCCCTCCCCAATCTCTCCTTCCCTATTGAAACCCTCCATGTGATCTCTATTTCTCTGCTTCTGGTCCTGTTCTTATTGGTTGCTCAGTTTATATTTTTGGTTTTTAGGTTCAGTTGTTGATAGTTGTGAGTTTATTGTCATTTTACTGTTCATAGTTTTTTTTTATCATTTTCTACTTGTTAGATAAGTCCCTTTAACATTTCATATAATAAGGGCTTAGTGATGATGAACTCCTTTAACTTAACCTTATCTGGGAAGCACTTTATCTGCCCTTCCATTCTAAGTGAAAACTTTGCTGGATAGAGCAATCTTGGATGTAGGTCCTTGTCTTTTATGACTTGGAATACTTCTTTCCAGCCCCTCCTTGCCTGTAAGGTCTCTTTTGAGAAATCAGCTGACAGTCTGATGGGAAGTCCTTTGTAGGTAACTGTCTCCTTATTTCTTGCTGCTTTTTAGATTCTCTCCTTACTTTTAATCTTGGGTAATGTAATTATCATGTACTTTGGTGTGTTCCTCCTTGGGTACAATTTCTTTGGGACTCCCTGGGCTTCCTGGAAGTCTATTTCCTTCAGCAGATCAGCGGTTTTCCCTGATTATTTGTTCAAATAATTTTTCAATATCTTGCTCTTCCTCTTCTCCTTCTGGCACCCATATGATTCAGATGTTAGAGTGCTTAAAGCTGTCCCAGAGGTTCCTAAGCCTCTCCTTATCTTTTTTGAATTCTTGTTTTTCATTGTTTCAGTTTGATATTTATTTCTTCCTTTTGTTCCAAATCATTGATTTGAGTCCCAGTTTTCTTCCCTTCACTGTTGGTTCCCTGTATATTTTGATTTATTTCATTTTGGGTAGCCTTCATTTATTCCTTCATTTTGCAACCAAGCTCAATCGGTTTTGTGAGCATCCTAATTACCAGTGTTTTGAACTCTGCATCAGATAGGTTGTCTCTCTCCCTTTCACATGGCTCTTTTTCTGGAGTTTTGATCTATTCTTTCATTTGGGCCATATTTCTTTGTCTTGGCACACTTGTTATGTTGTAAGGGGACAGAGCATTAGGTATTCGCCAGGGAGATGCAACCCTCTTTGCTGCATTATGCCACTGTCAAACTGGGTGAATGTTCCTTTAAATCCTTGGTTGTTGGAGTTCCATGCAGTTTGATTTGGGGGGGGCACTTCTGGTTCATTGTTTTTTAGATTGGTTGTTATCCTTTTGGTTGTGAAAGGAAGCAAAGCGTTTCTACATATGCCTCCAGCTTGGCTGGAATTCCCCATTGGTATTTTAATAGGAATTGTGCTGAGTCTATAGATTGATTTGGGTAGAATAGACATTTTAATGATATTAATTGTTCCAATCTGTGAACACAGTATATCCTTCCACTTACTTGTATTTTCCTCAGTTTCTTTCTTTAGTGTTCTATAGTTCTCCAAGTACAGATCTTTTACCTCTTTGGTTAAATTTATTCCTAGGTACCTTATTATTGTTGCCGTTGCAATAGTAAACAAGATTGTTTTCTTAGTTTCCCTGATAGTTCATTACTGGTATATAAAAATGTCATTGAGCCCTGGCTGGTGTAGCTCAGTGGATTGAGAGCAGTCCTGCAAACCAAAAGACCAGTTTGATTCCCAGTCAGGGCACATGCCTGGGTTGCAGGCCAGTTCCCAGCAGGGGACACATGAGAGGCAACCATACACTGATATTTCTCTTCCTCTCTCCTTTCCTTCCCCTCTAAAGATAAATAAAATCTTTTAAAAAATTAAATTAAAATGCCATTGATTTCTGAGTATTGATTTTGTATCCTGCTACTTTGCCAAATTTATTGGGTCTAATAGTTTTTTGGTGGAGCCTGTAGGGTTTTCTATGTACAATATCATGTTGTCTGTGAATAATGACAGTTTTGCTTCTTTCCAATTTGGATGCCTTTTATTTCTTCTTCTTGTCTGACTGCTGTGACTACAACTTGCAGTACTATGTTGAATAAGAGTAGGAAAGCAAACATCCCTGTCTTGTTCTTGATATTAAGAGAAATGCTTTTCGTTTTGCCCCATGAGTATGATGTTGGCAGTAGGTTTTTCATATGTGGCCTTTATATTTTAAAAAGATTTTATTTATTTTTAGAGAGAGAGGAAGGGAGGGAAAATTTGAGGGAGAGAAACATCAATGTGTGGTTGCCTCTCACATGCCCCCACTGGGGACCTGGCCTGCAACCCAGGCATGTGGCCTCACTGGGATTCAAACCAGCAACTGTTTGATTTGCAGGCCAGCACTCAACCACTGAGCTACACCTACCAGGGCCAAATGTGGCCTTTATTATGCTGAGGTATGATCCATGTATTCCCACTTTGCTAAGTTTTTATCATAAACAGGTGCTGAATTTTATCAAATGTTTTTTCTGCACTTGATCATGTGATTATGTGATTTTTATCTTTCATTTTGTTTATGTGATGTATCACATTTATTGATTTGTGAATATTGTACCAACCTTGCAGCCTTGGAACAAATCCCACTTGATTATGGTGCATGATCTTTTCAATGTGTTGCTGGATTCAGTTTGGTAATATTTTGTTGAGGATTTTAGCATCTATGTTCATCAGGGATATGGGCCTGTAGTTTTCTGTCCTTTTTGTGTCTTTACCTAGTTTTGGGATTAGGATAATATTGGTCTCATAAAAAGAGCTTGGAAGTCTTCCCTCTTCTTGAATGTTTGGAATAGTTTGAGAAGGATAGGTGTTAGTTCTTCCTTGAATGATTGGTAAAATTCTGCTGTGAAGACATCTGGTCCAGGACTTTAATTTGCTGGGAATTTTTTATTACTGTTTCAATTTCATTAGTTGTTAAAAAGTCTATTCAGTCTATTCAGGTTTTCTTCTTCTTCCTAATTTAGTTTTGAAAGATTGTATGCTTCTAGAAACTTATCCATTTCACCCAGATTGTCCACTTTCTTGGCATATACTTGTTCATAGTATTTGCTTATAATCCTTTGTATTTCTCTGGTATCGGTCATTACTTCTTCTCTTTCATTCTTGTCTTGCCAAGTGTTCTAGTCATTTAGGCCATTTCTTTTCCTTCTAACTGCCCTGGTGCCTCATAGTTGAGGTACTGGTCATATAATCTCCCCAAGAAGTAGAGAATATTCATTAAGGCACTGCACGTGAAGACACTTTGTAGGTTTTAAAGCACCAGAGAAATGGCTTTGACACCGTTTACATGTGACCTTCCTATGAAATGGGTGGTGCCCATGAAAGAAACAAGAGAAGGAAATGACTTGAAGCCCACTGCCAGTAACACCAGACTCAGAGCCAGCTCAGAAACAGCCCTACCCCCTGGAAAAAGTGAGTACCTCTGGTCAGCCCAGAAAGCAGATGCCAGGTAAGGGGGGGAATTTGGAGGAACAATTTCTCTGGCTGCACTGCCGTCAGGGCTGGATCCTGAACAGGCCGGGGCCCAAGTTAGACTCAAGCTTGTTCAGCTGCAGCTGAGAGCTGAGAACAGAACTTCCAAAGTCACAGATTGTATTTTCATCGGCATAAAATCAGTGTTGCTGTGGGCTGGTCATCCATATTCTCTGAGCTCCAGATTCTTACTCTATAAAATGGACATGAAGAATCAAAATTATCTGTTTGAAGACATTGAATGAAAGCTATGACTCAAGACATGAATGGTACTCAAGTAATTCCTTCTATGATAACCTGGAAAAATGTCTTACTCAGAGTTGTATCCACAGCCCTCAGCTCAATGCCTGAGACACAATATGCCCTAAACAATGTATGCTGAAAAGTCTGAATGAATGTTCTGGTAACTAAAGAGTTTGGGAATCTAAACCTGACAGTGGGAGGCATTTGAAATGGCATTTGTTGTGTACTTGTATAGGTCTAACATCTCAGTCTCTCTGAGCTACAGGATGTGGACAACAGACCAAGTGGAAGGCTCATGGGCCCTTGGGAAGGAGGAGACAGCATCTTATCTGACAACTTTATTAATCAACACATCTCTACCACAGGATTGGGGAAAGGGAAGACTAATGTGTGGCTCCACAGGCTGAGGGAAAGAAGGAACCCTGTTGTGTATGAAGAGATCAGTGTCCCCGAGGGAGATGACTGTGTAAGTGACCTTTCATACCAAACCCCACCTGTGCAAAACTGCTCTTATGGGACTGGTATGCCATCTGTCATTCCTTCCCCAAATCGTTCCTTTGCCAAAACCCTTGGAGTGCAGCATTGAGACCAAATAAGGCTTCCCACACTCTTTCTGTTCATTGTTTTGTATATCAAAGGATCTTCTCCACCTCTAATGCCCTGGGCTTCTGACCCCTGCTCAGCTCCCAAACTATAGGCCACAGCATCCTCTAGATTAGGAAATCAGACCAGGTGAGACTCTCTGCGGCAGGAGCAGAAGATTCGCTTTGAACAGCAGTGGTACATGAGTGCACATCATGAGGTAGGGCAGAATTGCAGTGCTTGGGGTCCTGCCTGTCAGGAGGAGGAGTTAGGTATTGATGGACCAGACAGTGGGAGCTCACTGCCACTTATTTTCCTTCTCTCTCCTTGCCTCCAACTCAGGGTTGTGACAACTGTCCATGATAGAAAACAGAACATAGTGGCCCTTCGTGAACATGAGCAAAGCTGTGAACTCCTGGTCTTCAGGTGTACGAGTGAAAGAAAATGTGCACAAGAGAAAAGTTAAGCATGTTTCTTGCTATGTGCCAAATATTGTTAGATGTTAGAGTTTCATTAATGAGCAACACATATACCTAATGCTTGTTTCTGTCTATGTATTCATGCACTTATCTCATGAAACAAGCATTGTCAGTTATCTCTACACAAAAGATTCGTACCCTCCCCTCCCCCAACCTGACTGATAAGGCAATTCTGGGGGTTGGATTCTGGGTGTTATCTTATGCATTTGTATACACACATGCACACACACAGGGTGCAACTATAAGCATCTCCCACATGCTCTTCTCCACTAACAGAGTGTCCTGGCCGTGTCCCTTTCAGTCTGTCTTCTGTTTAGTAGCTGCTCTGTGTTTCAAACCCCCATTATCCATTTTCCCACCATCAGTCACTGCCAGTTAATAAATACAATTTTTCTCAGTTGTTTGCTCCTCTCGTTCTTGTGCACATCAGCCTATGCACATGTGTGGCTGTTTCACTTGTACACATACTTAGAAGTGTAATTGCTACGTCAAAGGTTTCTTTTTTTTTCTTTTTTTTATTGATTATACCATTACAATTGTTCTATTCCCCCCCTTCATTCCCCTCCACCCGCAAACTCCCTCCCCCACCATTCTCCCCCCCTTAGTTTATAACCACGTGTCTCAAGTTCTTTAGATTCTATATTTCCCCTACTATTCTTGCCCTCCCCCCTATCTATTTTCTACCTATTGTCTATGCTATTTTCAGGTTTCATTCATTCAGCAAACACCTAATGAGGCTGTACTGGGCGCTGTCCCTGGTTCTGAAGAGACATCAGGGAACAAGACAGAGAAATGTCTCTGCCCACGTGAACTTGACATTCTACTGGGGGATATTTCTAGTTTTTACTAGACGAACTCTGTACCATAATCCAGAGACAGGTTTCTGCAGTTATTTGGACACCTTGCCTTTTACTCTGTCAGATCATCACAATCAGGAGCTGGGATACTCCACACTCCATTGTGGAGTGTGTGAAAAGAGACAGAATTGCTCTGTATTCTGCCTCAGATCTCAGGGTAGGAAATGTGGGGTCAGTTTTCCAAGATGAAGAAGCTCCAGAGAAGAAGCTTCCAGAGAGGGAGAGGCAGGATCCTGGTGTTGGTGGGAGCAGGGAAGGACACACATGCACAGGGTGTGTAAAAGGGCGGGTCAGCATAGAAGTTTTAGGGCCCAGTGTGGGCTCTAATAGCCACCAAAAGGAGAAAGTGTCATGATGGAGGGTGTGAAGGGTTAGCTTACTTGCGGCCAAGGTCCTCCAGATCTAGGAGCACATCCCACATGGCAGAGCAGTGAGAGCAGAGTGCTACCCAGGTCAGTGAAGATGCTGCTCTACCTGTGCCTCAGCAGAAACAAATTCTCTTTTACCCTAATGTAGTTCCACATTCCTCAGATTTAATACTCTGCTAATAGACATTACGTAGTACATTATTCTCCATGCAAATACAGAATAGAATACCCAAAAGAGATCCTGAAAAATTCCACTTTTCTTTCCCACTGGGAAGATGGTTCCCACCAATTGGTTGTCCAGCAAGGGAGACAGGTGCAGGTAAGGGTGACTTCCTGCACATGGCCCCAGGCATATCCCCAATTAGCCTTCTCCCCTCATCCAAGCCTGGGACCCCATGTAGGTGCATGTGCTCTTCAATGAGGGTCCAAAATGACTGTTTAAACCTTCTTGTCTATTTCGTTTATCTTTCAATAATTTTTCACACTGGTTCTATAGCTAATCCTACTTCCTAGCAGACAATTGGGAAATGCAGCAATGTATGAGAAAAAACAGTATGTGCATCAGAGGAGGAAACTTTTTAGCGTTATTCACCAAGACTCACAATAAAGAACATATTTTTGCAGTAATTCAAAACAAATGCTTCATGAAACCATGCTGACCCTTTTTACATATGATACACTTTTATTTTTCTATTCTACTCTGTAATGTGCTAGATTATCCCATTCTAATTCATTAAAAACATGAAATTCTGCTCAGGTTCCATAAAACATTCCACTAACCTGTTCATGAGTCATAACCTGCAGCTTGGAAAGCCCTTTAGTCCCAGTGTGTGTCCACCAGGTAACCCCCTGCTCTCAGTCCTATGGAGAAGGGTCAAGAAAGCCTCATGATTTCTCTTTGGGCCACAGTTTTTTTGGGAAACAGTAAGCTGGAGACATCTTGATCCCCTGGCCCAGGCCTGACCAGGGGTGGGGTGTATGGGGAGGTATCACAGTTGTCTGGGAAAAACACTCATGTGTTTCTCCTTTACTCTTACACTACTACCACACTCAGAACACTTCTGAGAGCAGATGTTTGGGTTTTTTCTCACACCAGTCTCTTCTCTATAATACCAACTGGTCTCACAATTCAGTTCAATCTTGACACCAGAGTTACCTCAGAGCCCACTGGTTAAGGGTGAAGTCCCACAAGACTGCTTCTCCCACCCCAAATGCCAATTGCAAGTCCCAGGTTGTCACCTGTACTTCTGACCAACTGGCTATAAATCTAAGTTTCCCATGACCCCTCCTCAAGTTTGGTCATTTGCTAGAATAGCTTACAGAATTCAGGAAAACACTTATGTTTACTGGAGCATTATATAATAAAGAACGTGATACAGGACAGAGATGAACAGCCAGATGAAGTGGTACATAGGATGAAGTCTAGAAAGGTCCCAAGCACAGAAGCTTCTATCCCATGGAATTGTGTCACTCTCCCAGCACATGGATGTGTTCACCAATCTGGATGCTCCCTGTGCCCTATACTATTAAGATTTCATTGAGGCTTCATCATGTAAGCATGATCCATCATTAACTCCAATTCCAGCTCCTGTTCCTTCTCCAGAGAATGGAGGGTGAAGCTGAAAGGTCTAAGCTTGTAATCATGCGTTGGTCTTTCTGATGAACAGCCCCCATCCAGGGCCATTCATGAGCCATCCACAGTTGCCCCATTAGAACAAAAGATGCTCCTAGTTGTCTTTCCATGAAGGAAGTTACAAGGGTTTTAGGTGCTCTGTGCCAGCAACAGGAGAAGAGGCCAACATATCTTCTGTTTTTTCGCATCAGGCTTCTTTCTCCTGGTGAGGAGGGATATAGGCTCAGAGCCAACTGAGTTATGCTGAAATGACAGACAACCACCATTTATTTCTCACTCATGCTACTTGTCCATCTCAACTGAACTAGGGCTTTTCACATTATCAACACCCTCATGCCAGGAACCAGGGACACAGAGCAGCCAAACAGGTGGAACAGCAGAGAGAAAAAAGAGTATGGCTAAGCATGAACTGACTCATCAGATGACAAAGTCTGACCACAAGGATGAGATTGTGCAGTCCTCTGATGAGAAGAGAGAGCTAGGTTATTTGTGAACATTCCAATATCAGACAAAAAGGCAATAAAAAATAAAATAAAATCAGCCACAAGGAGGTTTTAGCATCATAAAAGAGAACATGAGTTCCAGCCAAGATGGAGGCATAGGTAGAAATGCTTCACTTCCTCACACAACCAAAAGAAGGATAACAACCAATTTAAAAATAATAAACAACCACAACTGCTAGAATAGCAAACTGCATGGAACTCTGACCACCAAACAGTTAAAGAAACATTCATCCACACTGGTAGGAGGGGTGGAGAAGGACAGCAGGAGGAACAGAGAGGACCCACAGCAAGGTGGTGGACCTCACAGGTGAGGAGAGGCTGACTCACAGGGAAACTAAGCACTCAAAACCTCTAGCTGTAAAATACTGTGAGGGCTATGAAGGCAGGAGAAACTTCCAGTCTCACAGGACAGTTTGTTGGGAATGGGATAAAAAAGAGGGAGTGAGTGGCATTGTTCCCTCTCTGACCCCTCTCCCATGGACAGCACAGCAAAGCAGAAAAGAGGGCTGTCCCACCCTGGTGAAAACTAAGGCTCCACCCCCTTACAACTTTAACAGATGCACCAAGACAAAGAAATATGGCCCAAGTGAAAGAACAGATCAAAACTTCAGAAAAATACCTAAGTGACAAGGACATAGCCAACCTATCTGATGCAGAGTCCAAAACACTGGTAATCAGGATGCTCACAAAATTGATTGAGCTCAGTCAAAAATGAAGGAAGAAATTAAGGATACCCAAAGTAAAATATACAGGGAACCAACAGTGAAGGGAAGGAAACTGGGACTCAAATCAATGATTTGGAACAAAAGGAAGAAATAAACATCCAACTGGAACAGAATGAAGAAACGAGAATTCAAAAAAATGAGGAGAGGTTTAGGAACCTCAGGGACAACCTTAAGCACTCTAACATCTGAATCATAGGGATGCTAGGAGAAGAGAAAATGTAAGGAATTGAAAACTTATTTGAACAAATAATGAAGGAAAACTTCCCCAGTCTGGCAAAGGAAATAGACTTCCCAGAAGTCCAGGAAGTCCAGGAAGCCCAGAGAGTCCCAAAGAAATTGGACCCAAGAAAGAACATACCAAGGCACATCATCATTAACTTACCCAAGATTAAAAGATAAGGACAGAATCTTAAAAGCAGCAAGAGGAAAGGAGAGAGTTGCCTACAAAGGAGTGCCTATAAGAATAGCAGCTGATTTCTCTAAAGAAACCTTGCAGGGAAGAAGGAGCTGGAAAGAAGTATTCAAAACCATGAAAAGCATGGACCTACATCCAAGATGACTCAATCCAGCAAAGCTATCATTTAGAATGGAAGGACAGATAAAGTGCTTCCCAGATAAGGTTAAGTTGAGTGAGTTCATCATCACCTAGCCCTTATATGAAACGTTGAAAGGACTTATCTAAGGAAAAGATCAAAACTATGAACAGTAAAATAACAACAAACTCATAACTATCAACAACTCAACCTAAAAAAACAAAAACTAAGCAAACAACCAGAACAGGAACAGAATCACAGAAATGGAGATCACATGGAGGGTTATCAGTGGGGAGGAGTTGGGGAGAATGGAAAGGGAAAAGGTACATGGAATAAGAAGCATAATTGGTAGGCATAAAATAGACAGGGAGAGGTTAAGAATAGTATAGGAAATAGAGAAGCCAAAGAACTTATATGTACAACCCATAGACATGAAATAAGGGGGAAGGGAATGCTGGAGGGTGGGGTGGTACAGGGCAGAGGGGGTATAAAGGGGTGAAAAAATTGGGACAAGTGTAATAGCATAAGCAATAAAATATACTTTAAAAAAGAAAAGAAACTTGGAAGCCCCCAATACCCAATACTTGTCTCCAATTCAGAGAAGAGCACACTGTGTGACAGGACCAGACGGCCTGAGTATGGTACAACCTTTATCAGCCTGTACACCCACCTATAAGTCCATTGTGAACCACTGGGCCTCAGAGCTTGTATTTAGCTCCTGGATGGGAAGGCTCAGGGTGCTCTTACTGTCCACTACTGTCTCATTATGACCCACAACACAGCCAAGCTAGAACCTCTTATAAATGACCTGAGGGATGGAGGGAGGGTAGGGAAGTGAGGTTACAGGGAAGACTGTGTCCCAATGTCCCAAATTTTCTCCACTTTTTCCAGTCCTTCTCTCTCAGACTCACCAAAATGAAGGAAAACAGCATACCGGTCAGGGAAAGACCACTGGTATATTCCAGGTAGCCTTCAAGGGTTAGTAACACAGATATTTAAAAATCCAAGGGAACCCCCTACAGCAAATATTAAACCCCCAGTCTGGCCTTCAAGACCCCTTACCCCAATTATGCCACACCTTTGCATAAGCTTTTACTTCTACCTGGACCAGCCTCCCCTCCAGAGCAAACTCCTATCTATCTGTTAAAACCCACATCAGGCCCTGGCTGGTATAGCTCAGTGGACTGAGCACAGGCCTGTGAACCAAAACATTGCCGGTCTGATTCCAAGTCAGAGCACATGCCTGAGTTGCAGGCCACATTCCAGTATGGGGTGTGCTAGAGGCAACCACACATTGATGTTTCACTCCCTCTCTTTCTCCCTCCCTTCCCCATCTCTCTAAAATAAATAAATAAAATCTTTTTTAAAAAACCCACATTAGCCCTGGCTAGTATAGCTCACTGAACTGAATGCCAGGCTGCAAACCAAGGCGTCACGAGTTCAATTCCTGGTCAGGGCAACATGCCTGGGTTGTGGGCCAGGTCCCTAGTGGGAGGCGCCCAGGAGGCAGCCACACATTGATGTTTCTCTCCTCTTTCTCCCTCCTCCCCCCTCTCTAAGGATGAATAAATAAAATCTTTTTTAAAAAAACACATCAAACAAGCTCTCCCCTGCTGTGGAACAGCCCTTGAAAATGGGTATTCTCTCAATCTGTCTCCCCTTCTCTAACCCCACTATCTAGTGATCAACTCAGGAAGCTTCTTACCCAAGTATCTCATGAGGGCCAGTGGCAGGATGATTAACACTCTGACAATGATGATAAGGAGGAAATTTCTCGTCAAGAATGAGATGTGGTTACAGTGATGGCACAACAAAAGTTACAGAAGTAGCCAGACTGATTATCAGACTATCAGTCAGATACTGTCAGAGAAATACATTTGAGAACATATGCACAGCTAGACAAAACTATGATGTCAGATTCACAAATGGATGTACAACCTGATGGTAAAACAACACCGCAAGTCAATCAGACTCAAATAATCCAATACAAGGTACCAGGCAAAGAGTGAGCCATGACCCTGGTGTCTGACAGGTAGAACAACTGTCTGATGAACAACAGTCTGGCTGGCAGGCAGGCAATGATGCAGAGTCAGACAAAGACTCAGAAACACACATGTGTGGTTGTTTAACCAGCTCAAAGTTTGTTGAACACCTGAAAGGAGCTGGGCCCATTTGGCCACATGGCCAAAGACAGAAATAGAGGTCGTATGAATCAGCCCGCTGGCCACAACATTGAAAGCAAGCCGAAAGAAAGAGAGAGACCTATACAGATATTGGAGGGAGATGCCCAGGCAAGATATTTAATACAGAATCAGCTGAACAACTGCTCGTTTGTTCAAAAAATTTTTATTGAGTGCCTACTATGTTCCAGGCATGCACACACTCTCTTTCTGTCTCATACACACAATTACACAGGAATAAATCAACAAAGCATCATTGGCCATACATACAGTGGGAACTAATTATAATTAGACACTGCTGGGCACATAAACTGTCACCTACCTGGATGGTCTCAGAATCAAACCACAAATCCAACAAGACACATAGAATCAACCATCATATACAAATGACTGAACAGATTCAGCCAGCATATGGATCCAGAATAAAAAATGCAGTTATGTAGATGCATATTCAGAACAATAATCAAACATACATGGTTGGAACAATACAGAGGACATGTATAGTCATAGTTGAGGATCACACACACAGCCAGGGAGAATTTGCCAGAACAATGGTCACTAAATTTCTATCATCACATAGATGGAACCTACTGGCACATACAGTTGGAACAAATCATATATATATATATATATATATATATATATATATATATATATGGCTGGCATGACAGTACACAGCACACACGCACACACACACACCACTGGAGACAGTGACCACACACTTATAAAGAGACAGATTCAGCCAGCCTGATGGACCCAGAATCAAACAGAATCTTCCAGACAGAAAAAGTAAACAAATGTCAAACACACATGGTTGGAATCACAGTATACAGACACAGTTGTAGTTGGCTCTCATACAGCTGATCAGAGAACCTGCCAATACAACAGTCAAAAAGGCAAACCCACAGATAGAGTTTAGAGCTACTGGTGAGTTGTCACATGCCCAGCATCAGAGCACACTGGACGTATCAGCCACCAGATGGAATCAGCCAGAATAACATTCACAGAAATCAACACACATGGTCTACTGGACTCCTATAGTCAGAGCAACAGTCACACAGGAATCACAGTCTGACCAAAGTGGACTGCCCAACAGTCTCAAAATAGAACATCTGGGAGACAGAGTTGAAGACAGCAGCCAGACCTGACAGGTGATCAATGGCCTATGAACCAGAGCCAAGGGGTGTGAACCAGCCATATGGCTGGTGCAGGAAGAGGGAGATATAAGCAAAAGGATTCACCTTGTCTCCCTACCCCATTTTCCCCAGCCTAGCCAGGGAAGCCCACCTTCCTCCACCCCCTTCCCCCAAGGTGACCCCCATCTCCCAGAGTCCTCTCCCCAACATTGTGCGGACAGACAACTATAGTCACCACCACCTTCCCCACAAGCCCCAGTGCCTTCTGTCCCAGCTACTCCTAGGATCAGACACTTGTAGAAAGGCAGGGGACAGGAAGGAATAGGTTGTGGGTCCAGGAAGCCAGACCAGGATTGAGGTCAGGGTCAGAGGGTCTAGGGACTGGGGAGTTGGGACTTGAAGTAATTAGGCCTGATTGATGGGGGCTGGGGATGCGGGTTAAGCAGTTAGGATTGTGCTTGGGGGGTAGAATCTGTGAGGTGGGATCCGTGGCCAGGAACTGTGGCCAGGGTGAAGGTTGGAGGTGGGCTGGAGGTGGGCTAGAGGTGGATAGTGGGGGTCTTGGGAACGAATTATATATACATAGTCTGAGACCATGGTGGAGGTGAAGTCTGAGATCTGGGGCATTGGGAACTTGGAAGCTGGGTTCTGAGAACTGAGTCTTGGGGTTGTACAGCTAGCTTCCATGGTTGGGGGTGGCTAGAAACTAAGTGGTGGGGGTTAGAGGTGAAATGTAGTGGTCTGGAGGTGGAATGAGTCTGAACAACAGAATTTATGGCCAGACTAATGGGTGAGGGTTGAGGATTGGAAATTGAGGGTCTGGGAGCCCAGATGAGGTCTGAGGTCCAGGGCGCAGTCTGGGGTCTAGACTGCAGGAATTTAAGTGTTGGGTCTGGGGCCCTGGGTCCAGGATCCAGAGTCAGGGTAGTATGTCCAGAGTCTGGGATTTAGGTTGAAATCTGGGGTCTTACATGAGGGGAGTGAGTCTGAGGGGTCTGAGTTGAGCTCTGGGACTCACAACACCAGCACAGGTCAGCAGGAGATGGAGTATGAAGACAGAAGAGCAATGCACAACAACAGGGCCCTGAGGCAGATGTCACAATTCAGACTTTGCCCCCAGACCTTCTGCCTGCTCCCAAACACCCCTGTCCCCCAGGCCACCCAGGACTCACAAGAACAAGAGGACCCCTATGTGGGCCATGGCATAGGCCAACCCCAGGATGCCGCTGTCCATGGATAGCATTGCTGAGGTTGAACACTGTCTTCTGTGGGTAAGGAACAAGGTCCAGGCACTAATGGGGTGGGAGGCCAGGTAAGGAGACCAATGCTGGGGCCTAGGAAAGACTGGGGCAGGAAGGAGCCCAAGGAAGGACCAGAGGAGAAACCAAGAAATTAGCAAAGAAAAGGAGTTGAAGATGGGAAGAAACTGGGAAAGAGAGAGCCAGGAAGGGAAAAACTAGGGGAAATTTTGGAGGGGAGCATCTATAACTGGGGAGGAACAGAAGAGGGTAAAGCAAAAAGAAAAACAACTGGGGAGGGGAGTAGCTAGAGATGAGGAGCACCTGGGGAGAAGTAGTAGCCAGGGAGGGGGAAGGGTAGGGAAGGAGATGAGCTGGACAAGGTGCAATTGGGACAGATCCTGTGCACTCACATCCATGAACTGGGTTGGCTTCCTCCCAGGAGCAGGACTATGGATGGGCAGAGAGCCCTGGCATTCCTCCCTGTAGCTGGAGAGGGCAGAGAAATTGGGGCTGATGAGAGGGTGTAATCCTCATCCCCTGACCTCAACCTCTTGGGCCCTGACTCACCCCACAGCACCTGCAAGTAGGGCTCCATTCATCTCTGGATCTTGCGGTTCCATTCTGTGGGCAGAGAAATGGGGCAGAGGTCAGAGATGGAGCAGGGGGCCTACAAAGTGGAAGAGCTAGATGAAGGGGTAGAGGTTCAGATAAAGACAGGTAGAGAAACACAAACAGAGATGAGGTGAGGGGAACAGGAACAGAGGGATGACAGAGATAAGTGGAAAGAATCAAAGGTGAGTGAGAGGCTCGGAGAGGAAGAGATGGAAGAGAGAAAGTGTATCAGAAGGATAAAAACAACAGTTACTCAGAGAGACATGAAGAGACAAATAGAACAGAGAGACAGAAATGAAGAGAGAGACCAGCCCCACAGCAGATAAGATGCCATTTGGAGCTGCGATGGACTCTTCTCCCAGACCCTAGACTCACTCTGTCTTTGCTGCCTCTTTCCTTCCCAGGTCTTCCAGGTCGGCACACTGCCCGCCCCCCACACCACACCAATTCCCTCCACCCTCACCATGTTGCCAGGCCCCACTCCTTGCTGGTACACCTGTTGGCAGACTGCTCCACCTTTCATAATTCCCCCCACCCCCTTTCCTTCCCTCCTAGGCCCCAAGTCAAGCCCAGAGCTGATGCAAACTGTCAATCTATCAACTGGGCGAGGGGTGGGGACATGCTTGGAGACCCCAGCCCTGACACTGCAAACTCTATCTGCCATAGTCCTGAATATCCTTACTACAAGTCAGAGACAATTCCCCAACTGAGCCCCCCTCCAGGGACAGAAGTGATCCAGGAATCCCCTGGGTCCCCCTAATCCCCTTTAGGGACTAAGGGTATTTTCTAGGTCCCCTGTCAAGTTTTAAATTCCTTTTGGCAGAAGTAGCTGTGTACACTTCCAGACTTGAGATCCTTCCTGGACTTGGGGTGTCTCAGGAATCCGGCCTGAGCCCTAATTTCCCCTCCGGAGGATAAGCTGTCTCTGAGACTTTCATCAGAAGCCTCCTCCAGGACTTGATGCATTCCCGGAGTGAGAGGGGTGTCTGTTTGATCCCTGGGCCAGCCTACAGTCTCTGTCTTCTGGGTGGAATGTCTCTGAAAAAAACTCAATCCCAGAGCTCACTTCCTTGTAAATGCGGTAGCCCAGAAACCCCCGTTCCAGGCCCCCATCATTGCTAAAACTGCCTCCAGGAGACCCCCTCCCCCAAGCCCTTAATTCCCTTCCTGGGACGCGGGGGACTCTCATGGAGCTCCATCCTCAGCCGTGAGCACCCTCTGAGGACTCCCACCCAATCCTAAATTCACTCCCTGAGTGCAAGGTACCAAAGGACTCCCCCTCGCATTCAATTCTCCACTAGTGCTAAAAAGATCTCCAGAAATCCCTCAACACCCCCTCCCGGGACTTCCACTTGTGCCTTGGGGTCTCCAAACCCCCCACCACGGCCAGCACCCCCCCTCACCTCCTTGCTCCACTTAGCTCCTTAAGTGGCAGAATTCAGACTAAGGCTGGGGAACCCCAGAACCACGGAGCTCTGGCCCACTGGCCCCTGCCAGGCCCATCCCGCCCAGCGGCCATTTAGCGGCTGAGGTGCTTGCTCAGGGACTAGCAGCCCGGGCCCCATCTGACCTGCGGGTTTTGTTTTGTTTTTGTTTTTGTTTTCTGCAAAGACATTTTAATTATAACTCAGTTTCCCTCCTTCTGCTTCTGGCATTGGGTGGGGCCTGTTCACACCCCAACCGAGGAGCTCCACTGTCCGTCTGTCTTATACGGGGAGTGGGGGTGGGGGCAGGGAGGGGAATCCAGTCCACTTCCATCCAGGTATGTAACAGCCTGTCTCTCTGAGGCAAAGTATGCGTCTCCTGCAGGGAATCAGGTCAGATGGACTTGGGGTTCTGGCCCAAATCTACTGGGCTGCTTGAGGCCCAAGTGGACAAGAGGCCTCTGTCTGGGCCCCTCCACCCACTCCTCCATCCCCCACAGGAAACACAGAATTCCCAGAAAAGCCAAGGGCTGGCTGGGATTCAAAGTTAACTTAGATGCCTCCACCCCACCTGCAGTTGGAGGAGGGCAAGAGATAGGGCATTTACTTCAACACTGCGGGAGAGAGGCTCCCCCACACTCAGGGATGACAGTTCCATCCAGGGGCTCAGCGATGGAGGCAGACACCCATCACCCACAGAGGTACAAACTTTTAAAAAAATGTTTAAAATTTATTTAAAAAAGAGAAAATGGATTTTTTTTTTGTTCCACCCATCCATGCATTTGTGATTGCTTGTTATATGTGCCCTAACCAGGGACTGAACCCACAACCCTGGAGACAGTGCTCCAACCCACTGAGCTACCCTGCCAGGACCAGAGACACAAAATTGCATGTAGACTCACAGCCACATACACAGAATACACACTGACAGATATGAATACACATAGACTGCACACGGAGAGCCCAGGCCCACAGTAGTCACATACAGCCACATGGAGTGACTTAGTCTTACAGACATCATCACCCACAGCCTTAGACCACACCCAGAGAGCATAGAGTGGCACAAGGATAGGCTCACCTGGAGCCACTTTAGATTCATGGACATCATCACCCATGAACTCAGAGCCACACTCAAGAGAAAGGCAAATCACACACAGGCTCACAGCTTCACACAAAATACACAAACAAATCTGATTTTGAAACCAGAAGACACCAGCATTCGGGCTGCTTGTCACTACCAAACCCAATAAGCAATGACAGTGATTGATTTTTTATGGGCGCTTTATTCAGATGGCCGGCCATCTGAGAAGATGGCGGGTTCATACCCCAACAGACCATCTTGTCTTCTCTTTCCAGGCCAGACTTTTTATAATGGGGAATAAACAAGGTTGGGTGAGGGCTTTGAGATTCAGGGAGGATTGGGTGAAAGAGGCTGCAACATTCCTGTCCTGGGCAGATAGCTGTCCCCAGGGGCACGTGGTCATCTGTCTCTCCCTGGAACACAAAGGCCCGGATGCCTCCACTGGTCCCCAGGCAGTAACCTTTAGTAGTGCCCCAGGAGGTCAGCTGTTTTCCCAAGAGCCAGGACAGGACCTATCTGTAGGTTCTGAAACAAAAGCTTTAACATATACATTACTTCCCAGATTTATAACTTTTTACCTTAAACCAAAATTTTCCAGCTCTTGAGTCCCCTATCAAGTTCACACAGCTGACAACAGAGAAGAAAGACACATACATAGTGAGACACACAGAAGAGACAGATGAACACACTAATCACCCATAAGCATTACAAAGCAGACACATAAACATTCAAAGAACACACACACACAGAGCCTGGTGTAGATGAGTTGCCCAAGCAGACAGTACCAACACACAGATACCAAAAAGGAAACATGAATTGGACAGCCATAGACACAAGACACAACTGGGTAAGTTACATAGGAAGATACATGTGGAGTTCCCATATGTATGTTTGTGGCCAAGAACATGTACAGGCAGATGAGATGCATTTGGGTTATGTACACACACACACACACACACTCCCCTGTTTATCCTGACCTACTCCGATATCTCTCTCCTCTGATACTCCTCCTCCTCCCACAGCCATTACACATCTATGCTACAGGCAGGCCAAGGAAAGAGACACCTGTCAGCAGAGGCCTTGGCCCGGATGGCTAAGGGGGGCAGGGAGTTAGGCAGCTGTCTAGATTTCAAGAAAAATCTGAAGTGCCCTGTCCAAGGAACTAGTGTACTTGGACAATGAAACACATATCCCCACCCACCACCTCTGGGTAACAGCTTTCTGCTTTGATCACTCTCTTCCCCTTCCTACCCTCCCCTTCTCTCCCAGGGCCTTCCCCACCCTCCAACATTGTCCAGCACAGGGCCACCAGGTATACAGCCTGTGCTCCATAAATGCCACTTATCGAGTATCATATTATCATCATTATTTTGTTTATTTCTGCCAAGTGAACTCTTCTAGGGCATGCACTAACGCTCATCCAACTCTGCACCCCATAGCTCAGCTAAATTGCAAGGCACTGAAAATAGCAGGTGCTCAACATATGCTCGTAGGAGGAAAAATAAAAGGAAAGTGAAATCTGGTGTTGGGGGTGGGAAACTTGCTTTGGAAGTAACAGATACATTTAAGCTTGACCTAGGTACTGAGGCTGTGTCAGGGAAAATAATACTTTATTAGTTCATATCAGTAGGGCCCTTCCTCGGGGTCATTTAAGGCTTTTGATGGTTCAAGAAAGCAGATCTTTGGGTGACAATTGGAATCCTGTTGAGTCTCTTTAAAGTCAGTTTGGGTTCTTGTCAGTTCTTCCAAGCAGACCCCTGCTTTTCATTAAAACTCAGCAGCCTTCAGGGGAGGGAGCCACAGAGCAAAGCGGTTAACAGCGACAGCTTTCCCAGTTCTGCCCCTTTCTAGCTGCGCGGGCAGGAGCAAGTTCTGAAACTTAACAGTTTTAGCTTCCCCCAGGGCCTGATAATGCCTAGGGCCATGGGTAATGTTACAGAACAAACAGGGGCGGGGGCGGGCTGAACTATATAAAAGACCACCCCTTTTTCTGGGGAGGCCCAGGACTGAGTTCATTTTGCCCGCTGCCTGAGGAAACATGTCTCTTAATACCAGAGATCAGTGAAAGGGAAAGGAATTATTTATTTGAAATAATACAAACTAAAGTTCTCCATAAACGCTCACAGTCCTCCCAGCACCCTCTGCATGGCAAAAGGGAGCACTTCCAAAGCCTCGTGGTCCCAACCAAGACACCAAAGCCACGTGGTCCACGAAAGAGACACAGACTCCCAAAGAGAGAGCCCCCAAATAGCTGCCATGCCTCCGTTTAAATCCCAGTGCCAATCTTCTCCTGCAGCCTCATTTCTTGCTCCTCTCACAATTGGCCACAACTGCTGCAGGCCAGGCAGGTGTGGCCCTGTGGTGTGGAGCTGATCATCTCCAAGCTCTTTTGGACCCCGTTACAAATCCCTATTGGGGGCCCAACTGGGAATCCAACCAGCAGTCTTTCAGTTCTCAGGCCGGTGCTCAATCCACTGAGCCATACTGGCCTGGGCCAGACCTTTAACTTTCTTAGTGAAAGTTTTAAGCCAGCCCTGTCCATTGTTCTTGTGCATCTAATTTAACACACCTTTGAAATATCAGAAGTAATACCCTTCAAAAAGGATATTAACCCTCAAGAGAGCACATAATCCTAACTATCCTGTACCAATCCCCGCCTTGCTTTCTCCAATCTTCCATGTACATTTTCTCCTTAATATCAAATGCATAAAAGAAGCTGCAAAACTCTTATCCTCAGGAGCATTTGAGATTCTCCTCCCCAGTATGTTGTCAGTGTGACTCAAACTCAAAATCTTCTACCGGCTTGGATGTTTCTTACGTGAGCCCATATTTATTGCTCCAAATAACTCTGAAATCTGTAGTACTTATTATCCCCATTTCATAGATGGACAAACTGAAGTTCTAAAATGGTACAGTTCGGGCAGCAATATCATTTTGGGGAAGTGAAATTCAAAATTGCAGCCTAGTGTGGGATGCACTTTAACCCACATTCCTTCCTCTCACGTTCAAGACTCCAGCGGTAATTTCACTTCGCTGCACGCCTAAAATGAACGGGCGCTGTCGTTCTCATTGCATTTTGGGAAATGTAGTCTATAAGATCAACGAACCGATCTCCGCTAGAAGGGAGGAGCGGGGAAGTACCTCTACACAACCGTAAATGGGGGACAAAAAAAGCAGAGCCCGTTTTCGCGCCTCGCAACGTTTCAACTACGCATGCACGAGTCCCCCCCCCACCTCCGCGCGCGCTTTGGTCGCGCCGGTTGCATGCTGGGAAGCGCAGTTCTCCAGCCCAGCGAAGTCGATATTAGCGGACTGGACTAATGCTCTAAGTTCCGGTCGGGTCTATATCTCGCGCCACCCTTGGTGTTCCACGAGGATAGACTTGCCACACTGCAGTAGCCCTTAGGTGTGTGCAATAAGGCATTCGGATCAGCTAAGAACGGAAACTGAAGCGCTCAGATTTCTCACCAGTTTGCGCTCTTTACGCGGCTCCGGCTGCTGGCTGACCGGCCTCCTTAATTCCTCTTCTCCCCACTCCGAAAACTAAGGTAGGCCCAGGTGCTCGGAGGACGTGGGTCCAGGCCAAAACAGTGGAGGCACGACTGCACTGTCCCGCGGGTGAAGGAAAGAGGAAAGAGCTACGTAGTCTGGGCGGCTGACACCAGGGAGGCTGCAGACCCAACGTTTGTGTTTAGAACGGGACCACTATTGCGGGGTGGGCTGAGGGGGGAGGTTGGGAGTGGCAGGGGTCCAGTGGAGCCGCATTGAGGGTGCTCTGAAGGCCCCAAAAGAGACATGATCCGTTGAATTAAGGTCGAGGAGGTATCGAGGGTATGGCCAGAGGGCTGTTAATGGAGGGGGGTGCTGCATGAGTGTACGGAGGTCTGCTAGGGCTTCATAGAGGAATCAGTAGGGGCTAATGATCAACATGATCATGGGGACTAGTGGGGTATGTTCACTGATGAATGAGGGGGTGGTAGAGTGGGAACTAAAAAATGATGCGAGGCAGATGGGGATGTGATCCCTGAGGGGTTGGTGGAGGTATGATTTCAATAGGTTAATGAAGAGTGGTAGGCATAGTAATGAAAAGAATAATGATGAGGTTATGGAGGGAGTAGTAGAGGCCAGTGGAGGGTCATGATCAAGGAACTAATGGAGATAGTGATCAAAGAAGTGAGAGTGAGAGGTGGAAGACATGTAGTCAAAGGCTTTTTTTTTAAAGATTTTATTTATTTATCTTTAGATGGGAAGGGAAGGAGAGAGGGAGAGAAATATCAATGTATGGTTCCCTCTCGTGCACCCCCTGCTGGGAACTGCCCTGCGACCCAGGCATGGGCCCTGACTGGGAATCCAACCGGGATCCTGTGGTTCACAGGCCTGTGCTCAATCCACTGAGCTACACCAGCCAGGGCCATAGTCAAAGGCTTTTAATGGGTGATCATGGTATGGGCATCGAGGAATTAATGCTAACAGTGAGCAAAGAAAGGATAATAGTAAGGTTTTGGGGTGTGATCATCAAGTAATTATTGGGAGTCCAGGTGGGCAGTGAAGGGAGAATGGGAAACTGATCACTCAGAAGTAACCTGAGTGTGTGATAATGAAGGAATTTCAGGGCACTAATGGTGTGATCTAGGAAGGATTCATTGGAGGGCTGAGTTCATAGGGGGCTGATAAATCATTGTAATTGAGAGCTTAATGGGAAGCTAATAGGCCATGATCCACTAGGCATTAATGGGTGTTGATAACATTGTAGTAATAAAGGAATTACTGGGGACCTAATCATTTCAGGAATTAATGGGGAATGGGGTAGGGAGAGAGAGATTAAGGGGGTGGGGAGTACAATGAGGTAGTATTGAGATAATGAGGATGAAAGCAAGGGATTAATGGGGGAGCTAATAGGGATATATGAATCTAGGGGCAATGAGGACAGCTGGGGAAACAGTGAGATGTTAATGGGAATAAGATGGGCAGAGAAGGGTTGATAGAGTCACAGAGTTTATTATACAGAGTGTGGGTGACAGTGAATTTTGACAGTAATGCGTCATCTGTGAGATAAGTGTTGGGTTGGGGGATCTTTGGGGTGAGTAATGGGCTCTGTGGGGTGAGTGGTGGAGCCTGAGAATTCAGTGCTGGGGTTCTTCAGGCTATGTGAGTTTGGTCAGTGACTGCGCTCCAGTCTTCCGATCTGCTGAGTGAGCCCTCATGAGAGTCAGGTGAGCCCAACTTGGTTTGTGTGTTTTGGGCTGCCCTGCAGAGGTAGGTGGTGGCCCACTCACCCAGTTACTGATACAGGGTGGCATCAGCTTACTGTTGGCAGGTCCCTGGGCAAACAGTGTGTGAGATGGGACGGACGTCGAAGGACAAGCGGGATGTCTACTACCGCCTGGCCAAGGAGAATGGCTGGCGTGCCCGCAGTGCCTTCAAGCTGCTACAACTCAATGAGGAATTCCAACTCTTCCAAGGTCCCTACCTGGCTGGCAAGTCCCTAGGGGATGGGGCAGGCACAGGGAACAGACAAATGAGCTAGGTCTGCAAAGCAACCTGTAGTGGGTGGGCTGATTTGGGGGACGGGTCTGTGGGGCAAGGGGCCAGGCAAGAAGATGTACAGATACTCAAGAGGAGTTGGCCCCCTGGGCAGCAGATAGATGTGGGTGCTTCCCCTGGGGAGAGCAATGAACTTTGCAGAGTTCCCAGATTGGAGAGGTGAGTGCAACTGACACTACACCTTCCTGTGTGTGCTCAGGCGTGACACGGGCAGTTGACCTGTGTGCAGCCCCAGGCAGTTGGAGCCAAGTGCTGAGCCAGAAGATTGGGTGAGTGTGGAGTCCCAGATGGGGGCGCCCAGGAGGGCAGGCTAGGTGGAGGGCAGGCTAGAAGTAAAAACTGGGCTGACATGGGCCATGTTGTCCACAGGAGCCAGGGGTCCGGCCATGTGGTGGCTGTGGACCTTCAGGCTATGGCTCCACTACCAGGTGTATTACAGATCCAGGGCGACATCACCCAGGTAAGAACATGGCTGGGGATGTTGAGGTGTTTCCTGGGCAAAGATACCCCAACCTAGGGGCTACAGATAGTGCAAGAGACAGAGAAACAGACTGAGAAAGATTCAGAGACGGAGTGACTGAGAGAACCCAAGAATATAACAGAGAGGCAGAGAAACAGAGCCAGCAGAATGTCATCCCAGAGAGATGGCAACAAATTATAGGACTGGATCCCCACAAACGGAGTGTGGTCTTAGGCAAATCCTGAGCATTTGAGTGACCCAGGGCCTGCAGCAGGGCCATGGGCAGGTGGGGTTAGAAGGCTGCAGCATGGGGGGACCTTGAGGCCACTCACTCACCCTCTCTCCCATAGCTGTCCACTGCCAAGGAGATCATCCAGCACTTTGAGGGCTGTCCTGCAGACCTAGTGGTGTGCGACGGGGCTCCCGATGGTAAACATGGGTTGGGAGGCCAGGTGGGGGACCCTGCGTGTGTCCTTTCTGTATTTCCTGTTTTGTTGGCAGCTTCTTTCCCACTTTGACTCCCTACCTCTCCTCCTCTGTCAGCTGTTCCCAACATCTGGCACCTTCTCCCTGCCTTGCTGCCTGCTCTCTGCCTCTGTCTTCTCCCTCCTCACTCTCTACCACTTCAATTTTGTCTGTTGCCTACCTTCCCTCTTCTCTTATCTCCTCTCTATGCTCTCTGCAGCTCTCAAGTCCCTCTTACTGCCCATTCATTTTAGTCAGTCATCCATTCAACACATGTTTACTGAGCACCTATCATGTGTCAGGCACTGTCGTACATGTTGGGAAAACATTTGTGAATAAAATTCCACTAAGCTCTTCCCTCATAGAGCTGGTGTTCTAGTGGGAACAGCTAGAAAAGAAGCATGATTGAGCTGTAGCATATCAGAAGGTGATAGGTACCATGGGGAAATCAATGGAAGGGGGAAAGGGGGAGTCCTGTTGGAATGTTAAATACAGTGGACGTATAAGGCCTCACAGGTGTTAGCACAAAGACCTAAAGTGAGAGAGTAAGCCAGAGGACTGCCTGGAGGAAGAACCATCCAAGCAAAGGGCCAAGCTTGTGCAAAGGCCCCGAGGTGGGAGGGTACTTGGCATGTAAACACAAGTGTGGAGATCAATGTGGTAAGATCAGAGTGAGGAGAAGAGTGGTAGGAGGTAAGGTCAGTGAGGTCACAGGACACAGATCCTTGAGTGGATCCTTACAGGCCACAGTGAAAAGTTGGGCTTTTTCACTGAGGTAGGAACTCAAGAGAAAACTGTGAGAGGGTTATGAGCAGCCAAGGGCCATCCCTGTCTCTGAGTTGTGACTGGATCCCTCTGGCTGCTCTGAGCAGTGTGAGAGGCAAGGGTGGAAGCCAGGGGCCTGGGGAAGAGGAGGCCACTGCAGTAGTCCAGGTGACTGATGACAGTAGTGATGCATAGGGTTGGTTCAGGAGGTCTTTTGAAAGTAGAGCCAAGAGGATTTGCTAATAGCTTGAATGTGGGCATGAGGAGAGAATGGAAGTTGTCAAAGGCAACTAAGGTTTTTGGCCTGAACAACTGGAGGGATCAGACGAGATGAGAAAGATGGTAGGAAGAGCGCATTTGAGCAGGAAGCTTAGGAGTTTGGTTTTGGACAGGTCAGGTCTGAGATGTCAAGTCGGATCTGAGTCTGGAGTTAAAAGTCTAGATTGGAGGTAGAAATGATAATAAAGAGAGTGGCAGATAAGGTGGTTTTGAGCATTAAAATGAGCTCCTAGGAATTAGAAGCTCAGAATATGCATCTAGTTGACAGGTAATAATTCACATGCAGAACCTCACCAGTAAGAGAGCCTGGGAAATGTTTTTAGCCTTCTAACCTCTCTGGGAAAAGAAGATAGCTAGAACTGGATGGCTCCCCTAATGCCGTTCCTCTTGCCGCAGTAACTGGCCTCCATGATGTTGATGAGTATATGCAGGCCCAGCTCCTCCTAGCCGTGAGTAACCTTGGTTGCCCTTGCCTCAGTTTATCACCCTCCAGCGACCTCCGCCTCAGCCTTAGCTATCTGTCCTGCCCACAGGCTTTGAACATTGCTACACATGTCTTGAAGCCTGGGGGCTGCTTTGTAGCCAAGGTAAGCCTTGGGAAACCTGGTGGGGGACAGAGACGGGTCCCTGAGGGTCATGCTCACTCATGCCTTTTACCTCTGCCCCGCCACCCTGCAGATCTTCCGAGGCCGGGACGTGACGCTGATCTACAGCCAGCTGCGTGTGTTCTTCTCCAGTGTGCTCTGTGCCAAGCCTAGGAGCAGCCGCAACTCCAGTATTGGTCAGTGGGGAGTAGGGTCAGGCAGGCAGTGCAAATCTCAGGGACCTGTCCAGCCCCTGGGTAGAGGTGACAGTCTGCCTTCACTCCACCTTTCACCCACAGAGGCCTTCGCTGTCTGTCAGGGTTATGACCCTCCCGAGGGCTTTCTGCCGGACCTGACCAAACCCCTACTGGACCATTCATACGGTGAGAGCCAGAGCCCTGAGCCCTGTCCCTAGGGAGACTCCGCCCCCTTGTGGGATTTATGCCTCTGGAGAGCTCTCAGCCCCACCCCTGGTAGAGACTGTTCCTTGTGGGAATTCTGTCCCTAGAGGTTCCTCGGCCCCACCCCTGGTGGAAATTCACCCTCGCCCTCTGCTCCACATGGATATTATATCCCAGGAGGATCTTCAGCCCAGTACCCTCGTGGTAACTACACTTGGACCTGGTGAAATTCTGTCCAAGGAGGGTCCTGAGTTCTGCACCAAGCAGAGACACCCACCTAAGGAGATTATAACCTAGGAAAATTCAGTCACTCCCCCAGGTGAAAACCTTACCCACGTGGTAATTTTGCCCCATGAGATTCTTTCACCTGACTCCTAGCAGGAAAAGGTACATTGCCCGCTCATGCAGCGAGCGGGATTGAGACAAGGTCCGGGCTATATAGAAAGGCAGGTAGACATAAAAGTGCAGTGTGATTCCCTGGTCAGATGACTCAGTCAGTTGGAGTGTCATCCTGTACACCAAAAGGTTGTGGGTTCAATCCCCAGTCAGGGCGCAGACCTAGGTCACTGGTTCAATCCCTGGTCTGGTCACATATAGAAGGCAACTGATCAATGTTTCTCTTTTTGTCTCTCTCTAAAATCAATAAACATATCTTCTGGTGAGGATTTTTAAAAATATTTTTGTGTGTGGTGCAAAAAAAGTCGGGGGTTGGGGCAGTGTTTTAGAAGTGGTGATTTGAACCGAATGTAGAGTTTCCGGTGGAGGAGTATGAGAGTAGCTGGTGGATGTGTGGGGAGGCCTTGGTACCCACGCTTCAGCCTGCCTTATGCCTGGTCCCAGGCATCCCAGCCCTGTCCTGTCTTATTTCTCCCTGCTTGTCAGATCCAGATTTCAACCAATTAGATGGTCCCTCCCGCATCATTGTGCCATTCGTGACCTGTGGGGACCTGAGCTCCTATGATTCAGACCGCAGCTACCCACTGGACGTGAGTGCCCAGCCAACAGTAGGCAGACTGGGGGTGCTACCCAAATTCCCAGGTCCTTACCATCTTCCTACCGTGTGTCCCTGCAGCTGGAGGACGGCTCAGAGTACAAATACACTCCACCCACGCAGCCCCCCATCTCGCCACCGTACCAGGAAGCATGCTCATTGAAGAAGAAGGGGCAGCTGGCCAAGGAGACCCGCCCCCAGGACTGCCCCATCAGCACAATGGACACATTGCCCAAGCCCTTGGCTGCCCCGCAGTGCCACACCCTGCTGGCCTCTGAGGTCTGGAAACATGTGGCCCGGGGCCTACAGTGCCCTTTCTGTGCACCCACAGTGACCCCTCCCCGTACTCCTCTTTCTGCCTCCAAATCACATGGTTTGGGGGGTCAAAATTCTCTTCCCTGCCTCCCCGTAGCTATAAAAATCAGTGGGTGAAACCAAGAATAATGAATGGGAATACCTTAGCCAAGTATCTGAATCCCTTTTCTTTTTCTTGGGTAGGTGGAAGACAGTGAAATGAATTGTTCACCTTAACACATTAAGGTAAATCTGCCTCTTTGTCAAAGAGTTTGAGAAAAGGACACCTTTAAGAAAAAGATTAGCAAAATTTTCACCTTTGACATTTTTACATCAACTGATAAGATTTCAGTCAGCAAACCTTTACTGAGCATGTGACATTATATGTCAGGAACTGCTTTAAGCATTTTACATATTACATATTGAGGCATTCTCTAAGCATTTATTAAGTGCATACAGTGTGCTGGGCATTGTTCTAGGTTTAGAGGTAAAGTGGGGAAAACAGATAAATCCCATGGCCTTCATAGAGCTTCTAGATTGGGAAAGAGGTAATAAACAATAACACAGTCTGAATGCAGGCGTTGCCCCCCAACACACACACATGTATGTACTCACACCTAGAGCTTGCACTTCACTATGTATATGTTATACTTAATATGTAAAGTAATATTGCACATGAAAAAAATTTAAATAAAGCAGGGTAATTACAGAAATTCTGGGGGTGACAGCATATACATTTTAAAGGGGTTGTCAATAGAAGGCCTCACAGAGGTAATGTTTGAGCAGAGACTGGAAGGAAACAAGGAAGGGAATTCATGTATTTATGTAGGGGAGAGCATTCTTGGGAGAAGAAATAGCAAATGCAAAGGTCCTGAGGTGGAACTGGGCCTGGGGTGTGAGGGAGCAGTGGGGGGCCAGTTTACCTGTAGCACAGTGGGCCAAACCCGGCAGTGCTGGAGGGCTTGTCATCCTCAGGACCTCATGTTAGAAGACATCCCTTTCTGACAGCGGCTTAGAAATGAGTACTGGGATGTTCCTAGCTGGCAGTATTTGTAGTACCCCCAGACTAGAAACAGCCCAATGATCCATCAACTGTAGAATGGGTCATTAAATTGTGGTATATTCGTGGTGGAGAATTATTGGCAATGAAAATGAACATCCTACAATTACATGAAATAATACCCTATATTATTACTCATTAAGTGGAACATGTATATGTTTTGTGCATTTTTTTTTCTGTATGTCCCTGTTTACAATACAAGTAGGGAAAAAAAACTTCACAAAAATATTAGGGGCCGAGTGAACCATGATTAAGTAGCAAAAAGTGGGAAAATACATTTTTGTTTAAAGCTTTTTCTTTGACCTTTTAATAGCTGGTAATGTGAGACAACTCAGAAGCTGTTTGCTATCAGGAGAGCCAGAACTTGCACTGATGAACTTGTTTTTCAAATATGAGCTCACTGATGGATCCAGCACACAAGCTCCAAGTGGGAACCTGCAACGACCACCAAGGACACAGCCAGGAAGGAAACATCAAGGAAAGTTTGTTTCCACTGGAGAAGGGGTTTTTCTGTGAAATCTTGCCTCTTCTCTAACTCTTTCAAGGGCTGTCCCATGTCCGGAATTTACCCCATAGTCTGGGGTTCTTTTTTTTTTTTTTAATTCTTGTTCAAGTACAGTTTTATGTCTTATATTCCCAGCCCTGCCCACCCTCCCACCCCCCGATAGTCTCGGGTTCTTAACCTGGACAGAAGTCAGGGGTATCCATGAACTTGATGGAAAAAAAGATTACATCTTAATTTTCACTAGTATCATTGAAATGTAGCTTTATTCCCAAATAAAAATTCTAGCAGTAAAGCATGATTGTAAAACCAGTGCCTGTGACTTTACCACCAATACCAATAAGTTCATTTTTATTGTAGGGTTGTTGCAGGCATCTTGAGATATTGTTCATGTTTGTCACTACTTGAAGTCATGGAAGATCTTAAAATTTGATCTAATAATAAAAAATTCCTATATTACTGCATCCCAGTGTTGTTTCATTATACTACAGGTGGTCATATTTTTCCCAGTTTCATTAAAATATAATACATGAGTTATATATTGTATAATATATATTATTATATAATGTTATATATGTTATGAGTTATATATTATATAACAGCACATTGATTTGACGTGTGTATATTGTGAAGTGATCACCACAATAAGTTTAGTTAACATCCATTAGATCACATAGTTATACATGTTTTCATCTGTTGAGAATTTTTATTTTTTTTATTTTGTTTTTTTAAAGATTTTATTTATTTATTTATCTTTAGAGGGGAAGGAGAGAGGGAGAGAAACATCAATGTATGGTTGCCTTTCGTGCGTCCCCTGCTGGGAGTTGGCCTGCAGGGAACTGGCCTGCAACCCAGGCATGTGCCCTGGTTGGGAATTGAACCGCGATCCTCTAGTTCGCAGGCCTGTGCTCAATCCACTGAGCTACACCAGCCAGGGCCTTTATTTATTTTTTTTTTCTGAAAAGTCGCCTTTATTTAAACTGTAGCCCCCTTTTCTTACAAATACATTGCTTTTATTTATTTTTTTAATAATTTTTTTATTCTTGTTCAAGTACAGCTTTCTGTCTTATATTCCCAACCCTGCTCACCCCCTGCCCTGTTGGGAATTTTTAAAATCTACTGGTTTGGCAACTTTCAAATACACAATACAATATTATTAACTATTGTCACCCTGCTATATATTACATCCCCATGACTTATTTATAGCTGGAAGTTTGTCCCTTTTGGCTATTCACCTCTTTCTCCCATCCCACCCTCACCTGTGGCAACCACCAATCTGGTCTGTTTCCCTGAGTTCATTTTCTTTAGATTCCACGTATAAGCGAAGTCCAACTGTATCTGTCTTTCTCTATCTGACTTATCTTCCTAACCCTAACCTTCAAATCCATTCATATTGCCACACACGGCAGTTCATTTTTTATGGCTATGCATCCTCCCAATCTGTTCTTAGGAGTAGGATTGGCATACATGCAGCTTTCACATTTCACATTGCGCCACATTTTCTGTGTCCATCTGTTGACAGACACTTAGGTTGTTTCCATATCTTGTCTGTTTTGAATGATGTTGCAGTGAACATAAGGGTGCAGATGCCTCTCTGAGATCGTGATTTCATCTCCTTTGGGTAAATATCCAGAAGCGGAACTGCCGGGTCATGTGGTAGTTATTTAACCTTTTGAGGAACCTCAGTACTGTTATCATTGATTTTCGTAGTCATCCTGTGTATTTGAGTATCTTTTTGCATGTGCGTGCTTTTTAAAATATTCTGTTAAGAGGTCCACAGGTTTAACCGAATGCCAAAGTGTTCCCCAGAACAATGTTTGATGTTAAAAGCTGTTCTCTTAAAGAAATATTAGGAAGTGTGTCTTGACTGCAGTCTTGAATTTCTCCAGTTTGGCAAACAGGAGCCAACAAACTCGGTAACTACTCCGGCAGAACTGGTTTCTGCAGCTCCCTCCCATACTTTTAGAAACTCAATATTCTTTGTCCACATCCTAGTCTGTGATCCTAGGTGTTTCTCCACCTGACCATGTGACCCTAGGAGGGCCCATACCAAGTCTCTGTAACCCTACGGTTTGGGGGGCACGCCACAGCGTATTAACCCAGGATCCTTCCCACCCAGCTCACTGTGACTACAGGAACGCAAGACAAAAAAAAGGCTCTGTGACCATGGGAGCACCCACGCCCGATACCATGCAAATTCAGCAGTATCAACACTGCAGTCTGTGAGGCCCCGGTAGTGTGCCCACTCCAGTCTCTGTCTTCATAGGAGTGTTCACATCTAAATTTGCACAAATACGAACACAGCCTTTGGGACCCGCCAGTGTACTCGCTTGAAGCTGTGCCTCTAGTTGTTCCATCCCCATCTGTACACATCTTGCATCTATATACATGCAAGTGACTACAACAGAAACAATGTCTAACTCCTCGTCTGTGTGACCTGGTGGTGTCTACACCCCCGAGTGTGTGGTCCTCGAGGGACCAGCTGGTCCAGGCCATCTCTGACCTCAGTAGTGCCCCTCTCCATCTGTGTGGCCCTTATTGTGGATGCCCTAGTCTTTGTGACTCCAGGAGTGTCCCTACCTCTGCGTGACTTCAGAACTTTCCATGCCAAAGTCAGTTTGTCCACAGAGGCACTTATACCTCAGACCAAGTGTCCTCAGTGGAATACTTACTTTAGTCTGAGTGACTCCTGGAGTGTTTCCACCCTGATCTGTGATGACAGAAATGTTTATTTGCCAGTGTGTGACCCGATGCTCTCTATAACCCAGTCTGTGTCACCCCAAAAGTGTACATGGCCCAGTTAATTTGACCATATGTTTGTCCATTCTTTTTTTTAAAGATTTTATTTATTTATCTTTAGAGGGGAAGGGAAGGAGAGAAGGAGAGAAATATCAATGTATGGTTGCCTCTCGTGAGTCCCCTGCTGGGAACTGGCCTGCAGCCCAGGCATGTGCCCTGACTGGGAATTGAACTGCGATCCTTTGGCTCGTAGGTCCGCGCTCATCCACTGAGCTACACCAGCCAGGGCTGTCAATTCTTTATATAATAACAATGGGTGTCCATCCCCCAGTTTTTGCGACCTGAGGGGTTACCACACCCCAGTCATTATCACCCCAGGGATATCTACAACACAGTCTGGGTCACCACAGGAGCTGTGATGTCTGTGTGACACCTGAAGTATTCAAAACACAATCTGGTGACCCCCTAAGGGTCCATATCCCGAAGTTTATGACTATACAGTTGTGAAAACTCCAGTCTATGTGACCCCAGGGATGCCCACTGTCAAATATGTGAGTGTGCAGTAGTACCCACATCTCAGTCTGGGTGACTTCACCAATGGCCATATGTCAACCTTTGTCACCAGAGGAGTGCCCACCCTCTCTGTGTGACCTCAAGAGTCTCCAGGCCCCAATGCATGTCCTCAGGCGAACACATCTGCAGTTGATGTAACTGCAGAATTGTCCACACCCCAGTCTGTTACCATGCGCTTTCCACCCCCACCCCCAGTCAGTATCCCCTAAGAGTGAGCAGTCCTCAGACCATGAAATGCCAGGTGTGGCCACACCCCAGTTTATGTAACCCTGGGAGGGCCCACAGCCAACCTTTGTTTCCAGAAGTGCCCACACAATAGTCTCTCTGCATAACTCCAGGGTGATCAACTTTCTGTGTGATCACAAAAGGGGCCACCGCCCAGTCTGTGCTACAGCTTTGGCTGTGTAACTTCCTGGGTTTTACACTACAGGCTGTATGACCAAAGAAGTTTCCATGCCCCGGGCTCTGTGACTTCCAGAATATCACATCCCAGCCTACAACTCCAGAATTTTCCACCTGGTGTGAGACCAAGGAGTGACCACACTAGTCTCAATGGCCCCACACTCATTCACTATGTCATCTGTGTGGCCAAAGGAAAATAGCCAAACTCCCTTCTGTATGATGCCAGGAGTGTCCACATCCCAACAATGTTTCTACACTGCAGTGCATGGGACCACAAGTGAGTCCTCCCACATGTCCCTATGGCCCCAGATGGGTCCAGCAAGTTTTACCTTGGCTGTGTACACATCCCAAAGTTTGACCACAGAAATACCCACAGCCCAGCCTGTATGACCCCAGGAGTGTCTGCCCCATGTTTGGTGACAGTTCAGAAGTGGCAACAACTTGGTGTGTTTGATTGCAGGAGTTTCCCCACCGTAGTCTCAGTGGCACCAGGAGTGTATGCATCTCCAGCTGTGTGATCACAGAGGTGTCCACACTCCAGTCTGGGTGACCCCTGTAGGTGTCCACTGCTCAGCAAGTGATTTTCCAAGGGTGGTTTCGCCCCAGTCAAGCCACCTCAAGAGTGTCCACTCCATGAGCTCAGTTGGTTAGAGCATCATCCTGATATGCCAAGGTTGAGAGTTTGATCCCCAATCAGGGCACATATAAGAATCAACCAATGAATATATAAATAAGTGAAAAACCAACTTTCTCTCTCTGTCTCTCCCTCTCTCTTTCTCCCACTCTCTAAAGTCAATAAATAAAAAATATATTTAAAACTACAAAGAAAGAAAATTACAGGCCAATATCACTGATAAACATAGATGCTAAAATCCTCAATGAAATATTAGCCAACTCACTACAGCAATGCATCAAAAAGATCACACACCATGATCAAGTGGGATTTATTCCAGGGATGCAATGATGGTACAATATTTGCAAATCAATAAATGTGATTCACCACATAAACAAGATGAAGGATGAAAACCACATGACCATATCAAGAGATGCAGAAAAAACTTTGATAAAAATCCAGCACCCATTTATGATAAAAGCTCTCACCAAAGTAGGAATAGAGGGAACTTACCCAAACATAATAAAGACCATATATGACACCCACTGCCAGCATCATACTCACTGGGCAAAAAACTACAGGTGTTCCCCGTAAGATCAGGAACAAGACAGGGATGTCTGCTTTCACCTCTCTTATTCAACACAGTACTGGAAGTCCTAGCCACAGCAATCAGACAAAAAGAAATAAAAGGCATCCAAATTGTGAAGGAAGAAGTAAAACTATTTTTGTTTGCTGATGACATGACACTTTACATACAGAACCCCAAAGATTCCACCAAGAAATTACTAGAACTGATAAATGAGTTCAGCAAAGTAGCAGGATACAAAATTAATAGTCAGAAATCAGTTACATTTTTATATGCCAATAACAAATTAACAGAAAGGGAAATTTAAAAAAAACAATCCCATTCACAATTGCTTCAAAAAGAATAAAATACCTTGGGCTAAACCTAACCGAGGATGCAAAAAACCTGTACTCAGAAAATTATAAGACACTGAAGAAAGAAATTGATGAAGACACAAAAAGTGTCAGCACATACTGTGTTCGCTGATAGGAAGAATTAACATTAAAATGTCCATACTCCTCAAAGCAATGTATAGATTCAATGCAATTCCTATCAAGATTCCAATGACATATTCCACAGAACTAGAACAAATATTTCAAAAATTTATATGGAACCACAAAAGGCCCCACATAGCAACAGTGATCCTGAGAAAGAAGAACAAAGTTGGAGGACTCATGCTACCTAATATCAAACTATACTACAAGGCTATAATAATCAAAACGACCTGGTACTGGCATAAAAACAGACACACAGATCAATGGAACAGGATAGAGAGTCCAGAAATAAACCCACACCATCTTGGCTCAGCGGATTAAGTTCCAGCCTGAGAACCAAAGAATCCCTGGTTCAATACCCAGTCAGGGCACACGCTTGGGTTGCAAGCCAAATCCTCAGTGGGAAGCATGCAAGTGGCAACCACACATTGATGTTTCTCTCCCTCTCTTTCTCCTTCCCTTCCCCTCTCTTTAAAAATAAATCAAATCTTTTAAAAAATAAACCCATACCTTTATAGTCAATTAATATTTGACAGAAGAAACAAGCACCTACAATGGGCTAAAGATAGTTTATTCAATAAATGGTGGGAAAATTGGACAGATACATGCAGAAAAATGAAACTAGACCACCTTCTTTTCTTTCTAAATACTTTTTAAAATTTAATTGTTGTTCAAATACAGTTTTCTGTCTTTTACTCCCATCCCAGCCAACCCCCACTAGACCACCTTCTTACACCACACACAAGAATAAATTCAAAATGAATCAGTCTTAAATTTTAGACCTGAAACTATAAAAATTCTAGAAGAAAATATAGGCGGCAAAATTTCAGACATTGCTCATAAAAAATTTTTATCGGATATATCTCCCCAGGCAAGAGAAACAAAAGAAAAAATAAACAAATGGGATTTCATCAAACTAAAAAGTTTTTGCACAGCAAAGGAAATAATCTACAAAATAAAAAGACAACCCACAGAATGAGAGAACATATTCACCAGTAGATCTGATAAGAGGTTAATATACAAAATTTATAAAATACTTACAAAACACACAAAAAACAAACAACCCAATTAAAAAATGGGCAAAGGACCTGAATTGACAGTTCTCCAAAAAGGCCATATAGATGGCCAATAGACATATGAAAAGATGCTCAACATCACTAATCATCAGAGAAATGCAAATAAAAACCACAATGAGATACCACCTCACACCTGTCAGAATGGCTATCATCAGTAAAGCAAAAAAAATTAAATAAGTGCTGGCAAGGATGTAAAGAAAGGGGAATCCTTTTTCACTGTTGGTGGGAATGCAGATTAGTGCAGCCACTGTGGAAAGCAGTATGGAGGCCCCAGCTGGTGTAGCTCAGTGGCTTGAGTGTGGGCCTGTAAACTAGAGGGTCACTGGTTCAATTCCCAGCCCAGGGCACATGCCTGGGTTGCAGGCCAGGTCACCAGTGGGTGGGGGGTGAAAGGCAACCGTGCTTTGATGTTTCTCTCCCTCTCTTTCTCCTTCCCTTTCCCTCTCTCTAAAAATAAATAAATAAGGAATCTTTTTTAAAGAAAGAAAGCAGTGTGGAGATACCTCAAAAAGTTAAATGTTGATCTGCCTTTTGACCCAGCAATCCCACTTTGGGGAATATATCCAAAGGAACCCGAAACACTAACTCCAAAGAGCATAAGCACCCGTATGTTCACTGCAGCATTATTTACAATCCCCAGCATATGGAAGCAGCCCCAGTGTTCATCAGTAGATGAGTGGATAAAACAACTATGGGACATTTACACAATGGAATTCTACTCAGCTGTAAAAGAAAGAAAGAAAGAAAGAAAGAAAGAAAGAAAGAAAGAAAGAAAGAAAGAAAGAAAGAAAGAAAGAAAGAAAGAAAATTTTACTCTTTGGAGAACATTATGCTAAGTGCAATGAGCCAGTCAGAGAAAGACAAATATCATATGATTTCATTCATATGTGGAATGTAATGAACAAACTAAACTAACAAGTGAAACAGAGACAGACTCATAGAAGGAGAACAGATGACAGCTAAGCTGAGGGAGGTTAGGGGGTGAAGGGATTGATGAAACAAGAAAAAGGACTCGTGGACATGGACAACAGTGTGGTGATTGCTGGGGGGCGGGAGGTATAAGGGGACTAAATGGCAATGGAAAATATAATAAAGATTATATATATATATATATATATTTTTTTTTAAAAGAATGTTAACCCTGACCAGTGAGGCTCAGTTGCTCTGGCATTTTCTTGCAAAGTGAAAGGTCCCTGGTTCAATTCCTGGTTGGGGCACATGCCTGGGTTGCAGGTTCAGTCCCCAGTTGGGGCATATAAGAGGCGACCGAACAATGTTTCTCACATTGAGGTTTCTCTCCCTCTCTTTCTCTTCTCCCTCCCTTCCCCTCTCTCTAAAATGAAATTTGAAAAAAATAGTAACAGCCCTTGCTAGTGTGGCTCAGTGGATTGAGTGCCGGCCTGTGAACCAAAGTCTCACTGGTTCAATTCCCAGTCAGGACACATGCCTGGGTTGCTGGCCAGGTCCCTGCGGTGGGGCGGGTGGGGGGGCATGTAAAAGGCAACCACACATTGATGTTTCTCTCCCTGTCTCCCTTCCTTCCCCTCTCTCTAAAAATAAAAATAAATAAAATCTTTTAAAAAATAAATGACAATGTTAGGCAAGGGTATCTGAGATCCCGTTATTTTGCCCTGGTCAGGTTGCTCAGTTGGTTAGAGCGGTGTCCCAATATGCGAAGGCTGCGGGTTCAGTCCTTAGTCATGGCACATACAGGAATCAAACCAGTGAGTACATAAATGAGTAGAACAACAAATCAATGTTTCTCTCTCTGTCTTCCTCCGTTTCTCTCCCTCTAAAAATAAAATAAAGAAAAGAAGATACATTTAAAAAATGAGTTTCCATTCCCCAGTCTCTATGGCCCCAGGGGTGTCCAAACCTAAGTTTCTGTGATGGAAGCAACATCCAATCCCAAATGTATGTGACCCCAGTGGTGTCCAAACCCACAGTCTCTGGCACAGTGTGTCTACATCCCAGTTTCCGTGGCTCCAAGACAGTAAACTCTCTCAGTGTGACTCCAGCAGTATGAAATTCCCATGCCTGTGACTACCGGCAGGTTCACACTTCAGCCCAGGTGGTCCAGGGGAGGGTGCCACCTGCCATCCCTGTGATCAAAGAAATCATACACCAGTGCCTATGACCACAGAGGCATTAACCCTCCATTCAGTGTGATCGGAGGATTTCCGCACCAAATTATTCATGACCACAGGAGTAGCCACCCCCATCTGTGTGTTCTGAGAGGTGTCTCTGCTCCAGTTGGTGTGACCCCAACAGAGCCCATACCACAAGCAGTGTGACTATAGGGTTGTCCATAGTGGAACCTATGATATTCCAGGACCATCTACACCACAGTCATTTGAATTTAGTAGTGTCTAGTCCCCTTTTCACATGTCCTCAGTCATGTCCTTGTCCCTGTCTGTATTACCCCAGGAGTATGCAGACCCCAAGTTTGTGACTCTTAGGGTGTCCAAAGTTGAGCCTGAAACCTAGAGGAAGCTGGAGCCAGCGCCAGCCAGAAATACATTGCTGAAGCAGCAAGGATGTGAGCAGAGAACACACAGCTCTCTCTGTCCAGCCACCTGTCAGGGCTTCTCATTGGCCAACCCAGCTGGGATCCACTTGGGGCAGAACCTGGCTTTTGAAGTCCATACAGTCAATCTTCTGGGACACAGAGCAGGACAGGAAGGAGGAAGAATGGATTGGAGGAACAAATAGAATATCTAACAGGTTAACTTAGTGTTTTCCAGTGTCTATTGAATAATATCAAGTATATAGGAGGTCCCAAAAGACAGGAGGACCTGTCTGTTATGTTCCTTTCTGTGTTTCTAGTACCTAAAGCAGGGTCTGGCACACAGCAGGTTCTTTAAAAATATTTGTTGAAAGAATAAATGAAGCAAAATAATAGATATAAAAGTATAATATAAAGTGAAAGGATAAGTCACAGATTAGGAGAAAATGCATTATATGGCAAAGAACCCATATCCAGAATATATAAAGAATTCCCACAATTTAACAATAATAAAACCAACAACCAATTTTTAAAAAAGATTTGAACAGACACTGTATGGAAGAGGAAATATACATGGCAAACGAACATGTGAAAAGATGCACAACATCCTTAGTTATTAGGAAAATGCAAATTAAAACCATATTATCCTTATATGCTTATTAGAACTGTAACCAAGCAAACCAGAGCTCAGCCACATGGCGTGTTGATACATGACCCAACAATTAGCGTTGAAGGAAACAGGTTTTTGTTCATTGGATTCCAACCTCAGGGTGGGGATCTGCGTGCACTCCTGCTTAGAGCCCTGTTCTCCCACAAAACCCAGCACTTCCCTTGCTCCCCAAATGGCTATAAGCCAAAACCATGCCCAGAAGTTCCCCATATGCTTATGTGTTCTTAAGCTGGCTGCACAAACAGGTTTCCATCCCCTCTGTAAGATGTTCTTGTGGGTTTCAGAGTCGCCATCTTCTCACAGCAGCCCTCTCCTTCAGAATCTGGAGTGTGTTGTCCTCAGCCTTCATGTAGCGGTTCAGGGAAACGTGTGCCATGTTACACTGGATACGGTGAAGTCCAGGGAGGTACATGTCCCAAGAGAGTCACTTCTCTGTACGTCCTTCAGAGAAGCAGAAGTCTGCATTCCTGGTCACAGTTCAGTCTGTGCTTGGTTAGGCAGTTCCCCGCACAGCTTCATAAGCTCTGCTGGGTGCCTGCACAGCTCCATCAGCTCTCTCCTCACACCCTTCCTCTCGCATGGCTTCTTCCTCTCTCTTAGCCTGCAGAGCTTCTACTATTTCACTGCAGACTGCATGGCTGCACCTACCTATCTCAGCTTCCCCACTTATTTTAAATTCTCAGCCCGGAACACCCTATGTGACTCCACGTGCTGCTCCTCCTATGATGTGTCACTTTTGCCTGTTCCCCCCTATCTTTTACCTTCTTTTGGCCGCTATCTTTAGTCAGGACAAGGGTTCCCCAGGACACAGGGGCATCCACCTCCCCTGGCTATGTCACAAATCACTAACTATATGCCAAGTACACCTTTTGCCCTAGGCAGCAGCACAGCTATTAACTTGCCATTGTTATGGAAAGTATCTTAAGTGCCCTATCATCCACTTCTCCCTTCCCCCCAATTAAGGTCTATGAGGAATACACTCTGCTATTTTCAGGGACCCTCACACTGCTCCCCAGTACAGAATGGCAAAACTTAAAAAGACTGACCATATCAGTGAGGATGAAACTTTTCTATGGTGCTGGTGGGAGCGTTAAATGGTACAGTGACTTTGAAAAAAAAGTTTGGCAGTCTCTCATTCAGTGAAACACACACCACATAAGCCATAAGTTCTAGGTATTTATCCCAGAGGAGTGAAAACTCATAAAAAACCTTGTACATAAATATTCATGGCAGCTTTCATCGTAATTGCCCCAAACTGGAAATAACTCAAATGTCCTTCCACCGGCAACTAAATAAACTGATACATTCTTACTTATTACCCAGTAATGAATAACAAACTACTGATGCATACAACATAGATGACTCTCAAATTCTCAATGCTAAGTGAATGGAGCCCGAATAACAATATACTGTATGATTACATTGTATGGCCTTCTGGAAAAGGTCAAACAATGGGAATAGCACACAGATCAGTGGTTCTCAGGGGTTAGCGGTGAAGGGAGGGGCTGGGTTCAAAAGCGGCCGCCCAGCCCTGACTGGTGTGGCTCAGTGGATTGAATGCCAGCCTGCAAAATGAAGGTCACCAGTTCCATTCCCAATGAGGGCCCATGCCTGGGTTGCAGGCCAGTCCCTGGTTCCTGTGACATGTGAGAGGCAACTAATCAGTGTTTCTCTCGCACATCAGTGTTTCTCTCCCCCTCTTTCTCCCTCCCTTCCCCTCTCTTAAATCAATAAATAAAATCTTTTTTAAAAAGTGGCCACGCGGAGACTATTTTGCAGTGAGAGAACTGCTCCATGTCCCAGTTGTGGTGGCAGTTAACCAACTATTTTATTTGTCAAGCCTCAGAGAACTGTACACTACAAAGGGGAAATTTTACTGAGTAAAATATACCACAATAAATGCGAGTGTTTTTAAGTGCAATGCTTTGCACGCAATAAAGAATTCTCTATGAGAGGGTTGTGATCATGCCTGTTGTTACTCCTCCTCTCCAAGTGGTATCTGCACAGACAAGTCTCAGGAATGCCTCCGAGGAAAAGGAGGTGCCATGAGCATCCTGAAGCCATTTAAGGTAGTGCTCTGTTTGTTGGCTGTTAGGACTTGAACTGTGTTCTCTCAAAACTCATATATGTTAGTCCCTTAACCCCCAATGTCTGCATTTGGAAATAGGCCTTTAAGGAGATAATAAAGGTTAAATGGTGAGATAAAGGTATACCCTAATCCAGTAAGACTGGTGGCATTATAAGAAGAGGAAGAGACACCAGTGTGTTCTTTCCTCACACACACGCACAGAGGAAGGGCCGTGTGAGGATGCAGTGGGAAAGCAGCCATCTCTCTACAAGCCAGGAAGAGTCCTCACCAGAAACCAATCCTAATGGCACCTTGATCTTGGACTTCCAGCCTCTAGAACTATGAAGAAATAAATGCCTGTTGTTTAACCCACTCAGTCTGTGGTATTTTGTCATGGCAGCCTGAACAGACTAACACACTGCATCTCAGTTTCAGGTCTGAATTCAGGAGACTCTTTTTGGCCATGTGTGAAGGCAGCAGGGGTACAAGTTAAAGAAGGGAAAATCAGACACAGCTTCCTTGTCTAGTTGAAAGTAGCTCTGGAGCTCAGAGAGGGATGTGCGGCCCTGGGAAACCCAAGATGAAATCCACAGCACTTCCATGGATCGGATTCTGGGACTTTGTCCACAGAACTTCATGGACCATGGACCACACTGCAGTGAGTAAGGTGAGTGAGAATTGTTTGGGGAGCTTTCAGAACGGGTCTGCTTTTAAAGCTCTGCCCAAACCTGGTTCATGCCAGGTCGTTTTTCCCATGGAATACGTACATAACTTTAGAGCCATCAATGCCTCAGTTCAGGAGAGTAGCTGTAATGGTGTCATCTCAGGCCTGGTGGAAGCCATAAAAAGTGGCAAATGTCTGAGTCTCCCTAGATGACAGGTGTTGGGGGCAGCTAGGGTGAGTCATGGTCCACAGCCCGCATCACACCGGAAAGTTCTGCCAGATACAGAACCTGGGAGCAATTACCAGTGAGGCAGGGTTGGACAATGAGAGTTTCAAAGGGTAATTGGGTGTGTATGCCTGCATGGAGGAGTGTGCACACATGTGTGCATCTCAGCATGTGTAAAATTGTGTGCATGATGTCCTTATGCTTGTATGTGCACATTTATGATGCATTCATTTGTATAGGCATGCATATGTGGTATGTATATGTGCATTCAGGCTTTGCTGGTCTGGATGTAATGTCATTTTTATGGAGATGAGCCCAGCAGGTACATAGCAGCCTGTACCCTAACAAGAGTTTGTGAAAAGCAATTGTGCATATGCATGAGAATGTGCTTATGAATGAGATTCCATGTTCAAACACTTATGGCTGGGGGTACAAGCCTGAGCGTTTGTGTCTGTGTGTACATGTGTGCCCCAAGCTGCACATGTATGCTGCATGCTAGTGCACAAGCGCAAGGGGTATATATTAGCCCAGGCTTGTGTATCTAGTGTCTGTGCCTATATATCCTGGGTGACCATGCATATGCAAGTGTGAATGTACAGGTGCACACATGGGGCTGGCCATGGGTATTGGTACATGTGTACTCCTGAGAGCCTGCCCCTGGGCATGTGTGTGGCATGGGTCCAGGTATTTCCAGGGGCCCAGACTTGGATATCTGTACTAATGTCTCCTGGCAGGGGTGTTCATGCATGCATACATGTGTGTGCATGAATGTACAAACACCCAGTAGCCTGGACCATGGTGTTTGTGTACAGGGACCTCCAGGCAGCCATGAATGTGTATGTACATGAGTGCAGGTGTGTCCATGTGCTCAGGCCTGGGCCCCTAGGTGCTGGTAAATGTGTGTGTGTGTGTGGACAGGCACACAAAAGGGCAAATTTGTCAATGGGCCTGGGGCCTGGGTCTGGGTGCTTGTGCACGTGGGTTCTGTATGAATATACGTGTATGTGTGGACAGGTGCAGTTGTGCACATGGGCCTGGACCTCATTATCTATGCATATGTAACTCTGAGTGCTTATGTATGTGTGTGTATGGTTTCAGGTGTGGCCATGGTTCTGGGTCAGGGCATACCTTCAGGGGCCCATCCATAGGTGTGGTCATGTGTTCAGATGTACCTATCTGTGGGCTTAGATCTTGGACTTTGTGCACATGTCTCCTTGGAGGTCCACATATGGCATCTGTGAATGCATGTGTGGCAGTGTGAGGGGGTGGGTATGCAAGTTTAATTCCACCTATACACCTAGCTGAGACTGTAAGGAAATGCAAGGAATGCACTTCCTCTAGGAATCCAGGTTTCAACAGAGCCAGGGGAGCAGAAGTCAAGACCCCTTTGACTTTCTCAAACTTTGTTACTTGGGACAAGGCTGGAGCTTGTAAAATTCCCCTCCCTCCACTCAGCCCATGCTCCCAACTTGAGAACTGTGCTGGACTCTGTGGCAACCCAAAGATAATGTGGCCAGACTCCAGGCTCCAAGAAAGATGAGCAATGCTTATAAGTCATCACGATATGAAGGAGAAATGCCAGAAAACTGCTCAGAGCAGGGAGAAGAGCCTCAGGTAAGGCTTCGGGGGTGGAGAGGGTGGGGGGATAAGTAGGGGCAGAGAAAGGAGCCCACAGCAATAAGATAGGGAACCTGGACCTGCAGGGATGGGAGTAGGGAGGAGGAAGTTAAGGCAAAGACAACTCAGAAGGCAAAGGCCTGGACGTGGCACAGCAGTTTGGTTGGGAAGCTGCCTGTGGTTCTTTCATCATTTGTAAGAGACTGAGTGCCCAGGCCTGGAAGGGGCCCAGCAATGAAGGAGTGTTGGTGGCAGGGGGAGTCATCTCTCTATCTCTAGAGCAGGCAGCCTACACTTCAGAAGATATTTAAGGTTCCATGGGCCGCAGGGGCCTAGGGTAAGCCACCTACCCTTTCTAGGCCTCAGTGTTCCTTGTTGCCAAATAGCTCGCCTGTCTGTGGCCCAGACCCAGGGGAGCATTTATGCTGAAAGAGTAGCTCACAGGTGGTGAGCAGGCAGGTCGATTCTCCCCAAGACCGCACCTCCCTCTTGCTCCTCTGCCACCTCTGAGTCCTCCCAACCTGCCCACAGGAGCAAGGCTTAGAAATGGGCCGGGGGAGCCATGCCCACTGGCCCATCAGCAGCAAGAAGGCCAGACCTGGTAGGGACACAACCCTGGGCTTGGAGGGGGCACCTCCGTCACTAGTCCCAGTCCCCCACCAACCCACTCGGGCCTGGCAGGGGAGGCACAGGGAACCCAACTCTCCTCCTTGTTCTGACTGAACAAGGGATGACTGCTGCTCCTGAATTCCGAGTCTGACCCAGATATAAAACAGATTTGGGGAAAGCAGAGGGGTCTCCCCTTCCCATCTCAGCACCCCAGCCTGCCCAGCGTCACCCCCCAAAAGCCCCTCAAGTGTAGTGTCAGGACCCTTCTGTGCTCTCACCTCAACGCCGAGCCGATGACTTTCTTTTAGATGTTCCTGGGGGTCACCACTACTGACTGTGAATGTCAGGCAGCATCGGGCCACTGTGACAATTGCACAGACTGTGCCCTGACAAAGGATGCCTGGCCAAGGAGAAGAGTGGGGACAGAAATGCAGCCCCAGCTTCTCTTGTGCCCTGGGTCCCAGTTTAGGGCTGCATTCGTCAGGAGGAAGGGGCCTCTTCTTCTGAAGTTCACAAAGCTAGTGGCATCATTCAGCATGGAGATCTTTTTTTTTAAATATTTTATTTATTTATCTTAGAGGGGAAGGGAAGGAGAGAGAGAGAGAGAGAAATATCAGTGTATGGTTGCCTCTCGTGTGTCCCCCACCAGGAACCGGGAACTGGCCTGCAACCCAGGCATGTGCCCTGACTGGGAATCGAACCGCGATCGTGTGGTCCGCAGCCCGCGCTCAATCCACTGAGCTACACCAGCCAGGGCAGCATTGAGATCTTTAAAGGCAAAAGAAGTCAGGAGAAGAGTCTGAAAGTGGACCTCCCCCGATGGGTAGGCACGCCTTAGCCCGGGGTGCCTCTGAGATGGAAAAGTTTCAGTCATTGTCTGGTTCAGCCCTAGGCATTTTCAGGAAAGACTCTGAAAGGCTTGTTAACGGGCAAAACTAGCCCCAGGTGTCCTTTCAATGGAATTCTGGTGTCTTTCCAGCTTATCTGATTCTATAAGCCGACCACATCTTTGTCTCTGGGCCTGTACAACACAAAAGTTAACTTGTACAGGGCTGACAATTCCTATTCACAAGCATGCAAATACACTTGGTCCTTTCAAGATATAAGTGATGTATGTCCTTAGAAAAGATGATTACAAATATTCTAGTCATCTATTGGCAAATTCATTCAGTATCATGGTAGCCTATGTATCTATCTGTTCTGCAGATTCTCCTTTGAGAATTAATTATATCTTGTCAGTTCTTTCAATGATAAAAGGCCTAAATAAGGTCTTTGACACATATTCATTCTCTATTTGTATGTAGTGATGTTATCATTTTGGAAATTATCCTTTAACTGGGTCTACCAGCTCATAGTACAGCTGAGGTCACCTTGGGGCAGGGAGACTTACTTCCAGTGTCTCTCAGGGAGGGGCTGGGAGACAGAGCTGAATCCAGGCCATTCTGAGCTCTGCCCTGCTCCTGCAGGCAGGGGACTGTGCTTTGCACAGGACGTGGAATGGGGAGCTGTAACACATCCCCATTCTGAGGATGTGGAATGATCCCTTTGGGGTGAGCCCCCCCCTTGGTTCCCAGCCTTTGTTCTGTACCTTAATTCAGATCTAAGACACAGTCAGATCCCCATCCCAGTGGTAGTTTGGGTAGGTTTACTCAGGATATACAGCTGCTGAAATGTCCCCATTGCCATCCTAGACGCTATGCTGGTGACACCTATGGGAAAGGCTTTATTCTTGGGTGGATTGTTTGAACTGCTGAGCCTCTCAGTTTCCTTATTAATAATATGCAGATAGTTATGGTTCCCGCCTTAGAGTGGTGTGGAGAAGAGTAAGTGAGATAGCGGACATGAAGCTCTTTAAATAGCTTGGTATAGAGTAAGCGCTCAAAAAATACAGCTGTCAGTCATTAGGTGTGTTTGCTTTACAGAACTTTAGTGGAAGACATTTGGGAAAGGATGCTGGGACTGCTGGAGGCTGGCCTAGCCGGACCCAGCTGCTCTATCCTTGGCTAAGACACTCAGCAATGCTTCCTGGATGATGAATCAGTGAGTCAGATCTCTGGCCAGTGAGGATACGCCTGGCCTGCTGTCTTTGGCACTCCATGTTCCCACCCATGGGATCCTGGGACCTGGAGGACAAAGGAGGAAGAGCATAAGGAAAGGTGAATTCTTACAAGTAACTGTGTGGTACCGTGGGGGCAGTCATTTCTAAGGGCCTTGGTTTCTCCATCTGCACAATGGGCACTTTGGAGCTGGGAATTGCTGACTTGGCAGCCACCTTTGATGGAAGAACTGATGGTCTCCAAAAGTACTAGAGCTGGAAGCAAAAGCTCTCCCAGGCCGGGCCCTGCTTCTGGAGACAAAGCACAGCAGACAAGAAGGGGAAAGTCACTCCCTTCCATAACCTAGGAAGTTACCTAGCAGGTTGAAAGGGAAAGTTGGCCAAGAGCCCAGGTGCCTGAGTTTCTTGGCGAATGAGGAAGACGCTTGGATCCAGGCCTGTCTGAGGAACTTGTAGGGGCCAAAGGGCTGGACTGAGACCTGAGGGTTCCCCGACTCTTGGCTGTGGCATCGTTCTGACCTCAGAGATCCAACCTTAAAAATGAGCAAATAACTCCACTAGGGAATGAAAAGGTGGGAAAGCAGATGTAGTCTTCAGGGACCTGTGGGTTATAAGTGCCAGAAGTACAATTCCAACCAGCTGAAGGAAAAAATACATAGGTAACTGAAGGGAGAGAGAGCACGGGGCATGCACCCCACAGCTAAGGACCCTACTTCTCACTGGGAGTGGGCTCTACTTTTTGATTGGCAGCTTCACCCTCAGTGGGCCCTCCTCATGTAGTGGCTGCCCCTCATGTGGGGCCACCTTACCTCCACCTAACAGCTAGGAGCCCCAAGGTATAGAAAGAGCTCTTTCCCTGTAGTCCCAGTTTTAGGTTATGTGGTTGGGTTTGGCTCTCCTGACTCTGTGCTCAGGATGACGGGCTGCTCTGGTGGAATGTGTTAGTCACAGGTCCACTCCTAGAGTTTCAGAAGGTCCGGAAGGACTTAGCCCCATAAGAACTGCATGCACTGGGATGGGGCGTGGTATGTCGCCAAAAGAAAATGGAGGGTGGTGTTTAATAGAAGATGGAAGGGGTACTTAGTTGACAAAAGGAACACCTGCCTACTACAGTAGACCACCACTGTATCCTTCAGTGAAATCACTGGCAGCTTTTGTCCTTCCCTGCCCACCATTTGGAGTTCCTCAGGTTTATGCAGTGAAGTTACCTCATCTCTCTCAGCCACCAGAAATTCTATCTCCTGTGACAGATTAAAAGGTAATATAGTAACATGTCACCTTGGCTGGTGTAGCTCAGTGGATTGAGCATGAGCCTGCGAGCCAAAGGATTGTGGTTTGATTCCCAGTCAGGGCACATGCTGGGCTGCAGGCCAGGTCCCAGTGGGGGATGCACGAGAGGCCACCATGCATTGATATCTTTCTCCCTCTCTTTTTCCCTTCCCCTCTAAAGATAAATAAATTTTTAAAAGGTAATAGAGTAAAATGTCAATGTCTCCCAGAAATGGTTAAATATCTTTGTGAAAGAAGGCAATGCCTCACTGGAAGTGGTAGAATTAATCTAACGGTGGAATTTAGGGCAGTGTGACAAAAGGCCCCAGGAGGTCTCTGGGGAGACTTCCAAGCACGCAGTGGACCTAATAGCACAAAGGCTGCCCAGGAGGTAATAAAAAGCTCCTTCTCATCTTAGATGTCCATTCAAGGTTGATGGCCCTCCCAGGAATGTCAGCGCTCTAGGCTCTTCTGCTCCGTTCCTCTGAGGGATCTATCTGTCCAGCTGTCAGCCTCTCACTGCAGCTCTGCTCCAAAGTTGTTGTGCAGTTGTGTATTCATCAAGCATCAGTTTGTAACATTGAGGAAGGATCTTTCTCTCTTTTTTTAAAGATTTTATTTATTTATCTTTAGAGGGGAAGGGAAGGAGAAAAGGAGAGAAATGTCAATGTATGGTTGCCTCTCATGAGTCCCCTGCTGGGAACTGGCCTGCAACCAAGACATGTGCCCTGACTGGGAATCGAACCGCGATCGTGTGGTTCACAGGCCCGCGCTCAATCCACTGAGCTACGCCAGGCAGGGTGAGGAAGAGTCTTTCTAAAGAGGGAAGTTTATTCTTCTGGACTATTACAGATCATTCTATGTAGGAGGGTCAGAGGGTCATTTGTGTGGCTTGGACAATGTTCATATTCTGTCTGTATTCAGATGTGATTATAGAGTAGTCTTGATTTTGTTTCAATATATCCCAGTCGCAGAGTGGCCTTGTCTGAAGCGGGTGGTCTGTGAAATTGTTCATGTTCAACAGGAGGATGCCAAAGCCTGGCTGTGAGTGCCAGGCCAGCTCCTGGATGTGGAGGCTGCTTTTCTCTTTCCCAGTGTGTTCCTAAGGAGAGGGCTTTGATCAGATTTTCTGGGAAGCCCGGGATCCCACAAAGAAACAAATACTTCCCTGGTCAGGTGACTGAGTTGGTTGGAGCGTTGTCTTATACATCAAAAGGTTGCAGGTTTGATCCCTGGTCAAGGCATAAATTGTGGGTTCAATTCCCAGTTGGCACATGTATGGGAAGCAACCAATCCATGATGTTTCTCTCCCTTTCTCTCTCTCTCTCTCTGTCTTCTCTCTCTTTCTCTCTCCCTTCCTTTCTCTCTAAAATCAATAAAAACATATCCTCATGCCCCAACTGGTGTGGTTCAGTGGGTTGGGTGTTGTTCTGCAAATAGTGGTTCCTGGTTGGATTCCTGGTCAGAATGCACGCCTGGGTTGACTAGGTCCCTGGTTGGGGTAGTACAAGGGGCAGCCAATTGGTGTTTCTCTCCTACATCGATGCTTTTTGCCCTCTTTCTCCCTCCATTGCTCTCACTCTAAAAATAAATTAATTAATAAAATCTAAACAAATAAGCAAATAAACAAAAAGCCATATCCTCAGGCGAAGATAAAAAAAAAGAAACAAACAAACAAAAAATGCTAACTCTCTAAAATCTCCTGTAGCCCAGATAGACAGGGCTTGAATCACAGATATCTCTCTATAGGTGGCCCCTCATGTGGCTTATTACTTGTGACCTCAGTTGCTGCCTCTGTGAAATGGGTGGCTCTGATGGCAGCGTCAGGGCGTAACCACTGGCAGAGGCTCCAACATTGTTGATAAAACTTAAACACTCTGTAAAAGCCAGTCTTTGTGAAGTTAAATCCCTCAATCTTAAAACCAACAAGGCCTGGTTGGTGTGACTCAGTGGATTGAGTGCTGACCCATAAACCAAAGAGGGTTACCAGTTCGATTCCCAGTCAGGGCACATGCCTGTGTTGCACGCCAGGTCCCTGGTGAGGGGCATGTAAGAAGCAACCACACATTGATGTTTCTGTCCTTCTCTTTCTCTCTCCCTTCCCCTTTGTCTAAAATAAATAACTTCAAACCAACATGGACTATTGGATGGCAGCAAGAAAGACTGTTTGGTTCCTCATGTGAAAAGCAGCTTTTCTTCTTTGTGTTTTTTAATTTTACTGTTAAAAAATTCTTATGTGTATTTTTATTGCTTATGCTATTTCAGTTGTCCCAGTTTTTCTGTCTTTGCCTTCTTCTACCCAGCCCCCCGCACTCCCACCGGCAATCCCCACACCATTATTCATGTTTATGGGTCATGCATACAAGTTCTCTGACTACTATCTTTCCTACACTGAACTTTACATCCCCATGACTATTCTGTAACTACCAATTTGTACTTTTAATCCTTTCACCTCTCGCCCATCTGCCCAACTCCCTCCCATCTGGCAACCATCAAAACCTTCTCTGTATCTATGATTCTGTTTCTGTTCTTCTTGTTTATTTTGGTTTTTAGAATCAGTTGTTGATAGATATATACTCCCATTTTATTGTTTATATTTTTTATCTTTTTCTTTTTTTTAATATTTTTATTTATTTATCTTTAGAGGGGAAGGGAATGAGAGAGGGAGAGAAATATCAATGTATGGTTGCCTCTGCCAAGGACACACAATGTATCGTGTGTCCCCTGGGAACTGGCCTGCAACCCAGGCATGTGCCCTGACTGGGAATTGAACCGCGATCCTCTGGTTCACAGGCCCGTGCTCAATTCACTGAGCCACACCAGCCAGGGCTCTTCTTCTTCTTCTTAAAGAAGACCCTTTAACGTTTCATATAATACTGGTTTAGTGATACTCAGTAAAAGAAACAAAATACAACACAAAAAAATGACAAATTGTATGATTTCATTTCTATGAAATGTCCAGAATAAGCAAATCAATCTATAGAGACAGAAAGAGATTAGTGATTGCCTCGTGCTGTGAGAGGTAGATGGGGAGTAACTGCTACTGAGCACAAAGTTTCTTTTTGGAATGATCAAAATGTCCTAAAATTAAACTGTGGTGATTTTTACACAAATCTATAAAATATACTAACTACCATTGAATTGTACAACTAGCACAGGTAAATTTTACGGTATGTAAAATATACCTCAATTTATCTACTTTTATAAATATAGAAACTGACTTTAGCCTGTAAATTAAAAGAAGAATCTATGGGTCTCATGTTGATACGAATAAACAAATGTATAAATAAATATGTGGGGAAGAAGGGAAAGCTGTTCCTTAGAGTAAAATCCCAGCTGTACATGTAAAAGAAAATCATTTGGCCACCCTAATATTAGTAATTGCTTCAGGCAAGAATCACCAATGGATGCTAAACTAGTGAATGGAAGTTTGAAGAAAATGGAAGAGTTACACAATCTCAAATTATGTCCTTACAAGATATTTACTAATTACAAAGGGAAATAGTGCCCTGGCTGGTGTGACTCTGGATTGAGTGCTCGCCTGCAAACCAAAGGGTTGCTGGTTCAACTCCCAGTCACAGTACATGCCTGGGTTGCAGCCCAGGTCCTTGGTAGAGGACATGTGAGAGGCAACCACACATTGATGTTTTTCTCCCTCTCTTTCTCCCTCTCTTCCCCTCTCTCTAAAAATAAATAAAATCTTTTTTAAAAAAGAAAACATCAAGATTAGGATAGTTAAGGGAGGACTGCAGCATTGCTCAGATTGAAGGAGACTGAAAAGACCTGATAACAGAATGCAGCTCTTGACCCAAGATTTCCTTTTCCCATAGAAAAATGTTATTGGTACACCCACTAGGATGGCTAGAATCAAGTCAGATAACAAGTGGAGATGACAATGTGGAGATATTGGAACCCTCATACACTACTGGTAGGAATATAAGAAAATGTCCTTGCTCTTAGGAAATTCATACTTAACTATTTTGTTGAAAGGGCATCATGACTGCAACTACTATCTAATAGTTTAGAAAAATATATAAACAGAAGTATAGATAAATAGATAAAATATTATGAGGCTTGACAATGTTTGCCAATCTAATAAGCAAAAAGGTGATCTTATTTTATTGATTTGCATACTTTTAATTTGGGGGGGACCATTTAAAATGCTCCAGAAGCCATAATGCAAAATGACTACAAAGGCTATATTGCATTACTTGGCAGATATTTATTAAGTACCCACTTGTCTCCTAAGCTCCAGTGATTAAAAATATGAAGCACCACACCTAGTAGATGTGAAATGTATCTATTATTTTAATTTTGCATTTCCTGCATAATGAAAGAGATTGGTTTATCTTTTCATAGGTTATTCTTACTGGCCACTTCAGGGAACTTCTGCTGTGAATTACCTATTCATGTCCACTGTCTATTTTCTGGTATATTGTTTGTCCTTTTCTTATTGATTGGTAGGTGGTCCTTTATACATCCTAGAATCTAGATACTAGTTCTTTATCACATACATGAAAAAACTAGATGGAAACAAGTCTGCGAAGCTCAGTGTGATGTGTAGTGAGGATCTTTCAGTTTCAAATGTCATTTGGCAATTAAGGGAAATATTTCTGGCATGGGCTGTGCTTCATTGTTGACTCTACTTAAGTATGTTTGAGAACAGAAAAAAATGAAAATGAAGTCTAATGCATAAAATGTATGCCGTATTCTGCTGTTAAGAAAAGGAACTACCCAAAAAGAACAAAATAAATAAAAAGAGGAAAAGAAATTAGCATTCATATACATTTATATCTGGTATACATAATTTATTCATTGTATATATTCTTACTGGTTCAGTACTTTTCTTTTTTATTGATTTTAGAGCGAGAGAGAGAAATATAGATTTACTCATTCATTGCCTGCATCTTATATGTACCCTAACCAGGGATCAAACCTGCAACTTGGGGCATCCAGACTCTAACCAGCTAAGCTACCTGTGCAGGGAATAGTTTTCATTTGTAATACATGAGTATTAATGTATGAGTTAAAACTCCATTTAACCTCACGTTAATGTTTTTTTAAAGAGGGGGGACTTTCCAACTGCATTGGAGAGCAACCTGGAGAGACTTTGACAGCTCAGGTCTGCATAATATCTGCAGCTGCCACTCGCCTTTCCTATAATATCTCAGGAAAAAAATAAAATAAAGAGGAGGGACTTACATATTTCTCTTCAATTATCACAGGTATTTCCAAGTAAAGGACGATTAATCCCATTCTTTTAACAGAAAGGTACACTAAAGCCCTGTGAGTGGGCAGGGCTTGCCCAGCTCCATATGCTCAGGTACTAATCTAATTAGGACCTGTTTTCCTTACCTCCTTAGGTCAAGGTAGGGTCCCAGCTGTACCTGGGCTTCCTTCTCCCTTACATGTCATAGATAACCATGCAGTACGTGCACAGCAGATGCTCCTTTGGAAAAAATACGCCCTTCATCAGCCTAAGGACAGAGTGGAGTGCCCAGACACTGCACGGTAGGGGAGGCAGACAGCGAGTGTAGTATAAATCCTGTGTTGGTGCGTATAGAGCCTGATACAAACTACCGTTGAGGATGCTCTAAAAGCTTCATAAATGCTCTGTGTCGGTCGGTGGTCCATACTAGCACCCCGGTTCACGGGGAATACTCACTAGTTGCTGGGTTCACCCTTAATTCAGGATGAAAAATTAAAGGACAGGAAATTAAGCAAACAAATAAGTTCTCAACAACCAGCAAAGAGCTCACAAGGAGTCCCTAGGGGAAGCACTGGTACCTAACTGGTGCTCCTCGGTTACATCGTCAATACTTTCATATATTTCTAGCCTGCCCCTGGGGGTGGGGAGGATTGGAAATTCCTTTAGTTCCCTCAAAAGGATGGAATAGGAGAGACCTTGGCTTATTTTCCTATCTGTGATTCAGGAGTGTCGAAAGGACGTGCGCGGGTGAATAGTCAAGGTGAGCGGGCTTTCCCTCCTCCCTATCCCATCTTTCCCATGTCAGCTTCCAAGAATTAGGAATCTGACGATTGGAAAGTTTGTTTTAGGACGATCAGAAGACTTCCAGACGCGAGTGTTCAGGAGCCGGAAAGGTATGGGCGCAAATGTGGTACTCATCCCGCAGCACTTGGCACCTCTCAACCTCGCGTTCCTCCTTCCCTCGACCCTGCAGCTTCCCTCCTCCTCCTCCAGTCCCGCCCCGCTCCTGCCCTCTCATTGGCTGAGGTGGCAAGCCGGGCCTCCCCAGGATTTAAAGGGCCCGCTCGCCGCGCTGCCCAGGGAGCCGCAGCTGGTCCCGGCCTTGCGGCCTGCTGGGGAGGCTGCCGGGAGGAGGTGGCGACGGTGGCGGCGGCAGCGGTGAGTCCCAGGCCCCTAGGACCGCAGCTTTCTTCCTGCCAGGTAGGTCGCAGGAATGCGCTCGCGGCTCCTCTGCTTCCATCCTAAGCCGGCCTCCCTTCACTGGTCTGCAGCGCGTGTTCTGGGGTCCCCTCTCCATCACCTTTCAGACAGCCCCCTCCTCTATCCCCATCCACCACCACCACCTTCCTGAAGCCCTTGGGCCTGGGCCAGGGCTTTGTTGGTGGCCAGGAGTGGCCGGGTGGGGGTGAGATGGGGCATGCTGGAGATACAGGACACCCTTCATGTCCGTACAAGGAGAGATGCACATGGCCCCCAAATGTCACAGAATCTCCCTCTCTGCCCTCCACACAGAGTGACTCTACCTTGGAAACCAGAGACTCCCCCATTTGATATACCGGCCTGGAATGTACACCATTCATTCCCCATCAGACCCCGATTCCTCATAACATAGGAGAAACACAGGTCCTTCATTCACCACAGGTCATGAGCTGTGTGTGGGCACCCAGGACACCCACACACACACAGTTGGCGGCTCAGTCTGATGTACCTGACACTCACACCCTCCCCCAATACTTCAGTATGCTGTGTCTACATGGATTGGACAGCCCAAAACTGAAATCTGAGCGCTCAAGTCTATTCCTTGAGCATGGTCTGCCCCATGGACATCTCAGCTCTGTGTCCCCACTTTCACAGATCTATCCATCTGTCCATCCATCCGTGGGGGGCTGCAATGGCCACCTTCAGCCGCCAGGAATTTTTCCAGCAGCTGCTGCAGGGCTGTCTCCTGCCTACTGCCCAGCAGGGCCTTGACCAGATCTGGCTGCTCCTTGCCATCTGCCTCGCCTGCCGCCTCTTCTGGAGGCTCGGTAAGTGGCTGCCACACTGTGTACCACCATGCCAATCTATATCACACCTGCCACATTCATCCATACCAAGCCACAGCTTATTCTGCCACATCTTGCCATGCCAAGCCAGATGCCAACATGTCCAGTCCACCACATCACACCAGGCCAACCACCATTTCAGCCCATCACATCCTACTACACCCAGCCACCCTGTGGCATGCTGCCATGTCCAACCATGCCAAACCATGCCTTTCGGTATTCCTGGATTCTAAGATTCTGGAAAGTTGAGGTTCTTGCACTTGGGGATCCTGAAATGTCTACATCCCAAGGTTATAAGATTCTAGAATGCTGATGTCAAAGGGTTATGGAATCCCAAAGTACCACATTACAGGGTCTGGGGGTCTGATAAGTTGAAATTCTCATATTCTAGGCTTCAAAATGCTGGTATTATGGATTTCCAGAATCAGGGTATGATGAGATTTCTGGATGCTGGGATTCTGGAATGTTTCTACAATCATAGCAAGACTATATCCAAATGATAAGATTACAAGTTCCCAAGGTCCCTATAGGATGCTGAGAATTTTGGAAACCTGAAATTCAAAGGTTTTACACTTTCTTTTATCTTCTTCTTTTATTTTAAAAGGTATTTTTAAAAAATAAAAGGTATTTTATTTTACTTTTCTTAGGTTTATTGCTTTGAAATATGTCAGTTACTGAAGTTAAAGTTGAAAAATAGTACAATGAACATCCATATGTGCATTACCAGATTCTACAACTGTCAATATCTTCCCACTAATGCCCATTCTATCTATCATCTTCCTAAATTACTTCACCCCAAATCTATAGGTGTGTGTGTCCCCAAAGAATAAGGACATCTTCCCCCAACAACCACCGTCTCAACCATCGCCCTTCAGAAATTTAATCTGGATGCAATAATATTATGCAATATAAGTTGATACTCACATTTCTCCCAGGGTTTCCAAATATCCTTCATAGATGTTCCTTTTCTTTAAACCCAGGCCTTGCCCACCGCTCTTGCCCCCTCCCATTGCTTTGAGTCCCCCTGCAATCCCACCACATTGTAACCTTTAGGCCTTTGCCCAGGCTGGGCTCTCTTCTCAGTTTGCCCTCCCTTCCTGTCAGCCCACCCGACTTCCCTTTCTTGTTTTCTCTCCCTCTCTTGCCTGAAGGGTTACCATCCTACCTGAAGCATGCAAGCACCGTGGCAGGTGGATTCTTCAGCCTCTACCACTTCTTCCAGCTACACATGGTTTGGGTTGTGCTGCTCAGCCTCCTATGCTACCTCGTGCTGTTCCTCTGCCGACATTCTTCCCATCGCGGCGTCTTCCTCTCCGTCACCATCCTCATCTACCTGCTCATGGGGTATGGGTGTGAGCCCTCATTCTCATACTGTTGGCAGATGAGTGGAGCAGGGCCCCTGGCTGCTCCGTGTGAAGTTGTCCAGGACAGGAAGTGGGTGAGGGGTTCCTGGAGGAGGGAATGCGGGAGACTAGTTCTTTCTAAAGGCTGTACAGAATAGGCTGGACTTTGAGCTCCCTCTGGAGGAGGGAATCCTGGAGAATTATTCTTCCATGAGGTTGTGCAGGACAGGGGAAGACATAACCCTCTCTGAACCTTTGTCTGCCCTTTGTGGTCTCTGAGGCCATGGGAGTCATGCGCCCAAGACTGCCACCTTTTTTCCTCAGTGAGATGCACATGGTGGACACTGTGACATGGCACAAGATGCGAGGTAGGACACCCTGGTTCTCTCGCCTGCCCCAGGCCCCTGCCCCATTCTACATCTCCTAACTCCCCCAACCCTGTCTTTCCTTCCCTACTTTTATCCCTTATCTGCCCAACTCACTGGACGTGCAGGCCTCAGATTCCCTTCACATCTCTGTCTCTCTCTACCACGCCTTCCCCCCCATCTGCCTTTCCCATCCCATGTATGTGCCTGACTTTTGAAAAAGGGCATCTGCCAGTCCTGGGCCTACCTACTCGTCTGCCCATCTGACTCCGTGCCTACCTGTCCACCCTGGGACCACTGCTCTTTTCCTACCACCCCTCACCTGGTGCTCCCCATATCCCCATGCTGACCTGCTCTCTGCCCATTCACTTGACCGTGGGCACCACACATAGGGGCCCAGATGATCGTGGCCATGAAGGCGGTGTCTCTGGGCTTCGACCTGGACCGGGGCGAGGTGGGTGCGGTGCCCTCACCCGTGGAGTTCATGGGCTACCTCTACTTCGTGGGCACCATCGTCTTTGGGCCCTGGATATCCTTCCACAGCTACCTACAGGCTGTCCAAGGTCGCCCGCTGGTGAGGTTCTGGGTGGACAGGTGGGCAGGGACTATGGGAACCCCCACGGGGCAGTCTTCATGGACCCTTGATTCCCACAGAGTCGCCGATGGCTGCAGAAGGTGGCTCGGAGCCTGGCACTGGCCCTGCTGTGCCTTGTGCTGTCCACCTGTGTGGGTCCTTACCTCTTCCCGTACTTCATCCCCCTTGATGGTGACCGCCTCCTTCGAAAGTGAGCACGGACTTTGAGGCCTCTGCCCTGCAGTGAGGGGTTTGGGTAGGGACCTGGGGTCTCCCCAGCTCTGAGCCTGTCTCTTAATGCTTCTGTCTGTCTTCTGTTACTACAGCAAGAAACGCAAAGCCAGGTAAATGAGGGCAGGTGCTGAGGGCGAGTGGGCTAACTGGGGGGTGGGGGCACAGTCTGTCCCCTTGGTTCTGTTAAATCTAAGACCATCTGACCATTCTATCCCATGACTGGACAGAAACACAGTGTCTGTCTGTGGCTGTTGTTTGGCCAATATTGGCTCTGTGACTCTGCATATGACTGACACTCTGACATATACTGTATATGAATGTCCATCTGGTCTGCTGTTTCACCATTAGAAGCAAATTACATGACTGTAACAGAGAGTGACAAGTATGTGTTGGTTGGTGATGCTGACCTGTCTGTGACTCTGGCTAGGCGTGTGTATGGGTTGTTTGTCTCTCAGCCACTGATTCCCTACGTGGGACTGGAGTTCTGACTGTCTGGCTGTGCCATTGTCAATGATGGGGTGTTTGGCTATCACTGGGTAAGTCTGCCTTGTAACACTGGCTGGGAATGGGTCTGCCTGTAGCATGTTATGTGCCTGCCTGTGATGGATTCTGCCTGTGGGTCTGCCTTCTCTGGCTGCATGGTGTTGTCTAGCTGAGGAGTTGTGACCCACTCTGTGCCTGTGTGCAGGGCTGACCATCGGCCTCCGGTATGACTACAGGATTTCATCCGGCTGTGTGATTGTATGACTCCCCTTCCTCCCCCACTCATTGGCCACTGGCTGTGTCTGATGCTGAATGAGGCTCTGGAAGTTGGAGCGACTTACCCGGTGTCACCCAGTTAAGCTGCCAGGCATTAATCCCAGGCCTGATTCCAGAACCGACTCTTTTTTCAATGCGGGACTCTGCCTGTTTTTTACTGTCTGTTATATGACTGACAGGATGATTATCTTGAGTGTGGACTTGTGTATGTGGTCATGGCAGGGTGCTTGATGATCTCTGTGCCTCACTACAGGGCTTTTGTGCGTCTTATGGTCAGTGAGTCAGGTTTGAGAGCTACGAGGCTGGGAGTCTGATAGTGTTTGTGCCTGGCCACATAGCTGTGTCACAGTGTGGGGCTGTTAGGTCAGGCCTCTGACAGTGGCTGGGTCTGGATGTGTGAGGCTGCAAGACTGTCATAGGGCAGCTCACACATCTGTTTGAGCCCCATGAAACTGACAATGTATGTATGTGTGTGACTATCACACTGTACCTCTTTTTGCCACTATGTTTCTGTCTTGTCTACATATAATTCAGGCCAGCCTCCTGGGCCTCTGACTCTCTTTCCTTTCTTCTCTGCTGCCTTCCTGACCCCTGCGGGCCTTAGGGGCACCATGGTAAGGTGAGTCTACAGAGTGGGGCTGGGGATGATGACACATGGTGGGGTGTCATGCTGGCCCCTGGGCATGATGCCTCTTCCCCCCCGTTCCCTTTTCCCCAGGTGGCTGCGAGCCTACGAGAGTGCCGTCTCCTTCCACTTCAGCAACTATTTTGTGGGCTTCTTGTCCGAGGCCACGGCTACATTGGCGGGAGCTGGCTTTACTGAGGAGAAGGATCACCTGGAATGGTGGGGAGGGCTGGGGGGCATCCTCTCCCATAGGGTGCTGCCTGGAGGGGCTGCAGGGAGGGGGTGCTCCTGGGGGAGGAAATAGCCGAGACAAAAGTGTGGCAGTCAGCTAGATTGAGATCCCAGATGAATTTGTATTTCTTTTGCTCACAGGGACCTGACAGTGTCCAAGCCACTGAACGTGGAGTTGCCTCGGTCCATGGTGGAAGTTGTCACAAGCTGGAACCTGCCCATGTCTTATTGGCTAAATAACTGTGAGTCACCAGGTCACCACTCCAAGAGTGGAACGTCCTTACCTCAGGCCCTTTCACATATTCATACATTTACTGAGAACCTACTGTGTGCTAGTTGCTGAAGATACTGCAGTGTGAAAAAACAATACCCCCAAATCCCTGCCCTTGTGGAGCTAGCGTTTTTGTTGGGGGGCAGATAGAAAAAATACACAATAGTCTAGATGGTGATAAGTGCTACGGTAAAAAAAAAAAAAACAGGAAAGAATGATTTGGGAGTGCTGCCAGTGAGAGTAGGAGGTTACCATTTAACATAAATGAGCCCAAGCCAGTCTTGAGAGGAGATGACATTTGAGAAAAGAGGTGAGAGAGCAAGCAACGTGAATATGTGAGGGAGAAGTATAACAGATAGAGGAAAGGAACCGCTCCTGCAAAAACCCTAAAAGAGAGCCAAGGGGACCAGTGGTAGGAGGTGAGATCAGAGAGCTGACAGGGGCCTGGTCTGTGGGGCCTCACTGGCCATGGGGAGAACTTTGTTTTTTTCTGTGAGAAGGCTGGAGCCACAACATGGGTCTGAGCAGAGGAGGGCCTTGGGCTCCCTTGGGCTGTCACAGGACCCACTGGCTGCTGTGAGGACAGATGGGGAGGGGTCAAAGACAGAAGCAGTGAGGAGGACACTGCAGTAGTCCAGGCCAGGGGTGGTGGTAAGCAGCAGTGGGCGTGGAAAAGAGAGATTGGCTTCTGGATAAATTATGAGGGTAAAAATGATAGGATTTGCCGAATTTGGTTGTGAGAGTGGGGAGAGGACAGATCAAGTGTGATTCTCAGGTTTTTACCCTGAAGAACTGGAAGGGTGGGATTGACTTTGGCTACACTTGGGAAGACTATGCGAGGGGCAGGTTAGGAGGGAAGTTCAGGGGCCAAATTTTAGACATACGAAGTATGAGACCATCATAAAGACTTTTTCCTGGGGCTTCCAAAATGTTGTGTATATCCTCACCCTGCCTTGTGGCGCCCCCCAGGAAGGGCAAGAAGGAATCTTGGGAGACTCCTGACCCACATCCCCTCTTCCAGATGTTTTCAAGAATGCTCTCCGCCTGGGGACCTTCTCAGCCGTGCTGGTCACCTATGCAGCCAGTGCCCTCCTGCATGTGAGCAGGGTGAAGTGGGATTAGGGTGGAAGATGGGCAGGGGTGGCAGGGCCTCCTCTTCACTCACCTCATTGCTCTCTGGGTCCCCACCAGGGCTTCAGCTTCCACCTGGCTGCGGTGCTGCTGTCCCTGGCCTTTATTACTTATGTGGAACATGGTGAGTTCAGAGCCCAGTCTAGCAGACAGGATGGAAGATTGGTAGGGGACTGGAACCACTGTCTCCTAAGGCTAACCTAACCCCCTTACCTCCCCGCATCTATCCCAGTCCTCCGGAAGCGCCTGGCTCGGATCCTCAGTGCCTGCGTCTTGTCCAAACGGTGCCCACCAGACTGTTCACACCAACATCGCTTGGTGAGAGTTCAGCCTGGGCAACCTCCAGCCCAACACTCCCCCTCAAAAGTGTCATTTCTGTCTCCATCTTCTATCTGTCTCAAGGTGCCCAGCTTCTTTTCCTGGTGCCTGAGCCATCCCCAGAACCTCATCTCTGTTCGCTGCCACCTGTGTCTCCAACAAACATTTTTCAAGCACCTGCTGTATACACACCAGGCATTCATTGTCCCCAGTGACCATTTATTGAGCACCTGCTGGTAGCAGGCATGGTTTTAGATGCTGGAGAAACAATGGTGAACAAAACAGACTATAAAATTTCAGTGCTCTGGGACACACATTTTAACAGGGGAGACAGTAAATAAAAAATGTCAGTAAAGTATAATAGTTTGTTAGACTGTGATTATTGCCAAAGGAAAGGAGAAGGGAAATATCGGGGGTAAGTGGATTAGATTTTAAGCGGGGAGGTGTCTTTTGAGTACTTTAACTGAAGGAGGTGAGGGATAGAAGCATTCAAGGCAAATGGAAGAACCAGTGTAAAGGCCCTGAGATGGGAGAGGGCCTGGAATATTTGAGGAACAGCAAGGAAGCCAGTGTGGCCTGAGCAAAGTGAGCAAGGGGGAGAATGGTGGGCCTTTAAGGTGTGGTGGAGATTTGCTTTTGTTTGTTTGCTTCTTTGTTTGTTTTATTCTGTTTGCAATAAGAAGTACGGACAACCTCAGATTTGCCTCCCATCTGACAACCGATGTTTATTATCATAAACCCCTGACTCAGAGCCCCACCATTCTGCCTCCTTTGCCTGAATACTCGCATCTCCATCAACCTGGATGCCCTCAATATTAACAGTACCCTCATCCCTGGATACCTCTTGAGCTCTGAACCATCTCTTCCCACCCCTGGGGTGCTGTGGATATCCTCATTCCTGGAACCCACTGCACTTTGTGCATCTCCCTGGGCTCCCCTGCCCAGGTGGTACTGAGAGGCAGTGAGTAGGTCCAGCTGCCAATCAAATCCACCTGTCCCCCAACAGGGCCTGGGGGTACGAGCCTTAAACCTGCTCTTTGGAGCCCTGGCCATCTTCCACCTGGCCTACCTGGGCTCCCTGTTCGATGTCGATGTGGACGATACCACAGAGGAGCAGGTGAGATGGGGCCCTGGGTTGGGGGCGCCCAGGGATGTGCCACCTGCTCATGGGAACCATGAAGATAAAGCAGGACAGGGAGGGTGAGGCATGAGGACTTTGTGTGGTGTCTTCAGCTTGTGCACCCAGTGCTTCCCAGTCCTTTCTTTCCCATTGTCCCTCCAGTTGATTCGCACTGCTGGCTCCTTTATTTGGGTGAAGTGCACAAAATATGTTCAGTTTACCTGTAAGATTTATTTTATACAGATGGAGTGTAAAACCCAGCTTTTACTTTTTTCATTTCATCATATTTTTGTTTAGGTAGAATTTGCGAGTTTTCTTTCTTATTTTTTAAAATATCTTTACTTAGCTTGAGTGTCAAAGCTCTGGGTTCTACCTTAAAATGTATATTAAAATATATATACTGCCCTGGCTGGTGTAGCTCAGTGGATTGAGCGCGGGCCTGTGAAGCAAAGGGTTGCTGGTTCGATTCCCAGTCAGGGCACATGCCTGGGTTGCAGGCCAGGTCCCCAGTGGGGGATGCATAGGAGGCAACCACACACTGATGTTTCTCTCCCACTTTATCCTTTCCTTCCCCTCTCTCTAAAAATAAATAAAATATTTTTAAAAATAAAATGTATATACTATTTTATGCCCTGGCTGGTGTGGCTCAGTGGATTGAGTGCTGACCCATAAACCAAAGAGGGTTGCCAGTTCGATTCCCAGTCAGGGCACATGCCTGGGTTGTGGGCCAGGTCCCGGGTAGGGGGCCTGCGAGAGGCAACTACACTTTGATGTTTCTGTCCCTCTCTTTCTCCCTCTCTTACCCTTTCTCTAAAAATAAATAAGTAATATCTCTAAAATGTGCATACTGTTTTTATTTTTATTCATGTAGAGTATGCACACTCCAGATTTTACTTCTTTTTAAATGGAAAACAGTTTTAAAAATAATGTTTATTCATATGGCTCTTGAAGGATCCAGGTTCTGTTTCTCTTTTTTAGTGCTGTTGTTCTCTTTTAAATTTTTATTTTTCATTAAAATAAAACTTATTTATATCATTTTTATCATTAAAAGCAAACTTTTCAAAGACTTTATTTATTTCTTAGACAGAGGAGAAAAGAGGGAGAGAAGGAAACACCAATATTCGAGAAACTTCAATCAGTTGCCTCTCACATGCCCCCAACTGGGGACCCTGCCCACACCCCAGGCATGTACCTTGACTGGGAATTGAAGCAGTGACCCCTTGGTTCACAGGCCAACACCCAACCCACTGAGCCACACCAGCCAGGGCTCATTAAAAACAATTTTTAATTTTTTATTCTGGTTGAGTATGCAAAATCTGGGCTTTGCTTCCTCTTAAATAAAGTTTTTATCTTATTTTAATTAAAACACTTAAAAAGTAGTTAATATATATCACAAGGGTCAAAAACCCAAGTAGTATTAAAGATATTCAGGGGACCCTGGCTGGTGTAGCTCAGTGGATTGAGCGCCCGCCTGCGAATCCAAAAGATCACTGGTTCGATTCCCAGTCAGGGCACATGCCTGGGTTGCAGGCCAGGTTCCCAGTAGAGGGCACGTGAGAGGCAACCACACATTGATGTTTCTCTCCCTCTCTTTCTCTTTCCCTTCCTCTCTCTCTAAAAATAAATAAATAAAATCTTTTAAAAAATTAAAATTAAAAAAAACTTATTCAGGGGAAGTCTTGTTCCTACCCATCTACTTACCACCCTCTTACAGGTAAACACTTTCATTCATTTTTTTAAAATATCCTTTAAAAAGTTAAGCATGATAAGCAAATATAAAAATACATTTTCATTCCCTTCCCCTGGTTTTTACCCTAGAGGTATCTCATGAATGACACAATGCTACATGTTGCTTTATTATGTAAATCTTTGAAAATCTTCCACATTAGAACATAGAGTGTCCTCACCCATTACTTCTGTTGTAAGGATATGACACAGTGTAGTTTGTCCCTCATCAGTGGACATCCAGGTGCTTCCCAATCCTTTCCTACTGCAAATGACAGTGCAGCAACTAATATCCTCGTGTCCATGTGGATTCACACAAATGAACACAGAACGGTAGGATCTACTCTTGATGGTTGATAAAAGAAGTTACCTTTTTGCCCTCTCAACAGCAGTGTATGAACATGTCTATCACCCCACCAACAGGGTGCCTCTCAGACTTCCTGGATGTGTTTGCCAGTTCGACAGGGGGAAGATTAGGAGTGAAGCCAGGTGTTTAAGAGCCATTTGTGTTTGTTCTTTGCTGAGAATAGTCTACTTGCCTCCTTTACCAATTTTTGTCTTTTAAAAAAATATATATTTATTTTTAGAGAAAGGGGAAGGGAGGGAGAAAGAGAGGGAGAGAAACATCAATGTGCGATTGCCTCTCATGTGCCCCCTACTGAGGACCTGGCCCACGACCCAGGCATGTGCCCTAGACTGGGAATTGAACCAGTGAGCCTTTGATTCTCGCAGGCTAGCACTCTATCCACTGAGCCACACCAGCCAAGGTGTCTTGTCTAGTTTTTAAAATGGTTTTTAAAGAAAACAAAAGAAAAAAAAGTAAATCTGCTTGCCTTTTATATGTACCTAGTCTCTTCTCTGGGGCCTCACCTGGGGTTATCATGGAGTTACAGATATGGCCTTCAGCAAAGGATGGGCTTTCCTGAGGCCTTGTTTGTTCTTACTGAGTGGGACCATCACCTCTTTCTCTCCCACAGGGCTACGGCATGGCATATACTGTACACAAGTGGTCAGAGCTCAGCTGGGCCAGTCACTGGGTCACTTTTGGATGCTGGATCTTCTACCGTCTCATAGCCTGAGGCACATCTGTGGACCTTCCCAGCTCCCTCAAGATCCCTCTTCAGGGTGCCAGCTCTGATGGAGGGTGAGGGAAGGCCCCCTCTCTAGTTCTTGACCCCTCTTCATCATAGAACCCCCCCAACACATCTACACATGCACACACACAGACACACACAATTTCCATGCCTGCTGATCCCCACCCCATCACAAGGTGGAAAGGGGGTAGTCCCTGCTGGGGCCTAGGGGTGGGGGATGCTGGGAGAAACAGAGTGGAGGAGATCCACGGACCCCCCACTTTCGTACTCCCTTTTTATATACAGTTTGTTATTGTCAAATAAAAGTAGGAAATATACAAAAGACTCTTTCTTCACTGCTCAGTGGGGAGTAGAAGTGAGTGAGAAAAGGGGCACAGCCTAGATTAAGGTTTGGAAGCTAGAAACCACGAACAGGAAGCAGGTTGTGATTAGAGTGGTTAATCTACTATTGTTTATTATTGGATGATGAGTCTGAAGATGGCACTGCTTCATTTGAATGGGGCCTGGACAAATTGGACAGTTACATATGGGGGACGCCTGATACCAATAAGCTGGAAAACTGAGGGATCCCCATTCTGATTGGTTGCTCTGACTGAGATAGAAGCAATGGAAAGCAAGGCAGAGCTGATGTTTACTGATCCTTAGGACTGAGGGTTGTGATTGGATAGGAGGTCTGGTATGAGTCTGAGTTCTGATTGTGTGAACCGGGTGTCCACGGGCTTAGAGTTGTGGAGTTCCGATTGGTTCTTTTCGAGCTGGCACGGGGAGATTGAGGGTCTCCATGTCAAGTGGCCCTCAAGGAGTTTGGATTACTTTTTTCTGACTTTAAGTCGAGAGACGTGAGGGTGGCCGCTAAGAGGTCCTGAACGCTAAGGTAGAGGATAGAGGCGTAGTGTACAGGATGTGATCTGTCTTAGTATAGTTTTATTGCGCATTCCGGCATTAAGATTGAAGGATTGTCTGGGAACTGACTAATTGACCTGCTTAGAAAATCAGGGCAAAGATGAAAGGACGCAACGCAATGCTGATTCAATCGCAGACGATAAAGATGACTACTCACTTTCCCAGACGACTGACAAGGGTTGGGAAACTGAAGCCTAGACTAGCTGCGGGTAGGCTTCAAGCAGGAAACGCCTACCATCCTCGGCCGTTCCGGACTTCACCCACCTCCTGACTGTGGCTCAGCCAACAGCGAAAATGGCACCATGCTTGAGGGCGGGGCCGAAGGCACACAGAGAGCTCCTATTGGTTGGAGGCAACACGGGCCGCCTCCCAAGTCCCTCTATTGGCCAACTCCGTAAGATGAAAAAACTAAAGAAGTAGGTTTGAACTAGGGTTGTAACCCTAGTGTCTTGAGGGAGCCCTCAGAACAGCCCCAAGAAACCTAGGAACCTGTAGGAGAAGCCGCTCTTGACAGCGCTACTGGGTGAGTGCCCCCGCGCCTGGACTGCCACGCCATCCCTTAGCTTTCCATTGCTAAACGGCCCTCCCAGAGACGCGCCAGTATGAGACCCTTCCCTTCCACCCCACCACCCTTCCTACCACCCCCATGCGCCTGCGCGATACCCCGGCTACTGCGTGGTTGTCCAGACTACAGAAAGTCCTCTTTCTCATTGGGCAGCTGGACTAGAGAGGGTTCTAGTTCTGATTGGTGGTCTCTATATTTAACTCTCCTTTTCCTTGGTAAGCGCTACGAGCGCTAGTCCTGTGCTTTCCACTTTGCTTTTTCTTGCAGGTTAAAGGTAATGTATGCTATTGCGGGAAGCGTGTGGGAAGCGTGTGGCTTTCCACACACTGAACCTGAGGATTGTAATTCTCATTAGTCTTATCCCTTCTGCCCTGCTGCGGAGAGGGAATAGCTATCCGCTGAACGGGGCAAGACACCTACCCCTCCAATGGGACTCAACCTGGTGTCTGCATCTTTCTCAGCCGACACTGACCCCTGATGGCAGGGAACTGGTCTGGTTACTGTGTCTACCACATCATATGGCTCCCAGAGGGCAGAAACAAGATTTCAGTCTTCCTGTGGCCTTATAGCCACGTTTTAAAAAATATTTTATTTATTTATCTTTAGGGGGGGAGGGAAGGAGAGAAGTATCAATGTATGGTTGCCTCTCATGAGTCCCCTGCTGGGAACTGGCCTGCAACCCAGGCATGTGCCCTGACTGGGAATCAAACCGGGATCATGTGGTTCACAGGCCTGTGCTCAATCCACTGAGCTGTGGCAGCCAGGGCATAGCCACGTTTTTAAAACAGCATATAATTACTTTTTGTGTTTAGTCCAGTTTTACAAGTCTATTAACTAATAAATTTAGTCCATTTGCATTTCTTGTGATAATAAACAATTTGGATTTGAATTTATGATCTCATTCTGTGCATTTTATTTGTTCAGATTTTCCTCTTACTCCTCTTCTTTCTACTTATCCACTCACAGCCTTCAGCCAACAAAGATATGGCTACCAATGCCAGTCCCTTGCACCCATACTGGCCTCGGCACCTGAAACTGGACAACTTTGTGCCTAATGACTGCCCTACCTGGCATATACTGGCTGGCCTCTTCTCTGCCTCTGGGGTCTTAGTTGTGACCACATGGCTGTTGTCAGGACGTGCTGCTGTCATCCCACTGGGAAGCTGGAGGCGACTGTCCCTGTGCTGGTTTGCAGTGTGTGGGTTCATTCACTTAGTGATTGAAGGCTGGTTCAGTTTCTACCACAAGGACCTTCTTGGAGACCAAGCCTTCTTGTCCCAACTCTGTGAGTCCTGAGTTCTTTCATGTGCTGTGGTAGGGAATTTTCTATGCAGGGATTGGCCTAAATGTTTAGCTGCCTACCAACTTTTCTTCTATTAATTTGTTTAAAAATTTAACTTAACTTCATGTCACATATATTCACATAGGTCAAAAAAACACAAACCATGTAATGAGGTATATAGAGAAAATCTACTTTCTGTCCACCAAGTTTTGCCAATTATTAACCACTATTAACAATTGCTTGTTTTTTCCAGAGTTTATTTACACATAAATTTTACACAGAAGCCTCAGTTTGCTCAATCGTAAAAGAGGGATAATATCCAAATATATGTAAGGCACTTAGAACAGTGTTTGGCAAACAGTAGATGCCATATAAGTGTTTATTATTATTACTAGTAGTAGTAGTAGTAGTTGGCAGACAATACGTGCTCTACAACTATTGCTGTCATCATTGTTTTTATTTTTCCCTGTGTAAACAAATGATAACATGCTATATATACTTCTGAACTTTGCTTTTTTAATTTATTTAATTAATTGTTGTTCAAGTACAGCTTTCTGTCTTTTTTGAACTTTGCTTTTTTAAGCCAGGTCATTCCTCATCAGTTCATAAAGGGCTTTCAAAGCATAGATGTCACAGAATTATTTCACTTGTCTAGTATTGGTGGGATTTCCCCCAGGCTTTTGCTATTATAAGCAATACTCCTTTTTGGCCTCATGAAGAAAACTGCTATGAACATTGTTATACGTTATACAAGTTTTTGTGTGGACATCTGATTTCATTTCTCTTGGGTAAATATGGAGGAGTGGCTGGGTTGTATGGTAGGTGTGTGTTTAACTTTATGAAAAACTGCTAAACTGTTTTCAAAAATGGCTGTACCATTTTATATTCTCACCAGTGGTATATGAGAGTTCTAGATTGTCACTGACACTTGTAATGGTCAGGTGTTTCTTAAATTATAGTCCATCTAGTAGATGTGAATGATAGCTCATTACGTGGTTTTAACTTACTTTTACTTAATAACCATTTGGAAATCCTCTTAAGTGAAGAATGTACTCCAGTCTCCTAACTGTTTTATATTGTGTAATCTGCCTTTTTCTTACTGATTTTCTGCTCACTCTTTTATTAATTCATCTGTTCACCTTCATTTTCTCTCTCTCTCTCTCTCTCTCCCCCCCCTCCCTCTCCCTTTCTCCCTCTTTCCCTCTTCCTCTCCTCCCTCTTTCTCATTGACTACTTCATTCACTCCATCATCTATATCTGCCTCCTTTTATTCTACAGATATTTATTGAATACCATGCAATCACAGAAAGACTTACTGTTCTATGTGAGGTTTGCACACATTATCTTGTACATATATATTAACTCTAAAATCCAAACAGCTACCCCATTTCAGATAAGGAAATGGAGGCATGGAGAGGTTATAAAGCCTGCCTTATTACATAGGCCCTTAGTTCCTTTTCCTGCCTTTATTTTTTTTCCTGCCTTTATTCTTCACGTATGTCTCTTGTCTTCTTCAGGGAAAGAGTATGCCAAGGGAGACAGCCGATACATCCTGTAAGTCTTTGCCTCTATCAAGGGATACCTGAATTGGTTTGGGGTGGTGGTAAGTCAGGGGGCATTAATGGGGTGCCCTGTGGTTAGAGCACAGTGATGCCAGTGTCACACCATTCTTTTTCTCACAGGAATGACAACTTCACAATATGCATGGAGACTATGACAGCTCTCCTGTGGGGACCACTAAGCATTTGGGTGGTGGTTGCCTTTCTCCGCCAGCAGCCTCTCCGCTTTGTCCTACAGCTCGTGGTCTCCGTAGGTGAGGAGAGGACCCACACTTGTTGCTGGAGGGATTATCAGGGATGCGAATACATGGGTGGCATCCATGTTGGTGGGATCTCTCAATTATGCCTATCCAGGGCTGAGTCAGACTGCATGACACATTCCTTGAAGTTCCAGAACAGCCATCCCCTCTCAGCCTATCTTCTCAAGCAGGAAGTGTTCATTTCTCCTCCTCTTCCATCACAAAGTCTCCTCTGAACGTTACATGAGGTTGTCGATGCTGGCAGGAAGCCCTTTGGTCCTCTGGGCTTAGAATTTTGAGCCTCTTTCATCTGAGATCTAGTCTTCTTATGTTCTTACATGGTTAGCTTTATTTAATTCTAAAAATGTGAGTTCTCTTTAGTCCTGGAATCCTGAGCTGTCTTGAATTAAAGGATTTTGAGCTCCCTTAAATTCTGAAAATATGAACTCTCCTGGGTTCTGAAATTCTCAGGTTCTGATTTCTAGAATTCTCACTTTTCTGATCTTTGAACTTTGCAGCCATATGAATTCAGAATTCTTAGGTCTCTGAATTTGGGAATCCTAAGTCCTGAGATTGTAAGTGATGACTTGGAAAATGCTTTGGAATAGCTCCTCACAGGGTTTACCCCTTTCCCTTCCACCTCCCACAGGTCAGATCTATGGGGATTTACTCTACTTTCTGACGGAGTACCGTGATGGATTCCAGCATGGGGAGCTGGGCCACCCACTTTACTTCTGGTTCTACTTTGTTTTCATGAATGCCCTGTGGCTGGTGCTGCCCGGAATCCTCGTGTTTGATTCTGTGAAGCAGCTCACCCGTGCCCAGAGCCTGCTGGATGCCAAAGCCACAAAAACCAAGAGCAAGTAGAACTAATGAGGAATGGACTAGGCTTGAACACTGGCTGATGACAAACAATTCACCTGCCAGAAGAGTCCAGTTCTTGCTCCCACAGGTTGAAAGGATAAAGTGAATTGATCTGTCAAAACTCAGGCTGATGGGCAGGCACCAAAAGGGCCAGAAATGGGGAAGAAAGGAGCTGTGTGGAGCTACTGCCAGGAGCCGTTGGGACAAAAGTCCAAGAGAACCTAAGAGGTTTGCAGTGGTGGCATTTTTTAAAACCAAGAAATAAAAGTCTTTGACCCTAACACTGAGAGATCTTTAATTACTGATGCCCCATAACTGACCCCACAGATCCCTCCACCACTCACTCATTCTACAGACCACCATTCTCTCAGCCATAGATCCCCATCCTCATTACATATAGACCTTCAATCACATACACCTCACAAACCCTGATCACTAACCCTGGAGATTCCCAAGATGGCTGATTATATTCATGAGTCACACACCTGCAGTCTCTTTGAAGGAGTGATCTACCCACGCCCTTGAAGTTCTTGCCAGAACACACCTTCTCGTTTTTTGCAATAGGAATGGGCTGAGAATTTCCCAAATCTTCAAGTTCTAGAATTTCCTCAGCCTCTTGCCTCCTGAGTAGGCACCCCACAGACACCTTGTTAACTCCAAGGACCCACATCACTGACCCCACACACTCACCCATCACTACCCTAAAGATCCCCATCATTTACCCAAGAGACCCCACAAAGCTCTTGTCCACAGACCCTCCGATAACACTTAAAACAGCTATTACTCTCCCCACAACAGCCTTTCTTTTGCTCCATAAACCGCCCATCATTCACCTGACAGACTTCTATCACTCACACCCAAAACCCCAATTACCCAGTAGATCTTCCATCACTCACCCCACATCCTATCACTTATTCCACAGATTTCCATCATTTGCTCTACAGATACCCCTCATCCTTCATCTCACAGTTGTCATTAACATCAGACCTTCAGTCATAAAACAAATGGATACTTGAGGAATTTTGAGGAGGTGATAAAGAATGAATAATAAAACTACAGATACCTGTAGGCTGGCTCCAGGTGACCTGTGCAGAGCAGGACTTCAGTCCCAATCTTGGCTGTGCTTAAGCCTACAATGTAACTTTTGAGAAATGCCTCAGTATTAAGTCCAAAGCCATGAGTTACTAACTTACCTCATATCTATCACTTATTTCATCATTTCTTAAGGTATGCTGGCTTTCTTGCTCTTCCTCAAACATGTCAAGCATAGCCTTACCTTCCATCCATTGCATGGTCTACTCTCTGTGCCACTCACTATCCCCTTGACCTTAAGCATGTTTCTTCCTGACCTTTAGTATTTTCATCTGTAACATGCTACCTCATAGGGTTTTTATGCAGATTAAGGGAATTAATATATGTAAACTATCTGGCATACAATATGTATTTGTTGAATGGAAGAATAAATAAATGAAAGAAAAAGTTCTCCCCCAAACATGGTAAGAACCTCCTTTTTGGTCTCCTTTTTCCATTACCTTTCCATCCAAGGCTGTCCACATCCAAGACAGAGGCTTCTGACCGCATCATACCCACATCTAAAACCTGTGCTCTAAGGATAACCTCCAAGCTACAGGCTAATGTTTTACTCATCCCACCCTATAATTTTAATGAAAAGCAGACTCTGAAACTCCTTGTTTCCATCAAGAAAAAAATCCAGCACTGCCATAAGTATTTTTTGATTCCACCACATGGGGCAAGATAAATGTGCCAATAGCCCTCTTCTGGTTTTCAAAAAAATTTCCCATTTATACATTCCAGAAAATAGATGTCAGTTTAATATAAATATCAAGGCAACAATGTATTTTAAACGATACAAAAATAGAATCTTAATGTTCTTTTTTTAAAGATTTTATTTTTAGAGACAGGGAGGGAGGGAAAAAGAGGGAGAGAAACATCAGTGTGTGGTTGCCTCTCGCCTTAGTGGGGACCTGACCCACAACCCAGGTATATACCCAAACCAGCAACCTTTTGGTTCGCAAGCTCGCGCTCAATCCATTGAGCCACACCAGCCGGGGCACTAATATTCTTTAAAAAGTTAATACTGCTCTGGCTGGTGTGGCTCAGTGGATTCAGTGCCGAACTGCAAACCAAAGGGTGGCTAGTCTGATTCCCAATCAGGGCACATGCCTAGATTGCAGGCCAGGTCCCCAGTAGGGGGCGCATGAGAGACAACCACACACTGATGTTTCTCTCCTTCTCTCCCCTCCCCTCTCTACAAATAAATAAAATCTTTTTAAAAAAATGAAGGCCAACTTTGCCCTGGGTGTTGTGGTTCAATGGATGGAGCACTGGCCTGCGAACCGAAATGTCGTTAGATTCCAGGTCCGGGCACATGTCTGGGTTACCGGCCAGGACCTCAGCTGAATGCCTGTGAGAGGGGCAACCAATCCTATATATCATTGCTGTTTCTCTCCTGTTTCTCCCTCCCTTCCCCTCTTTATAAAAGTAAATAAATCTTATTTTCTTAATTCTGGAAAAGGGATTATTTTTCCGTTCAGCGTATTCATTACGAGAGATGGCCACAGCATTTGAAATAGATGACATCATCTGAAACTGAGGCACGAGCCAACTTGGTGCAGGCTGTGGAAGGACTTAACTTCACCTCGCAGTACCTTCCTTCCCCACCCCAACCCACCCCTCAGTTCTCTCGCTCCAATAGGTCATCACTTTAACACTACGAGAATTCAGAAGTAAACTACCCAAACAACCAAATCGCGACAAGGGAAGGCGGGGCCTAAGTAGGCACCTGCGCACTGGCTGAAGTAAGGCAAAATGCCCGACATTGGGGGCGGGGCTTCTGGCTACGGTACTGTATACGCACGCGCAGAGGCGACCTCCACTCTGCCAGGTGGGAGGGGCGGTGGCAGGGGTTGCTAGGGTCGCGTAGCGCCCTTCGCGCCTGCGCCCGGGCGCAAGGTGGGGCTGCGGGCGCCTCACAAGGAGCGCGCGCAGAGGTAGGGAGGCAACTGTCACCTGTCTCCCTAAAGGGGGTGGCGGCGAGATGGCGACGGCCCCTGGGTCTTCGGACTTGGCCGGCTCCAGAGCGCCCTCACCTGGCGGGGGAGTCCAAGCAGCAGCGGCTGAGGAGGAGGAGCGAGAGGTGGTACGGGTTCGAGTCAAGGTGAGGTTGGCTGACGCTCAACCAGACTGCCCGGGGCTGTCATGGAAGGAGAAGGTGGTGGCTGTCCTAGGATGGAGGGCGGGACCTGAGGAGGTGGGGTGTTATCTTAGGGGCGAGGCTTGAGGGTCTAGTGATAGTGGCAGGGGTTGGAGTAAACTGGAGCTGGGAATGTGGGGCAGGGCTGGAAGGCGTGGCGACGAAAATGAAGGGGTAGGGGCCTATGGAGTTGGATGAGTGGAGATTATGGGTAGAGAAGAGAGGCTATAGGGATGTAGGAGGGGGCTTAATAATTGAGGAGTGAGGCCCTGAGCAATGGGGAAGGGGGTGGGTGCTGCCTGAAAAGGAGGCACCGAAGTCAGTTAGCATGTGTTGAGAGTACACTTTTGTGCAAGTCTCTACCTGGATGAACTCACAGTTCGTGGGGGAGACGAACAGCTAAATAAATGAGATGCTGCGGACACTGGTGAATGTCATGAGGAAATAATAAAAAGGTTCTGAACTAGGGTGTTACTTTACCCAAGGTTGTATAGGGAAATTCCCAGAGAGGTATTGAAGAAGCAGAGACTGGAATTAGAAGGAGTCAGCATGTGCCTATCAGGGGGATGAGTGTTCTAGGTAGAGGGAATAAATAGCAATGGCAAAAGCTGGGAGGTGTGGATGAGCTTGGCATGTGCCCTTAGGCTCCCTTATTGCTGGAGCCAAGGGAGTGAGGGTAAGAATGGATGAAGGTGAATCACAGAGGTGAGAAAGGGGAGATTGTGAAGGGCCTTTGGTGTGTACTCTGAGTAAGAAAGCTGTTAGCCCTGGCTGGGGTACCTCAGTGGATTGAGCGCCAGCCTGCCAACTAAAGGGTTGCTGGTTTGATTCTCAGTCAGGGCACAGGCCTGGATTGCGGACCAGGTCCTCAGTAGAGGGCATATGAGAGGCAACCACACATTGATGTTTCTCTCCCTCTCTTTCTCCTTCCCTTCCCCTCTCTCTAAAAATAAATAAATAAAATATCTTAAAAAGAAAAAGAAAGCTGTTACACTAGTTCCAGCAAGCAGCGATGGTGACTTGGACTAGGGTGGTGGTACTGGTCATGTTAAGAAAAGGGTAGATTCTGGAGAGAAGAAGTAATTGGATCCCTTCAGTGTCCTAGAGGAAACTCTAAAGTAGAAGTTTGGATGTTCAGAAAAGAGATGATACCTGAGCTGAGTGAACCATTTGAAGAAAGTAGGAAGGACCCTCAAGAGAACAGAAGCAGCACAAGTAAAGGCCTGAAACCAAGGGTGTGTTCAAAGTAACTTTCAGCAGCTTGGTAGTACCAGCATGTAAAGTTATAAGAAGCTGACAGGAGACAGGCTGGCTGAGGTCCTATAGGCCCACCTGTTGGGAACCCTTTCAAGATATTTAAGCAGGAAAAATAGGGGAAGGGTCATCAAGGAACATGTATGAAGGGCACATGGACAATGCCAAAGGGGGTAGAATCGAGGGTGGGAGGTGGGGATGGGTGAGGCAAGGGGGAGTAGTGGGGAGTGGGGAATGGGGACAACTGTACTTGACCAGCAATTTTAAAAAAGATATTTAAGCAGGGGAGTGTTGTAGCTTGATGTACTACATTGGTTGCAGCATGGAGGACTGATTTAATAAAGGTCAGACTGGACATGATGATCCTGGCAACCATCGTCGAAGGGAAATAGAGGAAGGACTGAGTACCTGGACTATTGCAGTACCCCCCTCCTCACTAGACTGCTGCTGTCTCCCTTGACCTCCACTCTGTTCTAAACAGAGCAGCCAGAAGGATCCTGTAAATCTTAAGTCAGAGTACATCCTTCCTTCCTCAGAACCCTCCCAATGCTCCCATGTCACTCAAAGCAAAAACTTAAGTCCTCACCATCATCTAGAATGCCCACCTTGCCTTGATATGGTCCCTGCCACTTCTCTGACCTTGCCTCCTACTGCTCACTCCACTTCAGCATGATGATATGCCTCTGATAGCCTCCGTCATGTCTTCTCTCCTCAGAAATGTGAGAGCTTCTTGCCACCTGAGTTCCGCTCTTTTGCTGTTGACCCCCAGATCACCTCACTTGATGTGTTACAGCACATCCTCATCAGAGCATTTGACTTGAATGGGTGAGTAATAGGATGCTGGTAGTCAACCAGTGGGCAACCTACCTCAAAAGCAATTGTTTGGATTTTTTTTTTGTTATTGTTGTTCGGTAGGTTGTTTTGTTATCATAAATAAACCCACAGTGAACAGCCATATAGGTGTATCTTGGAGCATTTGAGGAAATCTAGTCATGGATTAAAGGGGGTATGCTTTTTATTTTTTTCAAAGAGTTTATTTATTTATTTTTAGAGAGATTGGAAGGGAGGGAGAAAGAGAAGGAGAGAACATTGATGTTCTGTAAGAGAAATATCTATCAGTTGCCTCTCATGTGCCCCCAACTGGGGACCTTGCCCACAACTCAGGCAAGTGCCCTGACCAGGAGCTGAACCAGGAACCACCCACATCCCATCCAGTTCACAGGCCGGCACTCAGTCCACTGAGCCACACCAGCCAGGGTGGGTCTGTGCTTTTAAAAATGTCAATTAATTGGCCCTGGCTGGTGTGGCTCAGTGGATTGAGTGCCGGCCTGTGAACCACAGGGTTGCCAGTTTGATTCCCAGTCAGGGCACATGCTTAGGTTGCCAGCCAGGTCCCCAGTAGGGGGCGTGCGAGAGGCAACCACACATTGATGTTTCTCTCCCTCGCTTTCTCTTTCTGTTCCTCTGTCTAAAAATAACTAAAAAGCCTTTTAAAAAATTTCAATGGATGGTTCCAAAATGTTCTCCAGACAGGTTTTACCAATTTATAATCTCACCAGCAGCATATTAAATATGTTTCCCTGACACCCTCATAAACATTGGTTATTAGAAAACACTGGAGATTTTGCCAACCTGGTAGATGAAAAAGTAGTGTCCCTCACGGGCAGGTGTGATGGTTATTTTGTTGTGGTTATTTTGTAGGAATACTTGCGCATGGTAACAAAACTCAAAAGAGTACAAAAGTGATGGGTATTGGATGTTTCCATGGTTACAGTAGTCATCACATGACACGCCTCTTCGCATAGTTACATAAGTATATCTGAAGAACAAATTTCTAGTTGTTATTTGACCATTTTGCTTAAACATCTTTTGTTGTGAAAAATGACAATCATACAGATTGCTTTTTTATGCAGAAACAAGACTGCTTTCTTTCCACTTCTATCCTTCAACTACCCTGTCACCCTCCCTAGAAGGTACCAACATTTTACCAGTTTCCAATGTGTCCTCCAGATATAAGCAGGTGTGTGTCTGTCTCTGTGTTTGTGTAGCAAAGATGAACAACCTGCCCACAATCCTTAGCATAATACCTAGTATATAGTAGATAGTTGTCAACACCATCTACCATCCCTTGATTCTTTTGAAAAGTGTCCCTAAAGCCTCCAGGGCAACTGGGGCACTGAGAGCTGCCACACCTCTCATGAGCAGGAAGAAGAACTTTGGCATCAGCTACCTGGGCCGGGATCGGCTGGGGCAGGAAGCTTACCTCTCACTCCTGTCTGACTGGGATCTCAGCACGGCTTTCGCCACAGCCTCCAAACCTTACCTGCAGCTGCGTGTAGACATTCGGCCCACTGAGGACAGTGAGTACCCAGTGTCCTTCACAGAATTGCTCTGGGACCTACCTACCATGTCCCCATATGATGACTCTGCCCCTTGCAATACCCTCCTTCACATTGGGTTAGGGAGCACGGTAGCCTAGGCCCAAGTCTTGGCTTGGCCACTTTTCTTTACCTATTGATTAATGGTATCTTAGGGCTATCGGGAGGATTAAACAGGGAAATTTATGTAAAGTACCTGTGTAACTGTGCATGGCTGTGTAGTGAATACTCAAAAAGTATTAGCTCTAATAACAATAATTATCATTTTATATTTACTATGGTAGCATATAATCTAGTAATATATAATTATATAATGCAATATAACAATAAAGCTATAGATTGTATGTTTCAATTATGATAATATGTAAATATAACAATGCTGATTATAATGATAGTTGTATTTATTCATTCACTCATCTTGCACTCATCCATTTGTATTATTTTTTTAACATCAGTACACTATAGTTTCTATAATTTTTTAAATTTTTATTGTATTTTTTTACAATTTGTATTCTTTTTTTATCTTTTTATTTTTTTAGATTTTACTTATTTATTTTTAGAGGGAAATGGAGAAAGAGAAGAGAAACATCAATATGTGGTTACCTGTCACGCACCCCCTATCAGGGACCTGTCCTGCAATCCAGGCATGTGCCCTGACTGGGAATCCAGCCAGCGACCCTTTGTTTCACAGGCTGGGACTCAGTCCACTGAGCCACACCAGCCAGGCCTGTATTCTTGTTTTTTAAAGATTTGTTTACTTATTTTTATTTTTTTTAAGATTTTATTTATTTATCTTTAGAGGGGAAGGGAAGGAGAGAAAGAGAGAAATATCAATGTACGGTTGCCTTTCCTGAGTCCTCTGCTGGAAACTGGCCTGCAACCCAGGCATGTGCCCTGACTGGGAATTGAACCAGTGACCCTTTGGTCTGCAAAACCAGCACTCAATCCACAGAGCCACCCCAGCTAAGGCCATTTCCATATAAATTCTTAGAGTATTTGTTCTAGATCAGTGAAACGTACCATTGGTATTTTAATAGGAATTGCAGTGAACCTCTAGATTGCTTTGGGTAGTATGGACATTTTAATGATGTTAATTCTTCCAATCCATGAACAGGGTATATGCTTCCTTTTATTTGTATCTTCCTGAGTTTCTTTTTTCCATATTCTATAGTTTTCTGAGTACAGGTCTTTTACCTCCTTGGTAAAATTTATTCCTAGGTGCTTTATTTTGATTGTTGCTATAGTAAATAGAATGTTTTTCCTAATTTCTATTTCTTATAATTCATTGTTGCTGTATAAAAATACCATTGATTTCTGAATATTGACTTTATATCCCACTACTTTGCCAAATTCACTTATTAGGTCGAGTAGTTGTTTGGTGGAGTCTACAGGGTTTTCTTTCTTTTTTTCTTTCTTTTTTTAGGTTTTATTGATTATGCCATTACAATTGTCCCATTTCCCCCCTTCATTCCCCTCCACCCTGCACACCCCCTCCCCCATTTCCCCCTTTAGTTCATGTCCATGTGTCACAAGTTTTTTTTAAATATTTTATTTATTTATTTATCTTCAGAGGGGAAAGAGAGAGGGAGAGAAACATCAATGTATGGTTGCCTTTCGTGTGTCCCCTGCTGGGAGTTGGCCTGCAGGGAACCGGCCTGCAACCCAGGCATGTGCCCTGGCTGGGAATCGAACCTCGATCCTCTGGTTCGCAGGCCCGCACTCAATCCACTGAGCTACGCCAACCAGGGCTACAGGTTCTTTATATTCTATATTTCCCATACTATTCTTGCCCTCCCCCCCTATCTATTTTCTGCCTACCATCTATGCTACTTATTCTCTGTACCTTCTCCCCCCTTCTCCACCTCCCACCCGCCCCTGTTGCTAACCCTCCATGTGATCTCCATTTCTGTGGCTCTGGTCCTGATCTAGCTGTCTGCTTAGTTTGCTTTTGTTTTAGGTGTGGTTGTTAATAACTGTGAGTTTGCTGTCCTTTCACTGTTCATATTTTTTATCTTCTTTTTCTTAGATCTAAGTCCCTTTAACATTTCATATAATAAGGGCTTGGTGATGATGAACTCCTTGAACTTGACCTTATCTGAGAAGTGCTTTATCTGCCTTTCCATTCTAAATGAAAGCTTTGCTGGATAGAGCAGTCTTGGATGTAGGTCTTTGGATTTCATGACTTGGAATACTTCTTTCCAGGCCCTTCTTGCCTGTAAGGTCTCTTTTGAGAAATCCGCTGACAGTCTGATGGGAACTCCTTTGTAGGTGACTGTCCCCTTATCTCTTGCTGCTTCTAGAATTCTCTCCTTCATTTTAATCCTGGCTAATGTAATTATGATGTGCCTTGGTGTGTTCCTCCTTCGTTCCATCTTCTTTGGGACTCTCTGAGCTTCCTAGACTTCCTGGAAGTCTATTTCCTTTACCAGATTGGGGAAGTTTTCCTTTATTATTTGTTCAAGTAAGTTTTCCACTTGTTGCTCTTCCTCTTCCCCTTCTGGTACCCCTATAATTCGGATGTTGGAATGTTTGAAGATGTCCTGGAGGTTCCTAAGCCTCTCCTCATTTTTTTTTGAATTCTTGTTCCTTTGTTCTTTTCTGTTTGGTCATTTTTTCTTCCTTCTGGTCCACTCAATTGATTTTAGTCCCAGTTTCCTTTCCATCACCATTGGATCTCTGTGCATTTTCCTTCATTTCACTTAGTGTAGCCCTCATTTTTTCATCTAATTTGTGACTATAATCAACCAATTCTGTGAGCATCCTGATCACCAGTGTTTTAAACTGTGCATCTGATAGGTTGGCTATCTCTTGGTTACTTAGAAGTATTGGCTCTGGGGCTTTGATTTGTTCTGATTGAGCCATTTTTGGTCAGGTCGCGCCTGCTACATATGAGGTGCGGAGCCTTAGGTGTTCACCAGGGTGGAGCAACCCAAGTAGCTGGGTTGTGACCCTATATGTGGGGGCGTGGTCAGAGAGGGCCATTGGCATTTTTTTCTGCTCTCAGATTTCAGTCCTCTCTGCTGCTTCCCACAAGCAAATTGGACCCTTCTGGTGCTGGTTCCCAGGTGTGTGGGCCTATGCATCCTCCAGAACTCCGTGGGTCTCTCCAACGAACTCTCTGTGAGCCTGGGGGCCTCTCCTGGCACCTCGCCCCCTGAAAGTTTTTCCAATTGGTGCTTTTCGGTTTTATTTCTCAGCACTGGGGCCATGGTTTGTGCAGTCTGTCTCACTGTCTGTTTTTTCACCTGGTTTATCTGCACATGAATGTGTGACCATGGTCAGCCAGCCACCTTGTGCCCTCACTGGGTCTGCCCATTGCCACCTGTACACCTGGATCAGTCTCGCTGCTTTTCCCTACCGCACCCCCTTTCCACCAGCCATTGACTGTGCCCCTCTTACCGGTCCGGATGGGTGGTTCATTGTTGTCAGACTTCGGTACAGTTCAATTTTCTCTGTTTTGGTTGCATTCTGGTTTATAAATCTTTGTTGTTCATAAACTTGGTTGTGCGAGGAGGTACAGTGTTTCCACCTACACCTCTGTCTTGGCCGGAAGTTGGGTTTTCTATGTACACTGTCATGTCATCTGCAAATAATGACAGTTTTACTTCCTCCTTCCCTGTTTGGATGCCTTTTATTTCTTTTTCTTGTCTGATTGCTATGGCTAGAACTTCCAATACTATGTTGAATAAGAGTGGTGGAAGTGGACATCCTTGTCTTGTTCTTGATCTCAAGGGAAAAGCTTTTAGTTTTTGCCCATTGACTGTGATGCTGGCAGAAGGTTTCTCCTATATGGCCTTTATTATGTTGAGGAATGCTCCCTCTACTCTCACTTTGCTGAGTGTTTTCTTCATAAATGTGTGCTGGATTTTATAAAATGTTCTTTGCATTTATTGATACAATCGTGTGGTTTTTGTCCTTCATTTTATTTACGTGATGTATTACATTTATTGATTTGAGAATATTGTACCAACTTTATGTCCCTGGGTTGATCCCACTTGATTATGGTATATGATCTTTTTAATGTATTACTGCATCCAGATTACCAATATTTTGTTGAGGATTTTAGCATCTATGTTCATTAGAGATATTGGCCTGTAATTTTCTTTCTTTGTTGTGTCTTTACCTGCTTTTGGAATTAGGGTAATGCTGGCCTTTGTAAAAAGAGTTTGGGATTCTTTCCTCTTCATGAGTTTTTTGGAGTAGTTTGAGAAGAATAGGAGTTAGTTCTTCTTTGAATGTTTGGTAAAATCATTCTGTGAAGCCATCCAGTCCAGGGCTTTTGTGTGCCAGGAGGGTTTTTCTTTTTTCTTTTTTTAGATTTTTTTTGAGAGAGGGAAAGAGAAGGAGAAAGAGAGGGAGAGAAACATCAATGTGTGGTTGCCTCTCATGCCCCATACTGGAGACCTGGCCCACAACCCAGGCATGTGCCCCGACTGGACATCGAACTGGTGACCCTTTGGTTCACAGCCCACTCTCAATCCACTGAGCTACACCAGCCAGGGCTGCCAGGAGTTTTTTGATTACTACTTCAATTTTTCCAGTTATTGGTCTATTCAGGCTTTCTGCTTCTTTTCGATTCAGTTTTGGAAGATTGTATGTTTCTAGAAATATATACATTTCACACAGGTTGTCCAATTTCTTGGCATATAAATTGTTCATAGTAATTTCCTGCAATACTTTGTGTTTCTGTGGTATCAGTTGTTACTTCTCTTTTATTTCTGATTTAATTTATTTGGGTCTTCTTTCTTTTTTTCTTGATGAGTCTGGTTGGAGGCTTGTCAATTTTATCTTTTCAAAGAACCCTCTCCTTGTATTCATTGATCTGTTGAATTGTATTTTTTTTTTTAGTCTCTATGTCATTTAATTTTGCTCTGATCTTGATTAGTTCCTTCTTTCTACTCACTCTGGGCTTTGTTTTTTGTTGTTTCTACAGTTCTTGTAGATGTCGGGTTAGGTTGTTTATTTGAGATGTTTCTATCTTTTTTAGGTAAGTCTGTACTGCTAAGAACTTCCCTCTCAGGGCTGCCTTTGTTGTGTCCCATAGGTTTGAATTGTTGTGTGTTCATTTTCATTTGTTTCTAGGTGCTTTTTGATTTCTTCCTTAATTTCATTGTTAACTCATTCATTATTTAATAACATATTATTCAGTCTCCATGTATTTGAATGATATTTGAGTTTTTTCCTTGAGGTTGATTCCTAATTTCAAGCCATTGTGATCCAAGCAGATGCTTGATATGATTTCAGTTTTCTTGAATTCGTTGAGACTTGTTTTGTGCCCTACCATGTAGGCTGTCTTTGATAATGATCTATGTGCATTTCAAATGAATGTATATTTCACTTCTTTGGGGTGAAATGCTCTGTAAATATCAGTTAAGGCCATTTGATCTAGGGTGTCATTCAATGCCACAATATCCTTATTGATTTTTTGTTTGGAAGATCTGTCCATTGTTGACAGTGAGGTGTTAAAATCCCCTATGATGACTGTATTGCTGTTGGTCTCTTTCTTGAAGTCCTCCAGAATTTTTCTTATATACTTAGGCTATCCTATGTTGGGTCCATATATGTTTACAAGAGTTATATCCTCTTGTTGGATAACTTCCTTAAGTATTATGTAGTGACCATCTTCATTTCTTGTTATGGCCTTTGTTTTGAAGTCTACTTTGTCTAATGTAAGTATTGCCACCCCAGCTTTTTTTTTCCTGTCCATTTGCTTGGAATATTTTCTTTCGTCCCTTCTCTTTCAGTCTGTGTTAGTCTTTTGTTCTGAGGTGAGTCTCTTGTAGACAGTATATGTGTGGGTCATGTTTTCTTATCCATTCAGCTACCCTATGTCTTTTTATTGGAGCATTTCATCTGTTTACATTTAAGGTTATTATTGATAGGTATTTATTCATTGCTGCCAGCATTGGTTTTTAAATTGATTTGAGAGAGAGAGAGAGAGAGAGACGGAGAGAGACAGAGAGAAACTTCAATTTGTTGTTCTACTTATTTATGCATTCATTGTTTGCTGCTTGTATGTGCCCTGACTAGAGATCGAACCTGCAGCCTTGGCATATCTGGACGATGCTCTAACCCACTGAGCTACCTGGCCAAGGCATGCCAGCATCTTTTTTTAAAATATATGTTTATTGATTTTAGAGAGAAAGGAAGGGAACGACAGAAAGAGAGAGAGAGAGAGAGAGAGAGAGAAACACTGATTGGTTGCCTCCCATCATGCCCCTGCTGGTCCTCAAACCCACAAGCTAGGTATCTTCTGTGACCAGGGATAGAACCCCCAACCTTTTGGTGTACAGGACAATGCTCTAACGAACTGAGCCACACCGGCAAGTGTGCAGGCATCTTTTTAAAATAACTACCTTTTCTACAGTGACTTGAAATGCTACTTTTGTGAATATTGAGCTTCCATGTGCACTTGAAATTAACATGTACGTCTAGTCTTTCTATTGCATTCCACCAATTGGCTCTCTTTGTCTATTGCTATGCTAGCTAACATCATATTTTTATTACAATACTTTTGTGGTAAATTTTAATAAGGCAAGCTTTGCCATCTTCCCACTCTTCTTTTCTTGACTCTTCTTTTTCTTAACTATTCTTTTTTTTAACTATTCTTGAATGTGAATTGTTTCATATGAACCTTAAAATAATTTTATCCATGTCTATGGAAAACTCCATTAGATTTCTGATTAGCATTGCACAGCATTTACATATTAATTTAGGGTTTGGGAAGCTTGACAAAATTTTGATGAGGACATGCAGTACATATAGCATATATTATATAATACTGCAAACAGGGTCTGAGGTCACACCCCATAATGGAACACTTGGGTGTTTGTTCAGGAAGATGTGTGCACATTCACACTTAGTGGGGTTACATAAAGACTATGTTTAATCTCATGTTAGTTCAGATCAGGTTTTGCCACTAGATGAGTTTGTACTTGTAGAAATCATTTACCCATTTTATTAATGGGTTCTTCCTTTTTAAAATCAATATCGATTTTCCTGTAATGTTTTTGGCCTTGAGTGATGCTTTTTCTGACATTCATATTGCTGCTCTTGCTTTCTGTTTGTGTGTGCCAGGTACAATATCCCTTCAGGTTTCTTCAATTTTCCCCCTTTCTCTGTCACCTAGTTTTAGATGTCTCTCGTAAAAATCCCATAGCTGGATTTATGCTTTTCTACACAATTGGCAGTGACATCTTTAGAGCACTTTTCCACTCCAGGGTTCCCCGCCCTCCTAGCCCTAAAATGGAAGCTTTGGCTTTGGAACATGTCTAAGTCTAATTCTTCCTCTGATCCCTAACCCTTAACTTCTGGGTTTTGCTGAAACAGTAATTTTTGTTTCTTTTTAAATTCCAGGCTATCACTATCTTGTCTTTAGAGTCGGTTACTTATGTTTCAGGAATGCTAAAGTAACACTTGAGATTACAAACTCCCAATCACAGTGTCTCTGTCAGCTTATGTTTCACTATATATGTTACAAACTTGTGGCCCGTCGCCCTTTACCCTTCCTTTGCGTTCCCTACCTTGAACCCTTGTAGTCGTTTCCTTCAAGTACTTCTTTGTTCTCTTCTGATAAAGGTACAGGGGTTAGATGTACTCTAGTGATCAAAAATGTCTTTCTTTGGCCACCATAGATATGTATTGTTTTGGCTGGGCATGGAGCCTTTGGATCTTAGGCCTTTCTTCTCAGTGTTTCATAGGTACTGCGAGCTACTACTGTCTTCTTGCTTCCAGAGTGTGGAACAAGCCCATCACCATTCTGACCTTCTTTCTGTTGTAAGCAGCCTCATCCTTGTCTTTGGAAGCTGGCAAGCGTTTTTCTTCCTTCTTGGAATTTGGGCACTTCACCAGCATCTGGATAGAGTCAGAGGAGGCCTGCTATGTATGTGTTGTTTGTTAAATAATGCCATCTACGAGTTGGTGGGTCATTTCTTCACCTCATGGACCTTCTCCTTCATGCCTGTACGACTATACTGTCTCCTCCTTATCCCCCTTTCCCCCCTGCATTTCCCAGTATGTATATATTAGGTCTCCAGGTCTCTCGACTTTTTCACTTGAATCATGATGAAGCTTTAGCTCTGTGCCTTGAAGGGGTTTTTCTAGAGTTTTTCTTTCAAACCATTATTTTGGTCTTCTCCATTTTACCTATTCAGTAGTATGACCTCCATTTTATCTGCTTTGTTTTAATGCTCTGATTACTGTTTTAGAAAGACCACTCTGGCAGCTGTCAGGAGAGAGTAGAAAGGGGCGAATAGGAAGAGGGACTGGTTAGATGGCAGATTCAGTTGAGAGACAGGGTGACAAAGTGCAAATGAGAGAGGTGGTGGGATTAAAGTATGTCCTGCATGCAGAAGCCATGGCGCTTAGCAAAGGTTTGGCCCTGGGAGTTGAGAAAGCGGGAGACAGCAAGGACATCTCTCAAGTTTCTGGCTTAAGCAACTGAACAGATACACTGTTAACTCACATGAGGAACAGAGGAAGAGGTCATATCTAGATGAGCTCCCAGGCTCCCCTTTTGGACCCTTTCGGTTTGCAGTCCACCCTGAGACATCCACGGAGGGGCAGTGACGTCCAAATGAGGCCTAGGGTTTGCTTCCCCTTTAGCTCTGAGGGACAACATACAGTGAACTCCATGGAAATGCTGCTTAGGGATGGCACTTGCCTGCAAGTGACAACACATTATACAAATCCAAGTTGATTTGTTTCACGTAATAGAGTTTGAAAGCCACTGGGTCTTACTGTTGCTTTGTCCACATCACATTTGAGTTGGAAAAAAGGTCAAGAGAAGGGACAGACTTCTCCTGATGTTCCAAAGGCCAGAACTGGAGAAAATCAAGCATCGCATTGTTTCCTCTGTATAACATACACAACATACCTATTCCAAAAATATTTTTTCTAAAATCTACATAGGCTTAGCTGTAGAATCTTGGCCATTTACTAACCCTTTTGTCATTGTCTATAAAAATAACAATGATCATGGTAAACTATATTGTTTGTGGGAGAAAAACTAGCACGAATATAACCCTGGCTGGTGTGGCTCAGTAGATTGAGCGCCAGACTGCAAACTAAAGGGTCGCTGGTTTGATTCCCAGTCAGGGCACATGCCTGGGTTGCGGGGCAGGACCCCAGTGGGGGGCATGAGAGGCAACCACACATTGATGTTTCTCTCCCTTTCTTTCTCCTTTCCCTTCCCCGTTGTCTAAAAATAAATTAAAAAATCTTTTTAAAAAGAGTATGAATAATTTTTAAAAACCAACCATTTCATGTTGGTAGCATGAATATAGATTAAGAGTGTGGAAACTCTAGCTTTGGACCTGGGCTTCAAATTTTGGTTTGTTCACTCCCTGGCTGTAGGGCTTTGGGCAACTATCTAGTCCTGACTGTGCCTGTTTTCTCATAGAAAGTGGCAGTAGTAATAGTGCCTAATTGATAGGGTGGATGTGAATATAAAATAAGCTAATATTTGCAAAGGGCTCAGAATACCTCCTGGCACTTAGTACTATGGCAATATTGTCTCATATTCTTATTGTATATATTAAAAGCTAAGACCTTGTCATAGTACCTGGCGCATAGTAAGTATTACTTTTAGAGTCTGCCCAGCAATTTTGTGAGACAGTTACCTAATATAAAAGACAGTCCAATAGAAAAAGTGATCAATAAAATATATTTTTTTAAAAAGCATTATTTATGGCTCTTTTTTTTTTTCCATGGTTTAGATGACATGGAAAGAGAGGGTGGGAGTCGCTCATTGTCTTGTGGTAGCCTGGTGTTGGTAGGAGAGGAACCGCGCCCGGAGATCTGGAGTTCTCATCCCCATTCTCACATTGTTTCATTCCGTGTGTCCAGGCCCACTGCTGGAAGACTGGGACATAATCAGCCCCAAGGATGTCATCGGCTCCGACGTGCTGCTGGCTGAGAAACGGTCGTCACTGACCACGGCTGCCCTGCCCTTTACTCAGTCCATCCTCTCTCAGGTGGTTTCAGGGGCCCCCCGGGGCCCTTCTGTGGTTGTAGGGCAGGGCCTACCTGGCTCCTCTCATTCTGAGCCTGCTGGTTGGCACCTGCCCCTAGCCTGCCCACCTGACAAGTGGCCTCCCCCGCTCCTTCACAGGTGGGCCGCACCTTGTCTAAGGTCCAGCAGGTGCTAAGTTGGTCATATGGGGAGGATGTCAAGCCCTTCAAGCCACCCCTGAGTGACGCTGAGTTCCACACATACCTGAACCACGAGGGCCAGCTTTCCCGCCCCGAGGAGCTGCGCCTGCGGATCTATCATGGCGGTGTGGAGCCCTCCCTGCGAAAGGTGAGCTTCCTTAGCCACTCATTGGACCCATCACTCCCGCAGTCACGAGTAACTCATGAGACACATGCAGTGGACCACGCGGTCGTGGGATGGAGTGGTGATGGTCCAGTGCAGCAGGCTCTCCTTTACCAGGCGCTAGGAGTCAGAGGTGAAAGGCAGATCTTTCTGAAGGAGGACAAAGGTCCAGGGCAGGTGGGCAGGTGGTGACAGATGTACCCTGGGGTGTGGCGGCTCATCTGTAGGACCTCAGCCTCATCCTTTTTGTCCCTGGCCAGGTGGTGTGGAGGTACTTGCTGAATGTGTACCCAGACGGGCTGACAGGCCGTGAACGGATGGACTACATGAAACGCAAGAGTCGGGAGTATGAGCAGCTTAAGAGTGAGTGGGCTCAGCGAGCAAGCCCCGAGGACCTGGAATTCATCCGCAGCACTGTCCTCAAGGATGTGCTGCGTACCGACCGGGCCCACCCCTACTATGCAGGGCCCGAGGATGGCCCACACCTGCGGGCACTGCACGACCTGCTCACCACCTATGCCGTTACCCACCCACAGGTGTCCTACTGCCAGGGCATGAGTGACCTTGCCTCACCCATCCTTGCTGTCATGGACCATGAAGGCCATGCCTTTGTCTGCTTTTGTGGCATCATGAAGCGCTTAGCTGCAAACTTCCATCCTGATGGCCGTGCCATGGCCACCAAGTTCGCCCACCTGAAGTTGCTGCTGCGACACGCTGACCCCGACTTCTACCAGTATCTGCAAGAAGCTGGGGCTGATGACCTCTTCTTCTGTTACCGCTGGCTGCTGCTCGAGCTCAAGCGCGAGTTCGCCTTCGATGACGCCCTCCGCATGCTTGAGGTCACCTGGAGTTCACTGCCCCCAGATCCTCCTGAACATGAGGTAGAGCTCGTTGGACCCCCCGGCCAAGGGACAGACACTGGCTTCGGTAGCCACAGGGGGCGGCCCGTACGACAGAGGCACATGTTAAGGCCTGCCGGTGGGGGAGGCAGCGCTTTTGAAGATGCAGTTGACCACTTGGCCATGACCGGCCAGGGGCCTGGTGGTGGGGGGCGTCTCCTAAGACAGGCCAGTCTGGATGACCTCCAGCAACTCAGGGATAACACCAGACCCAGGAGGGACCCCCTGGTCCAGCTGCCCCATCCCATTTCCCTCATCAGCTCCAAGTCCCTTTCCGAGCCCTTGCTCAACTCCTCAGACCCACTGCTCTCCTCCTCTTCCCGCCCTGACTCCCCATCCTCCTCATCTCCTCCATCCTCCCAGGAGGCCTCTCCTGCTGGTGATGCAGCTGCAGGATCCCCCTTGATGCCAGAGGCGGGCTCCCCACAAGACCCTGGGAAGTCCCTGCCACCCCAACACCCATTGGGCTTGCCCCCGCCCCAGGAGTTTGGCCGGGGAAACCCATTCATGCTGTTTCTCTGCCTCGCCATCCTTCTGGAGCACCGTGACCACATCATGCGCAATGGGCTGGATTACAACGAGCTGGCCATGCACTTTGACCGCCTCGTGCGAAAACACCACCTGGGGCGCGTCCTACGCAGGGCCAAGGCTCTCTTTGCTGATTACCTGCAGTCCGAAGTGTGGGACTCAGAGGAGGGGGCTGAGGCTACAGCCTCATCTTGATTAGGCTCCCTCCAGCCCACCGTCAGCCCCGCCACATCTGCATTCTTTGCCATGAGGGCCTCCACGTGAGACCCCACCTCCCCGCCTGCCAGCCCTAGACCTGATGGAGTATGAGAGCCTCTCTCTGCGGGTCTGAGAGTACAGGGCTCTACTTCGGCACCATCCCATTGAGACTACAGCCTCTTTTCTGTTTTTGTTGCTTTGTTTTTAACAACTGTAATTTGCACACACGAAGGTCACTGTGGTCTATTTATTTCTCTGCCCTCTTTCTGGTTTTTGTTGTGAGTGGAGTTCTCAGAGGCTTTTCAAATGATGGAGCGGAAATAGTTCCCTTGGTGGAGGGCGGGTCATGCAGAGCCTTCTTCCCCAGTGGTGGGAGAGTGGATGCTGAGAATTGGTTCTACAAGGTGAGCCCAGGGCAAGGATTGCTTGAGGAAGCCTTAAGGCTGTGGTGCAGTACGTCTGTCTGCCCATAGGGATCTGGATTGGGGCTGTGAATATGTGCTTTCAGGACAAGCACCTGAATGAGGAATGAGAGAGATCCTGGCTCGAAAAGGGCAAGATTCATCCCAAAGACTGGGAAGTATGGGCTACTTCGAAACATTCGGCCAACCCCCTCTAGCTTTCCACACGTCATTGGTTCCAGGATCTAGACCCTTCCTTGTGAGTCTTCTGCAGTAATGCTGGCAGTCCTAGGCAGGGGCTTAAGGCTCCTATTCTTGTCACTTGCTTTAGGGCCAGCTTGAGGGGCTGTAGCCTTACCATGCCTAAGGCCCTAAGCCCTAAGCTGGATTTCCAGCTCACAGGTATCTGTATTAACTGTTTCACCAACACATTCCTTTTATTTGCCTTCTCCATCCCACTGCTGTGGACAAACAAATCAAGCATCAATAAAGCCCAGGCCCTAGAAGAAGTTATTTAGAAGTTAATCACTAAAAGAAAGTCCTTTTTCCCACTTACATTCTCCGAAGGTGGATTGTGTCACAGGTCAGATGCTGTTGTCCACAAGGATGTGGCAAACCACAGGTAGGGTAACTGGGGTCCTACAGTGGTGGCCTTGCTGTGCTAGGTTCTGGCCAGAAATTGCTGCACAGGGCAATGTTAACAGAGATGAGGGGCATTATGGCAGTCATCTTCTTATCTGTCTCCCCAAGAATACCATGTAAAGCTGGAACTAACTCTTAAAAGGCTCCCATCACACCCCAATATTGGAGGGGAAGCTGACCATTCCTCAGATAAGGGCTCAGTCACTGGAAGAGCAGGACGAGACCATTCTGTGTCTGGGGTGCTCCAAGGCTGTGGGTCTATAAGTACATACAAGGGGCACAGGTAGCCCCATATACATATACCAAGGAGCATCCAAGATATTGAGGTATCTGGCCCTCTGAGGGCCTGAAGTCTTCCCCACCTTCGGTAACCAGCTGACACCCTCCTGAGTGCATTCTGTGGTTAATGACCGCATATATTTGAGGGGCAATACAAGTCAATTCTGTGTATGGCAACTTGGGACCTCTGAGAACCAGAGGACTCCTTTCTGTGAATAGGAGGCTGAGATAACCCTGAAAGGAAGAAAACTCTGTTAGTCCCTGAGGATACCTAACTGGGGCATCTGCTGCCCGCCAAGATGGCAAACAACACAAACCACCAATTCCCTTGCCCAGAAGGAATCCTGGAGAAACCACAGAGGGAAACAGAAGTTCCAGAAACTAGCACAGCAATGAAGACCTATAGGGAAATGGAAGACTGTCTTTAACTGGCCGGTATTTTGAGTGGTAGATGGCTGGAGGTAGCAAATACAGGATAGGTTAGAGATTTAAGTTCTGGCTCTTACCTCTCCCCCGTGTTGCCTTGAGAAGGCCCTTGTCTGCCCCATCACTGCAGAAATCATCCCAGCCACGAGTACAGGTGTCTGAAGGACTAGTGTCAGGGCACCAAACACCCTGCTGGTGGTGACACCTAGGGAGATGGCCTCATCTGAGGGTTTAAAGATGAAACCCCTGCCATAGGAATTGTCAGGTGGTGTGATAGCAGGTGGGACTGGGAGCTCTGTTTCTGTGGTACCTGGGACTGTCCGATCTCTGGCTTATCTCCCCACACATCCCCTAATCCCTTGAAGTCCAGGCGATTGAGCAGAGTTGAGTCTGGCCTTCAGCTTTCCCTTAATATGTTTTACCAGCCAGAAGAGCTAGCTGCTCACATCAGGGAAGTATGCGCTCGGCACCAAAATAACTAGACACTAGGACAGTATTACTACCTCCAGAGAAAAATAAACTGGATGTATTATATATTACTGCATAACAAATTAGCCCCCAAACTTAGTAGCTTAAAACAATAAATCAATGTTCTCAGTTTCTGAAGGTCAGGAATTTGGGGGCAGTTGAGCCCAGTGGTCCAGGGTCTCTTCTGGGGTTTCAATCAAGTTGTGAGCCAAGACTGCAGTCAGCTGAAGGCCTGACTTGCCTGAAGGGCCCACTTTGAACATGGCACACTTATGGGACTGTTGGTAAGAGACCTGAGCCTTTCTTTCCACGGACCTCCTCACAGCATGTGGTCCCAATAAACAGGTGAGAGACTATAACAAAGACAGAACCACAGTGTCTATTATAACTTAACCTCAGAAGTGACATTCCGTCACTTCTGCTGTGATGTTTTCTTGGTCACACAGACCAACCCTAGTGCAACATTGGAGGGAACTATACAGGAGGCACGGATTGTCAGGTGCTATATTGGAGGCTGCCTTCCACACTGCGTGGCATACAATATCTAAAGCAGAAGTATTGAGACAGATGAATAATTTTAAACAAGTATAATAGATAATATGAGAAAGATAAAACAGAAACACAAGACATAAAAAAGACCCAAAGAAAATAATAGGGATGAGTATGATGGTAGAAAAAAAAGGAACAAAAAACCACTGTAAATGGAGAATATGAAATGAGATGGCAGAAGTGTTTTTTCTTTTTGAGAAGACTTTATTTATTTTTAGACAGAGCGGAAGGAAGGGAGAAAGAGGGAGAGAAACATCAGTGTGTGGTTGCCTCTTGCACAACCCCTACTGGGTACCTGGCCTGCAACCCAGGCATAAGCCCTGATCTGGGGCTTGAACCGAAGACCCTTTGGTTCTCAGGCTGGTGCTCAATCCACTGAGACACACCAGCCAGGGCTGATGTCAGAAATTTTAACAGTAATTACAAAAATAGAGCACAGAGACCCCCTCATTAGATTTTTTAAAAGGTCCAGCGGTATACACACACATACAAAGATTTAGAAATGTTGAAAATGAAAGAATGAAGAAAGGCTACAGCAAGGGATTTGTAATTGGACCAAGGGGCCCCTGAAAATCAACAAGAAAAGAAATATTGGAATATGGGAACTGGCCTAATAGGAATATAGATATGAACAAGCAATTTCATGAAGAAACCCCAAATCAAACAAACACATGAAAAGTACTCAAAATCATTATCAATCATTTTGAAATACAAGTTTAAAAATTATGAAACTTGCACCAGATAGACTGGAAATTTTTATTTATTTATTTATTTATTTATTCTCAGTGCAGTGTCGGAAAGGAGACAGGAATGAAGGGGGTGTGTAAGACAGAGGGTGAAAGAAGGAGAAGAAAGGAGAGGGGGAGAGAGTGAAGAGCGAGGGGCAACTGAATGAGCGGGAGGAGAGGAGCGGAAAGGATGGGCAGAGGGAGTGGGAGCTAAACTGGAAAATTTTAGAATGCTGGGTAATGCTAAGTGTTGACAGAGACAAGGGCATGTAAGCACCTGCATACGTTGTTCCATGCATTGCAGATAACAATCTGGCACTGCTTACAAAAATTAAATGTGTACATCCCCTATGCCCCAGCTTATTCTTCTCTGAGTACACATCCAAAAGAAAATTTCACACTAGCCCATAAGGGAGCATTTACAAGGCATTATTTATTGCAATGGGGGTGTTGGAGGCAGCCCAGTGTCTCTTGTTGGGAACACCCAGGGATAAAATGATGCAGTGGATGTACACGTTGAAGTTTACTGCAACCATTAGAAGCAACAGATAGATTAGATGCACCCATGACAACACAGAGAAATCTTAACATAATGCTGGTTGGAGAAAAACCCCAAAATATAACTGCCATTTACTTTCATTAAAAGCATGGACAAAATGTGGATATCATATGATATAACAAAAAAGATACACATTAAACCCAATAAATTGATGAACTGTGGGAGGAAGAAAATTATATTCGGGTGCAGGAATAAAAGAATAAAATGAGGAGATTTGCATGGAACAAAAATGATGTATCATGAACATGTTGAATATGATCAGAGGGCAGACACTTTGAAAAGCAAACAAGTACCCCCTTTTTTTTGCATGAGGCTCAGATTCTCTGAGGGCTATCCAAGACCACCAGTATGTGTATGTGGACAATGAAATCTGTTCACATCCGTCCTGGTGCATATGACACTGTACTCTGAAAGGTAACAAATCTAGTCTGTATTTTGGGAGATGGGGCTGACCCTTAGAAAACTACACAAGTCCGTTCTATGGATGAGAAATGTAGCCTTTGAGGGCAAACTAAGCCATTCCTCCTGGATGGACAGCTCAGAAATAAATTCTGTCAAATCCATTCACTGCAAAGGTAGCTAAGACACTCTGAAGGCTGCACAAGACCAAATTGTGGGTAGTGGACTCAGGCACACCTTGATTTGCGTAAGTCTACTGTGTACTGTCAAAGTTATTTCTGTGGATCAAGGGCTCAGTAACCCTGAGTGACAGCAAAAAATTGTTTTGTGGACTGGGATTTACTTCCTTTGGAGATTGGAGCATCCACTTTTGTGGAAGGTATCTCATGCAGTCTACTAGTGGAGAAATCAAAAGACTGTCTTCAGGAGACTGTCAGATAAAGATGAGGGCTGAAGTCAGAAATGAAAAGGAATGATGCCAGGAAAAAGGGTACCATGACAGGCGGCTAGATGTTAGGTACACAGAATAAAAAGTAGAGATCCGGATTAGACACTGAGAAAATGTAGAGTCTAACGTTAAGAACTATGAAGGGTCAGGGAAAGTCGGGGGTTAAATATCGGGCCCTTGGGGCATAAACCATAGGGCCCTCAAAGGATATGAGGTTAGAGGGCTAGAAGGAGGTTATCAGAGGGCGATAATGTCATCAGAGACCTAGAAAAAGACGACCGAGATCCTGAGAAAGTCGTCAGAATCGATAGGAAAATGACGTCAAAGCAGTGAGGGCAAGAACAGAAAGGGATGTGCGAGAGAAAAGATTCATGCTCATAAGGGATGAAAATGGCTGGGGCCGGAGGGATGCTTATGTCATACTGCACCGACCACACAAAGCTCGCTTTGGTTCCAGAAGCATAATGAACACTTCGCTTCCTTTGCTCGGCGGTCCTTTCCTTCCACCCCGCCTCTCGCTGGCTTCAGCCAATCGGCGCGCTTGGGGGACGTTCCGTGACGTGTATGATACGTACACTTTATTAAGCCTCTTCCCGCGCCCCAACCTCCTCAGTCGATCTCCTCTTCAACGGTTGCCGTCCGTCTGACTCTTCTACCTAATTTCTAGGTAAGCGTTGTCTGACTTAAGGAACCTCTCCTCGCCTCTGGTGTGCGCCGCGCCGTTCTTGAGCAAGGCGCGCGAGTGGGAAGAGAAGCGGCTTCAGACTCCTAGGGTTGGGCTTCTCTGGGGCGGGCGGGTACCGTGCTCTGAGGTTAAACTTTGGGTTTGGTGGGAAGCTGGCACAGTGTACCCAAGCACCAGGAGTGCCAGGAGGGGCTGATGGCATTGGTGGCGGGAGTGATCATGCGGTGGCCGAGACTTGCGGGGTGGGGGTGGGGGGGTGCTTTTCCCACGTGACTACCGCCATCTTGTTCTGCGGGAACAGAGTGAACGTGTGGGTGTTCTGGGCCTGCGCGGCGTCACAAAATGACTGGCGTGTTGGCAGGGGATGTGGGCATGCGCGGAGGAGGCCCTCAAATGGTTACTTCTCTGAGCCTGCCCCGCGGATTTCCGTCTTCTTGGTCCTGCCTTTTCGTTTTCCCCTTAGTTACTTAGTGTCTGTTTTCTGTTGTCTCCTTTCCTATTTATCCTTCCTTCAACCTCTCCCTCCCACTGTTCTCCCACCCTTTTCCACATTCTCGTAGGACTCAAGTTCACTGCCATGTCCTCTGAAGAAGGGAAGCTCTTTGTTGGAGGGCTCAACTTCAACACCGATGAGCAAGCTCTGGAAGATCACTTCAGCAGCTTCGGGCCAATTTCTGAGGGTGAGACATGGGCCAGACTCATAATGGGTGGGTACGGTTAGAGGAAGTCCGGGGACCCCAGGCTTTGGAGAATCTGATAACTTTTCATTGAGGCTTAGTGGGAGGGGTCCATTCTCTACCTGATACTTGTCGATTTTCCTCACATCTATCTTCTCTCTCTCTTCCCCAGTGGTCGTTGTCAAGGACCGAGAGACTCAGCGATCCCGAGGTTTTGGCTTCATTACCTTCACCAATCCAGAGCATGCTTCAGATGCCATGAGAGCCATGAATGGAGAGGTGAGGCCTTCTACCTGCATTAGGGCCCTGCCCCCATCTCTGCCACTTCCACTGTTCTTTCTGTTTTTCCCTCTGTGTCTGCTAGGGGCAGCGCGGCCACCAAACCCCACGGTGCCCACTCACAGGAGCGTGACTGCCTTCTGTTCTAGGGGGTGGAGGGCAGCGGCAGACAGAGCCGGGCTGCCTGGGAGGCGACGACTGGTCCTGCATGAGGCCGAGAAGCCACCCGTGGATGGTTGACCTTGACCTGCCCTGGGCTTAGGTAGTAGAGTCTGCAGACCTGTGGGCCTGGCCCGGAGAGGACCTCGTGAGTCTTCTGGGATGGACTCTGAAGCCTCAAACCAAGAGAGGTGTCTGTCTAGCCCTTGTAGTTGGGCAGCTTAGAGGAGTGGGGAGGAGAGCTCACCTGAGATCAGTCAAGATGTAAGTAGTAGGAGGGGAACACGGTGGATTCAGGTCATTTTGTGGGATTCTGTAGCTCCTGATAAGGCCATTCTGGTCCAAGGAGCTTGTTGTGAACATGGCACCCAGAATCTGGTGCCCAGCAGGAGTTTCTGGGCTCTTTTGCCCACCTGCCCTGCCCATTCTTTCCTCACCATTTCCCTGGGTGACCACCAAGCCATCCTCTTTGTGTCTCCTCACACCTTAGTCTCTGGATGGCCGCCAGATCCGTGTGGACCACGCGGGCAAGTCGGCCCGTGGAACCAGAGGGGGTTCCTTTGGGGCCCGTGGGCGTGGTCGAAGCTACTCCAGAGGTGAGTACAATGGTAAGTTTGATCACACACAGGGTCTGAGGGAAAACCAACTGTTACTAATGTGTCTCAGGACAATTGCAATTTAAAATAATCATTTTGTTTGTTGTAGGTGGTGGGGACCAGGGCTATGGGAGTGGCAGGTACGACAGTCGACCTGGAGGATATGGATATGGATACGGATATGGAAGGTCCAGAGACTATGGTGGCAGGTGGGTAACCAAGGAGTTTGGAGCACTCTGGTGGTACTGCCTTTCTCTTTAAGAACCAGGCTGCTGGGGGGGGTGGTGAGTGTGTATATATATATATATATATTTCACTATGCTGTTACTAGTGTTTGTTTTACAAACTGTAATGAAACTATAAAAGAAGTATAATGTTTTGAGTTATGTGTAATGCATTGACAAATTGTAAGGTGCTGTAATTGCCATATGCGATGATGTGTGTTGTACTGTGTTGGTTAATTGTCTATTGCAGTAAAGTTTAGTATGATTTAATGTGTGATACAAATTATAAGCCATATAATTATGTGATTTCTACATAATGTTCATGTGCTTCATATGTCCTGTTTTACAGGTATTAAAGTTCATAATATATAATGTGATGAAATATGTAAATGTATTTCACTATTATCTGGGAATATCTGATACATCCCTGCAACTGTTTTTTCCCCAGAAGCCAGGGTGGTTATGACCGCTACGCAGGAGGAAATTACAGAGACAATTATGACAACTGAGATGAGGCATGCGCACCTAATGTAGGTGAGGCTTGTAGGCTGCCACTGAACAGACCCTGTTGTGTTCCCTCACCTTTACCCTGCCTGCATGTATGTCGCCTGGCCCACCTGACACCATTCCTAGGCCTCCCTTGATCTCAGGTGCCTGTCAGGGCTGTTCTGCCTTCCAGGGTATATGGGGAGGGGTATCAGAAAACCTGTCCCCCTGTAACCTGCTGGACATGGAGATGAGGGTGTGTACTTGTGAAGTCCTCAGTATCCTTAACCCCAGGAGGTGAGCGTGTCAACTTGTTCCTTCCTGGCATCACAATTCTTCCTCTTCTTACTGTTCTCAGATACACAAGGAATAAAACTTCTGATCCAGGATCGTCCTTCCAATGGCTGTATTTATAGAGTTTTGGAGCTACACTGAAACACCTGTTTTAGTACATAAACATATTTTTGAATTGAGCTCCCAAGGTAGCTTGTTGAAGACCTTTTAGAAAGCTCCGTGTGTTTTTATTTTTAGTTTTTTTTCTCCCGTTTCAAGACAAATTCTGAGGCATTTAGTTTGTGCTTTCAGGATTGGTTCTGGCAAAAAAAAAAATTAATAATGTTTGACCAGACTTTTTTTTCCCAGAAATCATGTGCATTTAGGGACATTTTAAAAACTTAGTGTTTACCATGTTTAGGAAGCAATTTCCAAATGTAACTATAAGAAATTAAGAACATGATTACTTAGAGGTGGTGTTTTTTATTGAAATCACTGACCTGATATATAGATGTTTCTTAAAATACTTGTGAATGTCATATTTTTTTAATACTGGAAGAAAAAATATTCTGTTGTGTTTTCATGTAGCATTTAGGATGTCCTTCATGGAGCTGATTAAAAAGATGAAACCTGAAAAACAAATCGATATTGATAGTGCTTTATCCTAACTCAACCCAGTTTGTAATTTATGAATAGGGAAGATCATTGGGAAGAGGGGCTTTGAGCAAAGAATTTAGTTGAGGGGTGGGGTGGGCAAGGACTGCCAAAAGTTTAAAGTTCGGGACTGATTTGGGTCTATGCAGGCACACCATAGACATACTGTGGGTTCATTCTACACCACGGCAGTAGTAGGGCAAGTCTCACTATTAAGTGAGTCACAGCCTTTTTGCTCGTGGAAAAGGGCTTTGCCTTCCATTTTGTTTAATAAAAAAAAAAATGTGTCAAGTGCAATAGAGCAGGGTATGCTTGAGGTGAAGTACCCTAACTGGAATTGGGTTTCTTTAGGGTCCCATTGTCTTGATCGCGTCAGCATTTCCTGCTGAGGGTAAAACACGTTTAATAGGCATATATAGCAATTGAGAACAGTTGGCCACACCCTCCATCACAGGGTCAGTAAGGTGGTGGCAGAGGCCTGGTCTATTTTTGTGCTTCTAATGTGAGTTCCTCAATTCTACTCCCTTTAAGTCAGGATTCTGGTGGCTGCATTGGATGGAGTCCCATAGGGTTTAGCCTTTCATCCCAAATTTCTAGTCAGTTATGTCCATGGCTTCCACCTGGCTTATGTTGAGCTAAGTACCAATATATCAAAAGTTTCAAAACAACCTAAACTGCCTTATTTTCTCACTACTGGGACTTAACATTAATAGACTGATTATGTTCCCTCAAAATGGGTTGGAACCCTCCCTGATAACGATAGTATTAGGAAGAGAGGCCTTGCGGGGTAACTTGGATTAAATGAGGTCATGAGGTTGTGGCCCTCATGATGTTAGAGAGCGCTCACTTCCCTGCTGTGTTCCACCACGTGAGGACAAGGCATTCTGGAAGAGGGCCCTCACCAGAGCTGAACCAGCCCGGTATCTAACTTCCAGCCTTCGTAACTGAGAAATTTCTGTGTATAAGCCACCCAGTCTGGTAGCAAACTAGACTGACAACATGGGTCCGTGTATTGTGAGTACCAGTGTTGGCAGCCTGCTTCCAGGTCTACCAGCTAGTTGGGACAGGCCCCGAGAACCCTTCCTCCCATCCAGGTGGTCCAGAGAAGGGCCTTGTGTGCTGGGCCTTCAGGGAGCCATGGCAGTGGATCACTATTACTGCTTTGTGAGGGGGTGAGGAGGGGCTTCTCTGCTTCTTACACCTGAGGGAGAAAAAATGTCCTCACCACCAGTGTGGCCTAAGGATAGAATCCCATAGTCAACTACAAAGTTCCTGCAACAGAATGATCCCCTAGGTGACATCAATAAAGATCATGAGTAGCCTCCTATATCTTGAATGACACCTTGGTCAGTTCTGCTCTCCTGGTTTAAGGTGCTTTGTAGTCCAGCCCAGGGACACCCAATCTCTTATTTATTTGCTCTAAGGAAAGGGTCCTAGAGAACAGTCGGGGTTTTTGGCAGTGAAATTGCTGATACATAAAATTTCCTGACAAAAATACCCGTTTGTCCTCTGCTTCCGTTTAACCAAGGTCTCACCAATGTGCATGTTTCCCAAGAACCCACCAGAACCAGAAACTCCCAAACACTCGCCTTGGGAACCTGTATCCCAAGGCCTGTGAAGACTAGATTCCTGGCCTGCAAATAAGTTTTTAAAATATGTTTATTGATTTTAGAGAGACATCGATCGGTTGCCTCCCATACCCACCCTGGCCGGGAATTGAACCTCCAACCTTTTGGTGTACGGGACAACGCTCCAATCGACTGGGCCCCACCGGTGAGGGCTGCAAATACTTTTCAAGCCCAGGATCATGCTTTTACCAAAAGCTATCTACAAACATCCCGTAGACAACCCCTGCACTTCAAGTTCCAGAGAAAATCCCAAGCCCTGCCCCTCCCAACCCAGGCAAACTGAATCACTGTTGCCTTAGGTTCAGCATGTATAAAAGGAATAGTGCCCACCTGATGGCTGGGTCAAGAGTGTTAAAGGCAACATGTATAGAACATATAGAACAGGGCAAGTCCCTGATACCCCCATACCCTTTCCCCCCATTGTAGATGTAGGGGTGTAGAAAACTTTCTCAAATAGCCTTTTAAATAAAAATGCTGTGAATACTTAAGGTATGTCAAAAAACATTGGACAAAGATCAGTAGCCAGTGTTCTTATGACTCCTCTGCTTATCAAGACAAAACATTCCCGATCCTGCCCTGGTGGTGTGGCTCGGTGGATTGAGTGCCAGCTTGGGGTCACGGGTTCAATTCCAGGTCAGGGTACATGCCTGGGTTGCAGGTTAGGGGTATGCAAGGCATATTGCTGTTTCTCTCACTTTCTTCCTCCCTTTCCCTCTCTAAGATCTTCTTTTTAAAAAAAACCAGGCCAGGTCCCTGCCCAGCTGCATACCTCTGCTATCCCCCACCCCTCCCCAGGCTAACATAAGGACCATGATCCCTTGTAATTCATCGTGTTCCAAGATCTGGAAAACCAGAAGGGTTTTTGTTTCTTTTTTTAATTTGGTGACAGGCCTGGCCTGAAGCTTTTTATAATCTTTATTTTTCCCACTTAGTGTAGAATACACATACAATATACTGGAGAAATGTTAGTGGTTATGGAAAGTCTCCCTAGAACCTGTGTGGGGTTGGGGGGGACTTCAACATAGAGTGAATACACAAAGAAAATTAAGGTTTCTAAATTGTTACACATAATCTGTGCATCCCTGACCAGTGTGGCTCAACTGGGTGTCTTACTGCAAAGTGAAAGGCTGCCAGTTTGATTCCCTGTCAGGGCACATGCCTGGGTTGTGGGTTCAGTGGGGCACATATGTGAGGCAACCAACTGATGTTGCCCTCTCTCTCCCTCTCTCTAGAAATAAAATCTTTGTTTTTTTTAAAAAGATTTATTTTTTAGAGAGAGGGGAAGGGAGGGAGAAAGGGAGAAAAACATCCATGTGTGGTTGCCTCTTGCACGTCCCCTACCAGGAATCGGGCCTGCAACCCAGGCATGTTCCCTCACTGGGAATGGCACCTGTGACACTGGTTCGCAGGCTAGCATTCAATCCACTGAGCCATACCAGGCAGGGCTAAAATCTTTTTTTTTAAGTGAAAAAGATCTTAAGACACTTATTTTTTAAAAAAAACGTGGCATTGTTCTGCATAGACATTTCTAATACGCCATCAAGTCAGATTTTTAAACTCAATTTTAAACTTTCTGTGAGCAAAACTCACCTCTGAAAGTTTACTCTGTCTAGTTCTTAGTTTTCCAAGCCCAGAATTTGTGACCTATTTTTAACTTTATGACTGCAGTCCATGGTAATAAGTACATTTTTCTTCATTGGGGTACAGCCCACCCATTTGTGTACGTGGAAGAGTGCTTTCATGAATGACGTGCAAAGTTCCCTGATGTCTCTTGGTTTGTTGTACTTTAACAAAGTCAGCTAGACTGGAACCATTCACGTTGTGGAGGCTGCAGTTTGAAAAAATGCTTCGTTTATAATTGGCGAATCTAGGTGACTGGTACATGAAAGTTCATTCTATCAATACTAGTGTACGTTTGAGATGTTCCATAATAAAAAGTTAAAAAGAAAACTGTTTGAGGTGTGGTTTGTTGGACCTCCACATTGGCGTTGGAGGTAGGTAGCTGTCCTCTGTTTTCCGAAGGCCTGCCCTGCCTCCCAAAGCCCTCTCCATAGTTGCAGGCATTTCTATTCCAAGGGCCTGAAGACACTGTGACATATAAATGCTACCTTCTAAAGATTTTATTTATTTATTTTTAGAGAGCGGAAGGGAACGAGAAAGAGGGAGGGAAACATCCACGTGTAGTTGCCTTCTCGTGTCTAGAGAAGACAGCCTACTGGGGACCTGGCCTGCAACCCAGGCATGTGCCCTGACTGGGAATTGAACCGCAACCCTTTGGTTCACAGACCCACACTCAGTCCACTGAGCTACCCCAGCCAGGGCTATTTCTTGATATCTGATACTTTTTACATTCATATTTTCTAGACAATGGCCCTAGAACCCCCTTCCTGCTTCCCCACCCATCATGACCCTTCTGGCTTCTCCAAACAGAAGGAACATCTGTTTGCCCAGCTTCAGAGGTCCTGCCTTCCCTCCTCCAAAACCCAGGACCTTAAAAACCTGTCTCTTGCCCTGGCTAGTACAGCTCAGTGGATTGAGTGCGGGCCTGCGAAGCAAAGGATTACAGTTTGATTCCCAGTCAGGGCACACGCCTGGGTTGCAGGCCAGTTCCCAGCAGGGGACACACGAGAGGCAACCACACACTGATATTTCTCTCCCTCCTTCCTTCCCTTCCCCTCTAAAGATAAATAAATAAAATCTTTAAAAAACCTGTCTCTTCACCTGTAATGTGGGGTATAATACCCATTAAATGAGTCAAGACATGGGGAACATCTAGAACAGTGTCTGATAGTTAGATGTAGCCAGTAATGTTGTATGTGCCAGATAATAATAGGGACACAGCAAAGAATACGACATATTTCCCTCAAGAATCATGCATGTATTGGAGGGGTCCACAGACAGTAAAGTACTAAACTGGTGCATAAGGTAACATTAGTGTCAAGCATTAAGGAAAATAAAGTGGGGGGTGGAGAGAGATGGGTTGTGGTATTTTTCACGAGGTGGTCAGGGAAGGCAACTCAGAGGAGGAGACTACAATAGAGACCTGCAGATAGAGGGAGAGCGGATGAGGAGGATATCCGGTGTAGGACAATGATTCCCACACAGTGCTCTTGCCTGCCTCGCACGCCTCCACATAAGCCAGGTAGGCAAGCTGATCTAAGGATTGGCAGAACACTCCGTGATCTTCGGAACACAGAGCACTAGAAGCTTATGAGGAAATGCTTTGAGGCCAGCTCTCATTAACCTCCCCATCTACCAAAGAAACTGTCATGAGACAGTTTCTCATTGCCTGAGGTTCTGATGAGGTCAGAGCAGAGGTGTTCTATCCCTCTCCGCCCCCCACCCCCAACTTCAGGCTATAGAAGTGCTTAGTCTGGAGTCCGTTCCTCTGCAGCAGGGTGCCGGGCCACTCGTGCTGTAGTCATCTGGCCCCTTGTATTTCAGTGCTACCCACACGAGGAACATGAGCTGGCATCTGAGACTATTCTTGCTTTTGCTGTCTATGTAAGTAGCAAACACCCGAATTGAACAAGGACTCATTTCTTTACTGGCCAAATCAGTCAGCCTTTCCCAAACCTGGGAAAGAATTACAGGCAGAAGGAAAAGCAAGCAAGTACAAAGGCCTTGAGGTGGGAGTGTGGTTGGTGTGTGTGAGGGAACAAGGTCAGTGCAGCAGGAGCAGAAGGAGCCAGGGGCAGGGGGCAGGAAGTGAGGTCGGAGAGCTGACAGGGGCCTGGTCTGTGGGGCCTCACTGGCCATGGGGAGAACTTTGTTTTTTTTCTGTGAGAAGGCTGGAGCCACAACATGGGTCTGAGCAGAGGAGGGCCTTGGGCTCCCTTGGGCTGTCACAGGACCCACTGGCTGCTGTGAGGACACATGAGGGGGTGAGGGCTGAAGCAGTGAGGAGGACACTGCAGTAATCCAGGCAGCGGAGGCAGTGGACATGGAGAGGAGTTGGATTCTTGATAAATTCTGAAGGTGGAACTAACAATATCTGCTTACAGATCAAGTGAGGAGGGTGGGGGAAAAGAAGGTACTTGTTATGAATCTACACTAGAGGAGCTCGCACGGAATAATTTGGCAGTTAGTGTTGGGTAGTGTAGTGATGCCCTGAGCAGGTGGCTTGGTTAGAGCACCGTCCCATACAACAAAATGGTTGTGGGTTCGATTCCTTGTCAGGACACATACCTAGGTTGCAGGTTTGATCCCCGGTCAGGGCGCATGCAGGAGGCAAATGATTGATGTTTCTCTCTCCCTTTTCTTTCTCAAATTAAAAAAAACAACAACATCCTCAGGCGAGGGTTTAAAAATAGCGTAGTAATCAAGAACAAGCATTCTGAAACCAGGTGACCTGGGTGCAGTTCAACTGAGTGCTATTGGGCACATAACTGTTTGCCTCGATTTCCCCATCTGTGGCATAAGATAATTGTACCAATTTCATAGGGTTGTTGTAAGGATTAAAAGGTTTTCTATGTCTGCAAAGTGCTTAAAACAGTACCTGGCACAAAGTGCTTGGTATCAGTAATATTACTGTGGGGTGAGTTGACATGTTTACTGCATGAGTACATAGAAGAGAGTGTTCCAGATCCCAGGAACAGTTTGTGCAGTTTTCAAAGGATGTGCAATTAAGTCAGTGTGGCTAGAACATACCCTGATTGAGGAAGAACAAAGGATGAAGTTGGACAGGAGGCATATGAGATCAGCTTCTCCTTAGAGCAGCTGGGGGTCATTGTGAATTTCAGGGTGGATCTACCAGTGCAGGAGGTTGGGAGAGAAACAGGAGAGAAAATTGATTTAGGACTTGATGCAGGGGGGGGGGGGTGTACAGAGAGAAGAGAGAAAGGAATGGGAACTGTTGTCCACACTGCTGGCTGGTTACCATGTGGTTTCTGATGTCCAGGATGAGAAATTTAGTCCAGTTCTACTTCCTGCCTGGTCCAACTGCTAGTTCTAAAATTTTCTTTGTCTGTGACCATGGGAAGTAAACCCCTTTAGGGGTCACTTTCCTCATCTTCAAAGTGGGGCTCAATGTTGAACCTACCTCATTAGGGTGGCCGTGATAATTACCTTAATGGATGTATAAGAGCTCGGTAAATGCAGGCTGTTACCAAAAGCAGGCAGGGCTTATCCCATAAAAGCAAGGGTGGCTTAACATCTGAAAAGCAATGAGATGTAATCCAGTGTATTAGCAGAATAAAAAAATGGGAAGAACTAGGGGCTATACCCATTTTGCTAAACCACCTGGGACTGGTACCAAACCCAGGGTCCGGTTTTCCCAGGCCCACAGTCTGGCCCTGAACCTCTCACTGAGTCAAAGGAATTGCAAACTGAAGAGCAGAGCAGCCCCAGTTCCACAAAGTGATTTCTCCCCCTCTGAGAACTGGTCACTGACTGGCCTCACTGGCCTTATCTGCACATTCAGCATCCAGAGCTATGTGTCTCTGGCTCCTTTTTATTCTGGTTCCAGCTTAAACTTATTTCTTATCCTTCTCCCCATCCCACAGCTCAGAAACACTAAGGGAACTATTTTAATGACAGTAAGTCCCAAATTCTAAATGATCTTCATTATTGTTTATCTTTTCAGTTAGAAGGGCAACTCCATGAGTGGAGACCATTTGCCTGAGTTACTGCTGTTGCCCCAGTGCCTGGCACCTAGTAGGGGCTTGATCACTACGTGTTGGAAGGCTCACTCTCTGTTTCAGTTTGCCGGGGGTGTTCAAGTGGTTTGTGAGGCTTTTCCTAACTGCAAGAACCTTGTTTATGACTCATGTCATGGAGAGTTATCACCATTCAGATTTGGAGGACTGTGAGCACTGTGGCTTCAGAGGCTAATGTTTTCCTAGTAGGAAATGGTCAAATGTCCAACCCCCACTTGTCCCATATAGGAGGAACTTCAGGGATGAGATAAGTGAGTAAGGACTTAGCATCTGCACTACAGTTATACCTCAGTTCCGTGTCTCCCCCAATTACTCTTTGGCCTTGATTCTTGTCACCTTCAAGCTACCCAGGCTTCCCTCAGATCATGCTCCTGTTTGTTCGTAGGATGGGCCCCAACTTCAGGTTTCATTTTAGCCTGTGTTGGTAATGAAAAGTGGTCCAGTGCTCGCCTTTGTATTTCTAAACTCTGGGGGCCAAATAGGCAGGAGGTGTATGAAGGAAGGAGTCCAGGACAGACATGGCCTTACCTGTGTCTGCCGCTATTTGAGTCACTATTGTAATGTGTTCTTTTCAAACAGCTCTGGCTTACCTGCCTTTTCTGTCCAAATCTGTTTTAGTTTGTTCATTTGGCTAGGACCCTCAACAGTCATTCAGACAGTGAAATAGCCCTGATCCTGTTAGAGTGAATAGGACCGGTGGTCCCCTATGGGCTTTCCAGAGATCATGAGATGGTAATCAAGGTCATTCACAACCTCCAGGAACTGATTCTCATGACTTTATACCACAGGCCTGAGACCTTCCTTTCTCCCCCCACTGACTTGCCATTCATGCTGAGAAACTCTGCCCTTTCTCCCCAAACTCCCAACAAACTGAAAGTTGTCTTCTATCATCAGCTCATTATTCAAAACCTATTTTTTAATCTTCACCCAAGGATGTTTGTTGACTTGAGAGAGGAAGGGGGGATGGAGGGAGGTGGGGGAGGGAGAGAGACATTGATTGGTTGCTCCTGTATGCACCCCAACCAGGGATTGAAACTGAAATCTAGGTATGTACCCTAACTGGGGATCAAACCTGCGACCTTTTTTGGTGTACGGGACTACACTCCAACCAGCTGAGCCACTCAGCCAGGGAAAATCCTATTTTTAATCCAGTGAGAGTATGTAAAAGCTTAAGAAGAAAAACTGAAAAAAAATGCAGAACACATAACAGATGAAAGAAGCAGCTGTGGTCATTCCTTTTTTTTATTTAAAAAAAATATTTTATTAGCCCTGGCTGGTGTAGCTCAGTGGATTGAGTGTGGGCCTGCAAACCAGACAATCCAGGTTCGATTCCCAGTCAGGGCACATGCCTGGGTTGTGGGCTGGTTCCCAGCAGGGGACCCACAAGAGGCAACCATTCTCTCCCTCTCTCCTTCCCTTCCCCTTTAAAGATAAATAAATTAAATTTTAAAAAAATTATTTAAAAAATAATAAATAAATAAATAAAAATAAAAAATATTTTATTTATTTTCAGACAGAGGGGAAGGGAGAGGAACATCAGTGTGTGGTTGCCTCTCACGTACCCTCTACTGGGGACCTGGCCCACAACCCAGGCATGTGCCCTCACTGGGAATAGAACCAGTGACCCTTTGGTTCGCAGGCCAGTGCTCAATCCACTGAGCCACACCAGCCAGGGCAGTCATCCTAATTCACGTTAGTTCTGCACCATATGTCCCTCTGGCAGATAAATCTATTAATGGGAAAAGTTTTTAAAACATCTAACAGTAGTCAACACTTAGTGGGTATTTCCTCCGTTCCAGATGTTAGTCTAAATTTTATAAGTATTAACTCATTTAGTCCTCCCAGTAACCCCATGAGGCAATGTTTTCAGAGGAGAAGACTAAGTCACAAAAGGGCTAAGTGACTTGCCCAAATACATAGAGCTCCAGGTTGGCAGAGCCTGTGGCAGTGACCAAGGTATAATGCCTTGTACACATTACTGTACTACCTCTCGGAATAATAGCAAACTATTCACGAAACAGGTCTTACGAACACTTCTTTTTATCTTCACCTGAGGACATGCTTACTGATTTCACAAATAGGGGATGGGAGGGAGAAAGAGAGGGAAACATCATTGTGAGAGAGAAACATCAATCAGTTGCCTCCTGTATGGGCCCCAACTGGGGACAGACCAAACCAGCAAACTAGGCACATGCTCTGACCAGGAATCGAAACAAACCTGTGACCTTTCAGTTTACAGGACAACACTCCAACCATCTGAGCCACACCAGCCTGGGTGTGCTCTTTTATGCATTAGTTAATTTATAACTAGTTTTATGCATTAGTTAATTTATATGCATTAATTTTTATGCATTAGTTAATTTATAGTACTTTTTATGCATTAGTTTATTTATAACAACCTTGTAATTGGGTTGTTTTATATAGTATCTTATAGCCTTGTAGGAATGAGGTTTTAAAAATAGTTTTTGAAATTTTAACATGTAGATATTGTAAAAACAACAACAAAAGAATCAATTCTGGTAGTGAGACAGTAAATATCCCTGGCTTCTCTGACTTTCCTGTGACTTCTTCCCATCATGTGTCTTTGGAAGGTGAGTGATGGGATGAAGGGCAGGACTCTGTCCAGGGAGGGTCAAGGTGAATGGGAAAGGCACTGATCACAGCACCCTTTATGGTGAAATGAATGTCGGGAAAAAAAACCAATGCTGGTCACAAATAGGGAATCAGTTTAATAAAAATGCCACCCTTGAACTCTCTGGGCTTCAGATTTAATTGTCTGTAAAGTTGGGATAGTCATAGGTCCCAAAACATTCAGTTATTATGACTAAACAGATTAATACATATAAATCACTTTGAACAGTGTCCAACACATTGTCCAATAAATATTAGTGGTTATGCATTTGTGCAGTGAAATAGTTATTCCTCAGTAATCATGAAATAGAAGGGTACTTAATATCCTGGAAAGACACCAATAGCTTAGTTACATGGCAAGGGAGGTGCCAGATCCATAAAACACAGTGTGGTCTATTTTTATTAGGACCCACAAAAAGGGCAATACATTTTTGGATGTGGCTCATTTCAGATGGCTTTAGAACATTTTTCAGATTGTAGTATTTGTGATAAAAATAGCGTAATAATAGTTTTGAGAATTGTATCAATTGAGGTTAAGATCCAATAGGAAGCTACTAAACCCTGTATTTCAACTTTGTAAACTGTATATATCCTGACCACGTTAAGATGAAGAGAGAGGTGGTTTCCTGTTGAAGTTGAAATAAGGATGATTCAGACAGGCTCTTGGGATTGTTGCGCCTAATTATTTAGTGATTCACGCCCATACCAAGTTTCCTGGAAGCACCAAACCCAACACCACACCCATCCGGCACCGAGTGTGTGTGTGTGTGTGTGTGTGCGCGCGCGCGTGCGTGCACGCGCGCGCACACACACACACACACACACACACTCCCACTCTCCCCATAGAACCTACTCTCCTCATCCTGGGAGTGTCCGGAGGCCCATCAATTACTCGAAGAACTCGTGAACTTTGTAGGACCCTCTGCATGTGTGATTGTTTTATTCTCTGCTTCAAATCTTGCTTGGCCAAGACTGTGCTACTAAAAAGCCGCTTATACACCACTCCTTTAAAGGGAAATGCTTTTTTTTTGAAAGTCGTGTATCTGATTTTTAGTGAGTGATTCGCATACTCGCCCCTGTCCCTATGGCTATTGGACATTATTTTTGTGTATAAAGTGCCTTTAGGGGCTGGGGGTGAATTGAATTTAAGGGGTGGAGCCTCCGCCCTGGTGACGGAAGCTACTGTACCTTCGTGCGCTTGCGTAGTTCTCCCACGTTATGGGGAAGATTCCCATCCATTCGCTCTACGCTTGGTAGCTCTTCCTGGCAGCAGGCAGCCATCTTGCCGGGAGCTTGGGAGAGGGAGAAGAGAGACCGAAGGAAAGGGCAACACTAGTCTCAGGGCCGCCCTGGGGGCCTCAAGAGCCGGAGGCAGCCCCGGAGGTGGTCCCTGATCCCGGGCCCTGTTCTTGGACCCGAAAAGGAAAGGCGGGGGGTGGTGAGGGCAAGATGGGTGGGGGAAGCCAAGGATTGCTAGGCTAGGGGAGGAGCGTTGCTATGGTAACTGGGGGAGGGGCGAAGTCAGGTCAGAATCCCTGCTGTGAGCCTTCCCGGAGCTGCCAGAGCAGGGCTGGGATGCTGACCATGCTAATGGCCGGGTGGGATTTGACATTTCGGCGTGGAGGGAGTCAGTGTCTGTGGAAATGATCACCTGGCAGAAAGGGCGGAACTAGATCCCTTAACTTGAGACGCTGACATTCCAGGCCCTTGTCCTGCAGGCGCCCGCGGGCGGATACGGCGGAAGAGGAGGCCGGGTAATGGCAGCGGTGTGGCAGCAGGTCTTAGCAGTAGACGCGAGGTGAGACGCGGGGTCAGATCCCAAGGGAGCGGAAGTTACTGTAGTGCATGCGCAATGGAGAGAAGTGAGGCTGGGCGGGGAACTTTATGCAGCTGCGCGAGCCTGCTGGGGTTGAGCATGCGCAGTATCAGAAGAGCAGGCCAGAGAGGGTCCTAAAAAGCATGCTGGGAAAATGCAGTCATATGTGGGTATGCGCAAAAAGAATGTGTTATTAGAACTTTTGCGGGTGGGGGAGGTGATGGAGCTCAGGCTGGTGACATCCTATTTCCCACCATTGCTCGCCAGACTTAATCTTACTACCATCATTTCCCCAGTCTGACCCCACCACCATCCCATACCGATCCCCACCGTTGCCCCACACTAACCATCACCAAGTCAGACTGACCCCTACTATTGTGTACATTGACTCAGTTACCCCATATCAACTTAGGCAAAGCTGCAGACTGCCTCAATCATCCCCATACTGACCTCATCTCCATTCTTACTGAAGACACATTTTCATCCCATTACCAGAGGAACCCCCATCACCACTGCTGATTACTTGCCATCCTGACCCCTACCTGCCACATACCTCATTCTCCTTCCCTGTCCCCTGAGCTGATTGATTCCCTCTGTCCTGTGCCTGCTGCTCGTCTGCCTCCTGCCATCGCAGGTACAACGCGTACCGCACACCAACGTTTCCACAGTTTCGGACACAGTATATCCGACGGCGCAGCCAGCTACTGCGGGAGAATGCTAAGGCTGGGCACCCCCCAGCACTGCGTCGGCAGTACCTGAGGTTACGTGGGCAGCTGTTGGGCCAGCGCTACGGGCCTCTCTCCGAGCCAGGCAGTGCTCGTGCCTATAGCAACAGCATCGTCCGCAGCAGCCGCACTACCCTTGACCGCATGGAGGTGAGCTCCCTCCACACCACCTGCCATGCATACCACCTGCCTCCATGTATATTCACTCAACAGACTTGTCAAGCATCTGCTATGTGCAATGCATTGTTCCAGACTCTTAGGATGAGCAGAGGGCAAAAAGAGATCATATATGAGATAAGTCAATAAACGGACAATAAATAAGATAAATAGGGTGATAAGTATGCAATAAAGATAAATAGGTCAATAAACAGCAAACCAAATAAATAAGTCAATAATTACCATAGTTTATAGTGAGGTATGCTAAGATACAAAAATAAAGCAGACTGAGAGAATAAATCAGGACTGGTATAGGGGACAAAGAGAAGCTATTTTTGATGGGTATGAAGAAGGAAATCCTCTCTGAGGAGTGAAAATTGAGCTGAGACTTGAATGAAGCAAGAGACTGAGCTGCGTGGTGTTCTAGAAGGCATTCACTCTTTCTTCAGAGAACATTTATTATCTACTGAGTGGGGCAAGGGTGGGAGAAGGGTAACTAATGCAGAGGCTACCACAACACAGGTGATGGTGGTGGCACTGGATGGGGTAAGAAGAGATCTGGTCCTAGATATAATTTGAATGCTCCAGACCGCATAGGTTCTTGAGGGCTGTTTCCAAGATGGGCCCACCCTGACCGTCTCTGTTCACAGGACTTCGAGGATGATCCTCGGGCCCTGGGGGCTCGAGGACACCGCCGTTCGGTCAGCCGAGGCTCCTACCAGCTGCAGGCACAGATGAACCGTGCTGTCTATGAGGACAGGTAGGCACCAGGGGCAGCTCAGGGCTGGGGGTTCTTGAGGAGGAGAGGAGCCATGGGGCAATGGCAGCCTGAACACTAGTACCTTCCTCCTCTCACCTCCTACTCCTGTTGGGGCCCAGACCCCCCGGCAGTGTGGTGCCCACGTCAGCAGCAGAAGCAAGTCGAGCCATGGCTGGAGACACATCGCTGAGTGAGAACTATGCCTTTGCGGGCATGTACCATGTTTTTGACCAGCACGTGGATGAGGCAGGTGAGCCAGTAGATAGCAGGTCCCACCACCATGGATTTTCCCAAATTGTGACAACCACCCAGTGTATCCTTTTCTGGAACACAAAGTCTCTGGCCCAACTCTGAAGGAGGAATTATCCATGAAACCTTTCACAAACCTAAAAGCCCTCTACAAAGTTGTCTGCAAAATCTCAGGCATTTTGTTTACCATAAAGGGGCTCAGCATCTTAAAAAGTTCTTTTGCAGAGGGCTTCTGGGGTCATGAGTCACTTGAACAAGTTGAAAGCTTTTGCTGCAGAGAAATCCTCTTGCAAAGGACAGAGTGGGTCTTGCAAACTGCTAAGACCTTGGGAATTATATAGTGCTTGCTGAGATGTGGCGGCCTTTTCACACTGCGGAACTCTTGCAATCCATACAGCACCTGCTAAGATATAGGGAGCTTTTGGCAGAGGGCTTTCTGGGGTTCCAACTCCCTTTCTCAGTGAAGGAAAGCCCTTTGCTCAGACCACTGTGCCTGGTGCAGTGGGTTTCTCCCCTCAGCTCACACATCAGGACCTTTTATAAACAAAAAGCATTTGGTGAGTGTACTGACTCCCACAAGTGGCTCCTTGGCATTGCAGTCCCAAGGGTGCGCTTCGCCAATGACGACCGGCACCGCCTGGCCTGCTGCTCCCTTGATGGTAGCATCTCGCTGTGCCAGCTGGTGCCCGCTCCACCCACTGTGCTCCGCGTGTTGCGGGGCCACACCCGTGGTGTCTCCGATTTCGCCTGGTCCCTCTCCAATGACATCCTCGTGTCCACCTCACTCGATGCTACCATGCGCATCTGGGCCTCTGAGGACGGCTGCTGCATCCGGGAGATCCCTGACCCTGATGGCGCTGAATTGCTCTGCTGCACCTTCCAGCCAGTCAACAACAACCTCACTGTGGTCAGGCTCCAGGGTGCCCACTCACCGGGGGCGGGGACGCTGGGCCAGGAGGGCTGTTCTAGGACATCAGTATGGGGGGGTTGCCTCTAGTCCATCACCATAGTCCCCTGGGAGTCAAACTCAGAGAGAAACAAGTAAGAATGAGAACATGCAGTTCTTAGTTTGGGATGGCCTCACTGTGGTAGAATACAGGGGTGACTAGTTGTGGGGGGGGCAGGGTCATAGGTCTGCCACTCCTTTGGTCCCATCAGCTGCAGTCCTTCCATTTTCCAAATGCAGGGGCTACTGGTTGGGGAGTAGGATTACTAGTTGGAAACCTTGTCTCGCCTCGGTGGAAGCTCAACTGAGGTCTGACCCCAGGATAGAGAGTCAGAGGGCAGGCAGTGGGGGAAGGAAATGAAAAGCCTGGCCTGGCCCTGAGTGGGGAGTGGGGGGGAACTGGCCAAGGAGCCGTGTGCTCTGGGATCCTTTCAGTTGTGGCGGCAGCAGCAGCCCCAGTGCAATCAAGGCTCCAGGAAGGACCAGCCAGGGAGTAGATGAGCTACTATCAGGGCTCTGGGATAGCACTGTGCGTTGCTGAGCACAGGGAGCGCTGGCCGAGGGGCAACACTATGGGTGTGTGACCCCTGTAGTCCCTGCAGTAGCTGTCTACCTTGGTCAGATTGCAAGAAGGGCTGGCTTGGGAAGACTATAGGCCTGAGTCACCTCTAGATTACCCGTCACGACCCCACTGTAATTTAATTTCAGTCCCATTAATAGCAATCCTGTTGTGGTCAGACTCAAGGTGGGACTGGCTGGAAGCAGGATGATGGTGTGCGGTTCTCACCCACAGGTGGGGAATGCCAAGCACAACATACACGTCATGAACATCTCCACGGGAAAGAAAGTGAAAGGCGGCTCCAGCAAGCTGACAGGCCGCGTCCTCGCTCTGTCCTTTGATGCCCCTGGCCGGCTGCTCTGGGCGGGCGATGACCGAGGCAGTGTTTTCTCCTTCCTGTTCGACATGGCCACAGGTAGGCAGGCCCCAGGCCTTCATTTAAGTGCTTGCGCTCCTGCCCTCCCGGTATACAGCCCTCTCCCTTTTGTCTCCTGTTCCCTCCATGGTTACAGGGAAGCTGACCAAAGCCAAGCGTCTGGTGGTGCATGAGGGTAGCCCTGTGACTAGTATCTCCGCCCGCTCCTGGGTCAGCCGCGAGGCCCGGGACCCCTCACTGCTCATAAACGCTTGCCTCAACAAGCTGCTGCTCTACAGGTCAGTGTCCCCAATCCAGCCACCTGGAGATGCAGGGCCTGCCACCTCCATCAGACTGGGAGGGGAGGCTTGCCTCCTTCAACAGGTTAATTTTACCGAGTAAAGAGGTCCAGTTTCCTCCCCCTCCTCCTCGTCATCATCATAATACAATGATGAGCTCAGTTGTAGCAGTAATGGTAGTAGCAGTAGCTGGCACTTAGGTAACAGTTGCTGGTGCCAGGTCCTATTCATAGCTTCTTATACACATCACCTCATTTAATCCTGGTGACAACCCTGTGAGGTGGGTGCTGTTATCATGACCATTTCACAGATGAGCAGACTGAGGTATAAAGTGAACTAGAGCCCCTTAGAATAGTGACGTGTTTTCCTTTTCCTCTGTCTTTTTTTTTTTTTTTTTTGAGGCGGAGAGTTTACTGTCCCCATACACATGTGTCATGTTACTCAAATGCAGTTGTCAGCCTGGGCCACATGCTGGAATGACCTGAAGGGCTCCAAAACTCATGACCAGGCCCCAGTCCAGGTCGGGGATTTCAGAAGCTCTAGGGTGGGCTGGGCACCGGTATATTAAAAGTTCCCCAAGTATTGTCCAGCCAGGTCTGAAAACAGGTGCCTGACAGATGCTTGCCGTTTTACTATTTGATTTTTCTTTACCCTTTAAAAAAATTTTATACACAGCCCTGGCTGGTGTGGCTCAGTGGATTGAGCACAGGCCTGTGAACCACACGGATCGCGGTTCGATTCCCAGTCAGGGCACATGCCTGGGTTGCAGGCCAGTTCCCAGCAGGGGACGCATGAGAGGCAACCATACATTGATATTTCTCTCCCTCTCTCCTTCCCTTCCCCTCTAAAGGTAAATAAATAAAATCTTTTTTAAAAAGATTAGCTTCATCTGCTTTAAGAAAATTTTTATACACACACACTGACAATTTTTCATGTAAGTGTACTCCTAAGTTTCTTGCCTCTTTCTCCATCCTCTGCCTTCTCTCATCCTCATTCCTGCCACACTGGCCACCCCCTGCCATAGTTAAGCATAATAACAACTTCATATGTACTGTTCCATGCTTTGCTCCCTCTCCCACAGTCCTCAGCATGCACACGCCCACACATTTCTAAGGGAGAATCATTATTTTCCAGAAGTGGGTGCCTTTTACATCCTTTTCCATGTCTCACTTTTCTCACCAGATGATGCTATGGACATGCTGCAGGTCACCTGCAGTAGCTTCGGTCATGCCTTTGGACAGCTGTGGGGTAGCCACGGTACAGGGGTGCCAGAGTTTGCTCAGCCATTTCTTCTCCTTGTGCACATCTGAACACCAGAGCTCTTAGAGGCCCTTAGGAAGAGAAAGTAGTGAATTGCGCTGCAGAGGCTTCCTATTTATATCAGTAGGTAGAGTGTCCAAACTGTCACTAAACCACACACCAGCCCCTGCTTTACAGGTTTCTGCCGCTGTCTCCAAACTGGATTTCATGAACCTTGGAAATAACTCAGGCACAGGAGTGGGGACACAGGCTAGTGCACCATGCGTTCCCCTCTGTGCTGAGGCCATGCCCTGACCTGTCCTCATTCTCCCCTCAGGGTGGTGGACAATGAGGGGACCCTGCAGCTGAAGAGAAGCTTCCCCATTGAGCAGAGCTCACACCCTGTTCGCAGCATCTTCTGCCCCCTCATGTCCTTCCGCCAGGGAGCCTGTGTGGGTGAGTCTCATAGGGTCAGGGTATCTGGGTGACTGGGGAGGGGTAGGCACTGGGGCTGGTGTGGCTCATATATCGTGACACCTTGATGCCCTGACTTCTGGGCCTCGAGACCTGTCACATCCCAACAGCCTTCCACTTTGAACACAGAGCCCCAACCAGCCCAGAATCCTCACAGCATAAGAAACATATCTCCCAAAGAGCTGAGAGACCTCACTTTCTAGACACAAAACCGAAATGGCTAGCTAACCTCCCATCTGGATAGCCCCCCCTCCCCCCCAGACCTCCCCAGGCATGCTGGGACCTCACACTTCGGACATGATTCCCTCAACACCTGAGTCACCTCAGAGACTTCACATCACCTCATGCAACGTCTCCTGATGACCTCTCCTTCTCACCTGGGCAGTGACCGGCAGCGAGGATATGTGCGTACACTTCTTTGACGTGGAGCGGGCGGCCAAGGCTGCGGTCAACAAGCTGCAGGGCCACAGTGCCCCTGTGCTGGACGTCAGCTTCAACTGTGATGAGAGCCTCCTGGCTTCCAGTGACGCCAGTGGCATGGTCATCGTCTGGAGGCGCGAGCAGAAGTAGGAGCCTCCCGGCCCTGCCATGCCCACCTTCCCACCCGGCCCGTGCTCCAGCCTTGTGTTTGTAAATAAAGTTCCTGTGCTCGTGCCGGTGGCTGGCTCCCGGGGCTGCTGAGGGCAGGATAATGGAGAGGGGCAGCTGTAGGGCCCAAGGTGGGAACGGGTTCACTTACTCACTCATGCATGTATTGATTTCTTCCTTCATTCAAGAATCATTCACTGAATATCTGCCATGTCGTGGGCAACACTTTTAAGTGTTTTATGGTCATGCATTGGACAGACATTACTGAGTATTTACTGTGTGCCAGGAACTGTTCTAGGCTCCGGGGGTACAGCTGTGACCTAAACTGACAGAAATCTCCTGTCCTCCTGGGGCTTGCTTTCTAATGGAAGCAAGTAGATAACAGAAATATTTAATAGGTCAGCTAAGAATGAGTGTTGTAAGGACAAATAAAGTGAGGACAGGAGGTACCGTTGCAGGAGTGGGAGGCTGAGCTCTTTTTCATGCCGTGATCAGGGAAGACATTTCTGACTGACATTTAAACAAAGACCTGAATGTAGTGAAAGGGAACTGTAGTGCATGGGGGAGAACAACATTCTAGGCAGAGAGAAAAGTCGGTGCAAAGGCACTGAGGCTGGAGTGTGCTAGGAGGGCAGTTGTAGAAGCTGATGTGTGAGGTGATGAGGTTGGCCAGGCCCGATCCTGAAGGGCTCTGTGGACCATGGTGAGAACTTGGGCTTTTTATCTGAGTGAGGGATGAGTGACCAAACAGTTTTGAGCAGAGGATTCCTGCTCAAACATACTGGCGGGCAAAGGTGGAAGCAGGAGGACCTGTCAGGAGACCCTGCCGTAGTCGAAGCAAGCATGATAGGGACCTGCACCAGGGTGGGGGCAGTGGAGTTGAGGTGGCTTCTACCACAAGGTTTCATCCTAGGAGTTTGCAGGGCTCTGCTGCCTCAGGGAGGCCCAGGCTCCCCCTAGCCCTGGGGCAACCACTGCCTGGGCCTCACATCTGTCTGCGCAGCGAGCTGTTGCCCACAAGCATGGAGCTGAGGACTTGGAATACATGCCGGTGTGGGACCAACCCTGGACTCAAAAGCTGAGCTAGTGGCCTCTGCTGGGAGAGGATGGGGCTTCTCTCCACCACCAGGGGAACCCCAAACTACCCATACCTTCTATTATGCCCACTCAAGGCCCGAAGTCAAGACCTGGAACTGCTCAGAGGCTACCAACTGATGTTCAATATTTGAGGGGAGCCCTGAATGAGGAGAGAAAGCTTGGAGTATAGACGGGATAGATCAGAATCCCTTGTCAATGACCCGAGTCACCAGGAGATGTCGAAGTTGCCAGAAATGTCAAAAGAGTCTCTTGGTCCACCTGCCCCCTTCCCTTCCCTTCGATGGGCTGCCATGTCTAGATGCATCAGTGGGAAGTGTGGCTACCACCTTGAGACCTCAGCGTCAGTCCACAGAGTCATAGAGACTCCAACCTGGCCAAACATGGCTGAGCTGCTAAACTAACACCAGCAGTCTTGTGGAGGGAGGAAAATAACCTGTTTTTTCAAGCCACTGTTATTTGACCATCTCGTTATTTCATCCAGAAGCATTTCTACCTGGTACAGCAGGTCCTTGAATGATATTTTTTCAGTGTCGTTTTGTTATCATGTTGATGGAATGACATAGCACCTTAACTCTTACTTCTGTCAATTAGCTAACAGTAAAATTGGTTTTATTATATGTTGTTTCACTTAAAGTATAGAACCTGTGGACAGCGTTAAGTGAGGACTTACTGTACTTCCATCTGAGAGACCTTAAGGTAGATGGTGATGAGATGGGGCCATCGGAGAGCTGGACTGTTCACAATCAAGGTCACATATGCATGTGTGGTGGAGGGCCTCAAGACTACCCATACTCAAGGATTTGCTAGAAGGACTCTCGTTCTCAGCGTACACATGGCAATGATTTCCTCCAGCAAAAAGATGCAGAGATCAATCAGCAAGGGGAAAATGCCGATGCGGTGAAGTCCAGGGAAGACCATGCACAAACTTCCAGGGATCCTCTCCCAGTGGAGTTGCGCAGAATCCGCTTAATTTCCCCAGTCCTGGGTTGTGACAACACAGGAAACTGCCAATGAGGGAAGCTCCTTGAGAGACTCAGCGCACAGTGTTTCTGTTGGTGGCCGGTCACCTAGGCAGCCCCTCCCAGGCACATACACGACTTCCAGACTCCCAAAAGGGAAGTAAGAGCTCAGCATAAACCACCGTGCTTGTATGAATAGCGAGAGAATGGTGAGAACCCTTCTGAAGTCTAAGTTTCCAAATGCCCGCCGAGGGCCAACCTTGCAGCACACCTTTCCAAGGACGGCAGTTCAGGCCTGCTCTGCTGGCTCTTCTGCCCAGTATGCAACACCAAAAAGGTGCTCAGTTTCAACGAAGGTCAGTGTGTGGGCGGGATCATTTGGGAGAACTTCATTTATCTCTTAACACTTTCTTTTCTTCATACTCTTCTTGTTCTTTACTGAATCTGGATTCAAGGTGGCTGATTAGGGATGTTGTTACATATATGACGTCATGGGCTTTCTCATTGTGAAATTAATTCTGAGGTGGCAGAGTTGACACCCTGTTTTAAAATCATCTTCAGGATATCTCTTCTTGATTAACAACCTGTGGGGAAATAAAATAATGAGCATGTGGTAAAAATAATCTTACTGGTCAAATGTGGGCTTCTGTTAATTTGTCTGTCATCACTGTGTCTCTGATTGAACATCAGATCTGGAACTCTTTTTTTTTTTTTTTTAAGATTTTATTTATTTATTTATTCATTCATTCATTTTAAGATTTTATTTATTTATTTTTAGAGGGGAAAGGAAGGAGAGAGAGAGAGAAATATCAATGTATGGTTGCCTCTGGTGTGTCCCCTGCTGGGAACTGGCCTGCAACCCAGGCATGTGCCCTGACTGGGAATTGAACCACGATTGTGTGGTTCGCAGGCCCGTGCTCAATCCACTGAGCTACACCAGCCAGGGCTATTTACTTATTTTTAGAGGGAAAGGGAAGGAGAGAAGATCAATGTATGGTTGCCTCTGGGTGTGTCCCCTGCTGGGAACTGGCCTGCCACCCAGGCATGTGCCCTGACTGGGAATCGAACCGCAATCGTGGTTCATAGGCTCACGCTCAATCCACTGAGCTACGCCAGCCAGGGCAGATCTGGAACTCTTAACCATTCTGCCCTCAGTGCCACTCGAGTCTTGCCTCAAATTAACTGTTCCACATTTTTTGTCTCACTTGGAATCTGTGTTTTTTACTTCATTGAGAGCTTCTCTGGTCTGACCTTGAAGCTGGACCTTAGTTAACTATTATCCCATTAGTGTACCACTGGTCAGTTCTCAAACCAGTGTCTGTCGGTGATGTTCTACCACCTATAGTCTTCTGACCTGACCTTGAATTTTGGGATTCTGGTAATTGTCATGAGTGCCCTTTTGCTCCGTTCCAACCTTGAGGACCCTCAAACCTGACCTTGAATTGGAGCCTCCATTAGTTATTTTATCATTAATACCCTCATGGTGTCAATTCCACATTGGGGTCCACATCCAAGTCTGTTGTTATCCCAAGCGGGGGACAGCTGAACTGTGATGCAGGCCCCACAAAACCTTGGTGACCTAGTGGTCAGCTCTGAAGCAAGCACTGCCAGTCAGAGCACAGGCCTGTTGGGAGGAAACGCCCAGCTTTGTCCCTCTTCCCAGCTCAGTCACCATGTGGAATAGCACAGGCAGGGCATAATCTTGGGAAAGGTGGCTCCCCAAAGCTGGGGCCAACCCTGCGGAGCTGACAGTTGCCCAGCAAGTGCTTCCTTGACGGGTCTGGGTAGTGGCAGGAAAGTCATAAGGAAAGGGGCTGTGAAAAGAAACGGATATGCCACTTGGTAAGTAACTGGGGACCCAGGTAAAATCCTGGTCCTTCCATTATTACTCAACCCATGGTCCTGAGTCAGTCACCTCACCACCATTCTGTGCCTATTTCCTCCAAACTCAGTTGAGGGTTCAAGAGTCATTTTATTTATTCTTCTGACATATATTGACTGAGTCTCTACAGTGTGCCAGGCACTGTGTCAGGACATGATAGTGAACAAAACAGGCAAAACCTCTGCCCTCAGGAAACTGACATTCCCAGTCATCCTTAAAATCCATCCAGTGATGCAGACTCGCAGCAGAGGTCACCCCTGGCCTTGCTTGAAATGACTGTTAGACACACACAAAGCACCATGGCTTCAATGCAGATTCAGATAGATGGCAGGGGCTGGCGTGGAAGCCGAGGAAACAAACGGCTGGATTCACATGGTAAGAGGAGGAAGCCACAGCCGGTTCTTGAGCAGGAAAGCAAAGAGGTAAGTGTGGAGTTTTAGGAAGGTTATTGCACCAGCAGTCAATAAGCAAAGTGCAGAAAAAAGAACTTTATATTGCATATCACCCTTCTTCTCACATAGGTCAAATAAGAGACAATATACAGCCAAGGCCACGCCACACTGCCGGTCTAGTTCTGTGTTAAATGTTCATTTTTGATTGGTTTGTAGCCAAGTTATTGCCTGTCAGTGGCAGCAATGATTGGGGTTTTAGTTTATGATCTGACCATTTGGTGAGCTCTGTGAATGAATGAATGGATGAGCGAGACACAACTGGGCAACTGGTTTGTTAGTCTGCATTGCTTACAGCTCTTGCCCTGGGGCTAACAGTGTAGAAAATTGAAGCTTTAAGCTCTGTGTCTACATGTGTGTCACTCAGTATGCTGTGTGAGTATGTAATGTTTTCCTGTCTCTGGAAGGCTTTAACAAATTATTTTGTGAAGTCTCTTAAATTAAAGGAGATCTGTTCTGGCCCTGGCTGGTGTAGCTCAGTGCATTGAGCGTGGGCCTGCGAACCAAAAGATCCCAGTTCGAATCCCAGGCAGAGCACATGCCTGGGTTGCAGGCCAGTTCTCAACAGGGGATTCACAAGAGGTAACCATACATTGATATTTCTCTCCTTCCCTTCCCCTCTAAAAGATAAATAAATAAAATCTAAAAAAAAAAAGGAGCTCTGTTCTGATTGGCACATACAAAGAAATAAGCACTTATATAAATATTCCTAAAATTCCAAGAAAATGAGGAAATTGAACTTCCGATACTGTAAGTGTGCTAGACTTTAAAAGATTCATCTTTCAGAAACTAACTTAGAGGCTTTTAAAGAACCCAGGTTGAGGACCTGGCTGAGTAGCTCAGTTGAGTAGGGTGTTGTCTGATATGCCAAGGCTGTGGGTTCAATCCCCAGTCAGGGCACATGCAAGAATCAACCAATGAATGCATGGGTAAGTGGAACAACAGATCTCTCTCTCTCATTTGCACAGTGACAAGAATTGAACAGATTTTGTGGGATGATTGCATTTTGAGATGTGTACATGTCAAATTGCTGTACTGTACACCTGAAAGTAATATACTATTGTATACCAAATGTGCTTAGAAAAAAATTTAAATTTATTTTTTTAAATATTTTATTTATTTATCTTTAGAGAGGAAGGGAAGGAGAGAAATATCAATGTATGGTTGCCTCTTGTGAGTCCCCTGCTGGGAACTGGCCTGCAACCCAGGCATGTGCCCTGACTGGGAATCAAACCACGATCGTGTGGTTCGCAGGCCCGCGCTCAATCCACTGAGCTACACCAGCCAGGGTGAAAAAAATTTAAATTTAAAAAGTGTTAACATTCATTTACTACCTGTCCCCATAATCCCTCTCCCTGCCAAGTGCCACCGCTGTCCTCTTCCTCCTGCCTCCTGTTTGGAATAAATGTAGAAAAACATATCTTCTAACGGCGTCTTCTCTGGAATTTAAATGGTAATCGCTGTATTCCTAAAATTGCGAGCTTGACTGCACCCTTGCTTTCCATGCACCACCACTAGTGAGGAGGAAAGCAAGGGGCCCCTGGCAGAAAGAGAAGGGAATGTAAAAAGAAAGTCTGGCCCTGGCTGATGTAGCTCAGTGGATTGAGCGCGGGCCTGTGAACCACATGATCACAGTTCGATTCCCAGTCAGGGCACAAGACTGGGTTGCAGGCTAGTTCCCAGCAAGGGACGCATGAGAGGCAACCATATGTTAATATTTCTTTCCCTCTCTCCTTCCCTTCCCCTCTAAAGATAAATAAATAAAATCTTTAAAAAAAAAAGTCTGTTCCTTATCTGGCATAGCTTGAGACTGACCTGGGGGGTGCATGATTCCCCCACATTGAAGAGCCAGGAGACCATTGGAGTTGTGGAGCAATAGTCTTGAAAGTCCTTAGAGGAGGCAGACATGCCTGGAGACTGCCTGATTCCCAATGCAGAGCCTGTGGAGGGAATGGCCTGCCGTGGGTGCTAGTGGCAAAGGACACACAAAAGCACCTGCCCACCGGCTCTGCCAGCGTTGAGTGCTCTAGACTTGAGGTGGCCTCACAGTTGGAATACTGACAAGTGAGAGCTGATACGTGGGCCTATGCGTGCAGTGCAAGCCCAAGGATCAGCAGTGGATTGTTCAGATCCAGGACTTTGATCATGGCCTGTAAACCACATGAATGAGGGTCACTCAAAATCAGCATGTCACCACCACACGGATGGCCCAGTCTCATGAGATCTGGTGAAAGAAAGCCACACTGGCCAGCAGAAGTGATCCATTTGCTAGGTCAGATCCCCTGGAGCTGCCACGGAGGCCTGGGACAGCCTTATAGGGATAATAAGTACCAGAGTTCATCAAGGAACCTGTCTGACCCCATACATAGGGTAAAGAAAACACATTTAAAAAACAAAAAGTGGGAGAACAAACAAACAAACAAACAAAACCCCAGAAAGTGGAGATCAGGACCCACTTGGGCCCTGGTCCAGACTCGGGGCACCTCGGTCAAATGAACTTCTGGCCGCAGCCAGTCCCAGCCACTAGAGGGGGTTTTAGACCACTTTGAGGAAGGCAAGCCGAAGCATGGGGCCCCCTGCGGCCCAGGACCCAGAGCAGAGGTCCTACTGCTTGCTTGTGGCTTGGTAGAAAGTATACTAGGTTCCATAGGGTCTTACTTTAAGGAATTATTGAAGTCCTGGCTGGTATGTCTCAGTGGGTTGAGTGCTGGCCTACGAACAGCTCAGTCCAACTCCCCGAACAGCTCAGTCCAACTCCCTGTCAGGGGCACAAGCCTCGGTTGCTGGCCAATGCCCAGTTGGGGGCGTGCAAGTCACATTGATGTTTCTCTCCCTCTCTTTCTCCTTCCTCTCTCTCTAAAAGTAAATTTTAAAACAAGCGATTGAAGAGCATTAGCTTGTAATATATTAGTGTGCTGCATCTAAAATATGTCTGTTAATTCCTTGGTACTCCCTCATTGAAGAGATGGTGCTTAATTCTCCTTCCCCTGAGAGTGGGCTAGACTTAGTGACTCACTTCTAACAAACAATTGGGGACATGACAACCTATAACTTAAAAGGCATCAAAGCTTCTTTCTCTCTCACTAAAAAAATTAATACTACTGTCTATAGTGTAGAGAGAGTCACATAAAATAATACACATAAAGAACTTAGCATAGTGCCTGTAACGTGGTAAGTGCTCAGTGAAAATTAGAAGTTATTGTCAATAATCATTATTGAACAATGAGACGTCTTGGTACAGCTAAGACAAGGTGTTGTGGGTTGAAGTATGTTCCCTCAAAAAGACGTATTCACGTCTTAATGCCTGGTACCTGTGAGCGTGACTTTATTTGGATATCAGGCGTTTGCAGATGTAATTAATAGTAAATTAAAATGATCATGGTGGGCTCTAAACCCACTCACTAGTACCCTCAGGAGAAGAAACAGAGACACCCACAGGGAGAATGCCACGTGACGACGGGGGCAGAAATTAAAGGGATGTAGCTGCTAGCTATGGACCGCCAAGGACTGCTGGTAACCACCTAAAACTGGAAGAGGCAAGAAAAGATCTTCCCCTAGGGCCTTCAGAGGGCTCATGGCCCTGCCCACAGGACACCTTAATTCCAGACTTCCTCAAGACCACCCCCCATGTTGATGACTTGCTTTGAAGACTCCAGACTCCATGTAGTCATACTCACAGATATGATTTATTACAGTGAAAGGACACATGGCACAATCGCCAAACGGAAAAGGCCCACAGGTGAAGTCTGCAGGGAGCCAGGAACAAGCTTGTACAACTCCTCTACCAGGGGAGTCACACAGGCCATGCTTAACTCCTCCTCCAGCAGGGACTGTGGTGACACATTGGAAAAGGAAGAACCACCTGAGCCAAAGAGTCCAAGGCTTTTATCAGAGGCCAGTCCCATCTGCACCCTCTGGCTAGCATGTGCCAAAGTCCCAGAGTCAGGGGAGGAAGGCAGGTGTTCAGCATAAACCACAGTATTTGTACAGTTTAGGCACAGTGTGAGCCACGCATTAGAGAGGGGTGGGGATCCCTCCCCAAATCTGACTTCCCAGATGCTCAGGCCGCCTCCAAGACAGCACCAACCGGGTGGCTTAAACCACACACATTTGTTTTCTCACAGTTCTGGAGGTTAGAAGCCCAACATCAAGGTGCCGCCAGGGTTGGTTGCTGGCGAGGACTGTCTCTCTGGTTTGTAGATGGCTGCTTGCACACTACGTACTCTCATGGCTTCCCTCTCTGGTGCAGGGGAAAGAGCGATCTCCAAGCTCTTCTCCATATAAGGGCGCCAGACCTGTTGGATTAGGGCCTCACACTTGTGTAACTTTAGGGCCTTGTTTAACTTTATTTACCTCTTTAGAGGCCTGTTCTTCACGTATAGTTGCTTTAGGGGGTTAGGACTTTAACATATAAATTTGGGATGTGGGGGAACACAATTCAGTCCATAGCAATAACCAACCTTGCAAGCAAGCCTTTCTAGGACAAGTCGCAGGCCTGCCATGCTCTTTCCTGCACAGGCTCCGTACCAGATTCCAGAAGCCTTAAAATGGCTGCTAATTACGTTGCTCTCTGGGAGGAAGGGGTTCCCATTTGATGCTTATGGTTCAGATTACAATGGCTCTCTCCTTGTTCATTGAGAATCTTCCTGCCACCTTGGCCACAGCTGACGAGACCGAAGGTTGATGTATGAGCAGAAGGCAACTCTACATGGAAAGAACCTAACAGCTCACACCAACAGAGGCACCTATGTTTGGTGGCTGTGATCAAAGCCTGTCTTTGGGAAGTGACATGAAAGGGAAGCATGTTGGACATCAGTTCCGTACGTGGGCTTTGGAGTTAGGCAGTTTAAAGTTCACACGGGATTGCATTTCTGGCTCTGAAACTTATCGGTACAAACCATGCTGCTCTTTAATGAATATTTGAAGAGCGCTTGAAATGAATGTTTTACCCTTGGTGAAATTAATTCTCTAAGTCTTGGTTTTATCATCTGGAAAAATTATGATGGTAACTGTTCAATAGATTCAATAATTTAATGTCATTTAAGTGCTTTTTCACAATGCTTGGCTCTGAGTAAGTGCTGAAAAAAGGACAACTAGCACTCTAAATAGTTAGGGAATGAAGTGCTGTAAACTAAGAGTCGCAGGAATGCAGGTGATTTCCCAACGCTGCTGCTGGAAGCCATCAGCTTTGGAAGGGACTGAATTGCAAATGAGTGGGTGGATGGTGAGATACTTCCGATCTTAGCACATATTCTCCGGAATCCTTGTAAAACAAATCTCTGGCATTTCACATGTTTATAGTTGTAGTAGTTGAAGTCCTGGAAGCCTAAAGAAAAGGAGTGCACAAATAAATAAACACTAACTGAGAACATGTCATATGCTCAGAACACAAAAGTATGGCATTGTTCAACATTTAGCACAGGAGATCCAGAATGACTCCGTAAGCACGTACCGTGCGTGCTAAAGAGAACAGTTCATAATAACGCTATAATGTCATAAACTAAATGTACTCAACAATAGAGTGCCAGGGTACAAAATGTATAACCTTCAGGAAATGCAAGAAATGAATAGAAACACAGCAGCAGCCCACTTACTTCTCTTTGTCAGCCTAGCATGGACCCAGTAGATACAGCACAAATAGTATAATAAAGCTCTAGCAAGCTTATTCTCTTATAACCATGAATGCATCTTTTAGTCGGTAACCATGGTAAATTAATAATTGTTGACCCTAATATTAGGCCACGAAGAAAATTTCAATAAATTCCAAAGGGAAGAATGGATATACATTACATTCTCTGGTCATGATGTAATAAACTTGGATTTTAAAAACAAAATCACAAAACTCCAATAGCTTTGAAAAAAATTTTAACATCTCTCTTAAGCAACTCTTCCATCAATATACAGATAAACCAGAATTTGAAGAACATCTAGAGTAATAATATTGAAAAAAAATTGTTATGAAAACATCACATATCAAAACGTGTGAGATTTAGCTAAACCAGATCTCAGAGTGAAATGCATAGTTTAAGATACACTAGATATATTTGAAAAACACTAAACAACTAAAGGTACCCCAAAACAAATTCAATAGACAAATGTTAAAAAAAAACAGGAGAAAATATGCAAAAAAAATAGACAAATGTTAAGCTCGGGGAAATAGCAGCAACATTTGAAAGACAAAGGGTGTGATATTGTGATTTATATTTATATTTGGTCTTTGTCCACAGTTCCTGGCTCACAGCTCCCCAAACCCTTGGAATTTCCCAAGTGATGGGAGTGATAAAGGTGTCTCTTATTATGTTAATGAGGTTACTTTGCAAGTCACCTAAGGATTGAGGCTGGTTGCCAGGGAAACCAACCAAATGATTAGAGGATTACAATTTTCAGTACCACCCCCTGGCCTCTGGGAAAGGAAGAGGGGCTGGAGATGGAATTCAATCACCGAAGGCCATGATTTACGGTAATCAGCTATGCCTCTGTAATGAAGCCTCCATTTAAAAAAAAAAAAAAAAAAAGGATGAGGTTCAGAGAGCTTCTGTTGGTGAACACCAGGAGATTTGGGGAGTGGCGAGCCCAAAGAGAACATGGAAGCTCTGTACCCTTTGCCCAAACCTTGCCCTAAGCATCTTAGTGAAACAAAGGAAGGGCTTATGGTAGAAGAAACAATAGGAGAGACAAAAGAAGCAACAGTGCAACAAAAGAAGGGCTTACGGTAGAAGAAGCAACAGGAGAGAGACTTAGGGACATGCTTTGCTTTGACGCTCTAGAAACGTTCCAGGAAAGGAGTGAGCCATGGCGGAGCTGCTGTTAGCTCACTAAAAAGTCAGAGAAAAGGGGGTTTTGGAGGCAGCTTCAGGGATGAGCTGCCCATAGTTCACCTGGTTGCAAGTCTCCTGGGGACCCTTAGACTTTAGGAAAGAGAAGCAAAAATGCACACCTGAGAGGGAAGAAAGATGTGGGCATGCTTCAGAGAGACCCCACCCAGTTTATACACATTTTAATACAAGAATTCCACAGCCAAGAAGTTGCTCTTTAAATTTATTTCTAAAACATCTAGCTGTCTAAATATTTTTAGTGGAAGGATAAACCAAAACATGTATAAACAGCTATTTTCAAGAAAGTCAATTTAAAAAAGGAAGATAAAATGATTTCTTAGGATGGAACAAGCGGAAGAGACAGGGAGAGAAGCCAGATTTCTCTGAATATAACATACTATTATTGTACTGGGAACCATTAAATACAATATAATAATCATGTTACAGACTTATATTCTATTTCAGAAGTCTTGTCATACTCCAAAGCAAGAAAGTTATTGAATATTACTGAGATCACATCAAACAGGTTTAAAAGGCCTCCACTCGCCAAAGATGGAGCAATTTGAACATAAAAAAGCATAACTTCAGGCCCTGGCTGGGTTATTCAGTGAGTTAGAGGGTTGTCCTAGTACACCAAGGCTGTGGGCAAGAATCAACCAATGACTACATAAATAAATGGAACAACAAATTGATGTCTCTCTCTCTCTCCCTTCCTCTTTCTTTCTACAATTGATAAATAAATTTTTTCAAAGGAATAACTTCAATAAATTAAAATTCATCAACTAGGCATAAGATGATGATGAGGCTGAAAGATATCACTGGCGGCCTTTGGAGGATGCTGGTGAACCAGCATGTACCCTGAAAACTGGACAATACAAAGGGAAAAAGTAACTGACCAGATAAGTGATGATGTTAAAGAACTATTCATGAATTTTTGAGATATGATAATGTGGCATCGCTAACTTGTTTAAGAGTCCTTGTTTACAGGAACATCTTGAAATATTTATGGACAAAATGATATGCTATCTGGTTTGTTTCAGAATAGTCAGTCCAGTGGGGGTGGGGGAAAGGATGGAGACTGTAAATGAAACAAGATTGGATGTGAATTGATAACTGTTACAATGGCGTAATGCATACATGGAGATTTATTGCATTATTCTCTCTCCTCTGTATGTTTGAAGTCTTCCACAGTAGAAATACAATTTTATGGACGCAAAATTATATTGAGAGCGTGACCTGAGCTGACACGGCTAACCATGATTTTTAAATCATGTTTGCTTTGGTTTGTTTTAGAAAACAAAAAGAGGGGGAAATCAGAACTGCTATAGAGAGAAGGGACGTGGAAGCGATGCCTTTTTAAAAAATGAGTAATTTGTTGCCTACAATTCCAAGCCAAAGATGGACTATGGACAAATGCATGGTGACTTAGAATTCTATGTCATTTCTGGGAGAACAGAAAATTACGTCTGGAGCCAGATAGCCTAGGTTCCCATCTCATTTCTGCCACTTATCCCTGTGTGATTCTGAGCAAGTTACTCAACCTCTCTGTGCATTAGTTTCTTCATCTGTAAAATGGAGATGATAGTACCTAACTCATAGGTTATTATGAGGATTAATACATTAATATGTGGAAAGTATTTAGAACACCGACTACCTTGCACACAATGAGCACTTGATAAGTGCTGGCTATTGTGATTGAAGTTATGTTGGAGTGTATAGTGCAAGGGAGTAGTGATGAGAGATGAGGCTGGAGAAAATAGGTAGCCTTGCAGGTTGAAGGAAGGAGTGTGTCTCCTATTTGGCAGAAATTCATTGAAAGGTTTTGAGGCACTGCTGACCAAGGACAACAACTTCGTTTCTCACAAGTGGTTGATAAATCATGAATATTTTTTTAAATCCTCACTGAGGACATTCTTATTGATTTTAAGAGAGAGAAGAGAGGGAGACAGACACATCGATGTGAGAGAGAAACATTGATTGTTGCTTCTCTTGTGTACCCTGACCGAACCCGAAACCTAGGCATGTGCTCTGACTGGCAATCGAACCCACAACCTTTTGGTTTATGGGATGATGCTTCAACCAACTGAGCCACTCAGGTCAGAGCAACATGAATTTCTTCCATGTACCATTAACTATGAAATGGCTCAGGGCAAGTTGAGAACTTCTGATTGTGTTTACCAGAACCCTCGGAATAAACCCTAATTCCAAATTCTAAGTGTGTATAAAATGCAGCACCACAGTAATTCAAGCCTGTCTTTACTAGACAAAGAAAAGCTAAACATGGACTGAACTGCTATTTTCTTTCTTTTTTTAAATACTTTATTTATCTTTAGAGAGGAAGGGAAGGAGAGAAATATCAATGTATGGTTGCCTCTTGTGAGTCCCCTGCTGGGAACTGGCCTGCAACCCAGGCATGTGCCCTGACTGGGAATCAAACCACGATCGTGTGGTTCACAGGCCCGTGCTCAGTCCACTGGGCTATACCAGCCAGGGCTGAACTGCTATTTTCTTAACAGTAAGTAGGTGCCATGGGTTTGGGAAATGACTCGTAAGTGGTGACATGACTCAGGATTGCGTAAAATGAGGACATCTAAAACTTCAAGACACATTTTTTAAAAGCTCTAGGTATACAAATTATAGAACTGAATTATGTTCCAAGTGTGTGTTCAAGGCTAGCTCTGAATTAAGGGCACTGTGCATTTTAAAAGCATAATTCCAGTAACCAAATTTTGTTTTCACTTTTTATTATGGCAAATTAGAAAGGTACACAAAAATCGACAGAACAGCAAAATAATCAACATTCCTTACTTGTCACCCAGCTCCAACCTTTATGAACTTGTGGCCAATCTTATTTCATCCACATCCCACTCACTAGGGGCCCCTCAGTTATTTTGAAGCAAACCCCAATATATTATTTTCATCTAGAGTATGTAAATATGTATTTCTGAAAGATAAGGACTTGTTAGAAAATCTAACCTCAATACCAATTTTTCAACTAAAAATAATAATTCCTAAATGTTGTCAAATACCCATTCAACTTTCATGTTACCCTGATTTTTAATATAATTAGGCACATACTGTTGGTGTCTCCCTCTTACTGATGCCGTCAGTCATTGGTGAGCATTGGATCCATTTATTCACAAGGGGATGATAAAACAGAATGTCCTGATCTCTTTCCTTTTTCAGTTCTTAGCCCTAATATATTATGTATAAAGGAGAACTTACCCTGGCCTGTATAAGAAAACAGGATCGCTTGATTCTTCCCTCTATTTACCAGTTTTCAATATAAAATTGTTTCCTAAGCATCTTTCCCAAGGCGACCAATGACCTATCTTTGTATCATCCTGAGCTTGTGAACTGTAGGCATGTTTATATTTAATGTGTTTCATGCCATTGCAATTACAATCCTTGTTGCTGTTTCAGTTGTCCTATCTACAGTTAGTGGGATCGTCTGCAACTTGCCTCCTGGAGCTTTTTTCTCAGGACTTCTGCATTTTCAGCTGTAACAAAGCCTGCCTTTCTTTCTGGTATCAGGCTCATCCTGTTCGCCCACATGGCCTGCCACTTCGTCAGAGGTGCCTCTTGGTGACAGTGTTGCTCCAGAAATACTAACAAACCCGCATTTCCTCACCCCACCCCCATCTACATGGTCTCTTTTCTCACCCTTGGACTTTGGGAAAAAATGCTCCGGAAAAAGCTTCTGGAAAGGAGGCTGCCTACTGCAGGGCTCGTGGGTTTGCCAGAAACGCTCACTGCAGCAGTACTTGCGTTTCTTCTTTGAGTCAGAAGTCAATCTAAACTGCCAACTCTCATCATACATAATGGTAGAATTCCATTTCTACTTGACCTAGGCTTTGTGAGTAGGCCCTAGTTAACGCCACATTAGATCCTGAAATTTTCCTGTGTTGTCAGGAAATGCTGGAAGCTAAAGGCCTAGAGGAAGGCACCCACAGGCACCAAGCTGTGAGGGGTGGGGCTTCACACACCTTCTGGGCTAAGGGTGGCGGAAGTGTGGTCCTGGGATGCATCTGCAACAATGGGAACTTTTAAGAAATGCAAATGCCAAGACCCCTCACTCCAGACCCTCCGTGGTGATAGGGCTCCCAGCCTACGTTTTAACAAGCCCTCCGTTGGATTTTGAGAACCAGTGCCCTAGGCCAGCTGTGCTAAGTGAGAAGTAACTATTTGGGACAAGTCCTCAGAGGACCAGTCAAAAGGTCCCCATCAATCCATTAGCGTGTCCCATCCAATACTCACCTAGAGGACACACGCGGTTCTGATTTCTTTAATTTCAGAAATAGTGTTTTCTTGTACCATTAGAAAAGTCATCCACACTGCTGGCAAGTTTTTCAGAAAACAAGGAGCTATGCTGTAGAAATAAATGGGAAACATAAACCCAACATCCTAGCAATAATTTCTCATTTCTTAATTTACGTTTATACATTTTTAAATCACTGTGTATGTGTGTGTGTGTGTGTATGGTTTTATTTCTTTTTAGAGAGAGGAGAAAGGAGGGAGAAAGACAAATACATCAATGTGTGAGAGATATATCCATCAGTTACTCTCCCAAAATTGGTTGCCCCTGGCACAAACCCAACTGGGGACCTGGTGCAACCCAGGCACGTGCCTTGACAGAACTCCAACCAGCAACCTTTGGGTTCACAGGCCGGAATTCAATGCACTGAGCCACACCAGCCAGGCCTCCATGTTTATATTTATATAAGTATATTTCTATAAAATTGTGTTCGGTTGTACATATCATTTTGGATCATACTTTTCCACTTCTGGCCCATATTATTATATACTATGAAGTTTTTCCAGTAACAATAACTTGTGAATGCATGTTTTACCATTTTTAAATAGAAATGTAATACTTGGTTATAGTGAAAAATTCAGGACTACAGAAACAAAATAAATATTTCAAATCTTAATGACTTTTTAGAAATATATCCAATAATACTGGCTTGATGTGCATAAAACGCCAGACTATATTTACATACAATGAATTATATCTAATACATATGAGCATGGATAAGAATGCCCAGTGTTCATCAGCACAATTCATGTAATATTTATCACTCATCTTATTTTATTTTACTTTTTATCACTTATTTTAGAAAGTATATTTAAGTATATATGTAAGCAAACTTATACACAATCACATTTTTCCATTTATCCAATTGAAATCATATCACGTATTTCATTGCCTCAACTCTTCATTTACCCTCATATTATAAAAATGACCCATACACTTATTCTCAAAGTACCTGCCTACTTCTTTATGTTTTTAATAGCTTTTCTTAAATAGGGTTTATTTTGATTGGAAAGTCAACACATCATTCATCTGCAAAGTTCAGAAAAATTTAAAATGGATAAAATCATTTACTTTATCCCTCATATAAAATTACACATTTAAAAATGCAAGTACATTTTATTTTATGCACATATAATTTATATTTCACACACAAGTGAAATTATTTTCTAGAGTTTTACATAGTATTTCTGCAAGTACCATGTTATGACAAGTTTTTATTCCACAAATAACCCCCAAAATGAAGGCTTAATGATCTTTTCATCTAATTAGCATAATGATTTGCTTTAATTAATATAACATCTCATTTTAAACCACCTATATATTATATAACTTTAAACTTGGATTTTTATTTTTTATGTTCCTTTTCTATTGTTCAAGTACAGTTTGCCTCCCTTTTCCCGCCACCACATTGCCCCACACCACCCACCCCCACCTCCTACCCTCAATCCTTCCTTTAGATATCTTTTTTTAGAACAAAATATCAATATATACTGTGGACAAAAGAGGGGCCACAAACTAAACCTGACAAGCTCAGGGAGACCAGCGTGGTGGGACTTACAAACTCAGATAATGTAAGTAACCACATACGATGGTCTGACATTACAATTTCCTAACTAAAGGCAGATCTTGGCAGGTAGTCAAGTCCTAAGGCAGTGTTTCCCCTAACAAAGGGCAATCTACACATTAACTGAGCCTGTCCTCTTTTTGCATCCAGGATAACATCCTTTCGGAAAAAACAAAGTAATCTCCTTTTCCCATCCCCCTCCTCCAAAGCACTACCGCCGCAGGAGAGGGAAGACCACAAATCCCCTCATTGTTATTGTTATCATGTTAATTGTTAACTGTTAACTATTCAGTACTCACTTAAGTAAAAGAGGTATGTGCCTATTCATGTTACTTTTTATCCAGATGTTTTCCGGCTTTGCTTTCTCCCACCTCCCAGATCTATCACTAGTGGATTTCATGTAACTTCTTCCCCTTTGATTCTGATGTATAAAATAAGTGGTAACACAACCATTTTCTGGAGCATTTTCTCAATTTGTTGAAATTTTGCTTCCTGGCAATTGTCATAAGTTTTGCTCGATTAAACTCATAAAGAATCCTTACAGGTTTGGGTGTTTCTTATGTTGACAATATGTACATTTGTTTCACTGCCAGGATTGGTTTAGGAGTTTTTATTTCTTTCCCCCCCCTCAATGGCTTGGAAGTTGTATTTTCTATTCCTGTTGTTTTAATATTTATGTAGAATTCCTAACAAACTGAAACCTACACTTTTCCTATGAATAACTAGTTTATCACTTTTTTTTGTATTAAGGATATTAACCCTTTGGCTTTTATTTCCACTTTTTTAAAAACAAAAGTTGTCTGCTTTTTAAAAGCTCGATGTATATCACTTTACTAACAAGAACAGATTCATTGGAATCACAGGGTAACTTCCTCCTATCCTTCATATTGATATTTTCAGTAATTTAGTATCTAGCTTGTTATCAGAAGTATAAAATATATAATTACTGTTATCTTCTTTTTGATAGTCAGTATTTGAGCCCTGGCTGGTGTGGCTTAGTGGATTGAGTGCCGGCCTGCAAACCGAAGGGCCGCTGGTTCGATTCCCAGTCAGGGCACATGCCTGGGTTGCAGGCCAGGTTCCCCAGTGTGGGGCATGCAAGAGGCAAGCAATCTGTTTCTCTCTCTTCCTCTCTTTCTCCCGCCCTTCCTGTCTCTCCAGAAATAAATGAATTAAAGCTTTTTTAAAAAATGAAATTGCTTTTATCCCCAAATTTACAACAAACAAACATAGTAGGGAAATAACTTGAAAATATATGGAAATAAAAGCCAAAGGGTTAATATCCTTAACACAAAAAGAGTTTGGTTGTTACAAAAGACACATTTTTTAACTGGGCAAATTATTATTTTTAAAAATCTTCATTGGAGGATATGTTTATTGTTTTTTAGAGAGAGAGAGAAATATCTATGTGAGGGGGAAACATTGATTTGTTGCTTCCAATACATGCTCGGACCTGGGATCCAACCTGCAACCTACGTATGTGCCCTGACAGGGACTTGAACCCCTAACCTTTTGGTGTATGGGAGGATGTCCAACCAACTGAGACACATGGGCAAGGGCATAAAATGGAGTTTTTAAATTTTATTGTACAGTTACATGGCTTTCACCACATACAGATATTTGTGTGAGCACCGCCACAACCAACATACAGAACAGTTCCAACACACCTGAAAAATTCCTTCATATTATCCCTTTCTAGATAGATACACCCTGTCCCACTGCTACCTACTATAAACCACTGAGCTGTTCCCATTGCTAGAGTTTTGCCTTTTCCAGCATATCAGGTAAATGGACTCACACAGGTCGTGACCTTTTCAGACAGGTTTCTTTCACTCAACATAAGGACGTTGTAGTGATAATCTGGCTAATGATGTTAACCATCTCCATATGTGCTTATTTGTCATCCTTATATTCTCTTTGGTGACATGTCTCTTCAACTCTTCTCCCCATTTTAAACATTGAGCTTATTTTCTTACTGTTGAGTCTCAAGAGTTCTTTACATATTCTGGATACAAGTCATTTGTCTCTGTGATTTGTAAACATTTTCTCCTAGTCTTGTAGCTGCCGAGCCAGTCGCTGTCTGCAGTGGCGCTGAAACGACTGGAGACACTGTCAGATGGGGGGGAGCCTCTGCAGCTTGGCAGCCCCATGGCCCCTGCCCAACTTTACTTATTTCTAGCTGCAGCTTCCAAACCAACACCATTTCAAGGGACATTGACACAGCAGCCAAATTCATTGGTGCTGCCACAATAGGGGTGGCTGGCTCTGGGGCTGGAATTAGGACTATGTTTGGGAGCCTCGTCATTGGTGATGCCAGGAACCCTCCTCTGAAGCAATAGCTCTCTTCCTACGCCGCTCTGGGCTTCGCCCTCTCAGACGCCATACGACTCTTTTGCCTGACTGTGGCCCTTCTCATCCTCTTTGCCATGTGAAAAAGCTGTCTCCACATCCCATAGCTCTTTCTCCCATGTCTCCTCTGTCTATATGTTGTTGTCCTTTACCTCCACAGGCAACGTGAAGAAAGTGGTTGACTGTGGGTTGGACAGAGGGAAGACAAGTAAATACTTTATTCATAAGATATTTTTAAAAAACACAATCAAGCCCTGGCTGGTGTAGCTCAATGGATTGAGCGTGGGCCTGTGAACCAGACGATCGCAGTTCGATTCCCAGTCAGGGCACATGCCTGGGTTGTAGGCCAGTTCCCAGCAGGGGACTCACGAGAGGCAACCTTACATTGATAGTTCTCTCCTTCTCTCCTTCCCTTCCCCTCTAAAGATAAATAAATAAAAATTTTTTAAAAAAAGAATGGCTAATAACTACATGAAAAGATACTCAACGTCATTAATCATTAGGAAAATGCAAGTTAAAACCACAAGAAGATACCACTACACACCATTTATAATGGCTATAATAAAAAAGACAGATAGATAATACCAAGGTTTAGTGGTTTAGTGGAGATGTGGGGAAACGAATCCTCATACGTTGCTGGTGGGGGTATAAGGTGGTGGAGCCATTTGGAAGGGAGTTTGACAGGTTTGTTGAAACTGTGTACATGAACTGACCATATGATATGACCCAGCAATTTCACTTCTAGGAATCAACCCAGGAGAATAAAAAAACATGCCCACACAGAGATTTTTATGGACATATTTATAGTAGCATTATTTATAATAATCAAATTCTAGAAACTATCCAAATGTCCATTACTGGTGAATGGATAAACAAAATGTGATATATCTATATAAGGGATTACTATCAGCAATAAAAAAGAACAAAATACGGACACATTCTACAACATGAAGGAACCTTAGGACCATTATACTAAGTGAAAGAAGCCAGGCACCAAGGCCCACACAATGTATAACTCCATTTATATGAAACGTTGAGAAAAGCTAAATCCATAGAGACAGAAAGGTTGGTGGTTGCCTAGGACCGGCAGGGGTCAGGTTTGGGGTGGGGAGTGACTATAAGTGAGTGAGCTTGAGAGCAATTTTGGATGTGATGGGAAAATTCTGAAACTGCATCATAATGATGGTTGCCCAATTCTTTTTTTTTTAAATATTTATTTATTTATCTTTAGAGGGAAAGGGAAGGAGAGAGGAAGAGAAACATCAATGTACGGTTGCTTCTCATGCATCCCCTGCTGGGAACTGGCCCCTGCCAAGAATTGGCCTGCAACCCAGGCATGTGCCCTGACTGGGAATCGAACCGCGATCGTCTGGTTCGCAGGCCCGCACTCAGTCCACTGAGCTACACCAGCCAGGGCCCAATTCTTTTTTTTTTTTAATTTTTTATTTATCTTTAGAGGGAAAGGGAAGGAGAGAGGGAGAGAAATATCAATATACGGTTGTCTCTTGTGCGTCCCCTGCTGGGAACTGGCCTGCAACCCAGGCATGTGCCCTGACTGGGAATCGAACTGGGATCGTGTGGTTCTCAGGCCCGTGCTCAATCCACTGAGCTATACCAGCCAGGCGATGGTTGCCCAATTCTATAAATTTACTAAAAATTATTGAATTGTACACTGACAGTGGGGGAGTCTTATGGAATGTAAATTATATCTTGATCAAGGTATAAAAAAACACGGCCAGGACTAGGAAAGATGGACAAGCTTTATCTGGCCCCAGAAACCATAGCAACACTAACCAGAGTTTGAGACCTGAAGATAAGCCCAGACAGGGTTCACCCTCACGCCACACGTGAGAAACAAGGACTAGGAGACGATGCTGCACCACCATGTTCCTGACCAAAGACTGTTGACTTCCTCGAGGACCCGTTATTAGAGTTATGAGAAGCTTTCCTAGAAGTCTTCACAAAAATAGTATTTCATTTTCTTGGCTTGAAATTAGATCTTTCCAGGCTTTCACCAATAGACCAAGGTTTCCGTCTAGCTCCTTCTTTCCCACGGAATCATCACCAATAACAAGCGAGGTGCAGCCACACCAATGTCTTAAACCAAGAAGAGACCACAGCTGCTCCTGGGCCTTAACACCATGAAAAATACCTTTGTTTGCTACTTCCCTCAAAAGATCTGCTGAAGTCTTACAAGTACCCCCCAAACATATTTCCTTATCCCTTCAGCAGATGTGCCATCTTACAGAACTTGGAAAAGTAAACGTTTCCTTGCCGTCCTTCTCTCCTTCCTGTTTAGCCTTTAACATCTTCACACCCGTTCTTGCTTCCTTCTCCGGAGCACTAGACAATAATGTGACTAGATTCTGAGGTTATGCCTTTCATATTTTTAAAAATTATATTTTATTGATTATGCTATTACAGTTGTCCTGATGTCCCCTCTTTGTGTCCTTCATATTTTTTATGTGAAGAGAACTTTTCTTTTATAAAATGATGATGAGAATAGTTAGAAGTTGAGACTTTTTTTTTAATAGAATTTATTTACTTATTTATCTTTAGAAGGGAAGGAGAGAGGGAGAGAAACATCAATGTATGGTTGCCTTTTGTGCGTCCCCTGCTGGGAGTTGGCCTGCAGGGAACTGGCCTGCAACCCAGGCATATGCCCTGACTGGGAATTGAACCGCTATCCTCTGGTTCGCAGGCCCGCGCTCAATCCACTGAGCTACACCAGCCAGGGCTGAAGTTGAGACTTTGTTAGTTGGCAAATTTGAAAGTTAACCAACCTCTGCCCTCTCCTACACATACCCATACATGGCTACACCGTGTGTGTGTGTGTGTGTGTGTGTGTGTGTGTGTGTGTGTGTGAGAGAGAGAGAGAGAGAGAGAGAGAGAGAGAGAAAGAGAGAGAGAGAGGGATTCATTAGTCCATACAAATTTTGACTAGTTTCCATATTACGCATTTAAATTTCCTTACACTTTAGTCCTGGCTGGTGTGGCCCAGTAGATTGAGTGTTGGCATGTGGACAGGAAGGCTGCTGGTTTGATTCCCAGTCAGGGCACATGCCTGGGCTGCAGGCAACCACCCATTGATGTTACTGTCCCTCTCTTTGTCCCTCACCCCTTTCTAAAAATAAATGAAATATTTTTAAAAATAAAATTTCTTACATTAAAAAAAATTTCTTACATTTTAAAGATGTATGCAATATTTATCATAAATTAATGATTTCTAATAAAGTCAACAATATTGTCTCTAAAAAATGGCAATCTTTACAGAAGGGTGGATCTTCTAAAGAAACATCATATAATAATAAGAAAAACATAATATTAGCTACAAATCGGGTCCAGTGGCAGATACTGGCTAAAGGAAGTGGCCAGAGACAATCTTAGAGGAATAAGGAGAAGAAATGTGGAGCCTGGTATCCAGACAACGGTGTGTCCTGGGGCAACAGGACCTGAGAGAACTGCTAAGTGAAAGTCCTGTATTTAATGTTACATTTTCTGCTGTATGGCCCAGGATTACCATCCTTCTCCTGTGGCCCCTAAAACAAATGGAAACAGAAAAGCATAAGAATTTTGGAGTCAGTGATATGAGCTCCCAGGAAGTAAATAACATGTAATGTAATAGTAAAAAAAATGATGATGATAATGAAGACAGAAAGATACGATATAGGAAAACTTGGATTCTTGGCTAAGGGGCTTTGTTTCATTAACTGCATGGAATTTAATAGCAAGTGCCTCTGTCAAAATTCTGTTTCCCAGTGTTCCCTATTCTTTGCACACTACCCTGTCTTTTGGTTTATTTTTCTTTTATTTTTTTAAATTATAGTTGGCTATATGATTTCACTTATATGTGGAATCTAAAAAACAAAATAAGTGAACAAACAGCAACAGATTCATCAGTATAGAGAACAGAGTGCTGGTTGCGGGAGGGGGGGCCACGGGGGGAGGTGTTGGGGGACTAAGTAAAAAAGGTGAAGGGATTAAGAACTACAAATTTGTAGTTACAAAAGAGTCATGGGGATGTAAAGCACAGCACAGGGATATAGTCGGCAATGTTGTAACAGCTATGTGTGGTGCTAGGTGGGTACTAGACGTGTTGGGAGAAATCACTTCATAAATTATATAAACTCATTCTAGGCTTTCTTAACTCTGTTTCCAAAATGTATGTGTCTCTGGTTGGAGTATGTTCAGGGAAATAGTTTTCTAGGCTTCTATTGGCTCACCCTGATTAGCTCTTCCCCTTGCACCTCTGAACTCTCCTTTAGCGATAACTTTCTGGAGAGGAGAAGACACGCCTCTTTCATCACCCTTACACATAGCCTGGCAGAATGCCTCATGCAACAAGGTAGTTCATAAATTAATACATAAAAAACAATTTTGAATCCCTTTGGAATCATTGGAGAACTGCAGCCAAGCAAAAGCCATAGACTTCGGTGGCTGATTAAAGCCTAAAGGAAGGTATGAAATTTCTCCTGTGAAGATTTCAAATACACGTCAACTGCTTAGTAAAGGAATTAATGAAAAGGATGAATCTTCAGCAAGATCCAACGTTTCCTGCTCTGACTGTAATCTAACATTGAGTTTGGTTATTCACTTTCCCACAAGGTGGCAGCAAGAATCTCTTCTTAGCCCGGAGTCTCCAGAGGGGAGAAAAGGAACAGCGGGGAGCAGGGGGGAAGGGGTGGCAGGTGGAGCAACAGGGAGCAGCAGAAAACAAGGGGAGCAGTGGGGGGCAGGAGGAGCAGGGAAACAAGGGGGCAAGGGGAGGCAGGTGAAGCAGCAGGGTGCAGGGGGGGCAGGTGAATTAGCAGGAAAGGGGGCAGAAGGAGCAGCAGGGAGCAGGGGGGGCAGGTAAAGCAGCAGGAAGGGGGCAGGGGGAGCAGCGGGGGGCAGGGAGGCAGGGGAAGCAGGGGGGCTCCTCCCCACCTGTGGCCCAATTAGGAAGCCAGGGATGTAACAGAAGGCCAAGAAGACTCACAGGGCCCGGCCTGGGGTTCTCTTTGTTCCACCTCTTTTCCCATGCAGAGAATTGAAAGAGAAAAAATGCTGAATGACAAGAATTAATGGTGTCACACAAATACCATCAAAGACAATTTAAGAATTGTTCTTCTCTGTCCGAAATGAATGAAGAAAACAGAAGAGCGGTGGCTTCCCTTTTACCATTAACTACTCTGTATTTGGAGAGAACAGATGAACAGTGTTTTTTCTTCTTTTTTTACTGCATTGTCATTCAGCTTGACTAATGCTCACGAATTTACAGTTCAGAGCTTGTCTTGAGGGAACAAATCCTATAGTCTTGATTGATCATAACCATAACCTCATTTATAATCATAACTTTGTAATCTCAGAATGCCATTATGCCTACAATGCATATAGAATTGTTTTGAATCTTTTAAAACGGGCTTTTTTTAAAGAGCAGTTTTAGGTACACAGCAAAACTGACCAGGAATTGTAGAGGGTTCCCACATACTCTCTCTACCCACACACACGCAGCCTCACCCACTGTGAGCACCTGCAGAGTGGTGTATTTGTTGCCTATGTTGACAGAACATTATCATCCGAAGTCCATTGTTTACATTAAGGGTCACTCTTGGTGTACACTCTATGGATTTGGGCATATACATCATGGCATGTATATATAATTTACATTCATTATAGTCTCATACAGAGAGAGCATCTTCACTGCCCTAAAAATCTGTACTCTGCCTATTCATCCCTCTCTCCTCTCGAACTGATGGCAACCGCTGATGTTTTTACTGGCTGCACAGTTTTGCTTTTTGTATAATGTCATATTGTGGGAATCATACAGTAGGTACCTTTTTCAGTTAGGCTTCTTTCACTTAGGGATATGCATTTAAGTTTCCTCCTTATCTTTTCATAGTTTGATGGCCATTTCCTTTTAGTGCGGAACAGTGTTCCATTGACTTGATGTATCACGGTCTATGCATTCACTTACTGAAGGACGTCTTGGTTGCTTCCAGGTTTTGGTGATTATGAACAAAGCTGCTGTGGAAGTTTTCAGCTCCTTTGGGTAAATACCAAGTAGCGTGATTACTGGATCCTGTGGTAAGAGTATGTTTAGTTTTCTAAGAAACAGCCAAACTGCCTTCTGGAGTGGCTGTACCATATTCTATTCCCACCTATAACAAGTGAGAGTTTTGCTGCTCCACATCCTGACAAGCATTTGTTGCCGCCGGTGTTCTGGATCCTGGCCATCCCAATAGGTGTGCGGTGGCATCTCATTGTCGCTTTAATTTGCATTTCCATGACGACATAGGATGTGGAGCATCTTTTTATATGCCTAAATTGCTGCCTGTGTATCTTTTTTGGTGAAATGTCTTTTCAGGTCCTTGGTCCATTTTTAAATCGGGTTATTAATTCAAAGTTTATTATTACACTTTAAACTGAGATCTAATTGACGCATATCTATCAGTTTTAGGTGTACAACATAATAATTTCATATATGTATATGCTGCAAAATGATCACCGCCATAGTTTAGTTAATGTGTTTTCTTATCGTTGAGTTTTAAAGAATTCTTTGCAATTTGGGACAACAGCCCTTTATCAAATGTCTCTTGCAAATATTTTCTCCCAGTCTGTGGTTAGTCTTCCCATTTTGTAATCATCTTTTTTTTTTTTTAAAGAAGGAAATTGGCCACTTCTAAACCTTTCTTCGCAAGCAGAACAAAATTCCTGCAGAGCTAGCGTGGTGCTAAAGGGGAGGGGGGAGCAGAATCAGTGAGCCTGGGCTTCAGTACTTACTAGCTATGCAATTTACTTAAAGTCTTGGTACTGAACTTTCATCGTCTTTAAAATGGGGATTATAATAGTGCTTACTTCACAGGGTTGCTGGGAAGATTAAGTCAATTACCATAAGAAATACAAGAGATCTAAAGCAGGTTTGAAACATTAACTATAAAATTGTTTAATAATAATTTCAATATTTAAATTACCTGCTTAGAACAGAAGCTGTAGTTTATATAGAGCTTCAGAGACTTGAATGAAAAGCAACGGTAGGGGGAGATCTCTAAAGTGAAGGGCTTGCCAGTTGAGATTATTCTCCACTGAGCAGCACCACTTCAATTTTGGATGCTGCATCAAAGCTACTTTGGTTTTTGCAAAGTAATTTCCAACCATTTTGCACAGAATGCTAACTTGCTGTGGGAAAAGTGACAATGAAGTAAACTAAATTGAGACATCTAGAGGTCGCTGCACAAATCACTTTACTCTTCTGTGATGAAGTTATGTATTAATCACCGTTTTAAATTTTTTGTATTTTTTCTATATTTTATGGTTTTCATGCCTTATAGTTTGACATGTTGGGGTCTTGTTAATCCTGGACAGACTTCCCCTCCCAAGGCTGGCTAATTCCTAGAGAGAGCAAACAACTTGACCTTGAGCGCCAACTTTAATATGCAGACTAACCAATCCCAATTCCAGACCCTCAACCCCTACTTTATCTGACTTTCATGCATTTTAGAACAACTACAGACAGTAAATATGTATCAACCCATCCTATATCTATAAATCCTAAGAATTTTGTAACGGATTCAAAGGCGATTTTCTCCTTTTCCTTTATGTTTTGGGTTTTGAGTTGCAATGTTGAAACAGTGAGTCAAAATCGCTTTTATTTTCTCTAATTAAAAGCACAATACTATCTATTCCTATTAGCAAAGAAACAAAAGATATATTAGAGAAGGAAAGGTAAAATAAAAATAGGGTAGTACGTTTCCTTCAGGGTCACAAATGGAACTTAAAGAGTTAAGCTCCATATATTTTCCAAATCCTGGGACACAGAAACCTCTTATCTAGGTTCTAAGTCTACTCCCTCTAAACATTTCTATGGTTTCTGTGGTTTCTGTGGTTCACCCATCTGGCAAACTGCTGATGACTGCAGCATTGATATCTGAAATCATTAGACCAGAAAATTTAGAGTAGGGTCTGAGGACATATTGCTGTACACATTTATGTGGAAGCAGTGTATTATCTATCACACGCATATATACTTTTCTCCATTTTTGGTCTGATTTGAACTGAGCACTGTGGAGGGGGCACAGAACTATGAGTCACTCACTATTCTTATCTTTAAACTGCTTCCAGCCTTCTTGGGAACTCAGCCCTGAACTATCCAGAGAAATGGCCGAGCGAGGATGGGAGCTGGAGTCTGGAGGAGAGGGAATGTGTGACTGAGTAGGGCAGCTTCCGCGCAGGACCCGGGCTTGAGAAGATTAAAGCCGTGAGAAGGGGACAAAAGCCAGGCAAAATGCCCTGGAATTATTGGCAAATAACAAGCCACTTGTAATAATATCCATCTGTATAATGTCATTCACAGGTATAATGTGTTCATCCTATTTATTAGCATCTGATTCTAAAGGTATCAGGTTCAATTCTCCAGCTCATAATTTATATTCATGTTATTCTTCTCAAATGTATTTGAATTGGGAAACTAATTTGGACAAACCAAATGTTATTTGCTTCATCTTCCATGACATCGGTTTATTTTCCCTCCCTCGGCAGCTCTCCCTCCACCCCACTGTTTTCTCCAACCCAGGGCACACAGCATTACCCTCAATTGTTTTCTGGATTGTCTCCCTAATTAGCGGTGAACCCACCAGGTGGGACGCATTCATTTCTGTCTCTGTACCTCACCCCAGGGGCTCAGCCCTGGGTCAGCCCAAAGTAAGGAGGCACTCTGTGTCTGATGGGAAACTATGGGGGGGTTGTGGAAACCTTTGGAGTGTATCAGTCACGCATTCATTTATTTAGTCATTCAACTGCTATTTTTTCTTTGTCTAACATCTTTTTTTATTATTATTGAGATACCATTGGTTAATAACATCATGTAAGTTTTAGGTGTACAACATTGTAATTCAATATCTGTATACACTATAGCGTGCTCGCCACCAGAGGTCTAGTTTCCATTCCTTATCATACATTTGCTCCCCTTTACATTTTGTCCTCCTCCCCACCTTTCTTCCCCTCTGGTAACCATCACTCTGATTTTTTTTTATCTATTAGTTTGTTTTTGTTGGGTTTTTTGTTCATTTGTTTCTTTCTATTTTTGTTTTATATTCCACATATGAGTGAAATCATAAGATTCTTGTCCCTTTTCATTGGACTTACTTCACTGAACATAATACCCTCAAGGTCCATCCACGTTGTTGCAAATGGCAGTATTTCATCCTTTTTAAAGGCCAAATATATTACATTGTATATATGCACTACATCTTCTTTATCCATTCATCTATGGATGGTTGCTTCTATATCTTGGCTACTGTAAATAATGCTGCAAAGAACATAGGAGTATGTATATCTTTTCAAATTAGTGTTTTCATGTTCTTTGGATAAATACCCAGAAGTCAATTGCTGAATCATATGGTCGTTTTATTTTTAATTTTCTGAGGAATCTCCATACTGTTTTCTAAGATTTTATTTATTTATTTTTTAGAGGGGAAAGGAAGGAGAGAGGGAGAGAAACATCAATGTATGGTTGCCTCTCATGCATTCCCCACCGGGAACTGGCCTGCAACCCAGGCATGTGCCCTGACTGGGAATCGAACTGCAAACCTCTGATTCGCAGGCTTGCACTCAGTCCATTGAGCCACACCAGCCAGGGCTCCATATCGCTTTCTATAGTGGTTGCACCAATTTACATTCCTACCAAGAGAGTATGTATTCCTTTTTTTCTCCACATCTCTACAAAACTTATTTTTTATCTTTTTGATAATAGCCATTCTGACAGGTATAAAGTCATATCTCATTATGGTTTGATTTGCATTTCATTGATGATTAGCGATGCCAAACATCTCTTCATGCATCCCAACAGCTATTTCTGGACCAGTTGCTATACATCTGAAATTGGGAAATAAGGCCAGAGATCTAGCAATTACAGAGGAGGGAAACATGAGCGTAGTAAATGTGATGCGGTACGTTCTAGGGACCATGGGGAGCATCCATGAGAGACAAAGAACCTGAACTCAGGTGTCCGAGTACGTATCCTAGGGAAAACGAGGTCTCAGCTAAGATCCAAGGCATGAATAGGAGTTTGACAGACGAATGAGACGAGGGGATGGGTGAGCTGGGGACCAGAGTTTTTATATTTTTTGTATCCTCACTTGAGGACATTTTTGTATTGTTTTTACAGAGACAAGAATGGAGAGAGAGAAACATCCATGCAAGAGAGAAGTATCAATTTGTTGCCTACCACAATCACCCAGACCACGGACCAAACCAGAAAGTTAGGTGTGTTTCCTGACCTAGCATCACACCCGTGGTCTTTGGGGAAGACACTCCAACCAACTGAGTCACACTGGCCAGGGTGGGACCAGATGTTAAAGACACAGTTCATTTTCAGCTTTATTTGTGCTGGCTGTGTGGCCATGATCAAACAAGTCCCCTAAACTCTTTGAACTCCAGTTTCCTCAGTAGTAAAATGGGGACAGAAGTAGCTACCTCACGTATTTGTTCTGAGGGTTAAAGGAGAGGGTATATATAAAGCATCTGGCAGAATGCTGGCATGTAGTAGATGTTACATAGACATCTGATGGAGTAGATACCTCCGTCATTCTGCTTTGCAAACTGAGTAGATCAGACTAAGAGTGGACCAGGAAGGCATCAAGAGTGCAGCTATTAGCTCCGGTTGGTGAGGCTTGTGGACTGAGTGCTGGCCTGTGAAACTGGGGTTCTGTCCCCGGTCTGGTCACGTGCCTGGGTTGCAGGCCAGGTCCCCCAGTAGGGGGTGCGCCAGAGGCAACCACACATTGATACTTCTCTTTTTCTGTCCCTTCCCCTCTGTCTAAAAATAAATAAATAAAATCTTGAGGAAAAATGATATACCATCACTTGCCCATAGTACAACTTGCAGTGATGCTTCTTCTTTGCTTATTCTTTATGCTCATAACTGCATAAAACTCTCTCTCTCTCTCTCTTTTTTTTTAGCCCTGGTTGGGTAGCTCACTTGATTAGAGTGTCATCCAGATACCCCAAGGTTGGGAGTTCAATCTCTGGTCAGGGCACATACAAGAAGGAACCAATGAATGCATAAATAAGTGGAACAACAAATCAATGTCTCTCCCTCTCTCTCAGAAAGAAATCTTGTTTTTAAAAAATTTCCAGTAGTTATTACCACAATTTTAAAGACAGCAAAAGCTGTCGATTCTGACTCTGGGGAAGAGAATTAAAGTGGACAAGTGTCCAGTGTCACAGTGGGGCTCCTAGCCTGGAGTGCCTTCTCTATCTACTTGTGGGAGTTCCCCGGCTTACCAACAAGGACAGGTCCTTTATCTGCCAAAGTAAATTTGCCCTGTAGGGATATTGTCAGGTTCACTCGGCCCCGGGGACAGAATGCTGTGTCAGCTTGGTTTCTGTTGCAAAGCAAACGACTGCAAAACTTAGTGGCATCTAACTGCGATGATATACAGTGGGCCCTTGAATAATGTTTTGTTCATCCTCAATGAGAAAAACATTGATTCCTTGCAGGGCCACTGTGTGGAGTTCACATGTTCTCCCCAGGTCTGGGTGGGTTTCCTCCTGGGACTCTGGTGTATTCCCACATCCCAAAGATATGTATGCGTGAGGTGAGCTGGCATGTCTACATTGTCTCAGTCTGAGTGAGTGTGGGTGTGGGTGGGTGTGAGCTCGTTCTGTGAGGGGAAGATGTCCTGTAGAGGGCTGGGACTCTCCTTGCATGCTGAGTTGTAAGAATAGAGTCCCGCTACCCAGGACCCTGAACTGAAATAAGTATGTTGGAAAAGAATGATATTCCTTGTTTCTATGATTCTCTTTTTTGTTAAATCCTCACCCGAGGGTATGTTTATAGATTTTACAGAGAGGCGAGGGGACAGAAATATTGATGTGAGAGAAAAACATAGATGGGTCACCTCCAGTATGTGCCCCAACCAGGGATTGAACCCACAACGTAGATATGTACCCTTAGTAGGATGGAACCCACAGCCTTCTGGTGTATGGGACAATACTCCAACCAAATGAGCTACCAGGCCAGGGCCTTGTTTTTATTATTTTTTTTCTTAAATGTATATATACCTCACATTTATGTCAATGTTTAATACTAGAAGTGTTTTGGGCCTTTATGTAGAAGTCTGGTGATTTTTTTTTTTTTGTGACCAGCAATGTGCTGCAGGAACTTTACACTTATTTGTATCAATTAGCCTATGGTAAAACTGATTTTGTTATAGGTTGTTTTTCTTTTCTTTAAACCTTACCGGAGGAGAGAGGGAGAGAGAGAAAAAAGGAGAAACATCGATGTGTGAGAGACATCAGTTGGCTGCCTCTGCTGTGTGCCTCCATGCGGGGCGAGGATAGAATCTGAAGCCTAGGTACGTGCCCTGATGGGGCGGCGGCGGGGGGCGGGGGGGGGGGATGAGAAGGATGAGGACGGGGATGGAATCCACAACTTTTTGGTGTAGGGCAGGGGAGCAGGGGAAGCTCCCCCTCCTGACTTCTCCCCCTCCTCCATTCCTCCAGAGCAGCTGAGGAAGCAAAGCTCACCTGAGGTCTGCCACCCCTCCCCACCGTCTTCCACAAGACCGGTCTCTGGTGTCAAAAACATTGGGGCCTGACCGTGTAGGGGGCAAGGTCCAACCAACTGAACCATCTGGTCAGCGCTATAGGTTGTTTTTCTTGAAATCACTGTTTCCAAGCACCTATTGAGGACGTTAAGTGAGGACTTAACTCTATTTGCTTACAATCCTGCAAGTAGGCAATTTGAGCCGGGAGCAGCTGGCGGTTCCTCTCTTGGATTTCCCTCTGCTCACTGGTGTGGCTGCAGTGAACCGGAGATTCAGCTGGGCTGGAAGGTCCAGTGGCCTCGCTCACATGTCTGGCAATTGGTGCCGTTTGTCAGCAGGCATGTTCTGGTTCTCTGGCACATCCCCTATCATCTTGTAGTAGGCCAGACCAGCTCCTCACGTGGAGTGGAGAGCTCAGGGCAGTGCTCCACTAGGGCCATAGAAGAAGGATCTAAATCTCATGTAAGAGCACTTCCTTTGCGTTCTATTGGTCAAAGCAAGTCACAAGGCCAGCACAGGTTCAAGGGGTGAGGAAATAGACTCCCCCACTGGATAGGGGAACTGCACAGCATCTCTGGTGTCTCTTCCTCTTCTTATAAGGACATTAGTCCTATCTGGTTAGGACCCCACCCTAATGACCTCATTTAACCTTAACTACCTCCTTAAAGGCCTCATCCCTAAATACAGTCACATGAGGGGTTAGGGAACCAACACATGACTTTTGGAGTGTCATATTTCGGTCCATAACATCATCTTTGCAAACAACCTACCCAAATGCATTTAGTTATAAACCAATTATAAGATGTCTTGCTCCATTTACTTGTTTTGATTTCAGGTACATGGTTTATTTCTTCTGGGAAAATATATCTTTGGGATGAGGTTCAGAAGCTAACCGGCCATTAACCGCATGGTAGCCTGGCATCTATTTTTACTGGTTGTAAAATTCAAACCACTAGGGTATTCACAGATATCACCAGCAGGTATTCAGAGTTTTGTGGTGGGAGCAAAGATTCTGTTTGGTACTTGAGCTCATTCATTGCCAAATACCTGGCAGTGCTATAGTTCTTTTTAATTCAAATTTTACATGAGGACTTCATCTATCTTTTCTAACACTATTAGTAATTAGTCAGAAAAATGTTCTGAAAAGATGAATATTTTCTTTCTTTTTTTAACCCCTGCCTTTGCCCTGGCTGGTTGTAGCTCAGTGGATTGAGCGCAGGCCTGCAAACCAAAGTATTGCTGGTTCGATTCCCAGTCAGGACACATGCCTGGGTTGGGGGCCAGGTCCCCAGTGTGGGGCACACAAGAGGCAACCACACATTAACGTTTCTCTCCCTCTCTTTCTCCTTCTTTTCTCCTCTCTCTAAAAATAAAATAAATCTTAAAAAAATAAAAATAAAAAATAAAATAAAAGCCCTGCCTTCAGGAATGCTCCAGGGCTGTGCAGCCAAGTCCTGCTCTTGCTCTTCCTGCATTGCGTAGCCCCCATGCCTGGGCATCCAAATATTTTAAAATATTGACAAAATATCTTTCCCTCATTAATAAAAAAGTTAAAAAGTAAAAAATCTTTTACACATTTTTATTTACTTACTTTTAGAGAGCGGGGAAGGGAGGGAGAAAGAGAAACACAGAAACATTGATATGTGAGAGATACATCGATCAGTTGCCTCCCACACGCCCCCCACCAGCTATCTGGCCCACAACCCAGGCATGTGCCCTGACCGGGAATCAAACCAGTGACCTTTTGGTCTGAAGGCTGGTACTCAATCCCCTGGGCCACACCAGCCAGGCTAAATAACATATTTTATAAATATAACTATTTTATATGTAATATAAAAATGGCAAACTTTAAAACAGGTAACTGGACATATCAGCTATGATGTATGGTAAATAACACACGCAGGTACCCTGTACCCGTCCGACCAGACCTAATGCCCCTTAACCATCACTGTGTACACTGAAAGCTGGGGAAAATGTTTGCTCTCTTAAACACACTTTGTCAGAGGCCTCACCATTAGGGCTTTTAACTGCTGTGAACTTTGTAATCAGGAGCAAAATCAATAATTTTAGTACATTGGATCCAAAGGCCACAAGATGCCTACTTTGAGATTTATAGTATTAGGAAAGCCAGGCACCCCACTGAGGCAGGACTTAATTTTTTAAAAAGATTCTATTTATTTATCTTTAGAGGGGAAGGGAAGGAGAGAGGGAGAGAAATATCAATGTATGGTTGCCTCTCGTGTGTCCCCTGCTGGGAACTGGCCTGCAACCCAGGCATGTGCCCTGACGGGGAGTCGAACCGCGATCATCTGGTTCGCAGGCCCGCGCTCAATCCACTGAGCTACACCAGCCAGGGCGGGACTTAATTTTATTACTACAGTTTATGAGAGTTTTCCTAAAACCCAAACGCAAAGTAAACTAGAGAGTAAATGAACACAGGAACCACCCAGTACAGGTGTGAAAACCTTACTGGGTTTGTTAGAGAATTTATTATTGGATCACACCCCACGCCCTTGTGTGTGATCTCACTATCTCCAAGTAGCAGTAAGCACTCTTCTACAGGCGATATTTATTTATTTATAGAGAGATGGGAAAGATGGGAGAAAGAGGGAGAGAAACATCCACGTGTGAGAAACAGGTTGCCATCGGTTGCCTTTCCCATGCCCCCAACTGGGGACCCGGCCCAAAACCCAGGTACGTGGCCTGACCAGGAATCAAAATGCAAAATGGAACAGTCTGCAGGCCTGGCGCTCAGTCCACTGAGCCACACCAGCCAGAGATACATGCGATATTTGAACCCATCACCCCACATCCCCAGAGTCCATGATTCAATCGCACATCGCACAGGTCTGGCATTCAATACGCAAGCCTAGAACCCGTGACCAATAGGAGCCGGCGCATGGAAGTAGGAGCGGGGGATACGTTGTTTTCAGAAGCCAGGTAGCTTCAAAGAGCGACTAGGAGGAGAATATGGCCATTGACCAATCAGAGCCCACGATGGCCCTGGTCCTGCTTTTCCCCACCCTGGAGCCAATTGCCAGCTTTGGTGCTGGAGAGCAATTGCGGGGGCGGTGGTGGTGAGTGGTTAAGGTTGCAGATGGGAGAGAGGCCGGGCCGCGCGACCAGAGATTGAGGCTCGCCAAGGCGGCTGGGAGTCTTGGGATACAGGTCGTAGGACAATGGGGACTGCAACATTCCCCTCTCCATTAGGGCATGAGGCAGCCGTGGTATTCCTTGCCCCAAATCAAAATGGTCATGCAATATGGGCGCCCCGCCCCCAGTGATACGACCCCAGGCAGACTGTTCCATTTTGCATCCTTCCCCACACCCGCTGTGGTCCATTCCAGGCTGCAGCGTTAACACACTTCTTGGATCACTTAGTTGAGGGTGTGGACCACAGGTGGGACCTACAGACTGGGAAGTGGACACCCCTTGACTCATACACGGGGATCTTGGACACTCATGGGGTCATACACATTAGGGAGTAGATACCCCTAGGGGTCACACGCTTGGGTGTGGACACCTGGTGTCACAGGCTGGGGAATGGACACTTGGGGGCACATAGATTGGGGTTCAGGGATGTAGAGAACACCCATGTAGGGAGATTTGGTTGTGACCTAGAGGATGTGGACAGTGTAGCGAGTAGGAGGGGACTTCTGGCTGCATGGCTAGTAGCCACTAACCTAGAAGGGACGGAGAGGGCTGGCTGGCGCAGTGATTTCCTGTGCAGATTCGGGGAGTAAGCAGGAATCACAATGGGTAAGACCTCTGAGGTTGGCAGGGAATGTTCCAGGACAATGTGAGAACCCTGGAAGAGTCTGGACAGGCCAGCCCATAGAATAGGTCTCTGAGAATGGGCTGTGTATCAGGGGGAAGTAGAGAAAGGGCATTGGTGGTCATGTGTTCTCATCACTGACCATCTGCCAATGGTGGTGGGACCTGAAGTCTGATGGAGAAGGATGAGGAAAGGATAGGGGGACATGGAAAATGCTAGGCTGGGGCCCTGGCTGGTGTAGCTCAGTGGATTGAGTGCGGGCCTGCAAACCACATGATCGTGGTTCAATTCCCAGTCAGGGCACATGCCTGGGTTGCAGGCCAGTTCCCAGCAGGGGACGTACAAGATGCAACCATACATTGATATTTCTCTCCTTCTCTCCTTCCCTTCCCCTCTAAAAGATAAATAAATAAAATCTTAAAAAAAAAAGAAAATGCTAGGCTGAAGGGATGGTAGTTCATTTATCCAACTCAGCTATTTCATAAAAAACAACAGTAATACATATCATATTAAGCTCTGTACTAATCACTATATGTGAACTATCTAATTTAGTCTCAACAACCTTAACTGCTATTACTACCTTCACTCTAAGATTTTATTTATTTATTTATTTATTTTTAGAGAGAGGGGAAGGGAGGGAGAAGGGGAGAGAAACATTGATGTGTGAGAGATATATCAATTACCCCCAACTGGGAACCTGGTGAGCAACCCAGGCATGTGCCCTGACTGGGAATCAAACCAGCGACCCTTTGGTTCACAGGCCAGCACTCGATCCACTGAGCCACACCAGCCAGGGATATTACTAACTTCACTTTAGAGATAAGCCAATGGAGGCACTGAGAGGTCACCAGACTTTAAGGTAAGTGCCAGATCCAGGATGTAGGGCTCCAGAATCTATGATCCTAACATTTGACCTATTATTATTTCAACAGGTGTCTCTGTTTTCCTGTGCATACCCTGTCCTCACTCCATCCCACGGGGACTAGAAATCAGCACCTCCCCTGAGAGCCCCTGAAGCACCCATTTGCTCTAGCATCAGTGAGCAGTGTAAACATCTCTGTGGGAGGAGTCGGCCCCTGCACACTCTGAGTTTTTTCTTTCTCCTTTCCCCAGGCATGGGGTTGAAGAGATGACAGGGGAAGGCCTGTGAGAAGAGGACAATAAATCACAGCAGAGAAATCCAGACTGTACAATGATTATTTAACAAATACTGGTTGGGCTTCTGCATGCAGGGTCCTGTGCTAGGATGGTGGGGACACAGCAATGAACAAGACAGACAAGGGTCCTGTACCTTCCTACCCTGGGGGTATATTTTGGGAATGCCTAATAAGCAGACTTTGGTTGTCAGAGTGATGGGGGTGCCTTGGCATTGAGTGAGCAGGAGCCTGAGATGCTGGGGGACAGCTGCACACCACGAAGACTTATAAAGCAAAAAAATAAAAAAGAAGGAGAAGAAGAAGACTTGTAAAGCACATGAATATCATTCTAGAATGGTACAATGAAAGGAGGCCTCCTAACATGTTTCTTATTAAAAGGGAGCATTGCGTTGGAGGGTTGCGAACTGCTGTTTCCTTAGGTTGGGCCTGTTCCCAGGAAGCACCCCCCAGGCAGGGTACAGAGGACCATGAGGGGCAGAAAGGTAAGAGGAGGAGAAGCATGGTGTGGCAATGGAAATTCAGCCACCTTGGCCTCAGTTTGGTCTTAGCAGACAGCAGTGGGACCCTACCTGTGCCCATGTCTCCTTCGTGAACTCAATCTTGTGGTGACGACCACACTATGGAAGGCACTGCCATGTCTTTCTCCTGAACTATGTCTTTTTACCTACTCATGGCTTCAGGTGTGGCAGTTGATCTTGTAGGCAATATCCTTTCAAAATAAAGCAAAATAAGCCTTGGCTGGTATAGCTCAGTGGATTGAGCATGGGCTTGTGAACCAAAGGGTAGCTGGTTTCATTCCCAGTCAGGGCACATGCCTGGGTTACGGGCCAGGTCCCTAGCATGGGGCCCGCGAGAGGCAACCACACATTGATGTTTCTCTTCCTCTCTTTCTCCTTCCCTTCCCTCTCTCTAAAAATAAGTAAATAAAATCTTTTTAAAAAGCAAATAAGCACAAGATATAAACAAGAAGTGACTCTTCATTTGGTGACTCCTGGGAGTTTGGCTGGAGGAGGTGGTGAGAGAGGAGGTGGGTGTAAATTACTGGGCATATCCTAATTCTTAGGGTTCCTGGACATTCACAGGGTTGCTGAGAATTAAGTTAGAACTGCTCCCAGTTGTGTTGGACTGACTTGTATTCTACCCACACTCCTGCAGAGGACAACTGGAAAGGCTGGATTAAGGTTTTGTTCTTTTTAAATCTATTTGAAGGCCCAGGAGAGCAAAGTACCTTTGAGGTCATCACCTCCCCAAATACTGTCATTCAGTGCAGAAAAGCAAGAGTGGATGGGGCACATAAAAATAAAATAAACCAGCTCCAAATTATTCATGTAGGTCAACACTAATTCAATAATCTGAATAATATGAAAAATGGTATTAAGATGATTAATAAATCACTATATTCCAAAATGGAGAAACTCATTCCGTTAAGAACTCAAATAACAAAAATCTACTTTAGTTTTTTTTTTATTATTTAGACAAAATATACATTTTAAACCCGTCTGCTGCTTAGAAGTAAGACCAGGAAATATAGTTTTAAGTATTAATTTAAAAAAGAACCAGCAAGCCCTGGCTGGTGTAGCTCAGCGGATTGAGCACAGGCCTGCGAACCAGTGGATCGCAGTTCAATTCCCAGTCAGGGCACATGCCTGGGTTGCAGGCCAGTTCCCTGCAGGCCAACTCCCAGCAGGGGACGCACGAAAGGCAACCATACATTGATGTTTCTCTCCCTCTCTCCTTCCCCTCTAAAGATACATAAATAAATAAAATCTAAAAAAAAAAAAAGAACCAGCAGATGTAGCAGAGATTTAAGGCCCCCTGATGTAGACTTAGAGGGGACAGATGTAGAGGCAGAGAAAGGAGTGGGAAAGTGGAGAACAAAAGAGGCAGAGAAGGAGCAGAATTTTATCTCAGCCCCATGTGGCACGTAACAGTTTAGGAATTCACTTAATTAGCTTCAGCTCCACAAGCTCTGTGATCACAGGCAAGTTAGCTAAGCTCCGGGCCTCAGCTTCCGTATCAGTAAAACGGAGGTGACAGTTGTGTTTATCTCCTGGCCTGGTCTGTGACTATGAAATGAACTAATAAAGTAAAGCACTTAGAAAATATTCAGAAAACATTAAATCAATTAGACATTAACCCCTCGTTCATTCCTTCATTTACTGAGTGCCTGGTTTGTGCCAGATACTGGATATATGCTTTGCAGAGAGTGAGAGCTCAAGGGACAGTGTTAAAATGAACGAACGCAATGGCTTTTTTGAGGAAAAGCAGTGGCTTGCCCCCGTGGACAGGCTGGAAGGCGGCCTAAGCCTGGAGGTAGGAAATTGCCTGGTGAGTTGGGTCAGCATGAGCTGAGTTGTGAGGGTGGAGGAGGAGTGGGATAGAGGTTGGAATTGCCACACGGGAAGGGGCTTTGAGCCCAGGCTTAGGAGAGAATCTTTGAACCTACCGGCCTGGGAAGCCAACCAGCTTTCCAGGCAGCACTGTGAGTCTCACCTCGAGTTGTGTTATTTCCCTTCAGGTACCCAGGAATCTGTCACATTCCAGACATGCTCAGCTCCCCCAGCCTGCTCTATGTGTGCCTGAGAGCTTTGTGTCCCCAAATGGGAGACCGAGACCCGGGGAAGGGCAGGCAGGGACTGAGCTAGCATTCACTTGGGGACACAGTTCAGCATTATCTGGTGAAGTTAGAGATATGCAAATCTTACAACTTCCTGACTCCTCTCCTGAGAGTGTGCATGCCTGTGTGGGCCAGTTAATGTGGACAGGAGTGAACACAGCAGTTTTGCTCCCAACAGCAGCAGCCAGAAACAGCTGTTAGCAGGAGAATATGAATAAACAAGTTGCGCAGTCACACTATATAGCTGTCAAAATGAACTACCATTGCAGGCAAATACAAGTCTCAGTAACAGGCAAAGGGAAGGTGTGGAGCATAGTGATGAAGAGTGCGCCCTCTGCGCCTAGCCAGCCCGGCGTGCAATCTGGGCTCTCCCACTTGCTGTCTGGGAGCTAATGGGAAGATCACTTAACCACTCTGCACGTCGTTCCTTCATTTCCCTCTGTCAAACGGACATGGTAATTGTCTGTGTCCCACAGGCTGTTATGAGGATTTAAGTGAGTGACCCCTATTTACAAAGGGGTCAGAACAGTGCCTGGCACACATACTCAGGGCTGCATGAATGTTAGATAAAAACAAAATGTCGAGGGGGGAGAAAGCAAGTCTCTGAAGAGAAGAAACTTTAAAAGTTTAAAAGCAATAAAATGAAACAAGATGTTGTTTAGGCATTCCTTTCTTGGAAAAAAAGAGGTGATGATAAGCAGAAAGTAATTTGGGAGCTGTGGGAAGGCAAGGGTAAGGGATGGGGAAGTGAGCCGGGTTGTTGGGGTCTCAGGAGAAGGATGGGAATCCCAGGCACTCAGCACTCACTGTGTACTTAAAAGAAAAGTTTTAGGACTGTAATCCTTCGGCACTGGGGGCTTTCCACCTCAGGCCCTGGCTAACTGGATACTTTGAGGAGAAAGGAGGCCTCTCAGCCCCATGACTGCTCCCAGTCATGGCAGAACGCCCTACCGAAGTGCTGTAGAGGCCCAGCTCTTGCTACCGAACAATCAGAGGGAGCAGGATCTCAGCCAGTCGGAGGGAGGTGGGCCCCAGAGAGTAAGAAAGAAGGAACAGTACATGAATTGGTCCAAAAGATGGGTCTAACCAGTCAAATGGAGGAGGGTCCCAGTCTGAGGGCAGAGGGTCCAAGCCTGTCCTAGGGAGGAGGAGCCCAGGCCCACCGAGGGGCCTCTGGAGGACTTGTTTCTCTTGTGGTTTTTTGCACTTCCTGTTCCCCTGCTCACTGCGGAAGTTCCTCTTCTTACCCTGCACCCAGAGACTAGCTGGAGAGGACAAGGGCAGGAGGCACCATGAGCGGGGGCCCCGCGGGAGGCAGACCTGGGGGCCGAGGAGCACTAGCAGTTCAGCAGAACATACCCTCCACCCTCCTCCAGGACCAGGAGAACCAGCGACTCTTCGACATGCTGGGAAGAAAATGCTGGGTGAGCTGGGGACCTCCTGCCCCTCCCTGTCTTTCTCCCTTTCCTCCTTTTCCTCTCCTCTACCTCCTCCTCCTTTTTCGAATCCTCTCCCTCTCCTTCTTTCCTCCCCTTCCTCTCTCCTCATCTTCCCCATTCTCCTCCTCTTTCTTCCCCTTTCCCCTCCTCTTTTCCCTCTCCATCATCTCCTGCCCTAGAATCCACTTACCCTCATCCACCAATACCAGGAAGATCTTCATGTCTATCCACTGTCTCCCTGGCTGTGGCTCTTCCTTTGGGGTCACAACAGCCATGGGCAAGGAAGGACCAAGTCTATCTCCCAGACCCTCTGGTTGCCTCAGCCAGACTCCACTAAGCCCTGCTTTCCCCTCCCAGACACTGGCCACTGCAGTTGTTCAGCTGTACCTGGCGGTGCCCCCTGGAGCTGAGCGCTGGACCAAGGAGCATTGTGGGGCTGTGTGCTTCGTGAAGGATAACCCCCAGAAATCCTACTTCATCCGCCTTTATAGTCCTCAGGTGATCCCTGCCCCCCACTGCACATGCAAACCCATTTTCAACCTGCAAACCTAGATCTGTGTCCATAGCCCTGAACCCTCAGGCAGATCAGTGAACCACTGGGCCCCGGAACCAAAGACTTCATCCAGACATCAAACTCTGGTTTGCCCTTCTAAGTCTGCAATGGCTGACCCTGGAGTCTCCATGTGAATGTCTGTACCCTCCACATATTAGGATACCGCCTAAGTCTAATGTGTCCCACAAACTAAAAAATGAGTTAACTATATTTTTACCGGAAACTCAAATCTATTCTGAATTCGGCATTTTGAGCCCCAGAAATTCCCCATCAAAACTCCTGAACTACAGATGTTTACTTAGCTCCGAAATCATAAATCTGTTCCCGAAATCCCAAACCTAAATATGCCATTGAGACTTGAACTCCAAATCTACCCCTCTAACCCCATAGCATGGATTCCAGAATTCCTGAATCTGTTCTACAAACCCCCAACCTGAACTCTGCAGGCACATACCCCAAATTCACCCTTCTAAACCCATAAAGGTGAACCAGCATAACCACATCAGGATCCCAGAGCCATGAAATACTGACTGAACTCCTAAGCCATAACTCTGTTCCACAAACCTCAAATTACACAGATGTTGGCTGAACCCTCCCTCCCCCCAAACTTCCAAGTCTGTATATCTGAACTTCAAATCTCAATCCCAACTCCCAATACTGGAGTCCTGCCTGCCCAAATGAAGAGGGAATGTGGGGTGGAGTATGGAATGGGCTGAGTTTCTCAGGACTGAAGTCCAAAACCCTCAGATTCAAGCCCCCAAATCCCACATCTATGGCCACGAACCCCAAATCCAAATTCCTTACTGTGGTGTCCAACTCCCATACTGTAACAAATCTCTCCACATCCGACCCCTAGACACCCAACTCTTGGATGCTGAGTTAGAAATATCCAAATCAGATCCTGGGGCCCCAAATGTGGACACCATGCTCCCTACCCAGATAACAAAGACTTGCCACCCAGGGCATGCCTCAGTGCCATTGTGTTCCCCACCTCTCCAGGCAGGCCGGCTGCTCTGGGAGCAGGAGCTGTACTCACAACTGGTTTACTCCACTCCTACCCCCTTCTTCCACACCTTTGCTGGAGATGTAAGTGACCACCCAACCCCTGGACCTCAGTTGGGGTGTGGGGAAAGATGGAAAATGTATGGGGGGCTTGGAAGGCTGCTGATCCTAAGGTGTGCACAGGACTGCCAAGTGGGGCTGAACTTTGCAAACGAGGGCGAGGCCAAGGCCTTCCAGACCCTGGTGCAGGAGAAGATACAAAAAAGGAATCAGAGGCAAAGTGGAGGTGAGTGCAAGAGTGAGGTGCTGTAAAAGCCCTTCTCATGGTTCTGGTTCCTAGTCTACCTGTCTCTCCACAGACAGACGCCATCTACCCCCACCACCAGCACCAGCTAGTGAAGGTGAGTCCTTTAGTGTAAGTAGGAGTAATAAGGGGCTAGCCCAGGGACCTGTGACAGGATTGTCAGAGCTCTCTACCCATTTCATTTTCCCAGAGAGAAGAGGAGGGCTCCCACCCCTGCCCCCGCCCCCGAGTGGAGACCAAGGGGGTGAGTGCTAATTCTTCTTTAGACAGGAAGGTGGGGAGTGGGTGGGTGGAGGAGTAATTTGGTGGGTGCAGAAATAAGTGGGTGAATGAATGGGTAGGTGGTTGGATGGATGTGTGAGTGGATGTAATGGTGGTGGATAGATGGTTGAGTAAGGGAATGAATTGATGGGAGGATCAAAATAGGGATAGATATATAGATGCATAGACAAATTGGTATGTGGATAAAGTGGATGAATGAACAGAGGGATGATTCAGTCAATTAAAGAATGAGTGAATGATTGAATGAACTGAATAGTTAAACAAATGAAAAAAAGTGACATAAAATTTTAATCAGCCCTGGCTGGTGTGACTCAGCAGATTGAGCGCTGGTCTCAGACTGAAAGGTTGTTGGTTCGATTCCTGGTCAGGGCACGCATGCCTAGGTTTTGGGCCAGGTCTCCAATTGGCGGCATGCAAGAAGCAACCGATTTTTCACACATTGGTGTTTCTCTCCCTCTTCTCTCCCTTCTTTCCCCCACTCTCTAAAAATTAATAAATAAAATCTTGAAAAATTGTTCAATCAGTAAAGAAAGCAATGATTGAATGAATGAATCAGTCAACAAATAATTTAACAAAGTAATTAGTTAATGAGCCAGTGAATAAATGAGTCACTACTTAAGTGATAAGCATGAGTGAATGAACAAATGAATTAGTGAATGAAATATATGAATGATTTGTGGGAATCGCCCATCTGCTTCTCCATAACCTCTCCCTGGATCACTCACCTACTACCTCCGTGACCATCAAACACACCCACAGATTTCCCCAGCAGTCTTCCTGTCTCCTGCCCCTATGCTTTGGTTGGTAGGTAAGTGGGTCAATGGTTTAGTCACCCTATTTTCCCCACAGGCCCAGCAGCTGGCCCGCCATCCCTGGGGCTAGTAACAGTGGACATCCAGAACCCGGACATCACAAGTTCACGATACCGTGGGCTCCCCGCACCTGGGCCTGGCCCAGCTGATAAGAAACGCTCAGGGAAGAAAAAGATCAGAAAAGCTGATATTGGTGCACCTAGTGGATTCAAGTGAGAACCTTTCTCCAGCAGGCCCACAGACCCCTGGGAGGGAGGCAGATGAACAGGTGGACAGGGGGAGAGCTAAGTGGATGGAAGGATGGGCAGATGGATGGATGGGCACGAGTGGATGGGTGGGTGGGTACAAGGCCAAAACTAAGGAGAGGCAAGGGAGGCTCGAAGGCTGCAAAATTTACAGACACAGTCAGTTTCAGGGTCATGCAAGTGCAATTAATTCATGACTCTGAGAGTGAGTGCCTCCTTTAATTTTGAACCCTAGGCAGCTTACTTGTCTCACTCTGGTCCTAACCTGGGTGGGCTGGTAGATGGATAGATGGGTGGGTAGATGGATAGATGAATGAATGAAATGAATAAATGAATGGGTGGGTTGGAGAATAAATGGATAGGTGGTTGGATGGATGGATGGATAGGTAAATGGCAAGTGGGTAGATAGAAGGATGGGTGAGTGAATGAGTGTGTGGACAGATGGATATATAGGCTGATTGGTTCACAGACAAGGTGGATGGGGATGGATAGGTGGCCAGATATGTGGATGAATGAACAGTTCAATGGATAAATGGACAGAAGTGTGTGGTTGAATGGAGACAAATGAGTGGATGGATGGAAACATGGGCACACAGGTCGATGGATAGGTGGGTGGACAAGTGTGTGAGAGGACAGATTGGTGGACAAATGGGTAAACAGATGTGTGTGGGCAAATAAGTGGAGAGACAAATATATGGCAAATCAATGGTCTTCAGGTGAATGTGATTGGCTAGGTGGACGAATGAATGGATGGATAAACAGTGAGAAAAGGGATGAAATGGACAGATGGGCACCACAAACTATGGGCCCCTCCTAATTCCATAACTACTGCTCTTGCTCATTCACTCATTCATTCACTTACGGCTCATTTAATTAATTCTGGCCCTTCAGAGTCCCACCTGGCTGGAAAGGGCAAGGAGGGCTTACTAGGAAGGGAGGGAAGGAAGGGCAGTGGGGCTTCACTGGGGTCTCCTCATCTCCCCTAGACATGTCAGCCATGTAGGGTGGGACCCCCAGAATGGATTTGACGTGAGTAACTCCAAAGTCCCCTGGACCCCATTCAACTTTCACCTACCCTTCCACAGTCCAGCAATCAGACCTACCCCACCCTTCCCACACTCCTTCAGATCCCTCCCTGGGGTTGACGCAATAACCTGTACCCCTTCCCCCTCCACCTTATTCACCCACCCTGCCCCTGACTTTTCCCTCCTGGGCAGGTGAACAACCTAGACCCGGATCTGCGGAGCCTGTTTTCTAGGGCGGGAATCAGTGAGGCCCAGCTCACTGATGCTGAGACCTCCAAACTTATCTATGACTTCATTGAGGATCAGGGTGGGCTGGAAGCTGTGAGGAAGCAGATGAGGCGCCAGGGTGAGTCCCTCCTTCTGGACACCTGCTTCTTTTCCAACCCTGGTAGCTGACGTCCAAAAGATACACCAGTTGCTCAGTCCTTGTGGAAACCTCTCTACTGCTTGAATGGGGAGTTGGTCAGTTGGGTACCTATTTTACGAATGAGAGAAACAGGCTTGTTTCTCTAATAATAGCTGTGTTATTTTCCCTCCTCAGAGCCGCTTCCACCGCCCCCACCGCCATCCCGAGGAGGGAACCAGCCTCCCCGGCCCCCTTCTGTGGGGAGTAACAAGGGTCGTTCTGGTCCACTGCCCCCTGTACCTTTGGGAGGTGCACCGCCCCCACCAACTCCCCGGGGACCCCCACTTCCAGGACGAGGGGGCCCTCCACCACCACCCCCTCCAGCCACAGGACGTTCTGGGCCACCACCCCCTCCGCCCCCTGGAGTTGGGGGTCCACCCCTGCCACCACCACCACCACCACCGCCACCACCCCCGCCACCACCACCACCACCCAGCTCTGGGGATGGACCAGTCCCTCCCCCAGTCCCTCCTTCTCTGGGGCCTATGGGGGGCCTGGCCCCTGGTGGAGGTCGGGGGGCTCTTTTGGATCAAATCCGACAGGGAATTCAGCTGAACAAGGTGAGGACCAGCAGGATGAAGGACTGGGGGTCTGGGACTCTGGGGTGTACCGTACAAGTCAGGATGTTATTATGGTGCTGGGGCTGAGACTGATGGGGGTCCCAGGCTTTTGGGGTTCAGTGATAGGGTTGGGAGGTTAATGCAGAGAGGTGGGCTTGGAGCCTTGAAGGGGACTGGAAAGGGTGGGGAGTAGTGCTCTCATAGACTCTGAGCCCTCTGTGCTGTACCCTGCTTGCTGCAGACCCCTGGGGCCTCAGAGAGTTCAGCGCTGCAGCCGCCACCTCAGAGCTCCGAGGGGCTGGTGGGTGCCCTGATGCACGTGATGCAGAAGAGGAGCAGAGCCATTCATTCCTCGGGTGAGAGCCTGCCCTTCCTTGCCACCTGAGAGCTGCTCTCTCTAAAGCCCATCCTGCCAGGACAGTGACCCTGTTTCCCAGAGCTAGCATTGGCCCGCAAACAACCGCAACAGTCTCCATCAGTAGTAACATTTGCCCCATCTGTTGATGGTAGTGATAACATGAATCTTGTATCAGTCTCCTTTTTGACAATGTTAACATTGTCATTATGTAACAATACTATAATCAACTCTGTCTTTGACAATAATGTTAACATGAATGACAAGCTATGTCCACACTATTAACATTAATCTTATTTGTTCAGTCGTGTTAACATTAGCTCACTATGTGATGATAATATTAAAAAGAATCCCATCTTTGACAGTAATATTAACCCTAACTCCATGCATCAACAGATTAACACTAATTCATTATGTGATAATATTGGAACTAATTCCATCTTTTTGCAATAATGTTAACAGGAATCCCCTAGTGTGTCAACAATATTGTCAATTACATGAGGATAATATGAAACTCAACCTGTTATGTGACAATGATATAATTAACCCCAACTTTGATAATACTATTAACATGAACCCCAGAGTGCGTTCACAAGATTAACATGAATCCATTATATGACAACATTGTAATGAGCCTCATATCTTTTGACACGGATATTATCATCAACACCATTATGTGTCCACAATATTAAGGCTAACCCACTATGAAACAATAATATTGTAATTTACTCTACACTTGGTAATAATATTTAAATTCACCCCAGCTCTGGCCAGGTAGCTCCGCTGGTTAGAGTGTTGTCCCTATATGCCCAAGGTTGTGGGTTCCATCCCTGGTCAGGGCACATAAATACAAGAATCAACCAATGAGTGCATAAATGAGGGGAACAACGAATGGATGGTTTTCTTTCTCTTTCTCTTTCTGTCTTTCTCTCTCTCTAAAAATTAATAAATAAAAATAAAATAAATAAATAGCCCTGGCTGGTGTGGCTCAGTGGATTGAGCAGTGGCTTGCGAACCACAGGGTCACCAGTTCAATTCCCAGTCAGGGCACCTGCCTGGGTTGCGGGCCGGGTTCCCTGGTTGGAGGTGTGCGAGAGGCAGGCTAGCGATATGTCTCTCTCACATTGGTGTATCTCTCTTTTCCTCCCTCCCTTCCTCTCTCTCTAAAAAGTAAATAAATAAAAATTTAAACAAACAAACAGATAAATAAATTCACCCCATTAAGTGACAAACCTGTTAATGTTAATCTTTTGTGTAACAATAATATCCCAACTAAGCACACATTCTTTTTTTTTAAGATTTTATTTATTTATCTTTAGAGGGGAAGGAAAGGAGAGAGGGAGAGAAATATCAATGTATGGTTGCCTCTCATATGTCCCCTGCCGGGAATTGGCCTGCAACCCAGGCATGTGCCCTGACTGGGAATCGAACCGCAATACTCTGCTTCACAGGCCTGCGCTCAATCCACTGAGCTATACCAGCCAGGGCTAAGCACACATTCTTGACAGTAATATTAACTCCAACTCCAACTAGAACCCAGACCCCAACTATAATCTCTGTCTTGTCCCAAACAGAAACCCTATTTCTCCCTCCTTTGAGGGGGCCCCATCTTTATCTAATGCATAGGCCCCAGATCTGATTTCCTAGCAGGAAACCTCAGGCCCCCAGGACCCTGAGACCCAACTTCTCAGACCCTGGGAAACCCCCTCTCCAGGGCTTGTGAACTCTCCTGCCCATTTGAGTTCCACTCTTTCTGTCCCTCTCTAGACGAAGGGGAGGACCAGGCCGGAGATGACGATGAGGATGATGAATGGGACGATTAAGTGGCCACGATCCCCACCTGTTCTGCACCTGATCCACAGGCAGCTGCTGCTTGCTGCCTTCCTCTCTCGGCTTCCAGGCCCCCAAGGCTCATTTCTTCCCCACCAACCCCTCCAATGCTGTTATCTCTCACTGGCCCCCAGTTGCCTTAGCAATGGCGCTTTTTATACAAAATTTCTCAGTTCTCAGTCAAGGATTTTAAAACAAAAATAAAATAACTGTCTTTTTGTTCCTCTAAATTTCAGTTCATTTATATTTCAAATGTGGGTATTTGGGGTCCTTTTCTCCCAGAGTCCCTTTTATTCATCTATCTCCTTTCATTTACTGAGCTTTATACATATACATTCATTTATTCATTTGTTTGCTCAGTCATTTAGCCTGTATTTCTTTGTTTCCTTGTGCTGTTTTTTTCTCTTTCTTTTTTAAATTTTAATTGGTATTCAGGTAGAGTTTTCTGTCTTTTACTCCCATCCCAGCCCACCCCCACCCGTGCTCCCCACCTCCCTCCCATTTCCAGCCCCCCTAGTTTTTGCCCATGTGTCCTTCATATTTGTTCCTGCAAACTCTTCCCCCTTTCCCCTGAAATCCTTCCCCTCTCCCCTCTGGTCACTGTCAGCCTGTTCTCTATATTGTGTCATTTTTTTTTGTTTGTTTTAGCAAACATTTATTGCCAGGCACTACTTTAGAGTCTGGGGATAAAGCAGTGGAAAAAAATCGACAAAAATTCTTGCTTTAGTGGGGCTGACATTCTAGGTGCTGACATTCTAAAGAGGAGACAGACAAGAAAGAATCAAATAGAAGCAAAAGATAGTTACATATCATGATAAGTGCTACGTGCCATGGGGAAATGACATTCACATAAAGTGTTCAGGGAAAGCCACTTGGAGGGGAAGTGACAGTTATGCTAAACCTAGAGAGAGAGGAGTCAACCAGGTGAATATTTGGGGGAAGGGCATTCCAGGCTGAGGAAACAGCTAGTGCAAAGGCCCTGAAGTGGGGAAAAGCTTGGCATGAGGCTGGGTGTGGTAAATGAATGGGAGAGTTATTTACTCATTCACTTATTTATTTTTAAAAACTGTTCAATCCACACAGTACTAGTTGAGAGAGTTCTCGATGGTTAGATTTCCCAGTTCTCCATGCACACAATTCACATAGGATCCTAATGGGCAGAATCCCCTCTCAGTTGGGAGGGGATTAAAATTGGGTTCTGCCCAGTTCCCAGTGTAAACCAGGTCTTGGCCAATGGCAATGGAAGAGGCAAAGACTAATCAAATAGATCTGCTCTAGAACCCGGACAAGATGCTACACCTCTGAGTCTCAGTTTCCTTATCTCTACAATGAGAGTGACAATACGTAACAGATTGCCAACCGGGATCCTACTGGGTCACCCCTCCTTCTCCTGGAAGACTTGCTCTCCAGAAAAAAAGAGCAACTCAAAACTGCCCCTGGTATTTAAAGCATTTCCTATGAAGTAATTAGAAACTGTTGTACATTAAAGCCTAGAGTCAAGGTGTCTGCACCTTTGCATTTCTGAAATCTGGTGGATTAAAGGTCTCAGAGAGCCTACCTTTAGAGAAGGAGGAGGGGAGAAAGACCAAGGTGAGGGAGATTCCAGAGAGGGCAGGCTTCTTTCATCTGCAAGAGCAGTAGGGGTGGAACCACTGGGGTGCAGGTTGGAGGGTTAGTGGAAGAAGGCAGTGGGGGCAGTTAGGGTAGTGAGGTTGCAGGTATGGGGAATGGGAGCTGGCTTTGCCCCGTAAGAATTCCTTGACAGCTGGAGAAGCTGGAGAAGGAGGGAGTCTCAGGTTCCGTTTAATTCTTTTACTATTCTTCCCTCCCCACTCCACTTCTCATCCCACCCAGGCCAGGTCCTCAGAACAAGCACTGACTCTAGTCAGAGCTCCGAGGGGCTGGTGGGTGCCCTGATGCATGTGATGCAGAAGAGAAGCAGAGCCATTCATTCCTCGGGTGAGAGCCTGCCCTGACTCTAGGAAGGTCTTGTCATACTACTTACCCCCTCCCAACTCACCCCCTAACCCCCAATGAAGCCCTAGAAATCCAGTGTTCTGGGACCCCTTGGACGGGCTTTGTTTTAGAAAAGACCTTACATCACACTACCTCTGAATACCCAGTAGCCCTGGCTAGGGCAGGCACACGCCTTGGGTAAAAGAATTGACTATGGGCAAGTGGCTTAACTTCTCTGAGCCTCAGTTTTTTCAGTCTTTTTAAAAAATATTTTATTAATTTATTTTTAGAAAGGGGGAAGGGAAGGAGAAAGAGAGGAAGAGAAACATCAATGTGTGGTTGCCTCTCCCATGCCCCCCACTGGGGGCCTGATCTGGCCTGCAACTCAGGCACATGCCCTGACTGGAAATCGAATCAGCGACCCCTTGGTTTGCAGGCTGGTTCTCAATCCACTGAGCCACACCAGCCAGAGCAGTTTTTTCAGTCTTTAAAACGAGCATGAGCCCTGGCTGGTGTAGCTCAGTGGATTGAGCACCGGCTTGCGAACCACACGATCGCGGTTCGATTCCCAGTCAGGGCACATACCTGGGTTGCAGGCCAGTTCCCGGCAGGAGCCAGTGCCCAGCAGGGGATGCACGAGAAGCAACCATACATTGATGTTTCTCTTCCTCTCTCCTTCCCTTCCCCTCTAAAGATAAATAAATAAAATATTTAAAAAAATAAAAAAATAAAATGAGGATGAAAATGTTTATGTCATAGGCTGTAGCCAGAATTAAAGTAAATGCAGATCTAGGTGCCTGGCTCCTTGTAGGCATCTATAAACGTTCCTGCTGCTGATGTTATTATTGGCTGTCACTGATCCTGAGTCACCATTAATTATAAAATACATGATTATTTTATGTATCACTAAGAAAGACAAAAAAGTGCCGCCAATTGAATTATATGACCCAGCAGTGCTTTTAAGAGATGCAGCCTGATTTCAGAGATGTTAAAAAATTGAATGCTTCTGGTGCCCTGCCTGGCTATGCTGTTCTTTAACCTGTGTTCTGGTTCCACGTGTATATTTGCTGGTGAAAAGTCACTCCACCAATCACCCGTGGTCTGTGTACTCTCTGTATGTGTGCTACACTCCAATATGAGGTTTACATTAAAACAGGTGAAACTTGTGCAGCTTGGAGCAGATAAAACCCTGTTTTGGTTCTAGCACTAGACTAGGCAAGGTACACACTAGGCACTAAATTAATGCTGAATGAACAGACCAGTGGCTCGGAGTAGGACAGAGTAATAAGAGGGAGGTCTCCTGAAAAGGTGCTAGTGCTTTTGAAAGATTCATTACCAGGTAAGTGGGAGAGCCTACTCCAAAGTCACTCATCTCAGGTTCTGCAGATGAAGAGTCTGCCTAAATCCACACAATTTAGTTTATGGAGGAGTTGTGATTTGAACTCAGGTCATCAGACTACCAGAATGTAGGCCTTTACCAACTCCCCTATACTGTCTGGGGAGGGCCAAGGGATACTCCCCTCAAAACCCCACATCACCCCTCCAGGTTCAAACTGAAAGAGGTCATGCTTTGATCCATCCAATAAGGGATTAATATCTAAAATTTATAAAGAACACACACAACTCAACACCAATAAACCCAAACAATCCAATTTAAAAATAGGTGGAGGACCTGAATAGACATGTCTCCAAGGAGTACATACGAATAGCCAATAGACATAAGAAAAGATGTTCAACATCACTAATCATGAGAGAAATGCAAAGCAAAACCACAATATCACCCCATACCTGTCAGAATGGCTATTATCCATAAACCAACAAACAATAGATGTTAGCCAGGATGTAGAGAAAAGGGAACCCTGGTGCACTGTTTAGTGGGAATGCAGACCGGTGTAGCCACTATGGAAAAGAGTACGGAGGGTCCTCAAAAAAATAAAAAATGGAACTGCCTATTACTCAGTGATTCTACTTCTGATAGATACCAAAGGAGCCCAAAACACTAATTCGAAAGAATATACACACCTTGATGTCCATTTGCAGCGTTGTTTACAATAGCCCAGCTATGGAAGCAACCCACATGCCAATTAATAAACAAGTGGACAAAGAAGTGGTGGTACATATATACAATGAAATATTACTCAGCCATAAAATGATAAAACCTTACCATTTGTGACAGCATGGATGGACCTAGAGGGTATTATGCTAAGTGAAATAAGTCAATCAGAGAAAGACAAATACTATATGATTTCACTTATATTTGTAATCTAAAGAACAAAATAAATGAACAAACAAAATTAAAACAGACTCATAGATGCAGAGACCAGACTGATGATTGCCAGAGGGGAAGGGGCTTGAGGAACAGGATGAAAAAGTGAAGGAATTGAGAAGTATAAGTAGGTAGTTACAAAATAGTCATGGGGATGTAAAGTACAGCATAGAGAATATGGTCAATAATATTGTAATAGCTGTGTGTGTGTGGTGCCGGGTGGGTACAGGAAATATTGGGGGAGCACTTTGTGAGGTGTATGATTGTCTGACCACTGTGCTGTACACCTGAAACTAATACAAAATAACATTGAATGTAAACTGTAATAAAAACCTATATATTTATATGTGTATAAATAGAATATTTACTTTGGACATGTATATATAGAAAAAACTGGAAAGGAACAGGGAAACATTGTGTTTAGGGAGTTTTTTCCTTTTAAAATTCCTTTAACAATATATTACAATATTAATTTTTTTTAAAGGTCATGCTTTAAACCACTCCTGTGGGTTGGACAGATCTCTTGGACACCCAAGAATGGGAGGGTCCTGCCTGCCCCAGGAGACTGGGGACACATGAGGACTAGCATGTTCTAGAAGGAATAAGGGAGAGAAGGGGAATCCATGGTGGGACTTATGCTGCTGACTGTTCCACGCATGGCAAGGAGGGGCTGTCAGTTCTCCAAACAGCTCACCACTGGACTGACAGACAAGCAGACAGACTAACCATTTGGTTAACTGTATAACTGTTTGGTTGACTACATAACTCATGGACTGACAAGGAGAGGGGCAGTTTCAGGAACTGACAGTGAGTTTTCCTGATGCTGTGTGGTACTGAATACCTAACAATTACAGCCTGCCTTGGACTAACTGGGGCCGGTAGTCTGACAGTGTAGAAGACCAGAAGCTTCCTGAGGGATTGACATGCTCCCTAACCCCTGACCCATGGTTGGCAGGATGCTGTGGATGGATGACGATTGCTAGGAATCACACCTAGTCCAAGGGAGTGTCTGGATGCTACTGCTGCCTAATGATATGTAAAGGAGGGTTACCCTGAGGGGATTTCAGGCTAACTGATGGATGGACAGATCTATGGCTCTCTGATAGGCACCCTGATAGACAGCTGTCTGCATTGACCAAATCACAGTATGCTTGACAGATCATGTGCTCAGTTGGACGCTGAGTACAGCTACCTGGCTGACTGGCAATATGAGGGGGCAGACAGAATGAGTCACAGGCCAATTGACCAACTGAAAGTGCATTGCACCTGCTTGACTCTATAGCTGTACTATGTTATAATCACAGCTGCCCTGATGATTTAGAGCACAGATGGCAAACACAAGGCCTGTGGGCCGAATCTGGCCCTTCACCTTGTATTATCCAACCTAGCACCTTGTTTCTACCAGGCAGCAGTGCCAAGCTCTCGCTTAACTGTTAAGGAGTAGTTACATTTATACAGTTCTAAAGTTACATTCGGCCCTTTGAAGGCAACAGCAAGGCTGACGTGGCTCCCAGTGAAAATGAGTCTGACACACCTGGTTTAGAGGGTACTGTCCAATGGTGGGGGGGTATGCTTCCCTGAGAAAGGACGGACTGCTAGCCACTGACAGGTGATGCGGAGGCTTAACGGTACCTTTTGTTGCTGTGACTATTTGCTCTGAGGGAATAAACTATCTGATAATGGTTGGAATGATAGCCGTTGACAAGTGATGGTGGATAGTGTGACTGCCTGACCCCGGCTACATGAAAGGTTGACAATTCCAGACAGGCCTGACCTAATTGCAGTCTGCCTGAGGGCATGGGTGGTGACTGGGGCTTCCTGAGCAGGCCTGATATAACTTCCCTAGGGGGATTCAGAGCAGGTGCCTGGACAAGGGTAGCAGGAGAAACCGCTACTGGTGTGACTGCTAATGAGGAAAGGATCCTCACAGGCAGTGACAGGCAGGCTGACTTGACTAGCAGTGTGGCTGTTAGTAAGCACTGCATGTCCATCTTTAGGGACTTGCCTCTGGTGGGGAGGGCCATGAATGGCTGTTGCTGGTGACCGATGGTGTGAATCACGGGTGGGGTCTGACTATGCAGTTGTCATGACTGACCCTTTGTGTGATTTGAGTCCGGTCAGATTTTGAGACTGAGCAGCAAGCTGGTCCTGGTCCATCATGGGGGGTGTGTGTGTCGTGGCCTGCTTGGGGTTAAAATGTGGTGATGGGATGCCTGACGGTGGTAACTGGGGGTCTGACAGAACGAAGGATTTCCGGCCCCCCAACCCCCTGCCCGGGTCTGGCTGGCTGGCTGACAACGGGATTGGCTAATGGCGTGACAGACACAACGGCGGACCGGCAGGGCACCCAACAACCTCGGCAGCAGCTTCCGACGCCACCGCCCAGACGCACGCTACAGTAGCGGCTGGCGAGCACCCGCCTTCGGACAGAGCGGAGTGGCGGGAGGGGTTCGGTCACGGCTCGCCGGTTGGTCCGCGAGGGCACTGCTCGAGGTGGGGTGCGGCCAATAGGCTACGCGTTCTCGGCCACGCCCGCGCGAGCTCTCTTCTCGCGAGGCCAGTTAGGCCCGAATGTCGTTAGCCGTGGGGAAAGATGGCGGAAAATTTAAAAGGTGAAGTAGTGGTGGCAGCAGCGCCGGCCTGCTGGCCGGGCCGCGTGGGCTAGAGGGGTAACGTCGCGGGCTCAGGACCCAGGCGTCCGAAGCCACGGAGCTGGAAGCCGGAAGCCCAGCACCGAAAGGCTGGGGCTCGGGGAGCGCGGGCCTGGCTCGCGAGGCTGGGCGGGGCTGAGAGGAGGGGGCGCGTGCTTCGGAAGGCGGCGGGCGCGGGGCGAAGTGGGGACTCGGGAGGGGGGCGCGCGCCTCTAAAAGCGACCCGAAGGCGGGCGCGCGGGCGCGCACGCTGAGGTGGCTGGTCCCCGAGGCCGCGCCCGCGCGCGGGAAAATCGGTCGCTGGTGACCGTTACCCTCTTGTTGTCCACGCGAGATGCCGGAAGGAGAGGGAAGGGAAGGGGACGGACTTCATTTTCAGAGTAGGGTTATAGAGGAATCTTGAGAGAAGGGTATCTCTTCTCAACGTGATGAGAGAAGAGTCCGCAATAGAGAGAGGACTCCCTTAGGAAGAGGGGCAGGGGCTTCCCGAATGGGAGAGGTCGATTCCCCAAATGTGCAGGGAAAAAGAGGTGACTTTGTCAGTATGTTGAGGGGTGGGCCCCACTGGGTAAAGAAAGCTGAGGGAAGGATGGGTTTCACAAGTGTGGGGGGACCTCGAAGGGACAGGAGATTCCACCTGTGGTCAGTGTGGCGCCAGCAGCTGGAGATGTGCGTTGGCAACACTTAGTGGGGTTTCAAATGCAAGTTCAGGGGTTTGGAAGGGAGAGACGTCATAGGGAGAGGAAGGCGTGGGCACCGGCCGAGTCACCATTAGGCCTGGCTAGGTGGAAGAGGGGTTAATGCACATGAAACAATGTTGAAATAATGTTTCAACAACGAAATACTGTTGTAACTATATAGAAATGTAAACAATGTTACATTTTTAGGCTGTCATCTAGCGCATTTCTTCATGAGTTTAAACATTTGATTTTATTTAATCTTTTTTTTTTAGATTTTATTTATCTTTAGAGGGGAAGGGAAGGAGAGAGGGAGAGAAATATCAATGTATGGTTGCCTCTCATGTGTCCCCTGTTGGGAATTGGCCTGAAACCCAGGCATGTGCCCTGAGTGGGAATTGAACCGTTATACTCTGGTTCACAGGCCTGCGTTCAACCCACTGAGCTACACCAGCCAGGGCCTAAATGTTTGATTTTTTTAAATGAGAGTTGGAAAATATTAATAGGATGAGGACTGACTGACCACATTTGGAATAAGTGTTCTCTGAAATGATCTGATAAAATGGCTTCTAAAGCATGTTAAGAATTCAGGCCTGTTCCTGAATTCCTTTTGGGCAAGCTTTAATCTTCACAGAAGTGTGGATGAGGCAGATAAAGTCAAAATGCAATGTGAAAAAATATACCTTCTGGGGTTAAGACACCCAGACTAATCATTCTAGGAGGCTTCCTGTGATCTAATACTACTTTACAATCTCTTATTCATAATGCTGAAATCTAAAAGACCTGAAAACTTAAGTTTGGCATTATTCAGTGGCAAAACTAGACTATAAGTTGGGACTATTCTGTGCCACTATCTCGCATCTTTATTTCTCCTATTTAATGTGAAAATTCAGACTTTTGCTGCAGAGCTATTGAAAGCCACTGACCACACTGGGGGTATTAGGTAATGTATGGGATATACCCAGAACTACACTTGTAAAAATACCAAAAAAAAAAAAAAGTAATAATTCCAAAATACTTCCTTCCCTGGGGATTTGAGATTCAGACCAGTCTTTCCAGTTTGTTTGGTGCCCTGGAGGTTTTAACACCCTACCTATGTATGCCCTTGCATGCAAAGCACCCTACTGAGATGGGAGGTTGTTCTCTTCCTTTTTGCAAAGTGGAAGGAGGATTAGGTCCTGAACACCAGGCTGGTTTTGCAGGCAGTTTTAGGAATGGTGTAGAGGGAATTGGGAGCTCTGGGAATATATTCCTTTAGGACAGTCCATACAGCAGATCCATCTTTGAGGTCTGCTGCTCCAAAGGGTAGCCTTGGATAGTGAGCATTGGGGTTGAAGGAACTGGCACACTTTTATGGTAGAAAGGTCTTAGCATTGGGAAGACCTGTGGATTAAATTTCACTAAGGAAGTCCTTTGCAAGTCCCAGGAAAGACTTGGGGTGCCCTTTGGCCCTAGGCCTCACCAAGATACCCAGTAATGTTCTTTGTGGACCCCTTGTTCTAGGCTGCAGTGTGTGTTGCAAATCTTCTTGGAATCAACTACAGGACCTGTGCCGCTTGGCCAAGCTCTCATGCCCTGCCCTCGGTATCTCCAAGAGGAATCTCTATGACTTTGAAGTGGAGTACCTGTGTGATTACAAGAAGATACGCGTGAGTCTGGGGTGACCATGACAGGGCAGAGGTGTCTCAAGGAGCTGGCTTCCTACCCCTTTGCCCTCCACTGTTTGCATTTGATTCCAAAGGGAATTTTCTCCTCTGATCTTAAAAAAATAGAGGTAGTAGGCCCTCTTTTCATCCCTGTCTTACTGGTAGGGAAACCAAGTGGTTTTCTGAGAGAGGCAAGAGTTAGGATGAGTACCCAAATAATTCTCTCCTTCCACCTTCGTAAGAATACAAATCAGCTGTAGTGATCCAGCTGCTGAGCCCCAGGAGTGGGGTGAGGATAGCTAATGGTTATTGAGCACTTTCCTTATGCAAGGCATTTCCCCTCAGAGACTTATTTAATCACTCCAACAACACTGAAATGGGAACTGTTATCATGGCCAGAGGAGATAATAGCGGCATAGTTAGGAGAACAGACTGGAGGTAGCATACTTGGGTTCAAATCCTGGTCATGTAACCCCCAAGATATTTATGCAAATTCTCTATACTTTATTTTTTCATCTGTAAAATGGGGATGCTTAGTAGTATGTATCTCATGTAGAGGTGTGAGGATTAAATAAGTTAATACTTGTAAGCTGCTTTGAACAGCACATGCTACATAATGAATTAGAAAAAAATTTTTTTAGCTTTTCCCCTTATTTACAGATGAGGAAATAAAGGCCCAGCAAGATTAAATAACTTGCCCAAGGCCACACAACTAGGGAGTGACAGGTTCAGAATTTGTATCCAGGGTGTCTAATTTAGAATCTGTGTGGTTAAACTGTATCCTGTAGCCTCCTCTCAGCAAGAAAAGTTCCCTCTAGCTGCTATGTGGAGAACAGGCTATAGGATCAAGGGTGGAAGCAAGAGGACCAGTGAGGAGGCTACTGCTGCACTCCAGGAGAGCACTGATCATGGTGGCAGTGCTGATGGTTGGAAGTGGTTGGATTCTGGATGTTGTCTGAAGGTGGGACTGACAGGATTTGCTGAGGGCAGATGTGAGGAGTTTATAATAGTTGTAATTTAGATATAGTTTAAATAGAGCAGGATTTAAACCTAGCGATCCCAGCTTTAGAGCCCAGGCTTTTTAACCAATGAATGGAACCATTCCAAAAAGCGCAGGGGGAGTGGTTTGGGTATTATCCATTAGTTTGGGGATGGAAGTCCCATGAGGACTAGCTCAAGGGTCTCACCACTTATGGTGGCCCCTGTCCTTTTTGTCCTTTCAACAGGAACAGGAGTATTACCTAGTAAAATGGCGTGGATACCCAGAGTCAGAGAGCACCTGGGAGCCACGGCAGAATCTCAAGTGTATACGCATTCTCAAGCAGTTCCACAAGGACTTAGAACAAGAGTTGCTCCGGCGGCACCACCGGTCAAAGCCACCCCGGCATCTGGACCCAAGCTTGGCCAGCTACCTGGTGCAGAAGGCCAAGCAGAGGCGGGCACTCCAACTTTGGGAGCAGGAGCTCAATGCCAAGCGCAACCATCTAGGACGCATCACTGTGGAGAATGAGGTGGATCTGGATGGTCCCCCTCGGGCCTTTGTATACATCAATGAGTACCGTGTTGGTGAGGGCATCACCCTCAACCAAGTGGCCGTGGGCTGTGAGTGCCAGGACTGCCTGTGGGCACCCGCTGGAGGCTGCTGCCCTGGGGCATCACTGCACAAGTTTGCCTACAATGACCAGGGCCAGGTGCGGCTGCGAGCTGGGCAGCCCATCTATGAGTGCAACTCCCGTTGCCGCTGTGGCTATGACTGCCCCAACCGTGTGGTACAGAAGGGCATCCGCTATAACCTCTGTATCTTCCGCACGGATGATGGACGTGGCTGGGGTGTCCGCACACTGGAGAAGATCCGCAAGAACAGCTTCGTCATGGAGTACGTGGGAGAGGTAGGGAGACAGGACCATGCGTGTGTGTGGCTCTTCCCACTTTGTGTTCCCACTGTGTGCGCTCAGCTCTCATCACAGTGTGCCTGCAACTTCCCTGCTTTTCCTGTGGTAAAGGGGTGGGGGGTGTTTACCCAAGTTCTAGGAATATCCTGGCAGGGGAGAGTATTCCAAACTGGGAGTTAAAAGCACATTGAAACATTTCCTGACTGGGCTGACTTCATAAGGGTACCTAGCAAAGAGGAGAATGGGAACTGAAATCCAGGCAGTGCTCCTTTTTTTTTTAGTGTATGTGCTACTGAAGCAAGCATAGGCAGGCAGTTTTCCTTTTAATGGGTCTTGTGGTCTGCACAGTGTTGCGTCACCTGAAAAGGCACTTCTTTCTCATTTTACAAGGGTCCAGCTTATTGCTAAGCAGCATCTTCCCAGAAAGATCACCTTTTACTAATCTGCACAAAAGGAACACAGCCTGGAGTAGGACGTAGACCTGCCTTGTGGAGGTTGGCTGCTTCCTCTTCTAGACTTGCAGGACACTGGAAAGACCAGCAATCCGCAAGTCTTAGTGTCTTTGCATGTTGGAAGTCTGTTTGCTTCTGTAACAGTCTAGCGTGGGTGTTGGGTAGTAAGTATCCTGCTACACAGCAGCTTGGCTACTTAGGCCCTTTCCTGCTTACGCCTTTGCCATGCTTGAGAGCCTTGGGCTGACTCTGATCCTCAGCCTTGCCTGATAAGCAGGCCAAGAATGGGGGGAGATGGGAAGGTTCCTAATGGGCCAGGCCTAGACACAGTGCATATCATTTCTGTTCATATGCACTGGCTGGAACCAAGTCACTGGCCTTACCTCCATGCAGGGGAGGCTGAGAAGTGGGATTAGCCATGTGCACAGGTGGAAAACAAGGAATTTGGGTGAATAACTGGCAAGTGCCTTCAACTTCAAGTGTCACGTTTGAAGGTGGGAGGCAGTGGGTAATTGGGGAGGGGCAGTTCTTTGTTATGTATGATCATCTGATGCATCGAGGCACATTTTACATCCCTGGACCATTTAAATCCATGACTGTACCCTGTCATGATGACAACCCCAAATTCCTCCATATTTCCACAGGTTTCTTAGGGGTTGCTGTGGTTGGGAAGTGACAAATTGGTGGGATACACCCTGGAGGATGTCCACACTGAGTAATGACACCAATGAGGAGGAGAGGCTCCTACTTTAACTAACTATAAAGTAGAGAGGGTCACAGCCCTGAGGGTTTGAGATGATCTGGAGACACAGCAGTTCACACTGCAGAAGACCCTGACAATCTGGATGAGGAGATGTCCACACCCTAGATAATCTAGGTGGTCTGGTGGAGGAAGTGTCCACGTACAAAAGAACCTGACAGTCTGGAAGAAGGAGGAGGTGGCCATACCCCAGAGAGATCCTGACAATGTGCAGGAAGAGGTATCCATATCCCAGAGTGACCTAGAGGATGACAGCAAGGTATCCACACTGCAGAGGACCCTGGTGGTCTGCCTTAGAGAGTGTCCACACCCACACTGTCCTAACAGTCAGGAAAAAGAAGTGTCCTCACCCCAGAGGGATCGTGACAGTCTAAAGGAGATCAGATTTACAGCCTGGAGGACATGTCTACACCTGCAGTGTACTGACTCTCTGGAGGAAGTGTCTAGACCTCAGATGGATGCTAACAGTGGGGAGGAGATCTTAACACCTCAGAGGATGTCACCGTTCTGGAGGAGGATATGTGCACACTCCAGAGAGCCTGATGGTCTGGAGTGTCCTGACCACACAGGAGCCCAGCAGTCCTAGGGGAAGTCCAACACAGGTTGTATCTCTATCCTCACTCTACTGTCCTGACAGTAGGATCCTGGGGCAAAGAAAAGGAAGACTACAGCCCCTAGGCACCCCAAAGTCTCCTGGGCCAGGGTACTTATCTGGCTGCTCCTCCTTAGTGACCTTACTCTTCTACACTATTAAACATTGGGGTTTTCAGGGACTCTGGTCCTACTTTTCACACATTCTCTCCGAACTATATTTTAGCCTTCCTCCTGCTACATTCAGCAACTTGCAGGTCCCCCTCCAATACCCTCAAACCTGTGGGACTTCCTGATGGCAACAGAGGCCAAACTAATCTTCCACCTCCCTGTGAGTAGGCAGCATGGCAAAATGGGTAGGAGGGTGGACCCTGGAGCCTGGCTGCCTGAGGTTGAATCCCAGCTCTACCACTCAGCAGCAGTCACTTCACCTCCTTGTGTTTTAGTTTCCTAATCTGTAGAATGGGAATGATAAGTGCACCTACCTCATACATGTGTTACGAGAACTAAATAAGTCATCATGTGTGAAGCACTCAAACACTATTTGGTATACAGTAAGTCTATGCATTGTAAGCCATTACATGCCAAGATTCAGAAAAACCAGAAGTTTCTTGTGATCCATCCGGCTATAAAACCTAATTGGGCTTGACTTGAGCCTATGTAGTCTTTTTATCCTACTTGGTATGAATACTCATAAATTTCATTGTAGAAGTATTAATTTACTTGACTGTGTGGTGCTTAGACTCTACCTACTGCTATATAATTGAGGGCACACACCCCATACAATCTGGACAAGACTTTCACTGTCCTACCTCTACCTCTGCACCAACAGTCCTTTAACAGGAGCTGCCCTTCTCTTGCTTTTGCACCTTTCCACCTTCTGTCAGAACATCTCCACCCTCACCCAACAGAGAATGATAGCCTGTTTTATCCATTCTAAAACACATTTCATATTTTAATAGCTCTGAAGTGACGATGAGTCTCAATTAGTTTAATTAAAAGGGTGTATCATTTAATAAGCAGCAATTTTTTCTTACTTGGGAAAGGGCACATAAAATAAAGGGAGCATTTTAAATTTTGACAAGATCCAGGACTCATAACCCCTCTTAACATTGCTTGGTTCCTAACTAAAACAAAAACAAACACCTTTCACATCCCTCATCTTGTTGACTCTTTACAATAACTCCTGTCTGGCTGGGATTATTGTCATTGTCATTCGCATCCTGTAGATGAGAAAACTGAGGCCTAGAGTGGCATAGTAAAGTGCTCAGAGTCATCAAGCTAGTCAAGTGGGTAAAAGGAAAAGCCTAAGTGTCTAAAATTGGTGCCCTGCCAAAATGTAATGGAGGTTTTTGTTTTCTGGGGTTTTTTTGTTTGTTTTTTCGGCTGAGCAAACAGGTGCAGGGAGAGAATATTCTGGAACCTATATCAGGGAGGTCAGAGCAGCAACCATACTTTGAGTGTTCTGATTCCTGTTCATGTCAACAAGCTGCCAGCTTATAGCCCATCCATCTTACCCAGTCATTCTAGAGAGTTGCTAGGGAGCAGAGGACATGGACTGATTTGTTCCTGAGTTCTCAGGGTGGCCCAGCCCTTACAGAGTGCCACTGAAAAGAAGATAGCAGGAACGGTTTGTGCCCTGGAGGGCTTGCAGTATGACTCATTCCTGGTGAGACTGGGGAGCAGGTAGGGGCAGAACTGGCAGGAAGATGAGACTGGGGTGGTTGTGGGGCATTCCCTCTGGTTGGGGAGGGGCTGAAAGGAAAAAGCCAGCTCAGATACCATCCAGCGTGCTCTGAGCCCAGCAGACGCTGCCCTTTAATCCCAGGGGTTCAGAGAGGTTGTGGTGGGAGATTCAGGAAGGCTGCACAGAGAAGTGACATCTGGAGCTGACACAAGACTGCACATTCTCTAGAGGGAGACTGGCCTCGGTGTCCTCTTCCTCAGAATGCTTCTGTGCCTCCTGTTGTATCCTTCAGGAGAGAGCCCCCACTCTTCAACCTGGTGTCAAAGCCCTTCACGATCTGCAGCTTGCTTTAGATGGTGTCGCTTTCTCATTGCCCCTCAAAACTCTAAGCACTGTGGATGTCTGAGTTTGTCTCTCTGTCACAAGACTGACCCATGAAGGGTAGTACTGGGCCTGGTCCCTGCAACTCCCTGATCTGATCCCTGAGGGCCAGGACCAAGCTTGGTTCCTGTGTTGTCTTTCCCAGCCAGTTGTGACCCCTGAGAACAGGGACCCAGCCTGGTCCTTGTGTCTTCCCCAGTAGCTACTGATTTCTGAGTGCTAGGACCAGAGTAAGCCTCATAAAAATCCACTGAATGAATGAGTGAATAAATAAACAAAAACTTGGGGTATAGAGGAGCCAGGTTCCTGAAGGAAAAGCTGAAGTATGGGGCAGTGAGCATATGACCTGAGGGATAAATCTTGGTCTTCTAAAGGTGTTGCTCAGCGTTCGACGGAGCAGAGACTAGATGATGGTGTAAGAGGCAAGGAGGCGACAGGACACTAGTGTGGCCATCCTGACCGAAGAAAATGGTGGTAAAGGCTAGAATGAGAGATCTGAAAGTAGAAACAGCATGGTTACTAGCTGGCATGAGGTTGAGCAAGGAAGGAGGCTAGGGTGGATCCAGTGTCAGGAGGGGGATGGTGATAGGCAGTGGGTCTCCAACAAAAGGAGAGAGGAGGAGGAAGGGGGTGAGTGGGGGAGGAAGGGAGAGTGTTTGAGTTTTCTACAGGACCACTTCTGGACAGAGGATAGATTTCTGGGCTATAAAGAATAAAAGGTAATTTCTTAAGAATCTCTTGTGTGTTGTACACCATGTTGACACTTGTCTTTGAGGGCTGGGCAGAAACCTGCCGAGTGAATTAGATAAGCCTGGTCTGGAGGAATTCTGGGCTGAAGTGTGGGCAGTCTTGGGTACTGGCGGACTCTCACTAAGAGACTGGCATGGTCCGGATTACCAGAAGGCTGTGGTTGGCCCCAAGGGGAAGAGAGAACTTGAGGGATGGAGAGGAGAGATCGAGTTGGGCAGGGTTGGGGTGGAGAATCCATCTACAGCATTTGGGAAGCAAGGACAGGTCAGGGCTAGGATGGTAGAGCAGCTTCAAGTTTACTAGGCCAGCAGGGAACCCAGCCAGGGAGGAAGAGAAGCCTCGGGGCTGAGGGAGGGGTTCCTACTCTAGTTCTAGTCTCCTTTATCTTCTGTGTTTTTGGCATCAGCCTCTTGTTTGCATCTGAGAATCTCAGGGATCTGGGTCTTTTTTATGGACCTGGTTCTTTCATATTTAGCTTCTGTCAGTGTTTCTTTGTCTGCCTCTAGCTCTCCTGAGTCTCCTATTCAGTCTCCCTTTCCCCACCAGCCCAGGGCTCTTCTCCTCAGTCTCTGTGTCCTTTTCATTACTGTGTACATGGTTCTGCACTGGTTCTCTTGTGCTAGGTCCTGCAATGCCTCAGGCCCTCTTGCCCTGGATCAATCAGCCTCTCCTGTCTCCCCTTCTCTACTGTCCCCTCTCTCTTGAGCCCTGGGTCTTTTTCTTTCTTGCCCTTGATTTGGGTCTATGTCTCACTATGCTCTCTCATGATGGAGATATATCTGTGTCTTTCTGTCTGTCTGTCTGTCTGTCTGTCTGACTACTGTCTTATTACTGGACCTTGTGGCCAGCCTCTGTCCACCATTGAGAGAATTCCTAGACCATCCAGAGGCCTGAAGAGGGATGGGTGGTGGGCAGCTGAGACCCAGCCCCCTGAGAAGGGCTGACAGACCCTGTGCCTCACTGCCTCCTGTGTGTCCATGCCTGCCAGCCACATGGGTGGGTGTGCCTTCCTGTTCACTTGTTCTTCTCCTCCTGGGGGGCCAGGCACTGTGCTTGCTTTCCTGAGCCTTCTTGGCCAATTCCCCCTCCCCCATGACCCTCTCCCCAGATCATTACCTCAGAGGAGGCGGAGCGGCGGGGCCAGATTTACGACCGCCAGGGTGCCACATACCTCTTCGACCTGGACTACGTGGAGGATGTGTACACCGTGGATGCCGCCTATTATGGCAACATCTCCCACTTTGTCAACCACAGTGTGGGTATCCTGCAGGTGGGTGGGGGTTGGGAGGAGCAGGCTGGGCCCCTCCTTACCCTCCTGCTATTCTTTTTCTCCCAGTGCGATCCCAACCTCCAGGTGTACAACGTCTTCATAGACAACCTTGATGAGCGGCTACCCCGCATTGCTTTCTTTGCCACAAGAACCATCTGGGCAGGCGAGGAGCTCACTTTTGATTACAACATGCAAGGTGGGGGTGTCAAGGGACTGGGGGCAGGGGCACACAGTGACATGGGACACAAGGACCTCTCCCCAAGGAGGTTTTTTATTTATTTATTTATTTATTTTTTAAGATTTAAAAAAAATTTTATTTATAGAGGGGAAGGGAGGGAGAAAGAGAGGGAGAGAAACATCAATGTGTGGTTGCGTCTCACGCGTCCCCTACCAGGGACCTGGCCTACAACCCAGCCATGTGCCCTGACTGGGAATCGAACCAGCGACCCTTTGATTCACAGGCCGGCACTCAGTCCACTGAGCCACATCAGCTAGGGCCCCAAGGAGCTTTAAGATGCTCTTTCTGACTCCCATTCTCCCATCTGGACTTATGGACCCCTGCCTACCTTTTGGGGGTCTCCTCATTCCCAACCCTTGGACCAACTAATCCCAGTACTCCTGGGGGAGGAGGACGTTTGGCTCAAGAGTTATAACTATACTTCTGATTCCAGTTTTGTCTGAAATATCTGCAGTCTCCCAACTCTCCTCACTCCTAACTTTTTTTAGCTTTCCTCTTTCCAAGCCGCTGGATACCCTGTGGCACAGGTGCACAAGGCCTGTGGGCCAAATCCAGCCCTTCACCTTGTTTTATCAGCCTGGCACCTTGTTTCTACCCAGTGGCAGCACCGAGCTCCTTGCCCCTAGTTAAGGAGTAGTTACATTTATACAGTCCTAAAATTACATTCGGTGCTTTGAAGGCAACCGCAAGGCTGATGTGGCCCGTGGTGAAAATGAGTTTGACACTCCTGCCCTATGGCCTCCAACCAGTCCCCTACTTAACAATCTAGCCACCTCTGAGACACTCAAGAGGGTTTCTTTGGCAGGAGAGTTCAGATACCCCTCTGATGCCTAGGTGAGCCTTCATTCCCAGACCTCTGCCTAATGTAACCCTCCTGGTTCTCATAGACAACCCTCTGCTCCCCGCAACCCCAAGTCCCTGGCCATCTTCCTAACACTTAAGCACCTTCCAGTGCTAAGCCCTGGCCCTAGTCCCAAACTACCAATTCCATGACCCCATCCTGACCCACATCCCAGACCTGCTCCCATCCCCCAAGATCCCTGGGTCTCACGGTAAAGGGGTAGTGGGACACTTCACCTAGGCCTTCTAACAAGTCCCCTCCCCCCTCCCACCCTCCCTGGCTGTGTGACTCCACAGTGGACCCCGTGGACATGGAGAGCACCCGCATGGACTCCAACTTTGGCCTGGCCGTGCTCCCTGGCTCCCCCAAGAAGCGGGTCCGTATTGAATGCAAGTGTGGGACTGAATCCTGCCGCAAATACCTCTTCTAGCCCTTCGAAGTCTGAGACCAGACTGACTGGGGCCTAAAGCCACTCATCCCATCCACTCGCTACCCAATTGCCCTCCAGTTGAGGAATGACTGCCAGGGCCTCCTCCTGTCTGCCTCTACCTGCCCTGTGCTCAGGGTTGCAGTGAGGACTGACTTCCAGAAATCCCCTTTCCCAGTCCCATTTCCATCCATGGGTTGCACTTACAACCCCTTGTCCACTTTGAGAAGTAATTGGTTAAAATCAGGAGGTTCTCAAGTTAGGATTCATGGCCTGTCAACGGAGGTCCAAGGGGTAAGCCCCAGCTGCAGAATAAAAAGGAGTTTATCTGCCTGCTTCTGCCTGGAGCTTGAGGGGTCTGTTGCAGGCCCTCTCCTTACTGCTCCAAGAGTGTGGAAGCCACCCCAGGGCAGGCTGACACAAGAGCTCAGACTTCCCAGCCCACTTGGTGAAAGAAAGGGGGTTTGCAGGGCTAGGGACTGGATTCTTCTTATGCTCACATATAGGCTGTGTGTCCAAGAAATAGATGCCTTCATAACCCTGGAAGGAGAGTGGATGCCCATGGCCCACTGGCCAGTAACCGAAAGGTAGTCCGACTCTCCAAGCCCTTAAGGTGGGCTTGTATTGAGCTCTGCTCATGAGGTGCACAGAAGGCGCCTGGGAGCCCTGTCGGCGTATGATGACTGCTGGGACTAAGAGTTGGAACCAAGACCTAGGTAGGCTGTAGATAGCACTTAGGACAAAAATGTGCATTGATGGGGTGGTCATGAGGTGCCAGGCACTGAGCCAAGCACCTGGCCCACATAGATTGTCTCAGGGAAGCCTTGAAGACTGTGGAGGTGGATCCTAGGAAAGGGCCCATATGGCAGGAGGCCAAGTACAGTCTCAAAAGTTACCTGCCCACAGATGTACAGAAGACGAAGGCTCTGATGGCTGCCTCACCCCTTGCTTCCCCTGTGAGGTCTTCTCCAGGAAGCCTTCCCTGACTACCTGTGCCCAGAGTGCCCCTCTGTGAGACTGTGCCCTGCCACCAGATATGTGTGGCTGTCTGTGTGTCCGTGCTCCCTGACCCTAGACTGACTTTCAGGCATGGACTGAATCTGCTTTTTCTGTTGTATATTCCTTGGCCCCACCCAGCCTGGGGTGGGCATCAATAAAGTGAGTTGTTGACTGAACAAACCAAGGTGTGGGATTGAAGACCATGTAGGTGGGGATTGTGGGTATGAGAGGCTGGGAGCTGGGGTACCCAGGGACATGTTCCTTAAACCTCAGCCATTTGACTAGCATACCTCCCACAGCACCATCCACTTGCACCATCATCTACCTAACATCTTGACCTGCAAATAAGCTTGCTTTATTAAATTTTAAAATGCACTGAAAAAGCAGACTAAATCCATTGATGTCTAAATGGGCAAACCAGTATCACTTTCCACAAATAAAAATGACTCAAGAAATAAACATAGTAGAAATACAAAAACGTGATACAATTCTAGCTGGACCCTCCCAGCTCTTAGATGCTTTCAACCCAGAGACTGCCTACTCAACTCAAAGAAAAGTCTGCTTTTATTGTATTTACATTTTCTGCAAACATTTATTGAGCACCTAATATGGACCAGGGTATGAAGTGGAGAACAAGGAGATAATATTTCAAATATGTTTTCATCATCCCTCAACCTAAACATGAGCTTCTGCCTTTTGTTTTTGCTCAGAGACCTCACACTAAGATTCCCAAAGATCTCAAAGTCTTGACACACAGGTAATAGAATCTGAAACAGCTCAGAGATTTCCCCACAGAGCTCCTAGGACACAGGCCTTCAAATAGCTCGTAGACCATATACCCTGGGTATTGACCCTAGACCTCAGAGACCACAATCAGGATACACATCTCTACAGCTTTGAGATCTTGTACATGGACACAGGCCTCAACTAACTCACAGGCTGCACTAAAATACAAAGAGGTCTGAAGCCTAAATGCTGTCTCCTACACTGGGATCTGGTCTCCAAGTACATGGAACTTTCTGGGATAGAAACGAACAAACATTTCAAAGACCTCACAACCTGGGATACTCTACCTGAGTTATTCAGTCTCTATACCCTGATCATCAATTCCCAGACTGCTTGGAACCCTCACATCCTGGAACAGACCCCAAACAGCTGAGATGTCACACCTTAGGTACAGCCCAAACACCTGAGACCTCACTCAAACACAGATCCCTAAATGATTCCAAAACCTTACACTTTGGCCCCCAGATCACTCAGAGACATCCTGAAAAATAGAACACTAAACATCCTAGAGATCTCACCCCCTAGAATGTGGTGCCACAAACAACTCAGAGCCTCAAGTCTTAGACACAGACCACAAAGAGCTTAGAGATCTTGTGGCCCAGAAACACCCTGTTCAGAGCATTCCAACCCTGAGGAACATCTATGTGCAACAGCTCAGAGACCTCACACATTCTGACTACAGACCCCCAACGATGCTCAGAGACTTGAGAACCAAGGATACAGACCCATCAATTCCTTAGAAAGCTTAACTGGGAGAAAGATGGTCAGACAGTTCAGAGACCCCTTTACCCTGAGCTCATACCGTACCCAAGAGCTCCCAAATTCCACACTCGGGAACGTAAGCCCTAAACCAGCTCAGAGACTTCATGTTCTTGACACAGATTCCTGTCAGAGATGTCACGTACTGGACAAGGCTTCCTAAAAATAGCTCAAAGCCTCCATATACTGAGGCAGATCCCCAAACAGCTCAGGCCTTATTAGTTCATGGAAGAGCTCAAAGACCTGAAAATCTGGACATGAACCCTCAACATAGTCTATGTAGTTTAGAGACCATACCCAATTTACAGATCCCACATATTTCTGAGATCACACAAAGGACACAGATCTCAAACAGCTTATAAACCTCACATCCCGGGCTCAAGTCCCAAAATAGCTCAGAATCTTCACACTCTAAGCACAGACCTCCAAATGTTTAAAAAATACCACACCCTGGACTCAGACCTCAGAACCATTCATGGAACTCACCCTTTGTGCTCATATCCAGAAAGATTTCAGACATATGACACTCATAGACGCAGATCACCAAACAGCCTAGAAACTTCTCATTCTGTGCAAGTTTTGGCACTGACAGCATAGAGACCTCACAACTGGGACAAAGACCATAACAGCTTAGGGACCTCACTTGTGGACGTAGGCTCTTGGATAATTCAGATAACTTCTAACCTGGGGGACAGACACATAAACAGCTCAGAGACAGCACATCTAGCTACATATGCCCATATGGCTCAAGTACTTCACATTATGGGACAGAAACCCTCAGAGAGTTCATTAACCTCACAATCTGGAAAGCAGACCCATAGGTTTTCCAGAGACCCCACACATTAGATATACAATGCTAAAATGCTCTGAGTTTACAAAACTTACACCCTAGGACATGGCTTAGAGACATACTTGCTCCCAAACATCTGAGAGACATCATAAACTGGTAACAACTCCAAACTACTCAGAGACCTCAAATGCTGGAAACAGACTCCTCAGTAAATCAGGGACCTCATACCCTGGAACAAGACTTCCTCAATAGAACTGCCGTGCCCTTAGAAACACACCCCAACAGTTAGGAACCTCACCACCAAGGGATATGTAGATCAGAGATCTCACATTCTGGGATACACACCTCAGAGGTCTGAAACAATAGAATGACATCAAACTCGGGAAACGGATTCTGAAACTGCTCTGAAAAATCCAAGGACAAAAGGCAGAACATTATAGAGAACTCATTCCCTAGAACACGGGCTCAAAACCGTTCACAGGGGTGACACCCTGAGCACACTCAAACACATCAGAATCCTCATCTGAGGGCCGTGGGCCCTCACACCTGAAAGGAGAGACTTGTAAGTAGTTCAGAGACATCATATTCTGCATAGAGACCACTATAGCATTGAGAGATTTTACACACCAAACAAAGATCCCCAAACAGCTCAGAAAACTAACTGGAGCATATGTGAACGTACACACACCCGCTTTGGAAGCCTGGAACAAACACCTAAGGAGTTAGATATATCATACCCTGGGACTGAGACCTCCCAAGGGGGACAGGCTTCCATGTGTGAAAATATACTCCAAAAAGGTCAAGGAACTCTCAAACCAAAAGAGCTCAGGGACCGTGTTTTCTAGGACAATCCCCCAAACATCTTAGTGAACTCACCCTTGGAATGTAGACCAGAAAAAGCTCAGAACCCTTGAATCCAGGATTCAGAAATTCTTCTGAGACTTAGAGTATGGATCCCAAAATATAATTCAGAGAATTGATTGCTGGATACAGAACATCAAATAATTCAGAGACCTCAAATCGTGGGACATACACACCCAAATGGATCGGGGACCTCACATCCTGGACATACACTGACAAACAGCAGGGATCTCACACCCTGAGACACACACACAAAAACAGCTCAGAGAATTAAAATTCTAGGAAATACATGCCCCAAAAGAACAGACCTCACATCCTGTGACATACACACAAAAATATCAACCACACATACTAAGATATACCCCCACAAATATTTCTGAGAAATAGCATCCAGGGACATATACCCACAAACAGATCATAGACCTCAATCCCTGTGACATATGCACATTAAATAAGACCCCTCACATGCCAGGACATATACCCATGAACGCACCAGAGCACTCATACTCTGGGAAATAAACTAAATGGATCAGGGACCTCACACATTGAGACCTACACCCACAAAGAGACCAGAGATTCAAATTGTGAGACATAAACCCAAAACACCTCAGAGATCTCACATGTCGGGACAAAGAAAGATAGGTCAAAACCTAGCAATCTGGGACACACAGCCACAGACAGATCCGAGACTACACACTGTTGACAAACATGCAAGAACAGACCATCACAACCTGAGACTACAACCACAAGGGATCAGACATCTCACATCCTGATGTACACTCACAAACAAATCTGATACCTTGGGACACGGACACTCAAATTGATCAAAGACTTCACACCCTTGGATGTATACCCACAGACGGTAGAGCTTGCAAGTTGGAAAGACACACAGAACTAGATGAAAGCTCTCTCTCATCCTGGGACATTAACCCAAAAAGAAGTCAGAGAACTCACGTCTTAGTACATACACTCACGATCACAACAGATACCACCTGCAAAACCTCAGAGCACACACCATGGGATCCATACTCGCAAAGCGATCAGATACTGCCCACCCTTCAACATACACCAAAATAGACCAGAGAGATGCACACTCTAGGAAATACACTTCAAAATCCTGGGAAATACACCCATAAGGAGATTAGAGCTCTGGCTTGTGTGGTTCAGTGGATTGAGTGTGGGCCTGTGAACCAAAAGGTCTCCTGTTTGATTCCCAGTCAGGGCACATGCCTGGGTTGTGGGCTGGGTCCCAGGTTGGGGAAATGTGAGAGGCAACCAGTCCATGTTTCTCTCACACATCGATGTTTCTCTCCCTCTCTTTCTCCCTCCCTTCCCATCTCTTTGAAAATAAAGAAAATAAAATAAGTTTAAAAAAAGAGATTAGAGACCTCAAACCCTGGGATATATACCCACAAGCAGATCAGAAACCACATACCCTGGGACATATACCCACAAACAGCTGGGGATGTCCCATCTATGAACAAACAGCAAGAAACAAATCAGAGACCTCACAAGCTTGAAAATACACATGAAGAGATCAGAGATATCAATCCTGGGACACATAGTGACAAAATGTTTACAGACCTCACATGCTGGGAAATATGCACAGAAACAGTTCAGAAAACTCACATCCTTGGACACATACCCTCAAACAGATCACAGACATAAAATCCTGCAAAACATACCCACAAACCATTCACAAACATTGCATCCTGGAACATACAATGACAAACAAATCAGAGATTTCTTATCTGGAGACTGCTTACCCGCAAAAAAGAGTAAAGATAACAGATCCTGAGATACACACCCAGAAACATGGCAGATAAAATCCTGGGAAGATGGCCATAAACAGATCAGACACTCACTGACAAAATACACACAGAGTAGAGAGAGACAAATTCTGGAACACACATCCACAAACAGCTCAGAAAAATCATACATGTTGGAAAACACACCCACAAACCCCTCAGAGACTTCACATCCTTGGACATACACCAAGTGATCTGACACCTCAAAAACTTACAAATCACACATGGGAACATATTGGCCTTCACACATACAGGAACACACCCATAAACAGATCAGAGGGCTTACGTCCTGAGATGTACACTGGCAAAAAGATTAGTGACTTTGCAGCCTGGATATACACCACACACAGGTCAGAGACCTCACATCCTGTATCATACAAAATGAACAGATCAGAGACTTCAAATCCCGCACCAAACATCCACAATCAAGTGAGATACTCTAGGTGCTGAAAATTACACCCAGAAAACACACCAGATGGCATGCATGACATCTTACGGCATAGCCCATAAAGAGATTAGAGGATTCAGCATTTTAGCTTCAAATCTCTCTCTCTTTCTCTCTCTGATTTCTGCTTCTGCCATCATATCACTTTTTGTGACTCTACTTCCATCACTGCATGTCCCTCCCCATCTCAACATATAAAGTCACTTAGTCTTTTCCGATCTTGAAGTTTCTGTCTTTCTCCTATAATGACCCTTGTGATTAGAGTGGACTCTTATAGATAATCCAGAATAACTGCCAGTCTCAGGGTGCTGACCTACTACATATCTGCAAAGTCCCCTTTTCCAGGTAAGACAACATATTAACAAGTTCCAAGAATGGGGTGAGGACATATTTGGTGATCCATTATGTGCAAACAGAATGTACATGCACTAAAAAAAAAAAAAAAAAAAAAATCCCATCCTGGGATATATACCCATGAAGGGCTCAAAGACTTCACATCTGAAGTCAAACACTTCCAAAGAGATCAGAGACCTTCCACCCTGGGACCTATGTTACAAATGATGAGGGAGCCACACATTCTGGGACATTTACCAAAGAATGCTTAGAGTCTTCACACTCTGGAAATTAAACCCACAAAGACATAAAAGAACTTACTTTCTGGAACATACGCCCACTAAGAGACGAGGGACCCACATTCAAGGACCTCCAAACAGGTTAGACCACTGACTCTGGAACATACACAAAGAACAGGAAAAAGCCCTCATTATCTGACATACACACACAAACAGATCAGGGATCTCACAAATGGGCATGAATAACCACCTAGAGAACAGACTTCATATCATTTATAAACGTACCCAAGGAGATGACACACTCATATATGTGACATACACACAGACAGATCAAATACCTGATCTGATAAATACAACCCTAACCACATCAGATACCTCCAATCCTACAGCATGAACCAACAAAGGGGTTACAGCCTTTGCAAGCTGTAAATGCAGCTGATAAATACAGACACCTGAAATCTTGAAGTGTACAGACTCAAGGAGATCAGACAGCTCAGATCCTGGGATACACACCCATGAACAGAGATCCTCCTAGGAACAACATCCACAGAAATATACCCAGAAACATATCAGAGAGCTGTCAGTGTGAAACACACACCCACAAACAGATCAGAGGCCTCATCTCCTGAAACATACACCCAGAACGAGCTCAGGAATCTCATATCAGATAATAATTTCACTTCATGGCATACATCCCTTGCAAATATTCACGCAAGATATTAGACATCTGACAACCTGGAACATACTCCCACAGAGAGCTCAGACTTCACACTCTGCGCTATACAGTCACAAAACATCAGAGGCCTCACACCCTGGGTGTGAGAAACAGATCAGAGCACCGAGGAACAGATCAGAGCACTCACCTCCTGGGAAAATGCCTTCCAACAACTCAGAGACCTCACACCCTTGTTCATTCACCAGTGAAAAAATCAGACTCTTCACACTATCAGACAAGTACCCACAAGCCGATGAGGAAATTCCTACATGGGACATACACCCTGCTTCACATCCTGCTTCCTTCACCAGCAAATACATCAGAAGGAAACATATCGGCAAACATGTCTCATGAACACCACGAGACAGACACAAACAAACAGGACAGGAAACCTTACATCCTGGGATATAAATCCAGAAATGGATCAGGGGGTTCCAAGCGAAGGAAAATATGCCCACAAAGAGCTCTGAATCCTTACACCATGAACATATACACCTCAGCAGTTCACAGAACTCACATCCTGGAATGTGAATACAAAAATAGTATAGAGACTTCCTCTCCTGGCATTTACACCCTCAAACAGCTGGGCCCATAAGTTCTGGGATGCACATAATCAAAGAGATCAGAGACCTCACACCCTGTTTCATACACCTGCACACAGATCTAGGCCCCCACCATCAGACACACACTCACGAACAAATGTGGAGTTCACATCCTGGGATGTGCACCAACAGCCATATAGAGACATCGCAACCTGAGACATTATAGTATTTTCTTTTTTAAAAAAAGACTTTATTTATTTATTTTTAGACAGAGGGGAAGGGAGGGAGAGAGGGAGAGAAACATCAGTGTGTGATTACCTCTCACATGCCCCGCACTGAGGAGGACCTGGCCCTACAACCCACAACCCAGGTGTGTGCAACTGATCTCGGAACCAATCTGGGAACTAACTGGGAACTGAACTGCCAACACTTTGGTTCACAGGCCTGTGATCTATCCACTGACCCACACCAGCCAGGGCCATCTCCCCTCCCCTCCCCTCCCCTCCCCTCCCCTCTTCCCTCTCCTCTCCTATTCCCTCCTCTCCCCTCCCCTCCCACTCCCCACCTCCCTCTCCCTTCTGGAGTTCCTAGGGGAGAATCCAGTTCCTATAGGAAGCTATAGTTCCTATAGCTCAGGCATTCCTGAGCTCATGGCCCCTTCCTCCATCTTCAAAGTTAGCAGTGTTTCATCTTCAAATCTTTCTCTCTTTACCCATGTGTCTCTTCAACATCTGCTTATGTCACATCGCATCACCTTTTCTGACTCTGCTTCTGTCACTATGTCATGTTCTCTGACTGTTACCTTCATGCCTCCCTCATATAAGGACACTTGTGATGACAGTGAGCCTACCTAGATAATCTAGGACAATTTCCTCATCCCAGGATGCTTTTCTTAGTCCCATATGCAAAGTCTCTTTTTCCATGTAAAATTAACATAATCATAGGTTCCAGGGATTAGGAAGTAAACATCTTTGGGGTGCTATTATACAGCCACCAGAGACATACATGAACAAATAGCTCCCAGACTTCACATTCTGAGTCATATACTTTAAAAAAGATGAACACTTTCTTCCCACTAACATAAATCCTAAAAGAACAGAGACACACATGCTCAGAGTCCTTAATCACTTGGAATTAAACTCACAAACACTTAGGAGAACACATCATCTGCAAAATACACACACAAATTGCAGAGCAAAACACATTCTTAGACATAAACCCACAAACATGTCATACCTCACAAACTTGGACATGTAACAGCAAACTGAATAGACTTTACACCCTTGATAAGCCCACACAAAGAGATCAGACACTCACATACAGATCAGAGACTTCACCTGAGAAATACACCCCAAAAGAGATCACAGGTCTCAAATCTTGCAACATGCAACTACAAATAGGTTAGAGACTTTACATGCAGGAAATACACCCAGAATAAGTATAGAGACCTGAATCTTAAAACACATCCACAAACAGATCACAGAGACCTTATAACCTGAGATAGAAAGATACTTACAAACAAATCAGAGAACTCAAATCCAGCACTATGCATCCACAATCAAGTCAGAGACCTCATATGCTAGGAAAAAGAGCCAGAAACTTATCAGAGGCCTGAGATTTTGCAATAGATACTCATTAAAAGATCAGAGGGGTTGTATTCTGGAATATTCTCCCAAACAGGTCAGAGGTTTCAAACCAAGGGAAATGACCCACTAATAGCTCAATTACTGCACAGCCTGGGCATACACACCTTCAGATCAGATAAGTATATATAAACATAGATGTAGATACAGATTTAGATGTAGATATAGATATATAGGCATAGACACATAGATATCAGCAAACAAATCAGAAATCTCATATGCTTGGAAATATTCCCCCCAAACCTGAGAGATCTGACAACCCGGAGCATGCGCACCACAACAGGTCACAGAGCTCACATTCTGGGATGTACATCCACTGAGAGTCAGAGGCCAAACATTTCCTGGGGCACGCCGAAAGCAAACAGATGAGAGAAGTCAGATCCTGGAAGAATACCCTCACACAGGTCAGAGACTTCACACTCTGGTTCACTGAGTAGCGAACACAGCAGACATCTCACAGCACCAGACACTACCTACAAACAGATCAGGGAGTCACATCCTGAAATATATACCAACAAAGAGATTACAGATTTCACGACCTAGCCATGTAGCCACCAACAGATCAGAGACTTCAAACACCACAGATCCTTTAGAGCCTTCACACCATGTGACATACAGCATCAAACAAATCTGGGAGCTGAAATCCTGGGGTATGCACCCACAAACAGATTAAAGACCACACAACTCACAAAACACCTGTACCATGTATTCACAAACAGTTCAGAAACCTCAAATCTTGGAAAATAACCCTTCTGGCAGATGAAAGAACTTACAACCTGGGATGTACAACCATAAAAACTAGAGAAACAACATTCTGGGACATAAACACACAAATTATCAGAGACCTTAAATCATGGTTATTAAACACACAATGAGATCAGAGACCTTACATCCTGGTATATGTACCCAAAACAGATTAGAAATGTCATCTTCTGGACACCCAAAAGGATCAGAGACCTCACAGCCTGGGACATACACCCACAAACAGCTCACACAACCTGGGACAAATACTGGCAAACAAATAGAGTCCCTTATACCCTAGGACATATATGCACAACCAGATGAGAGCACACACCCTTGACAAGTACATACAAATAGATCAGAGACTTCCATTCTGTGATGTACAACCTCACAGCCTGAGATATACACACAGAATAGACCAGAGCACTCAAACCCCGCAATACACACCACCGCCAACTGCGAGACCTCACCTACCAGGGAACACACTCAAATGAAGCAAGGTCCTTTCATATTGGGACATACTGCTCAAATGAGAGAAGAGATCTCATATTCTAACAATATACTTGCAAATAAACAAAAGGCCTTGTACCATAAGATGTACAATCTCCCACAGGTGAGAGACCTCATATGTTTGGAAACTCACACTGCGGAACATAGACCCTTGAAAAGACCAGAAACACCACATCATAGGACATAAGCACTTATAATGGATCAGCGATGTCAAACTCCAGGAATTAAATCCATAAACTGATCATACCCAGATTTTTTAAGTACACCCATGTCAGAGACTTCACATTTTGGGGCATACAATGACAAAAAGGTCATAAACCTCATATCCTGGTAAATAAACCCCCAAACAGATCAGAGACCTTACACCATGGGACACAAACCTAAAAAGACTGGTGGACTTCACAGACTAAGATATACACCCACAAATAAGTAAGAAACCTCACACCCAGGTTCATACATCTACAAACTTATCAGAGAACTTACTTTCTTGGTATACACCCATGAAAGCCACCTCACACACTGATGATTATAGTGACAAGCAGATCACAGATGTCAAATCCTGGGCCCATCTACACAAACAGATCAGCGACCTCACACTCTGGGATATATGCCCATAAACCTATCACAGACCTCCCATTCCGGTGAATACACTCACAGACAGATCAGAGGCCGTGAGTGTATTTCAAGTGGGACATACAAACACAAAGATATTAGGGACTTTACATCCTGAGACACGCATGCAGAAGCAACCCTAAAATTCTAGGACATACAGCCACAAACACAATGCAGACATCACACCTGGGAATTATAACCACAAAGAGATGAAAGACCTCAAACTCTTGCTACAGCTATGAAAATATTAGACACTTTACATAAAGAGAATTCTTACTCTAGGAAGGACACCTGGAAACACACCAGAGACCTCATACCCTGGGAAATATACCCACAAATAGTCCTTGAAATACAGCAATGAAGACAGAAAGATTCACATACTAGTATACAGCAACAACTGGATCAGAGACCTCACATCCTGGGAAATATAACACCCAACAGACCAGAGACCTACATTCTAGGTCATATCGCCACAAACAAACTTGAGAACTCATATTATGCAAACTTCTCTTCCCCCGTAAAAAAAAAACAGATTAGAGACCTCATTGCCTGAGACATACCAACACAAAACTGTTAGAGAGCTCATACCCTTGATACATACCCATGAAGAGAAACCTCACATCCTGGGACATAAACCTACAAAGAGTTCAGGGAACTTAAATCCCAGGAACTTCATTTTCAAGACCTCATACCCAGAGACACACATTCACAAACACAACAGAGATCTCATACCCCGGGACCTATGCCCTCAGACAGAGTAGTCCTCATATCCTGTAATACACAACCAAGAAACAGATCAGAGTACTCACACCCCCAGGAAACACAACCCCCAAAACCTCAGAAGCATAATAACCATGAAAATATGTCCACAAAGAACTCAGAGACTTCATATCTTGGATATATACCCACAAGCAAGTCAGAGAATTCACACATTGGCACTTACACCACAAAGAGATCAGAGATCTAACATTCAGGGACATAAAACCAAAAACAGATCAGAGCCCTTATACCCTGGGACATATATCCACAAACAGAGCAGAAACCTCACACCCTGGACACACATACTCAAATAGATCAGAGAATTTGCATCCCGTTAGCACATTCCCATGATCAAATCAGAAATCTCTCATCCTGGGAAGCAAACACTCAAACAGATCAGAGACCTCATAATCTTTGACACACAAAGAGCTTAGATTCCTCACAATTGGCACATACACCCATGAACAAAGACCTCACATACTGCAACACACAGCCCAAGCACATCAGGGACCTCACACATTTGGAACATGCAACCACAAAAAGCTCAAGAAACTTATACCCTGGAATATACACCTATAAACAGTTCGGAGAGCTGATACCCTAGGACACAGATTCTCCCATCCTCAAAATCATTACAGCAATATCTGCATATAGACTCTCAAACACTGCAGAGACTTCAAATCCGGAGTCTCAGTGGCCCAAACTGCTTACACCTGACACCCTGAATGCAGACTGTAGTCACCTCTGTGATGTCTCTTCCTGAGACTTAAACATCCACGCACCTCAAAGAACAAACTAAACTTGTACAGTGCCCTCCAAAGAGTTCATGGCTTTGAAACCTGAGACGTAGATTCCCAAACACCTCAATGCCCTCCCTCCCGGAACATGGATTACTGGAGAGCTCCGAGACTCCCAAGCCTGGCCCCAAGGACAAAGTCTCTTAGAATTTAAAAAGCCTGGAATTAAGAATCCCAAACGGCTATCATCACATTCTGGACATGAGCAGAAAACAGCCCAGAATCCCCACACTTTGGGACATAGACTCCCAAACAGTTCAAATGTCTAAAAACCTGGAGATCAAAAAATGTGAAACACAGAGTACCCAAAATAACCCAATATGGAAACAAGTCAAAAAATTCAGACATCTCGAACCCTGAATAGAGGCTCTCAAGGACGCTGGAAATACCACAGATTACCCTAAAATGTAGCAGCTTAAAATAACACTAAAAATTCATTATTTTAAATGTTATTATTTTTAAGTATATCTTATTGATTATGCTATTACAGTTGTCCCATTTTCCCCCCTTCATTCTTCTCCACCCTGCACACCCCTCCCCCCACATTTCCCCCTTCAGTTCATGTCCATGTATCATAAGTTCTTTAGCTTCTGCATTTCCCACACTACTCTTGCCCTCCCCCTGTCTATTTTCTCCCCACCATCTATGCTACTTATTCTCTGTACCTTCTCCCCCCTTCTCCTCCTCTCATTCCCCTGTTGCTAACCTTCCATGTGATCTCCATTTCTGTGGCTCTGCTCCTGTTTTAGGTATCTACTTAGTTTGCTTTTGTTTTAGGTGTGCTTATTATTAACTGTGAGTTTGCTGTCCTTTCACTGTTCATGGTTTTTATCTTCTTTTTCTTAGATAAGTCCCTTTAGCATTTCATATAATAAGGGCTTGGTGATGATGAACTCCTTAAACTTGACCTTATCTGAGAAGCACTTTATCTGTCCTTTCATTCTAAATGAAAGCTTTGCTGGATAGAGCAATCTTGGCTGTAGGTCTTTGGATTTCATGACTTGGAATACTTCTTTCCAGCCCCTTCTTGCCTGTAAGGTCTCTTTTGAGAAATCTGCTGACAGTCTGATGGGAACTCCTTTGTAGGTGACTGTTCCCTTATCTCTTGCTGCTTCCAGGATTCTCTCCTTCATTTTAATCTTGGCTAATGTAATTATGATGTGCCTTGGTGTGTTCCTCCTTGGGTCCACCTTCTTTGGGACTCTCTGAGCTTCCTGGATTTCCTGGAAGTCTATTTCCTTTGACAGACTGGGGAAGTTCTCCTTTATTATTTGTTCAGGTAAGTTCTCCACTTGTTGCTCTTCCTCTTCCCCTTCTGGTACCCCTATAATTTGGATGTTGGAACGTTTAAAGATGTCTTGGAGGTTCCTAAGCCTCTCCTCATTTTTTTGAATTCTTGTTTCTTCATTCTTTTCTGTTTGGTTGTTTCTTTCTTCCTCCTGGTCCACTCCATTGATTTGAGTCCCAGTTTCTTTCCCATCACTGTTGGTTCCCTGTGCATTTCCCTTCATTTCACTTAGTGTAGCCGTCATTTGTTCATCTAATTTGTGACTAAAATCAACCAGTTCTTTGAGCATCCTGATCACCAGTGTTGAACTGTGCATCTGATAGGTTGGCTATCTCTTCGTCACTTAGAAGTATTGGCTCTGGGGCTTTGAGCTGTTTTTCTCATTGAGCCATGTTTTGGTGTGTTTGCATCTATTACATAGGAGGGGTGGAGCCTTAGGTGTTCACCAGGGCGGGGCAACCCAGTTGCTGGGTTGTGATGCTATATGTGGGGGCGGAGCAGAGAGGAGCATTGGCGTTTTTTTCTGCTCTCTCTCGGATTTCAGTCCTCTCTTCTGCTTCCCACAAACAAACCAGGCCTTTCTGGTACTGGTTCCCAGGTAGGTGGGTTTTTGTACATTCTAGAACCCTGTGGGTCTCTCCAACAAACTCTCCTATGAGGCTGGGAGCCTCTCCCAGCACCTCAACCCCCGCAAGTTTTTCCCATTGGTGCTTTTAGGCTTTATTTCCCATAGCTGGGGTCCTGGGTTGCGAGGTCTGTCTCACTGCCCTTTTTTTTGCCTGATTTATCTGCGCGCGAATGTGTGTCCACAGTCAGCCAACCGCCTTTCGCATCTCACTGGGTTTGCTCATTTCCTCCCTGTACCCAGGTCTGCTAACCACTGCCTCTTCCTGCCGTGACCCTTCTCTGCTAGCTGCCGACTTCGCCCCTCTTACCAGTCTGGATGAATGGTTTGTTGTTGTCGGACTTTGGTACAGTTCAATTTTCTGTCTGTTCTGGTTGTGTTTTTGTTTCTAAATCTTTGTTGTTCTTAAATTTGGTTGTGCAAGGAGGTACAGTATTTCCACTTATACCTCCATCTTGGCTGGAAGTAAACATTCATTATTCCATACAGTTTTGAGGAATTAGGAATTCAGGAGCAGCTTAGCTGCTTGGTTCTAACTTTGGGTTTTTCAGGCTGCAGTCATCTGAAGACTTGACTGGGGCTTGAAGCTCCGCTTTTAAGGTGGATCACTCACATGGTTGGCAAGTTAGTGCTGGCTTTTGGCTGGGATGCCTCAGTTCCATGGTACTTGGATCTCTTCATGGAGCTGCTTGAATGTCTTCATGACATGGTGGCTGGATTCCAATAGAGTGAATGACCCAAGAAAGAGCAAGGCTGGAGCCAAATTCCTTTTAAATTTCCCTCTAAGTAAGCACTACTTGCTGTATCTCACAAATTTGAGATTTATTTGCATTTTCACTTAGTTCAAATTATTTTTTAATTTCTCTTAGGTCTTCTTTGAATCACTGAGACCCTGAATCCTTCCCCAAAGCCTCTCTATAGAGCTCAGACTCTGCCTCTTGCATAAATGTACAAACCTGACTCTCTTATAACCATATTTACAGTTTTCACAAGAGGAACAATGTTTTTTCTCACTGTGCATCCTTGCCTTATGATGAACAGCTTGGTATGTATGTTCTTGAGAGAACAGCTGAAGTAAAATTGTGGGTTTACTAGAGATGGAGACACAATTCTGGAGTGTTTACTCTTTCTTGAACCCAACACACATTTATATTAAATGATATGCCCACATTACTCCTGAGTTCCAAGTGAGACCCAAATTTGGCCTCTGGCCAGAGATGGCATTTACCTGGATCATGTCCCCTCCCCCCCAGCCCTGAATTCTGCTTTCAGAAGGAATATGTGATTAGGAGAAAGGGTTGAAATTAGGGGCATAGAGGTGTGTGGGTTGTACATTGTCCTACTGGGAGTTCCAGGCTCTGAAATAGGGTCTACCAGGCTCCAAAATCCATGTGCATTAGGTGTGAACTGGTGGTACTGGGTGTGAACAAGGTCTGAGGAGAGATGGCCTCCTAATGTTCATCTAAGCAATATCCATCCCAAGAGACAGGGTAGCCACTCCAGGGCTGGTGTCAGAAGACACAAGTGCCTCCCTACAAGTGCCTCTCCACAAATAGTGTGTCAAGGGAGACTGTGACTTCCAGGAAAAAGGGCATAACAGAAGTTCTGAAAGAAGTTGCTACCTATACTTCAGGGTCTAGACAACAAACCCAGGGTTGCTGTGACCCCTGTGGAGAAGTTCACAATCACATGACTCCCACTTCTCAGTACCTTTCTGAGCTAGCATATGGCCAGGGCAGGGACAGGGTGCCTCAAACACCTCATGCTTGTATTTGGGTACATGATGAGGTCACTCTTTTCTGATATAGCACCCCAAAGAGCTGAGCTCTCAAACATTGGAACAGAGACCCTGACACAGACCCAAACAACTCTCAGAGAATACAAATCTCAGACAGACTCTCACACTACTCAAACACTTTATGCCCTAGCCCTCAGAGAACATCTGGAAATTTCTAGGGACAGCTTTGGTTGCCACAGCCGGGAGGGGGAGGGGCTACTGGCATCTAGTGGGTAGAGATCAAGGGTGCTGCGTGTCATTGCCCTTTAGCCAAAGACTTCCCAACAACATACCTATAGTTAAACAAGCTGGGTTTATTACTCATTGCAGTGAGGGAGAGTACACACCATGGGGAGTCATAGGATGTGACTTGAGGGTGTTTGAGAGAAGAAATTATAGGCTCTGGGCTTCAGCTGAGTGGTCTGGATGAAGACCTAAGGAAGTGGGGAGGCTCACTCTAGATTGGATGATGTCAGAAAGTGTGGGCAATTTTATGATTGGGTGTCTCAATCAATCTTATCTATCGGGAGGGCAGACTTGAGTGAGGATAAAGCTGTGATTGGCAAAGAAGCAGCAGTCACTCATTTTAACCAAGAGAAGGGGAGGTTTGCTTTCCTGTGGGCGGCACGTGACCTTGTTTTTGTCTGTGCTTAAACAACATTGTAAAGTGGCTTTGCTCTGTCTCATTTAATCATGGTTTCCGAGTAACCTCGTCTGGGGTTTAGTATTCTGTGAGACAGTTTATGTCTAACAGGAGAATAACATGGCCTAGCTGTGAGTGCCAGGGCAGCTTCGGGATGTTAGCGGATGCCCCCTCTCTTTCTCTTTCCCTCCTTTTCTTTCTTTCTCATTCTAAATATGTTATAGGTTAGATCATGCTCCCCAACATGTATATGCTGAAGTCATAACCCCTCAGAATGTCACCTTATTTGGAAATAGGGTCATTGCAGATATAAGATGAGGTCATAATGGAGTAGGGTGGCCCCCTAATCCAACATGACTGGTATCTGTATTTTTTAAAGGGGGGGTATTTGGACACACACACACACACACACACACACACAGGGAGAATGCCACCAGTAAACCAGAACTAGGAGTGAGGCCTGGAACAGATTCTCCTTCTCAGCCCTCACAAGGAACCAACCTTGCCAGCACCTTGATCTCAGACTTCTAGCTCCAGAACGGTGAGAAAATAAATTTCTATTGTTTGAGCTACCTAGGCTGTGGTACACAGCCCCAGCAAATGAATACAACAAGCAACAGTGCTCTCCATAACAAAAAAGACTTTGAAGTTTGTGGTCCAAAATGTCAGTAGTGCTAAGGCTGAGAAACCCTGCCCTAGGCACAGAACCCACTTACTGACCTGAGTATCTTTGACAGAGATCAATAAACCTGAGAGTGCACACAGCTATGGACATAGGTGCCCCTGCCAAACTGGTCAGAGACCTCATACTCTCAACAAGGAAGTCTAAACAGCTCAGAGAATGTCTCTTTAGACATGCCCTAAAGAGACATTCTAATAGGTCAAAGACATTCTCCGGGCTGGAGGCTACCAAGAAGGAAGACTGAGCACCCAGAAGCATTCACCAAATGCTCAGAGACATCACAACATGGGTCAAAGAATGCACAGGAGCTCTGGGTCCACAGAATTCAGACAGTTCACACCTTGGACACAGACACCAAACAGGTGAACAACAGCTCAGGACACTAATATTGTTCATTTCCTGGTTTTAAAATTATACTATGAGAACTGTAAGTTCTTTATCTTAGGACACAGGTGGCAAACACAAGGCCTGTGAGCTGAATCCAGCCCTCCACCTTGTTTTATCCGGCCCAGCACCTTGTTTCTACCAGGTGGCAGCACCAAGCTCCTTGCCCCTAGTTAAGGAGTACTTACATTTATACAGTGCTAAAATTACATTCTGCCCTTTGAAGGGAACCTCGAGGCTGATGTGGCCCCAGGTGAAAATGAGTCTGACACCCCTGCCTTAGGGGAAGTGAAGAGAAAGGCATATAAGAACCCTTAGTATAATTTTTTTCAATTTTTCTTAAGTCTAAAATGATTTTAAAAAAATTTTTAAAGGAAAAAAGATCAAAGGACATAAATGGGTATTTATAAAACTTATACACCCTATACATCTTGCCAATAAGTTCAGAAAACAATGTAAAGCCCCTTTAGTAGTCAGAGAAATGCTAACAAAACAAAAATGAAATTCAACTTCAAGAAGAAGAAAAAAGCCCCTTTACATTACGAGACAAGGACTCCCAAATAGCTTAGAGACTTCACATCCTGGGGCAGAGAACCACAAACATCTGAAAGACCTAAATCTCTGTGACACAGACCCCCAAAACAGCTGAGATTTCACAGTCTGTCATACCCTGAACTAAGATTCCTAAACAAGCCTGAGACTTCACATTGTGATCGCTACTCCAAACTGCATTCAGCATGTAATAATTACGTTGGGGGCTGACTGACTTGAGAACCACTTTCCTCCCACCAACCTACACTTAACCAAACACCTCCCCTACCTGATGCTTAAAATCCCATCATTAAAAAGCATACTACTTTGAGTGTAGTCTTCCTCCTACCAAATCCCTGCAACATTCTCCTTTCATTGTCACCCACCCTTTCATCTCAAAGCTTGAAAGCATGCGTCTTTCTTTAGTCATTATGGCCCACCCCCTCACCCTACTCCTCCACATACACACCTCCACACACCTTATTCAGGCCTGGTCCAGAGGCAGCAGGACACCTCCAAGTCACCCTCTCTAGGGGAAGGTGGGTATAGCTTGGAGGAGGATCAAGAGATCATCTTGAACCTTCCCTGCCACACTCAGACCTACAGGCTGCCTGAAATATAGGTGTCATGAATTCTAGAGAAGAATTTTTCACAGAGCTCTGGTGAATAGTCAGAGGATCCAGAAATTAATCTAATGGGATGCAATAAGCATTGCTTTAAAAAGAGGAAGAATAGGTAGAAGAGAATAGGAGAGCCACATTCTGTGCCAGCCAATAATGCCAATTTATTTTACAGGTGCCCCAACTGAAGTTCCTATATAGGATTCGAACCTATTGCCTCCTGTAGCCAAAGCCAAGCCTCTGCAACCCTGAACTCTGGCCTAGGAGCTATAGCGCCTGCGCTGAGCCAGCAGCCAATGAAAACACATAGCCAAAGGACCCGACTCACCGAGGTAAGTGATTCAGAAACCTTTGCTACTCTGGAAGAGCTTCCGTTGGTTATCTTACAGCGACCAACCAGAGATCAGAGAAGGATTTAATCCCGCCCTACTAACACCGGAGCCAATCACCACTTCGCGACCTTACACACCCCACCACCACCACCACCTCCGCTGTTGATTCCAACTTGTAGAGCCAACTGGGCGGGACTAGGCATGGAGTTGGTGGTTTCCAGATAGGTGAAAGCTTTTGAGCAAGGGTGGGGTGTGAGGGCAGTGCTATTCTCTTCTTCATCTGGGGTGGAGGCTGATCCACGCACGTGTCCCTACACATAAACTGGTTTCTTCTGAAATACACAATCCCCCTACCCCTGTGGTGCCTCCCAAAACAGACTGTTCCATCGCTGAGTGACGCTGGGGTATGTCTTGAAGCTGCACTGTCTCATCATTAACTCTTCATTCCCATCTCTCACATTCTCTATGTGTGTGCGACCTAGGAAGGGGTGTTTCATGCGGTATCCCAGGAATTATTCAGTCTTTGGCTCACCCCAGCACAACTGAATAAATTCATGCCTCCCCCCCAACACGTTTCATCCCTGTCTCCCCTCCACATATCCCCAGTGGACCATCCCAGCCCCACACCCTGATGATCCTTGAGGGCCTGATGAAGGTGTTAAACCTCTTGCTGCAGAGCCCTGGACGATGAACAGGCCATTCATTCCCCTGATGCCACTGATGGAAATGTGAATTGGTGTGGCAGCATCTATCGAAATAAAAAGTTCGCATCCCTCCCCACCAGAATGTCAGTACCACCTGGGTGTATTTGGGTTCCTAGTTTTCCTGTGTTTACGCAGCAGGTGCTCAAAGAGGGTTTGTTGAATAAATGACTCCTTTGACCTGGCAATTCTACTTCTAAATGTGTGTTCTAAGGAAATACACATGCACAGGTCTGTATGCACAAGCACGGGAGGAGCAAACACCTGGGAGGAAAAGTGTAAATGAAAAAAGGTAATTCATGTTATACCATGGAGTACTGGCCAACAGTAAAACAGAATGAGACCTCAACACAGGAAACATACCCCCAGATGGCTCAGGAATGTCACATCATTGGACACAGAGCAGAAAGAGCTTGGAGACCTCACACTCTGTCCAAAGGTTGGCAAAAAGCTCAGAGAATACACATAGTGAGACATAGATAATCTGTTATTTCACAGATTTCATCCCCTGGTCACAGCCTCCAACAAATATCTCAGAGCTCTCACACCCTGAAACACCAAAACACCTCAAGGACCTTCCACACTAAGACACAAACCTCAAACAGCTCACATCTGTCACACCATGGAACCAGGCCCCCAAACAGCTCAGACACCTTACCACCCAACATATACATGAAAAAATCCAGGCAAAGCCCTGACTGCTGTGGCTCGGTTTGCGTCATCCTGCAAACTGAGAGGTTGCTGGTTTGATTCCTAATTAGAGCACACACCTGGGTTGCAGTCCGGTCCCTGGTTGGGGGCATGTGAGGGGCAACCAATTGATGTTTCTCTTGCACATTGGATGTTTCCCTCCCTCTCTTTCTCCCACCATTCCCCTCTCTCTAAAAGTGAAAAAAAAAAAAAAAGAAAATCTTTAAAAAAATTCTGGCCCTGGCTAGTGTGGCTCAGTGGACTGAGCACCAGCCTGCAAACTAAAGGGTCACCGGTTCGATTCCCAGTCAGGGCTCATGCCTGGTCTGTAGGCCAGGTCCCCAGTAGGGGGCACGGGAGAGGCAACCACACACTGATGTTTCTCTCTCTCTTTCTCCCTCCCTTCCCCTCTCTCTAAAAATAAATAAATAAAATCTTTAAAAAATTCTGGGCAAAGACCTCACTTTTGACATAAAGCACAAAACAATTCAGAGGCCTAAACATAAACAGAATGAAGATGACACACATGTACCTATTGGAGGGACTGTTTAAAAGATTTGCTGTTCCCCTGGCTACTATGGCTGGTGTGGCTCAGTGGATTGAGCACTGCCCTGTGAGCTGAAAGGTCTTTGGTTCGATTCCTGGTCAATTCCTTGTTGGGGGTGTGTGAGAGGCACATCGATGTTTCTCTTACACTCTCTCTCTCCCTTCCCTTCTCTCTAAAAATAAATAAATAAAATCTTTAAAAATAATAAAAGACTTGCTTTTAATGGAGGGGTGGGGAGAAATGCTCAAAGACAAGGTGAGAGCACCAGCCCTGCGACTTCGTACTCAAACAGCTCAGAGAGCTGGGACATAAACTTTGGTGACTCCACCCCCTTGGGACCCTAAACAGCTCAGAAACGTGACACCCTGTACATAAGTACCCAAACAACTCAAGAACCTCATACCCTATGACAAGACACACAAACAAAATTAGTGCAGTGATCTCAGGTTCTAGAAACAGCTCTAAATAGCTTGAGACTTTATACTCGGGAACAGACATTCAAACCCTCAGAAACCCTCAGAGAGCTTTGAAAACAGTTCAGAGTCAGACACCCCAAAACCTGGGACACAGTGTTCACAGACCTGGAAACATTTCACAGATCTTACAGCTTGGCACACAGGTTAAATAAATAGATAAAAGATTTCAGACCCTACAAACAAACCTCAAATAGCCTATGAGACTTCTTACTCAAAAACACAAACACTCAAAGACACAGACACCCCACACATTGGAAAAGAGACACCGATACAGCTCAGTGACCTCAGTGCCTGGAAAGGCCCCTATACATCAGACACATTACTCTCGACCTGAGACCACCAAAAAGATAAGAAAACTCATGCCTGGAAACAAACCTCAAATTACTCAAAAACCTTGCACTGTGGAAGTCAGGATCCACATGAGCTTGGACAACTTGCACACCAAAACTGATGATCCCAAACCACTCACAGGTCTCCAAATACAGACACCCAGCACCTGATAGGCTTTACACACTGCACACAGACCTGCAAAACATTTCAAACACTCCAGGATATGGACCTGCCATGAAGATAGAGATGTCATATTTTATGACACATCCCCATAAAGAGTTGTGGAAACTGACCCCAAATAAGGTGGGGACATCCCAATCAAGAAAGTAATCCCTAATAGGACAAAAATACCACACCTTGGGACTGATATTTCTGAAAGGAAAAGAGTAACCCTTTGTAACCAAAGGGTTCCAAAATATCACCTCTTTTATCTTAGAATTCCAAGAGCTGAGATACCACACACCCTGGGGACTCATACCATGACACAGACCCCAGACAGCTCAGAGACCTCATTAGGTAAGGACACAACCCCAAAACACCTTAAAGATTTCACTCCATGGCATACATACTTATAAAAATACCTCAGAGAGTTTATATTCTGGAAATACACTCAGAAATAAATAGGAGACCCCATTCTTATAACTGAGACCCCCACAAATGTCAGAGACCTCACACCTGAAAACATCTGCCACATGCTGTAACGCTCTCATGTGACAGGCTTTAGAAACACAACAGCTATGAGGTCCCACACCCTTGACAAAAACTCTCACAAAATTCATAAACCTTAAATCTTGCACCCACGTCCCAAAAGAACTCAAAACTCACATGCTAGGAAAAAGCCATCCCAACAGCTCAGAAAACTTACACTGAGACCAAAAGAAGTACAAACATCTCAGCAATCTCACTGTGTTGTACCAAGACTCCAAGACCATGATGACCTCAACACTCTTGGACACAGACAATAAAACAATTCCAAGGTCTGGCACGTTGGATGCAGACAATGACCCAGAAATGCTGCAGAGACCTCACTCCCTGAAACATTGTCCCAAAGAGCTCAGCGATCTCACACTCTAAGCATGGCCCAAAACAATTCGAAGGCATTAAGCTTTGCACAAGAACCACTGCTTCCACCTCCTCCACCCACCCAGCCTCACAGACCCCGTGAGGACAGAGCAACAAAAATCACAGAGATCTCACATCCTGTCACACAGACTCTTAATACCTTACAGACCTTCAGACCTGGACATGTGCCCCAGACAGCTCCAACAACTCTCACCCCAGGATCCACATCCCAAAATGGCTCAAACAATTCACCCTGGGGCTCAGACAACAAATACCTCTATGATCTCATCTGTGTAGATTCAGCCAACCGAAACAGCTCAGGGGACATGGCACTATGGACATAAAACCCAAATGTGAACAGACAGTGATCTCACACAGCTGGCTAAGTAGTTCAGAGGCCCACTTGGAAATAGAACAGAGGTCAGAGACATCACACCCTTGACTGTGACTGTTAATAGGAGCAGAGACCACACCTGAAAACATACCCCAAGTGGCTCAGAATTTCCATCGTGTAACATAGAATAAAAAACAACACAAAGAGCCCTGGCTGGCGTGGCTCAGTGGATTGAGTGTGGGCCTGCGAATCAAGGGATTGCAGTTCAATTCCCAGTCAGGGCACATGCCTGGGCTGCAGGCCAGTTCCCACTGGGGGATGCACTAGAGGCAACCATACATTGATATTTCTCTCCCTCTCTCCTTCCCTTCCCCTCTAAAGGTAAATAAATAAAATCTTTAAAACAAACAAACAAACAAAAAAACCCACAAGGAAGTCACACCCTGGACAGAGATCCTCAAATCTCAGAAAGCTCACATCCTGGGACCCACACCCCAAAACAGCTCAGAGAACGCACATCCTTGGGCACAGGCCATAAAACAATTCAGAGAGCTCATGTCATGAACACAGATGCCCGTGAGTTCATAGACCTCATTATCAGGACCCAGATACCCCCCAAAAACACTCCACAGGTATAACACTATGGAGTACAGACCCCAAAAAGATTCCTTGAAGCTTGGACAGTCACCAATTACCCAGAGTTCAGACACCACACACGTTGGCCACAGACCACAAAACAATTCAGAACTTGCCCTGACCAGTGTGGCTCAGTTGATTGGGCATTGTCCTGCAAACTGAGGGGTCGCTGGTTCAATTCTTGTTCAGGGGATGTGCGTGGGTTGTGGGCCAGGTTCCTGGTTGGGGGCATGTGAGAGGTAACTGGTCAATGTTTCCCTCCCTTCTCCTCTCTAAAAAAATACCTCAAAGAGCTGAGAGATCATGTATTCTTTTTTTATTGATTTTTATTGATTTTAGAGAGAGAGAGAGAGAGAGAGGGAGACAGAGAGAGAAACATCAATTTGTTGTTCCACTTATGTATGCATTTATTGGTGTTTCTTGTATGTGCCCTAACCAGGGATCGAACCTGCAACCTTGGTATATCAGTCGATGCTCTAACCAACTGAGCTACCTGGCTAGGGCAAGACCATATATTCTGGGGAATGATCTTCAAATAGTCTAAGGTATCCTACCCAGAACCACATATCCGGAACCTCAATACCCAACTATAGTCTGAAGAGTATATGTTGGGAAGAATTTCTGGGGATTTTTCTCCTTTTTCTTTCCTGTCCTTACCCCAGGGGTAGTGGTAGTTGGGAACTATATGGCAGCAGTGTAGGCAGCTAAATATCCAAGAGAAATTGCATCATTCTGGCCAAAGGACTAGGAAAATAGGCCCCTGAAGGCTAGAGAATGTGGAGGGAAATTCCATAGAGATGGCTGGAGAAAGGAATCCCCTAATTCTGTGCATAAAACTCACACAAGTCTCATGCTCATTCCTGAGCTGCATGTGCATGAGCAGACTCAAAACAGGATAGCAAAGTCTTTGAAAATAGCCCTGGCTGGTGTGGCTCAGTGGATTGAGTGCCGGCCTATGAACCAAAGTGTTGCCAGTTTGATCCCCAGTCAGGGCACATGGCTGGGTTGCAGGCCAGGTCCCCAGTGGAGGACAAATGTAGGGCAACCACACATTGATGTTTCTCTCCCTCTTTTTTGCCCTCCCTTCCTCTCTCTCTAAAAATAAATAAATAATTAAAAAAATAAAATGTAACTGACATAAAAACTAATGTCCACAGAAGGTGTGACAAAACTTGTGATTTGAACCTAAACAAGTTGATTGCCTGGTAGAACAAATAAATCAATATTTTCAGAAACTTAACAAGACCTAGAATCTAATCAATACAATATTCTAAATGTCTGAAATAGAACCTAAAGTTAATGTACCTACAAAGAATCAGGAAAATGCACCCAACCAATTCTCAAGAGAAAAGGTAACAGATACCAACACAAAAGGACTCAGATATTAGAATTCTCAGACAAAGACTTAAACAGACTGTAAAAAAAAAAACTATGCCAATCATTTTCCATGAAGCAAAGATAAATACACTTAAAATTAATGGTGAGATAGAAATTCTCACTCTGGCTGGCGTAGCTCAGTGGATTGAGCACAGGCCTGCGAAACAGAGGATCGAGGTTCAATTCCCAGTCAGGGCACATGCCTGGGTTGCAGGTCAGTTCCCTGCAGGCCAACTCCCAGCAGGGGCGCACAAAAGGCAACCATACATTGATGTTTCCCTCTCTCCTTCCCCTCTAAAGATAAATAAATAAATAAAATCTTTAAAAAAAAGAAAAGAAATTCTCAGCAAAGAAATATAGAGGTGGGCAAAAGTAGATTTAGTTGGCCTTGGCTGGACAGCTCAGTTGGTTAGGGCATCGTCTCAATACTCCAAGACTGTGAGTTTGATTTATGGTCAGGGCACATACAAGAAGCAACCAATGAATGCATAAATAGGTGGATCCACAAATCAATTTCTCTCTCTCTCTCATTTTCTCAAATCAATAAAAAAATGTGGGTTTAGCCCTGGCCAGTGGGGCTCAGTTGGTTGGATATTTTCCTACAAAGCAAAAAGTCACTTGTTCGATCCCTGGTCAGGGCACATACTTAGGTTACATGTTCCATCTCTGGCTGAGGAGTGGAGGATAGGCAACCCATTGACGTTTCTCTCCCTTTCTTTCTTCCCCCTTTCCCCTTCTCTTAAAAAAATGTTGGTTTAGCTCTCTCCAGGCGCCCTCGTGAGAGTGACATCGTCTTTAAACCCTGCGTGGCAATCCCTGACGCACCGCCGTGATGCCCAGGGAAGACAGGGCAATTTGGAAGTCCAACTACTTCCTTAAGATCATCCAACTTCTGGACGATTATCCAAAATGCTTCACTGTGGGAGCAGACAATGTGGGCTCTAAGCAGATGCAGCAGATCCGCATGTCCCTCCGCGGGGGGACTGTGGTGCTGATGGGCAAGAACACCATGATGCGCAAGGCCATCCGAGGGCATCTGGAAAACAACCCGGCTCTAGAGAAACTGTTGCCTCACATCCGCGGAAATGTGGGCTTTGTGTTCACCAAAGAGGACCTCATAGAGATCAGGGGCATGCTGCTGGCCAATAAAGTGCCAGCTGCCACGTGTGCCGGTGCCATAGCCCCATGTGAAGTCACCGTGCCAGCCCAGAACACTGGTCTGGGCCGGGAGAAGACCTCTTTCTTCCAGGCTTTGGGCATCACCACTAAAATCTCCGGGGGCACCATTGAAATCCTGAGTGACATGCAGCTGATTAAGACTGGAGACAAAGTGGGAGCCAGCGAAGCCACGCTGCTGAACATGCTGAACATCTCCCCATTCTCCTTTGGGCTGATCATCCAGCAGGTGTTTGACAATGGCAGCATCTACAACCCGGAAGTGCTTGACATCACAGAGGAGACGCTGCATTCCCGCTTCCTGGAGGGTGTCCACAACGTTGCCAGCGTGTGCCTGCAGATTGGTTACCCAGCTGTGGCTTCGGTGCCCCATTCTATCATCAACGGGTACAAGCGGGTTCTGGCTTTGTCTGTGGAGACTGATTACACCTTCCCACTTGCTGAAAAGGTCAAGGCCTTCCTGGCCGACCCATCTGCTTTTGTGGCTGCTGCCCCTGTGGCCGCTGCCACCACTGCTGCTCCTGCCGCAGCCGCTGCAGCCCCAGCCAAGGTTGAAGCAAAGGAAGAGTCGGAGGAGTCTGACGAGGATATGGGATTTGGCCTGTTTGACTAATCACCAAAAAGCAGCCAGCTCAGCCAGCTTTATTTGTGAAATAAGAAAATAAAGGCTTACTTCTCTTAATGTTGGTTTAGTTGTGAGTACATGAAACATAGAATTTGTTCTTGTATTATTATTTATTATTAAGTATTATATTACTTATTATTATTAACCTATTTTTGCCCACTGTTGAATATTAAAAAATTATAGTATTATAAATACTCTATAGATCATATAAAAACTATAGATAAACTATAAAAAAGAACCAACTGAAAATTTTAGAATAAAAAAATAACATTTAAAATGTTAAAAATTTCTAAAAATTATCTGGATGGACTCAACAGCAGAATGGATATGATAGAGAAAAGAATCACTGAATTTGAGGACAAATTAATAAAAATGATCAAATTTTAAGAACAAAGAAAAAATGCTGAAAAATGTGAGCAGAACTTCCGGAATCTATGGGACAATATCAAAAGGCCTAATATTCATGTCACTGGAGTATCAGAAAGAGAGGATGATATTTGTGTGGGGAAAAAATTGAAGAAATAATGTCCAAAACCTTCCCAAACTTGGGTGAAAGACATAAATTAACAGACTGAACAAGTGCTGTGATCCCCAGGCAGCATAATCTCAAAGAAAATCATGCCAAGAAATAATCAAATAGCTGAAAACAAAAGACGAAGAAAAATACCTTGAAAGCAGTTAGAGAAAAGCAACAAAGGATGTATAGGGGAACAGTGGTACAAATTCCACAAATTTCTCATCAGAAATATAGTGGCCAAAAGACAGTGGAATAATATCCTGAGAGCATTGAAAGTAACAAATTGTCAATCCAGAATTCCAATCAGGGAAAAGGGTCTTCAGAAATGAAGGCAAAATAAAGACATTTTCAGTTAAAGGAAGGAAAAGTGAGAGAATTTGTCAACAATAGACCTGCTGTCAAAGAAATGATAAAGAGCCCTGAGCCCTGGTGGTGTGGCTCAGTGGATTGAGCGCGGGCCTGCGAACCACACTGATCACGGTTCGATTCCCAGTCAGGGCACATGCCTGGGTTGCAGGTGGGTTCCCTGCAGGCCAGTTCCCAGCAGGGGACTCACAAGAGGCAACCATACATTGATATTTCTCTCCTTCTTTCTTTCCCTTCCCATCTAAAAATAAATAAATAAAATATTTTTTAAAAAAGAGCCCTGAGTGAGTGGCTTAGTTGGTTTGGTATCATCCAGCAAAGCGAAAGGTCCCAGGTTAGATTCCTGGTCAGGGTACATGCCTGGGTTGCAGGTTTGGTCCCTAGTCAGGGCATGTACAAGGTACGAGAGGCAACTGATCAATACGTCTCTCTCACATCGATGTTTCTCTCCCTCTCTTTCTCTCTCCCTTTCCCTCTCTCTAAAAATAAAGGAATAAAATCTTTTTTAAAAAGAAAAAATTTTTAAAAAAGAAAGAAGTGATAAAAATAGTAATAGAGGGAAACTTGGAACTTCAGGAATAACAAATATAAGAGCAGAAATAGTAAATACCTGAGAAAATATAAAATACTATATCTCTCCTAAGTTTTAAAAAATATAAATGACTGTTCTAGGCACAAATATTATCATTGTCTACATTTTACTATAAGTGGTAAAATATGAAGTCTAAAAGACTGTATGTATTATAATCCCTAGAGCAACCACTAAAAGTTATTGCAAAGAGATATAGCCAAAAATCCAAAAGATAAATTGAAATGGATTACTAAAAAATATTCAGGCAACCCCAAAGAATACTTCTACCCTGCTTACAATATCAGTGAGCCTGAGCCTGTCAACCTACAATTTTCTGGTAATGGGAATAAACAAACCCCTCTCACTTGAAGGCACATAAATGGGGCTTCCTGTTACTTGGAGGGAGAAGAATGCCTAACTGAGAAAGACCATTTTCACATAATCTCTTAGCTACCCTTTGAGATGACCAGGCTAGATTCTAGCACGGATGGAGAAATTGAGCTAAAGAGAGACTGTGTGTTTTAAATATCTTCCTCAAGTCTTTGCAAACTCCAGATATGGTGGAAAGGCAGGAATTTTCTTTAGAGTAAAAATATACTCTCTACACATGCACCGTCCCAGCACATGGTGTGGGCCTGTACTTGCAGGAACATCAGATGGCCTTGAAGGTGGCCATGGTTTGGGAAACCCTGACTACTGCCCCACTGATTCTTCTAGGGCTTTGTCCTGGGAGAAGTTCTGGGGCCAGCGGTGAGAGAGAATGGTGAGTCTTGGTTACTCAACAGAAAGGGCCTCTATTCTGAAGAGAAAAAGACATCCATTGTTGTAGACATTTAGTGAAATCGAAACTATCTTTAAATCCATCTATGGAAAGGAGTGGCTGAATTCTCCCAACTCTAGGTATATCTTGAAACCCGTTATTGAAGTCTAGCTGAACTGCTAAGTACCAAGGCCTTTTTCACCTCTGTGTTCACGAAGAACAAAGTCCCATGTCCTGCCCCCCAGAGGTGGAGGCGGTGTCCAGCTTGGAGGTGCAAACGCCATTCTAGCCTGGGTGGAGCTCTGTCTAATGTAAAGGAAGGATGAGGGATTGTAACAGGCTTGGCAAGAAATATTCAAAGTCATGAAAATCAGGGACCTACAGTCAAGACTGCTTTACCCAGCAAAGCTATCCTTTTAGAATTGAAGGGCAGATAAAGAGCTTTCCAGACAAGAAAAAACTAAAGGAATTCATCATTGCCAAGCCATTATTATATGAAATGTTAAAGGGACTTACTTAAGAAAAAAAAGATCAAAAGTATGAACAATAAAATGGTAATAAATACATATCTATCAACAATTGAATCTAAAAAACAAACTAAGCAAATAAGAACAGAGAATCATAGACACAGAGAACATTTTGAGAGTTGCCAGATGGGAGGAGGCTGTGGGGAAATGGGTGAAGAGGTGAGGAGATTAAGAAGTACAAATTGGTCATTACAGAACAGCCATGGGGATATAAAGCACAGTGCAGGAAATGGAGTAGCCGAAGAACTTATACACCTGACCCATGGACATGAACAATGGTGGGGGGATTGCCTGACGGGGTGGGGAGGTGCTGGGTGGAAGGGGGTAAAGGGGAAAACAATGGGACAACTCTAATAGCATAATCAATAAAATATAATTTAAAAGATAAAATAAAATTGAAAATGTTTTTGCAAAGTGGGAGGGAAACAAGTGATCCTCCTTTCACAAAAAAAGAAACTAAGACCAACTCTGAAGAGATGTGAGAAGCCCAAAGTCACAGGCCCTGCAGACTTGCCAAGCAACGGATTAGAGGTGATTCACTTCCTCCGGCAATCCAAATAGCCGTGCAAAAAGGCCATCTGTGGTCCTTACATGGCATGGCCCACTTTCTAGAGCCTGTCTGCCATGTGCATGGCTTAGATGTGTTAAAAGAAAAACTGAATGAAGCACATTAAAATTTTCTGGAGTTTATTTCAACAAACATCAATTCGAATTGGGCAGCATCAGAATTTGGTAGGAATACTCCAAGGCAGAAGCTAGGGTAAGGCAGAAGTGAAACAAGGTGATCATTTGATTGGCTAGAGCTTAGGGCTGCCTTATTTGGGAAAGCCTAGTTGGATATTTGCGATTGGTTTTTCTTTAATTTTGATTTCTCAGATACAAGTTCATTAACTCTGGCTTAGGTTTCAGTTTTCTTATGCAGGTTAGCAAGGCATCAGAGCTACCTCAGTCTACTGGCCTCCTTGTCTAACTACATTAACAGGTGGTATTTGAACTTTCCCTTCTTCACTGGTGATCTCCAAGTACATGCTTCTAGCATCATTCTCTCCCCAATCTGCATGACACCAGGAGTGTGTACACCCCCGTGTGTGAAACCAGAAATATGTGTGGCCCTATGAATGTCCACTAGCCAGTTGGGTGGCTCAGGAGTGTCCACTCCCTAGTGTGTATAAGCCCAGATTACGTTCACATGCAAATTAGTTTGACCCCAGGACTGCCCACACCCCAGCTTCTTTGACTACAGCAGTGCTGGCATGCTAGCCAACCTGACACTAGAAGTGTCTACACTCCACTCTGGGTTACCCCAAAAGTGTAAAATCGCCAGTGTGTGTGATTCCAAGGGTGCTCATTCCCCAGAGTGTGTGACTTCTGGAATGCCCAGAACCTCATCTGAGTAACCCAAGACTGTCTATACCCCAGTGTGTGTTACCTCATGTTGTATTCACACCCCTGTCTATGTGGCCCCAGGAGTGCTCACACTCCAGTTGGTGTGACTCCAGGATTACCCACACGTCTGTCTCTGTGATGCCAAGGGTGTCCACACCCCAGTCCATGTGACCCTAGGAGTGTCCACACAACAATTGCACAAGAAGTCCCCAGAGCTCACACCCCAAAAGAATTCAGGAATATTGCACCCTGAGGCACAGAACACTGAATAGTTTAGAGATCTTGGTTTGGAAACAGACCCATAAAAAGTCAGTGGTCATATTCTATCTCAGCTCCTAACTTCTCAGCCTGGACATAGACTTTCAAACAGATCAGAGAGCTCACACTCTGGAGACACACCCATAAAAAGATCATAGATCTTGTCCTGGCTGGTGTGGTTCAATGGATTGAGCACCAGCCTGCAAACCAAAGGTTGCTGGTTGATCCCCAGTCTGTAACCCATGCTGGGTTATGGACCAGGTCCCCAGCAAGGGGCATGGAAGGGGCAACCATACACTGATGTTTCTCTCCCTTTCTCTCTCCCTTCCCTACTGTCTAAAAATAAAATAAATTAAAAATCTTAAAAAAGATCGTAGGCCTCATACCCTAGAATAAAACTCCCCAATACTTTGAGGTGGGTGGTTTTTCTTCAACCACAAAGGAATCCCTTACACATATACACCTGTTATTCACAAACTGAATGTTTGCACCTCCCCAAACCCATATGTTCAAGCCCTAATTCCCAATGAGATAGTTTTAGAATGTGGGGCCTTTGGGAGGTAATAAGGGTTAGATGAAGACATGACAGTGAGATCCTCATGATAGAAATAGAGCCCTGAAAGGAAAAGACTAGGAAGCTTGCTTTCTCTGCCACGTGAGGACACAGAGGGAAGGCGGCCATCTACAAGCCAGGTAGAGAGTCATCTCCAGAACCTGACCATATTGACACCCGGATCTTGGTCTTCTGGCCTCCAAACTTGTGAGAAAATAAATTTTGTTTTTTAAGTTACCTAGCCCATAATATTTGTTACGTTGGCCTGAGATGTCTAAGACACACCTTAAGCTTTTACTTTCAAGGTCCTGAGTTTTATGTCAGAGTCTTTGTACTTGCACTGCCTACTTGCCGGCTTCGGTCACCACTAGCAGTCCTCAGCCTGTGGCCCTCCCATTCGTGCCCCTTGATCTCCAGGCGCTGAGCCAGAGACTTGTCTAGAGGTCCCAGGACAAGGACATTTAGCCTGCCATGCTGTGCCTTCTGTTCTCCAGGCTGCCAGCTAGGATGTGGGGCAGGATTTCAGAGAAGCAGGTGAATGGGGTAGTCCCTGGGGGTCTGGGGCACAGGTATTAGCACCAAGGCTGGGGACCTCCCAGGTCAGGCCTGGTAACCTGCTCCCCGTCTATGCAGGCTGTCCTCACATGCTGACACCCACTTTCCTCTCTTCCTCTCTCTTTCTTCCTCTTTCAAAGACAAGCAGATGGCAGCAGAGGGACATGGAAAGGCCCTGCTCTAACACACGGTCAGCCATCAACACGGCTGCAGGAGTGGGTCTGGCTGAGGGCCAGCTTCTTTAATCCCTCAGGGTGGCTCCGGGGAGCTAGTTCAACCAAGGACATTAGGATGGGGCAGTGTAGGGAAAGGCCAGGAAACAGCACTGACCTTGAGGTTTGCCATAAGAATTCTAGGGGCCGCTGGCACCTTGGAGAGGACTTTGTAGAAAGATGGAAGCCTTCCCTGTGAAGGAGTCAGGAGGGAGGGTGTCATGGTCGGGGCACTGTGTTATCTATATAGGGTTATTGTGAGGAATTAAATGGACTCTATTTTGTATAGTACTTAGAACAAGGCATATTGTAAGCCTCATGTGACTACTATGTCTTGATTATCTTCTTTATAAACCTTGCTTTGACAACCCTGAATAATCCAGCCCTTACCTTTCCCTCCTGCTCATGTCTCACTCACCCTTTGATTCTAAGCCACACTAGCCCTCTTCCTGTTCCTTCAGAGAACCAGCCCTGCTCATTTTTGAATTTGCAAGGATGGAGCTCCCCATATACAAAACAGGATCTTGGGAGTGAATCTGAGCTAGCAGGGTATTGAAAAATGGGAAGAATAGGTTGAGTTGATTTCCCAAGGACTATCAAAATTGTGCATGTGGCTAAGCAGTGCTTAAGGAAAACCTACAGTTCTAAATGCATATCAAAAAACTTGGTTCTTCGAACAGATTAATAAAATATTAGTAATTTCTGTTTTCTCACAAGTAATTAAGGAAAAAATATTAATTACCAATATCAAGAATGAAAAGGGAGTGCTATTACAGATCCTACAGATGTTAAAATGTTAATAAGATTTTTAAACATGACTTTCTTTTTTAACTTAAAATTTATTTTATTATTATTATTATTATTATTATATTTTATTTATTTATCTTTAGAGGGGAAGGGAAGGAGAGAGGGAGAGAAATATCAATGTATGGTTGCCTCTCATGCACCCCACACTGGGAACTGGCCTGCAACCCGGGCATGTGCCCTGACTGGGAATTGAACCATGATCCTTTGGTTCATAGGCCCGCGCTCCATCCACTGAGCTACACCAGCCAGGGCTATTTAGTTATTTTTTAGAGAGGGGGGAAGGGAGGAAAAAGAGAGAAAGAGAAACATTGATGTGTAAGAGAAACATCTATGGGTTACATCTCGCATGCCCCCAACTGGGGACCTGGCCCACAACCCAGGAATCAAATCTGCAACCTTTCAGTTCACAGGCCAGTTCTCAATCCATTGAGTCACACCAGCCAGGGAATATGACTTTATTTTCAATGGATCCTAAATGTCAGTCATTTTCTCATTCTACTGCTTCTGTGTCCCTGTAGATCCCCTGTATCCATGAGGACAGGAGAAGTCAGCAACTTTGCTAATGCCTCCTCCACTCATGCAAATGGAACACATGATTTCTTTTAGCTGGGGCTCAGTGAAATCAATTGCTTAAAATGCAGTAACTCCTGGCTGGTGTAGCTCAGTGGATTGAGCATGGGCCTGGGAAAGAAAGGATCGTGGTTCGATTCCCAGTCAGGGCACATGCCTGGGTTGCAGGCCAGTTCCCAGTGGGGGACACACAAGAGGCACCCATAAATTGATATTTCTCTCCCTCTCTCCTTCCCTTCCCCTCTAAAGATAAATAAATAAATATTTTTTTAAATGCAGTAACTTGAATGGAACTGGACATTGCAGAATGGAACAGAATAAAATAGCATAGGGTGGAATGGAATAGAAAACACCCATACATATGCTTCCTATAAGAGGCTCACTTCAGACTGAAAGATGCACACATGCTAGAAGTAAAGGGATGGAAAAAGATATTTCCTGCAAACTGAAAANGGGGAGGGGAGGGGAGGGGAGGGGAGGGGTCAGATTTTGTGCCAGGCACTGGGCCTAATTGTTGTAGTAGATGCATACTAAATGAATATTTGTTCAACATCTGCTACTTGTTTGAGACACAAATAGGGAACAAAACAGAGAGAAATCTCTACCCTTATGAAGTTTATAGTCTACTCAAGGAAACAGATATTAGCTATGCAACAGGCCTTGAGACAAAAGATACAAGGATGGCCCTTATGAGGAAAAGGCAAAAAGGGCAATAGGGCTTAGAATTCAAGAACAATGGATGAGGCTATAGAAACTGGGGGCTCATGACAGGGAGACTGAATTTTAACAAGATGACCATGACAACATCATCATCATTATCATTAGCTCATATGGCACTTGCTACTTGTCAAGCAATGTTCTAAGCCCTTAAATATACAACTCTTTTTTAAAATGTTTACAACAGTTCTATAAGATAAATATAAAACCATGCCCATTTTACAGAAGGGGAAACTAAGGCACAGAGAGATTAATTAAATGTCAATGTGGCTCCAGAGTCTGTTCTTTTAACCACTATACTCTGTTATCTATAGTGCCTGACCACAGGCACCTTACAATCCTATAGGAGATGTAATGTAAATATACACATTACTAAAGAATGCATATCAAGAGAAAGACCTGGTGGGAAATGTGCAGAGGGCACAAAGTTGGGGTAAGGAGTTATGCCCTCCCACTGGGTGTCACAGTAGTTTTCTAAACACACGTGCCCAGAGACATTTATTCCACCTAAGATGCTCCCTTCTCATTTTGTCCTCTGTGATCATAGCTGCAGAGTGGGAAAAGAGGGGACTGGGTTAAATTGGTCAATGGAGGCATCGTACTCATAGTGCTGGGTCTCCTCTGTGTCTTGTCATTTCTTGCAAAAGAGATGAGTTCCAGCTTGGGGAAACAAGAGAGGGTTTGGTCTTGATTTCCACTCCCCTGGTCTTTACCTCTCTCCCTCTGGAAGGAAAAAAAGAAAAAAGAGAGCAGTGGAGAGTGGTCATGGCAGACACATTGGCTCATATGAATCTACACATGGACAATAAGACTCTACCAAAGTTTCTTCCCAGGCCCTCACCAGTTTGGCTCAGTTGGGTGGGGACTGTCCCACAAAGTGAAAGGTAACTGGTTTGATTCCGTCAGGGCACATGCCTGGGTTGCAGGTTTGGTTCCGGTTAGGGGTGCATACAAGAGGCAATCAATGTTTCTCTCAGACATTAATGTTTCTCTTACACTCTTTTTTAAAAATATTTATTTATTTTTAGAGAGAGGGGAAGGGAAGGAGAAGGAGTGGAAGAGAAACATCAATGTGTGGTTGCCTCTCATGTGTCCCCTACTGGGGACCTGGCCTGCAACCCAGGCATGTGCCCTGATTGGGAATTGAACCAGCGACCCCTCGCTTCACAGGCCCATGCTCAATCCACTGAGCTACACCAGCCAGGGTATCTTACACTCTTTATCTCTCCCTTTCCCTCACTCTAAAAAAATTAATAAATAAAATACTTAAAAAAAATTTTCTTCCCAAGACTTTCTCCTTGGCATAGGAGTGAGGAGGAAGTATACTCATTGGGGAGGTAAGGAGAAAGAAACAGAAACTTGGATGTGACTAGTAGCAATGTGATCTCTTCTGAATACTTTTTTTTTTAGTTATGGAGGCACAACAGTCAGACCCCTTCCCCATGTCTTATTCAGAGACTTGACCACCTCGTGATGACAGTAAACAGTATCAAAGACACCACCATGTTTTATTCCAAGATTCTGGGCATGGAGATCATTACATTCAAGGTAATTACTTATGCAAATGCCAAAGTTTAGATGGAGTAAAATTGGATTATAATATTTTTTAAAAGATTTTATTTATTTATTTATATTTAGAGGGGAAGGAGAGAGGGAGAGAAACATCAATGTATGGTTGCCTTTCGTGTGTCCCCTGCTGGTAGTTGGCCTGCAAGGAACCAGCCTGCAACCCAGGCATGTGCCCTGACTGGGAATCGAACCATGATCCTCTGGTTCGCAGGCCCGCGCTCAATCCACTGAGCTACACCAGCCAGGGCTGATTATAATATTTAAAAAAATAACTTTAGCCCTGGCTGGTGTGGCTCAGTGGATTGAGTGCTGGCCTGTGAACCAAAGGGTCATCGGTTCGATTCCCAGTTAGGTCACATGCCTGGGTTTCAGGCCAGGCCCCTGTGGGGGAGGGGTGTGCGCACAAGAGGCAACCACGCATTGATGTGTCTCTCCTTCTCTTTCTCCCTCTCTTCCTTTCTGTCTAAAAATAAAATAAATAACATCTTTAAAAGATAATTTTAAAAACCCACAAACAAATGTGTGAGAATTTAAAGAATCAGTAAAGGAGATTCCAAGCTCTGAATAGTGGAACTTCCAGAGAGAATGGAGAAAATAGAGGGGAGGAAAGTACCATAGAAATAATTCAAGAGAACTTTCCAGTCTTTTAATGGAAAGGGTTAACTGAATATCCAGTACATTGAAAATTAGATATGTCCTTACAAAATTATAGAATATCAAAGTGAAAATACAGAGTCTAAGAACTTTCAGAGAGGTTAAAAAGAAAAGAAAAATACTTCAACTGCAAAAGAAAAAGAAATATGCAGATGTCAGATTTCCCAATATTCACATCAGAGACTAGAGGAGAATTGAAAAACACCTACAAGATTCTCAGATTCTACAAGATTCTAGGTTGAACTGAAAAAGTTCAACCTAGAATTCTATGTCCAACCAAATTATTAATCAAGGTGAGGACAGAATAAAACATTCTTAGATGTAAAAAACCTCCGGAATTTTGGCCACTTGCTTTGAAAATTGAGATTTATACAACATCAAAATGAGTAATTAAGCCAGAAATAAGGAAGGCATCAAAGTCAGGACACAGTGGATCCCAAGGAGAAGATCCCAGAAAGTACCTAGAAGATAATCAGCTCAATTTGGAATAGGAGAAAGAAAGGTCCGAAGAAGGAGAGATCCCAGTAAGAAAGGAGGTTTACAGAGATTGAATACTATCCTTGAGAATTTGAAACAACTTCAAAAGTGGGAAATGCAGCCCTGGCTGGTGTGGCTCAGTGGATTGAGCACCAGCCTGTGAACCAAAGGGTCACTGGCTCAGTTCCCAGTCAGGGCACATGCCTGGGTTGCAGGCCAGGTTTCCCAGTGTGGGGTGCATGAGAGGCTACCACACATTGATGTTTCTCTCCCTTTCTTTCTCCCTCCCTTCCCCTCTGTCCAAAAACAAATAAGTAAAGTCTTTAAAAAAACATTTTAAAAAAGTGGGAAATGCAGAGAAAGCAAAAAATATATATCTTAAATTGAACATGCCCATAAAATGACAAACAGAATAAAAATTTGAAACCTAACATGGAATGCTATGCATTAAAATAAAATTATGCACCCTGGCTGGTGTGTTTCAGTGGACTGAGTGCCAGCCTGCAAACCAAAGGGACAGGGGTTCAATTCTCAGTCAGAGCACATGCCTGGATTGTGAGCCGGGTCCCCAGTAAGGGACATGTGAGAGGCAACCACACATTGATATTTCTCTCCCTCTCTTTCTCTGTCCCCTCCTCTCTCTAAAATATAAATAAATATACCCTGGCTGGTGTGGCTCAGTGGATTGAGCACGGGCCTGTGAACCAGACGATCGCGGTTCGATTCCCAGTCTGGACACATGCCTGGGTTGCGGGCCAGTTCCCAGCAGGGGACTCATGAGAGGCAACCATACATTGATGTTTCTCTCCTTATCTCCTTCCTTTCCCCTCTAAAGATAAATAAATAAAATCTTAAAAATAAATAAAATGTTTAAAAAATAGACTTATGCAACATCAGACTGGATGTATACACAGCAAAATGGACAGGTCTTAAAAAGACCATGCTGAGTGAAAAGTGAAGAAAGAGAAATAGGTCAACAACATGGTACCATTTAGAATATATGTACAAAAACAATAATACACTTTCTACAATAAATTATGATATCCAAATATCAAACACATTATAATGGTTGACTAGGGTTGGGACAGGAGTGGAGAATGGAGATAAGAAGCATAAATGCATAAAGAAAACTAGAGATACTTCCAGCCAAGATGGAGGCTAGGTAGAAACGGTTTGCCTCCTTGCATAACCAAAAGAAAGACAACAAATTTAAAAACAAAAAACCACCAGAAATGACAGAAAATCAAACCGTATGGAAATCTGACAACCAAGGAGTTAAAGAAGAAACATTCACCCAGACAAGTAGAGGGGTCGGAGATGGGCAGCGGGGCAGAGAGGACTTGCGGCAAGGCAGCTGCTGGAAGACTGGGTGAGGCAGCAACAGTTGGTAGAGTAGGCGGTCCCACATTTGCATGCAGATGAACTGGGAGGGACAACTGGGGAGCGAGACAAACCATGCAAACCAGGGTTCTACTGTGGGGAAATAAAGCCTCAAAACCTCTGACTGAAAAAACCTGTGGGGGCTGAGGCGGAAGAGGAAGAAATTCCCTGCCTCACAGGAGAGTTCATTGGAGAGACCCACAGGATCCTCAAATGTACACAAACCCACCCACCTGGAAATCACCAAGAGAAGGGCCTAATTCGCCTGTGGGCAAAGGAGGAAGTGACTGAAAGCCACAGAGAGCCGAGCAAGCGCCATTGCTTCCTCTCTGACTCCTCCCCCACATACAGCGTCACAACGCAGTGAAGTTTGCCCTACCCTGGTGAACATCTAAGGCTCCGCCCCTTACTATGCAACAGGCCTGCAGAGACAAAAAAAAAAAAAAAAGATCCAAATGAAAGAACAGCTCAAAGCTCCAGAATAAATACAACTGAGGAATAGATACCCAACCTATCTGATGCAGAGTTTAAAACACTGATAATCAGGATGCTCACAGAATTGGTTGAGTATGGTCACAAAATAGAGAAAAAAAAGTGAAGGCTATGCAAAGTGAAATAAAGGAAAATGCACAGGGAACTAACAGTGACGGAGAGGAAACCGGAATGCAAATCAATGATTTGGAGCAGAAGGAAGAAATAAACTTTGAACCAGAACAGAATGAAGAAACAAGAATTCAAAAAAATGAAGAGAGGCTTAGGAACCTCCAGGACAACTTTAAACATCCCAACATCTGAATCATAGGCATGCCAGAAGGAGAAGAGGAAGAGAAAGAAATTGAAAACCTACTTGAAAAAATAATGAAGGAGAACTTCACTAATCTGGCAAAGGAAACAGAATTCCAGGAAGTCCACGAAGCTCAGAGTCCCAAAGTTGGACCGAAAGAAGCACACACCAAGGCACATCATAATTACATTACCCAAGGTTAAAGAGAAGGAATCTTAAAAGCAGCAAGAGAAAAGGAGAGTTACCTACAAAGGAGTTCCCATAAAACTAGCAGCTGATTTCTCAAAAGAAATCTTGTAGGCAAGAAGGGGCTGGAAAGAAGTATTCCAAGTCATGAAGTCCAAAGACCTACATCCAAGATGACTCTATCCAGCAAAGCTATCATTTAGAGTGGAAGGGTGGATAAAGTGCTTCCCAGATAAGGTCAAGTTAAAGGAGTTCATCAGCACCCAGCCCTTATTATATGAAATGTTAAAGGGACTTATCTAAGAAAAATAAGATAGCGCTGGTTGGCGTAGCTCAGTGGATTGAGCATGGGCTGCAAACCAAAGGGTTACCAGTTCGATTCCCAATCAGGGCACATGGCTGGGTTTCAGATCAGGTCCCCAGTATGGGGTGTGGGAGAGGCAACTGAGGCAACCGCACACTGATATTTCTCTCCTTCTCTTCCCCTCTCTCTAAAAATGAATAAATAGAATCTTTTTAAAATTTAAAAAAAGAGCCCTGGCTGGTGTAGCTCTGTGGATTGAGCACGGGCCTGCGAACCAAAGGATCGCGGTTCGATTCCAGTCAGGGCACATGCCTGGGTTGCAAGCCAGTCCCCAGCAGGGGCCAGTTCCCAGTAGGGGACACAAGAGAAGCAACCATACATTGATATTTCTCTCCCTCTCTCTTTCCCTTCCCTTCTAAAAATAAATAAAATCTAAAATAAATAAATAATAATAAAAATTTAAAAAGAAAAATAAGATAAAAATATGAACAGTAAAATGACAACAAACTCATAACTATCAACATATAAAAAAGAAAAGAAAAACAACAAAAACAAAAACTAGGCAAACAACTAAAACAGAAACAGAATCAGAGAAATGGACATCACATGGAGGGATTTCAGTGGGGAGGGGGAAGGGAGGAATGGGGGGGAAAGTACAAGGAAGAAGAAGTGTAATTGGTAGGCATTAAATAGACGGGAAAAGGTCAAAAAATGGTATAGGAAACAGAATTCAAAGAACTTATATGTACAATCCATGGACATAAATTAGGGGGGATGCTGTAGGGTTAGGGGTGCAGGCTGGAAAATTGGAAAAACTAATAATAAATAGCAAAACAAATACACTAATAGCATAATAAATAAATTATCATTTATAGCAGGGAGAGGATAGAGATGGCTAAAGTTGTTAAATGAAGAAATAGTGGCAATTCATTTAGGGACTGTGTCTGGAGGCACATAGGAGAAAACTCAACTAACAGTCAGCAAAGAAGATAGAGTTTTCTTTTTCTCTTATTCAACAACCAGTGGAGAGGCATGCAGTCTGAGGCCGGGAAAAAGGAGGAAGTGAACAGGACAAAAGTGTTAGCTCAGTGAGGTAGGGAGATTCCCAGAGCCCCACCCACAATGTCTGCTGACATCATTTAGAATGTGTTTATAAGTAAAAAGGGAGCCCTGGCTGGTGTGGCTCAGTGGATTGCGTGCTGGCCTGCTAACCAAAGGACTGCAGGTTTGATTCCCGGTCAGGGCACATGCCTGGGTTTTGGGCCAGGTCCCCAGTAGGGGGCATGTGAGAGGCAACCACACAGTGATGTTTCTCTCCCTTTCTTTCTCCTTCTCATCCCCTCTATCTAAAAATAAAGAAATAAATTCTTTAAAAAGTGAAAAAGGAGAAATGGATATTAAGTAGGCAAATAGCTGTTTCTGCCATGGGTAGTATCAACATATTATTTGGCAATAGGGAAATAATTCCCAGAAGCAATAAACACACACATTAAAAGTTACCCCAGTCCAGGCGTGTGTCATCAGCAACCAATGGATGCTTTACATCTATCTTTCTCTCTCTCTAAAAAGCAATGAAAAAATGTCCTTATGTAAGGATTTAAAAAAATGCAATTTCCCTTAAGAAATGAGACTTGGGTAGTGCACAGGATTGTTGTTGCTGTTGTTGTTTTTGTTAAAAGCCTTGTTATACTTTTTAAAAAACCTTGTTGGGGTAGGTAGGGAGAACTTTGCCTCATACTTATCTTGAAAGTTTAGCTCTAGGTTGTTTTCTCTCTCCAAAATAGGGAGATAGGAAGGTATTGTGTTTTGGAGACCAGAAATTTAACCTTCATGAAGTGGGAAAGGAATTTGAACCTAAAGCTGCTCACCCAGTTCCTGGCTCCCTGGACATACGTCTGATCACAGAGGCACCTTTGGAGGAAACGGTCCAACACCTCAAGGTAAGTCAGACTTCCATTCTTTTTGAGAAAGCTGCTGCAGATACGGTGAAAACAGAAGCATGACTCAGGGAGTTTTTCTCAAACTTCAGGCATAAGAGGTTTCCTCACACCTACAATTGTTTACTCATTATCTTTATTGACATCTTTTTTATGTAAACAGATGTATTTTAAAAGGAAACTTTAGCTCTGGCCAGTGTGGGCACTGTTGATTGGATCTCATCCCACAAACAGAGGGGCAGCCCATTTGATTCCCAGTCTCATGGTGCATGCCTGGGCTGCTGTCTCTGTGCATCATCCCCAGGCACTTGCAGAAGGCAGCCGATCAATGTTTCTCTCTTGCATCAATGTTTCTCTCCCTCCCTTCCCCTCTCTCAAAAAAAAAATTAGCCCTGGCTGGTGTAGCTCAGTGGATTGAGCACGGGCCTGTGAACCACACAATCATGGTTCGATTCCCAGGCAGGGCACATGCCTGGGTTGCAGGCCAGTTCCCGGCGGGGGACTCACAAGAAGCAACCATACATTGATATTTCTCTCCTTCCCTCCTTCCCTTCCCCTCTAAAGATAAATAAATAAAATCTTTAAAAAATTAAAAGAAACTTTACATTACCCTTCTAAAACAATCACCTACCAGTAAATTCTCTTTACATAAATACGTTTGTGTAAAAAGAAAATATTCAACCAAGTAAATGAAAAATTCGTTATATCTTGGCACAAAGGGAAGGTAACTATAAAAACAAACAGCTACAAAAGCACCACAATGTCTAGCTATTTCCATTCTGTGAACTCTGTGAGCCTGACATTCCAAATGGGAAATTGGCAGGTGGTTAAGGTGATGCTAAGGACTCGTTAGCATCTACCAGAGACTTTCTTCTGGGTATAATCAGAAGGACTGGAAAAAGATAGAAGAGGGCATAATTTCTAATTTGCTATTATTTAATATTGGTGTCCCTGTAACACTTAAAATTATTTCATGTAAAGGGGGCATTTGTTCTTCCCTTGGAGAATACAGATCAAGGTCTTGAATATACTCTAGATTCCTTTTTTTGAAAGTATCAGTGAAAAGGTCTTGTTTGGAAGTAAAGTGGGGAAAGCATAGGGGTTAAGAATATAGACTTTGGCCTAGACTGCCTGGGTTTGAATTCTGACTCTGCCACTTACTAAATAGCACTAGACACTATTATCATTGTCCCCATTTAACAGATGAGGAAACTGAGGTACAGGGCAGTTATCTTCCCAAAGCCATATAGCTGGTATGTGGCTGGAGCAGAGGGAGGGAAGAAGAATGGTAGATGAGGTCAGAAAGATACAGGCTCTTTGGGTCACTATATAAGGAATTAAATTTTGGTCTGACGCATGGAATGTGATGAATGACGTTTGTCTTCTACTTCAGGCTTGTGATGTTCCCATTGAGGAAGGTCCAGTCCCCGGAACTGGGGCAAAAGGCCCATTGTGCCCATCTACTTCCAAGACCCTGACAGAAACCTGATTGAGGTGTCCAACTATATTTCCTGTGATTGAAGCTGGAGCTCCTCCGTTTTGTTCTCTGCAGTGTTGCCATCTTCCTTCCTCCCTCCAGACTCTCACCTGGACCCAGAGATCTCCAAGGACTGACAACTTAGGCTCTTCCCACATCCTGCTAGAGGAACCTGAGATGGGTTTGGGACCAAATCTACAAGACTGAATGTTCTCATTCCAAGCCGCTCCAATAAATTAATAAACTCTCAATTAATATGTGTTCCTTATTATTATCATCTTGGTGTTATATATGGGTGTTTGTCTAGTGCATGAGATCTCTGAACCCTTTGGGGGTCAGGAACTAGGGTATGACATCTCTGAGGACCAAATCCAGGGTCAGCTTCTTGAGATTCAAGGCCTCTAACAGATTTATCCTTGTCCATGAACCCATCCTTTTTTATCCTTTTAGACTCATCTCACTCCTTCCAGGTGCTCCTTCCTGATGTTTCTTCTACCTCAGAGGCCTCACTGAACCCCAAGATATCTACAATTCCCATGAGATCTTCAAGGACCAGCCCAGATGATACTACCTCCTGTTGGTGTGCCTTTATCTGGTCTCACCCCCAGGAGATGTGGCAGTTTCTACCTTTGGATCTGGTAAGTCCGGACTCATCTCAATTGATGCTCAGATCCTAACAGAGTAGATAGTAAAGGACAAATTTCCTCTGTTTCTGTACTCCCCCCACCACCACACCAGTCACTCAATTAATGAACATATATTGAGCATCTACTGTGTGCTTGGCTCTGTTCTAGGCTTTGGAGAGAGAGCATTGAACAGAAGGAGTAAGCATATCTGTGTTATGGAGCTACTATTCTATTGGGAAAGATATAAAATAAAATAAAATTAAGTAAGGAAAATACTAAATATGTTAGAGGATGATAAATGCTTTGGAGAAAAAGAAAACATGGAAAAGAGGGAACACATAAAAACCACTAGGACAGTTTCCAGCATGTATTAGAATGGTCAGGGAAACCTCACGGAGGAGATATTGGAGCACAGACCTGCAGAGCTAAGGTGGAAGTTGCATGGATCACTGAAAGAAGAGCATACCAGGCAGAGAGAAGAGCCGGTGGAAAGGCCCTAAAGCATGAGTGTGCCTAGGGTGTGTGAGGAACAGCAGGAGACCAGTGAGCAGAAGGAGGGAGCAGTGAGTGACAGAGACTAGATGAGTTCACCAAGAGAGAAAATATCAACTAGAGAAGAGGCCCAAACATATTTACAGTTCTGAAAAAAGGGGAGGAACCAGCAAATGAGGTAGGTATAAAAGGAAGGGAAGAATATAGCTTCCCGAATGAATGCATGATGGACAAAGGAGCATGTATGAGAGCCTCTTGAGGCAAGGGAGTCCCTAGTCTTGTGTACTCTGGTCTCTAAACAGTCCTTATGCAGATGGTTATTCAGCCAGGTCCTATGCGTGAACTCCCAGGGAGCCCCAAAAATCCTGGGAAGAGAGACTATGCATGAATGTGTTTTAGTACATGAAAGGCTTTGTCAAAAGCTGCGGCAGGTTTCCTGCCCATTTTAAAAAGATACCTTGCTTTGGATCCAGATATGATATGCCTGGAGATAGATGATTTATTGAAGAAAAGAAGGAATGAGGAAGGGAAAGAGGGAGGGAGGAGAGACAGAGGGAGAGAGGGAGGGAGAGGAGAGAGGGAAGGAGGGCAGTGGAATGGTGGATGAATGAATGGTTAGATGGGTGGGTGGGTGGATGGGTAGATGGGTGGGTAGATAGACTAAATATCCCTTGCCCCTGGAGAAACTCTTTCACGGGTTTGTTTTCAGAAAGAAGAATATGAATTTTAAAATTACAAATTTGCTCTAATAGGGAAAAAAAAACTAGAAACAATTCAAATGTCCATCATCAGATAGATGATTAAATAAACCATGGTATCTCCATTCCATGAAATACTAACTCAGTAATAAAAGTGAATAAGTTTATGAGCCTAGCATTAACCTTATATCAAAACCAGACAAAGACATAACAAGACAAGAAAACTACAGACCAATATCTCATGAATATAAATGTAAAAACCTATAAAATACTAGTAAATAGGATTCAGCAATATACAAAAGGGTTATATAACATTATACATATAATATATATAATATAAAACAACCAAGTGGGATTTATCTCAGGAATACAAGGTTGGTTCAATGTATGAAATCAATCAATGCAAATACACCAGATTAATAGAATAAAGTACAAAAAGTACATAATTTCATAGATGAAGAAAAAAGCATTTGACAAACTTCAAAACTCTTTCATGATAAAAACACTCGACAAACAAGGAATAGAAGAGAACTTCCTCAACCTGATAAAGGGCATTTACAGAAACCTACAGCTAACATCATACTTAATAGTGAAATACATAAAACTTTTTCCTGAAGATCAGGAACAAATCAAGGATGTCTCCTTTCACCGCTTGTATTCAACATTTACAGGAGGTTCTATCCAAGACAATTAGATAAGAAAAGAGATAAAAGCAATTCATATTGAAAAAAGAAGTTAAATTATCTGTATTTGCAGATTTTTTACTCAGAAAATCTTAAGGAACCCACAGCAAAACCATTACACACACACACACACACACACACACACAAGCTCAGCAAGGTTATAGTAGATAAGATCACACAAAATTAATCATATTTTACATATTAACAGTGAACAATCCAAAAATGAAATTAAGAAAACAATTTTAGTTACAATAGCATCAAAAACAACAAAATACTTAGTAATAAATTTAACAAAATGTGGGCAAGACTTGTACACTGAAAACTGTAAAACATTGTTGATAGAAATAAAAGGAGACCTAAATAAATGGAAAGACATCACACATGTTTACAGATAAAAGACTTTATAGCATTAAGATGGCAATACTACCTAAATTGATCTACAGATTTTATGCAATCCCTATCAGAATCCCATCTTGCTTCCTTGCAGAAATTGACAAACTGATCCTAAAATTCATGTGAAAATGCTAGGGTCCCAGAATGGTTACAACAGTCTTGAAAAAGAAAAACATAGCCCTGGCTGGTGTAGCTCAGTGGATTGAGTGCGGGCCTGCAAACCACACCATCGCTGTTCGATTCCCAGTCAGGGCACATGCCTGGGTTGCAGGCCAGTTCCCAGCAGGGGACACACGAGAGGCAACCATACATTGATATTTCTCTCCCTCTCTCCTTCCCTTCCCCTCTAAAGATAAATAAATACAATCTTAAAAAAATAAATTGAACTTTGTCAAAACTAAAACCTTTTGTGCTTCAAAAGACACTCTCAAGAAAATGAAGAGACAATCCACAAATAGAAAAAAGTATCTGCAAATCACCTATCTACAATAGTCTAGCATCCAGAATATATGAAGAACACTTACAACTCAACAATAAGAAGACAAATAACCCAATTAAAAATGGGCAAGGAATTTGAATAGATATTTCTCTAAAGAAGATGTGCAAATGGTCCATAAACACAAGAAAAAATGCTCAACATCATAAGTCATTAGGAAAATGCAAATCAAAACCACATCACGCCCACCGAGATGGCTACAATCAAAAAGCAGAACAATATCAAGTGTTAGCAAGGATGTGAATAAATTGGAACCCTCATACCACTGCTGTGGTATGAATAGTTTTGCAGTTCCTCAACAAGTTAAACGGAATTACCATAAGGCCCTGCAATCCTATTCCTCATATTGTATGATTCCATTTATATGAAATGCCTAAAACAGGCAGATCCATGAAACAGAAATTAGATTAGTGGTTGCCAGGGGCTTGGGGGAAGTAGAAATACAGTGGTAAATAACTACTAATGGGTACAGGGCTTCTTCTGGGGGTGATGAAAACATTCTAGAATTAGATAGTGTTGATAATTACACAACCATGTGAATAGCCTAATCACTGAAATCTATACTTTAAAAGGGTGAATTTCATGGTATGTGAATGACATCTTAATAAAAGACAGTGAACTATTGACACACACAACAATACAGATGGATGTACAGACATCATGCTGAGCAAAAGAAACACATATGCTATGATTCCATGTATATCAACTTCGAAAACAGGCCCCAAATCCCCAGTATCTTATGTTGTTTAGGGTTACATACATATGTACTAATTAGAGTAAAAATAATCATGAGAGCCCTGGCTGGTGTGGCTCAGTGGATTGAGTGCCAGCCTGTGAACCAAAAGGTCTCCAGTTCGATTCTCAGTCAGGACACATGCCTGGGTTGTGGGCCAGGTCCCCAGTGGGCGGGGAGGGGGGTCCTGTGAGAGGCAACCAATCTATGTTTCTCTCAGGCATTGATGTTTCACTCCCTCCCTTTCTCTTTTCCTTCCCCTCTCTCTAAAAAAATTAAATAAAATCTAAAAAAGAGTTTATAAAAACTAATCACGAGGAAGATAAACACCAAACTCAAGGCACTGAAAGGAAAAAGGGAGATGGAAGTGGTGCAAGGACTTTAAGTGTATGTGTACTATTCCTTTTTAAAAGGATCTGAAAGAAATAAGACAGGTTTCTGTCCCCATCCTGGTAGACTCCACAGTCTGGAAGAGGCATAAAGAGTCCAAATGCCATGGGCTGGCATCAAGCTCTAGAATCCTAGTAGATGCCAGGAGGGAGGCAACCAGTCAGGGAAGACTTCAGGAAACAGAGGACGATAGGGCCAAGTCTCAAATGGAGGTATGACAGAGAGGATGCTTGGCTGGGACACTCCACCCCCACCCTCACCCCCACCTCCCGCCCTCGTGGGTCTCCCCCAAAGCCTAGCCTGGCCCCACTGATTCCCTTATCTGCCCACTCCCAGCTGCCTCCCTGCTGGCTGAACTGTAGCCGCAGACTTCTGGGCCTGTGCCCCCTCCACGGGATGGGGGAGGGAATAGGGCTTGGCCTCAGAGCCTTAGGGTTTCTAGCTCTTGATGGAGGCAGGGCTCTGAGGCCCCCAGTCCCCACCCTTCACTTCCCTTCCTGAGCCCTTTCGCCCTCCAGTTATGAAGAAACAGGCCATGAGTCTGGTGGCCAAACCCTTGTGTGAGACGTGCCTCCAGCCTGCCCTTCCCCAGGAAGACAGATTTCCCTACCTGTCCCCCTACACTGCAACTGCTGTTTCTAGTAATAATAACAATGAAGGGAGTCACCTTAACAGAGCTCACTGTTCATGGTGTGCCAGGCAGTCCCTGTGTTGAGTGGCATCTCAACAACATTTGATGTGGGCTCTATGATTGTACCCATTTTCCAGGTGAAGGAACTGGGCTCAGAGGATGACTTGCCCAGGAATCTTATAGCAAATCAGTGTCAGAGATGAGACAAGAACCCAGAGCCTTGGATGAACGTCTTTCTTTCTCTACGCCTACTCCCAGTCTGGAAGATGGGGGCGATTATATGCACTTACACCCAGAGGACATGGTGAGAATGGGATAAAATTATGCACGAAGAGCACTTAGCATAATGCCTGGGTGGCTCGGCAAGCACTGTTGCTGTTGTTATTATATTGGCACTAAGAAAAGTATCAGTATTAGAATCAGTATTATTATCATTATTATTGTTGATAGAATTAGGATGAACAATTATTAGTTTTAGAAATAGTATTAGTACTAATGATAGCATTGGTGTTATTTTGGAATTAGCATTATTAGTATTACTATTATTATTATTAAAATTAGTATTAGTGCTAGTATCAACATTAGAATATTAGGATTAGTAATTAGAATTGGTATTGGTGTCAGCATAGTATTAGCATCAGTATTAGAATTAGTACTAGTTCTAGGGAAAAAGGTCCAAATACTAATCCTCATGTACACCAGGTACTCAATTAAAAACTAAGTATACTTAACAGTTATTGGGATATCAGATTCAACTGAGTTAAAATCACTTAATGGATTAAATTTCTTTTAGTGGTCCCATCACTCTGTGGAGCAGTCACTATTATTACCTGATCTTTACAGAAGAGGAACTGAGGTCCAGAGAAGAGAGCAACTCACCCAAGGTCACACAGCGACTTGGTGGTAGGGTGGTCTATAAATGAGAGTGGGCTGGCTCCACAGTGCATGACCTTAAACCATCTTCACTTAAGTCATTGGGGTCTTTTTGCCTTGTTCTTACCAATGAGGGCTCGGCATGGGCGTGGCACATAGCAATAGCTCAATAAATTCCAAGTCGTGGCTTTGCTCTCTTTACTCCTCAAAACCCCCATTTTGCATGTGATGACACTGAGACCAGAGAGAAAAGATGAAGATGGGGAACTCCCCCTGGTGTGGGCCATAGGTAAGCAGACCTCACTGACTCTGGGCTCCTTCCTTGCCCTCTCCCCTCAGTGAGTCTCAGTCTCCCCATCTGTAGAGTGGATAGTCTGGAGAACACCCTGCCCCATTGAGGTCTGGGGCCATGACAGTGTAGTCTTACCCCCTTCCCCATGGGGATCCAAGTTGGATGCCTACCTTACGCACTGTGTGCATGTGTCCAATGATTTCATGTGGCTAAAGTGCTCAAAACAGTCCAGGCATGAGTCTTTGATAGCACGAGACACTGGTTGTCATCACTGTTGTTACTATTTGGGGGAGGCAGGACACAGTAGGAAGGTAGGGACTGAGGTGCAGAGGCCCAGGGACTCTATGAGGGTCCCTCTCAGCAGGTTGAGGGCAGAACCACAGGCCACATGGGGCCACATCAATCTACATTCCCTCGTGCCACCAACCCCAGTACCACCTGCCCAGGGTGTACCCAGGCTGCCATGTGGGATCTTATGGGCTTCCTCTCAAACTCTCTCTGAGATCTGTGTCTCTGTCCCCCTCTCCAGCATCAGCTTTGTCTCCACCTGTGTTGTTGGCCTCTGTCATTTTCAGGTTTTATCTGTCCCTTCTGTGTCTCTGTCTCTCCTTCTCTTTGCCTATCTATCCCGTTGTCTCTGGCTCTCTCTGTGCCTCTATCCCCCTCTCTTTGTCTCTCCTTTCTTTCTGTGCCCTCTTCCTCCTTCCAGCTCTGTATTTTTCTCTGTTTATCTCTCTGTGTCTCTGGATTTCAATCTCTCTCTGTTGCTGTCTCACTCTTCTCCATCCCTTCAATTTCCTTCCCTTCCTCTACCCTATCCCACTCCTCAAGGACCCGCATTGGAACCAACCCCTAGTCCCACTTATTTCCCGCCTCCAGAACAGCATGGCGGACAAGAAGTTGAGGCCACTGTCCCTGGGTGCCCCCCAGCCCCGCCCCCCCATCCCAAGACAGCCTGTTACCGCGAAGCCAACAGCTACTGTGGCCTCCATCTGATAAGACTTATCTGCTGCCCCAGGGCAGGCCAGAGCTGGCGTAAGCCCCAGTGGGGTGCTGAGTGCGTGTGCCCCTGACTCCCACCAGCCCTGGTCTGGCCCCAGGGCAGCTGGGCCTGGGTGGTCATGATGTCCCAAGGGTTCTGGTTCAAATCCCACTGAACCTCTCTGAGCCTCATTATTTTTGTCTGCAAAATGGGTACAGTCACATTCCTCCTTTCCCTATGGGTAGGAAGACTCACAAACATAAGTGCCCAGCCCTCACTTGGCCCAACACACAGTAGGGCCTTTACAAACACTCATTGAAAAGCCCAGCAGATTCATGAGTCCATATCTGCTATTTTTGTTTTATCTTGCGCTCAGCCCATATTGTTTGGTTGGACAATGAAGTCCATGGGAGCCCAAGTCAAATAGGGTATGAGAATCCATGGGGTGGGCAGGTGGGGTGGAGGTAGGTCCCTACTGCCCAGGAGGTGCCCCACCAGCAGGGGACCCACCCCCTTGCCTGGTCTGCTCCACCCACTGGTGGACCAGCCACTCCCTGGGGAGGAGGGAAGAAGGAGAGGGGAGGGAGGGAGGGAGGGAAGGAGGAAGGGAGCCTCAAACACCAAGGCCAGCCAGGACATCCCCTAGGATCACACTGAGCTCGCCACATCCCCAAAGCAGCTGAAACCTCTGCACCAACAAGCCCAGGTCAGTCTCAGCCCCCCCAAAGTCCCCAGCAAGGCAAACTCTGGGCCTGCTTCCCCTTACCTCAAGGCTACTCCTCCAGCCTGCTTCAGTTTCCCCAACCTACCATTGGCCCCCAAAGTGTCTACCACCCCTGAATCCCTTGACAATCCAATCCCTGGAGCTTCTCCAGACTACCTTTGTCTTTCCAACCTCCACTCCTACCCCAAACCTATCTCACTACCCCTTCTCTCTGCCCTCTCATCTGCACCTTCCAAAATATCTGTTCCCCTGATCCCTTAACTGTCCCTGTACCTCATCTCTGCCCCCTAAAACTTGCCTTTATCCTCCAAATCCTATTTCTGCCCCAAATCTGATTTTCACTAACCTGAACTTGTCTCTGTCTCCAAATTCTCCCCCAAAACTCATTCTCCCTCCCCAATTATTTCTGTTCCCCAAGCCCTGTCTGCTCAACCTTCTTGCCTCTGCCCTAATTTCTCCCTTTGCCCCACCGATCTATCCCTGGCTTGCCAAACCCTAGCTCCATCCTCGTACTCCCACCTCGGCCTCAAACCTTGTATTTGTTCCCTGTGACTTCTCTCTGACCCCCCAAAACCATTTCTTTCCCCCAGACCCTTGCCTATGCATCAAAATATCTTTGCCACTCCAAACACCAAGTCTACTCCTCCAAATCTGTTCTGTCACGTGAATCCTTTTGTCTGTCTTCCCTAAACCCCATCTTAGCTCCAAAATGCCTCTGTCCACCAGATCTCCTCTGTGGCCCCAAATCTTTGTCTACCCCAATTCCATCGGTTCTAAAACTCCTCTTGTGCTCCTGCAACCCATCTCTAATCATCAGACACATTTCTGCCACTCCAAACCTATCTTTGACCCCTAAACTTTATCTCCGCTCCAGTAAAACCCTTGGACCCCCACATTTTTCCATGACCCTCAGAATCCATCTCTGACCCCCCAAACTATACTTCCGACTTCTCAACTTTGTCTCTCACTCTCAAACTTTACCCCTGATCCTCAACCTTGTCTCTGCTTTCACAACCTATTTCTGATCCTAAAATGTGACTTTTCCAGGTTGTCTTGCTCCTCAAGCCCCCACGTATCTGCTTTCATAGTTATACCCCAAACCTCTCTGACTCTTTAATCCCTACCTGACCCTCAAACCCTCCCAAGACCCATCTGCCCTCAGACCCCATCTCTGCTCCCTTTAGTCCTGAGGGACCCTCCCTTGAGGGCTGGAATGGGGACATTCATTACCTGGGGTGAGGGGCTGGGCGAGGGGCTGGGCCGAGGGAGAGTTGAGGGTGCCGGCCTGCTGCCTGCTGCCAGTTGGGGCAGAACTTACTCTAGTGGGGCAGCTGATAAGGAGCTTTCATATCCCCCAGCCTCGAGATAAACTTTATCTCTGTCTGGAGACTGATAACTGGGTGGTGGTGGTGGGGTTGGGCCCCTGCCATGAGAGGGGTGGGCAGCCCTGGACCCACCAAGTTCTCAGGTGCAGGGGGCAGGGGGCTGCTGGAGAGAGATTATGGGAAGTGAGATGAGGATGAGGGGATAAAGGAACAGTGGTAACAGAGACAAAACGCAGGAGACACATAGGGACACAGAGAAAAGGGAGAGAGAAACAAAGAGAGAGACAGGGAGAAAAAGAAATAGAGAAAAAAAGAACACGAGATGTGCAGAAAGAGAAAGGAGAAACAGAGACTCAGAAACAATGAGAGAGAAAGAGAGAGATGGCAGGAGAGCAGGCCCAGGAACAGAAACAAAGAGACAAGAACAGAGAAATCGAGAGAGAGGGAGAGAGACTCAAATAGAATTGTGGAGAGACAGGCAAGAATGAGAAGGAGGCTGAGATGAGGAGCCAAGACACCCTCCCTGGGGAGGGACCCTGAGGCCTAGGTCGGTTGTGAGCACACCCACAGGCCATCTTTTCCCAGCATAACCCCCAACCTTGGTCCTAACCTTTAGACTGTCTACACAATGGGTTACATAGGCAGGGCATTTGAAGATGCCCTTCAATTCTATGTCCATCATTCCATCCTACAGAGAGTGAAACTGAGGCCTTCAGGCTCACAGGGCAGGCCAGGGTCAGGGGTAGGTTTCCTAGATTCTCATCTGGGACTGTGTGCAGTGGGGTGTGGTCCAGGGATATTGGGAATAGTAAAACAAATGTGGAAATAAGGTGAGAGAGAGAGAGAGAGAGAAAGCAGGGAGAGACAAACAAGCAGAAAGATAGAGTGGGAGAGGTGTAGATATGAGTGCAGGGGGAGAAACAAAAAAAAGATATAAAGAGAGCTAAGAGAAACAAAAAGTGATAAAGACAGATGGAGAGAAACAATCAGAGATAGAGACACTGAAAGACAGAGAAAGGAAGAGGAAAAACATTGGACATTTGTAAAAGCACAGAAGTAGAGGGCAATATATATTATGGTAGCATAGAAACATGGAAAGAAACGTAGAGAGCCAGACTTGAGAAGACAGAGTGTCAGAGAAAAAGAGAACCAAGGAGACAGAGATACATACAGGGAAGCATAGTGGCAAAGGGGCGTAGACCAAGCTGCCATCTCACAGGTCTTAGCTTGGCCCTGTCACTAACTTCTATCTGGCCAATGGGGAAACTGAGGCCTAGGGATGGTTGGGACTGAAGGAGACAGAAAGCAGAACTATGACCAGCCTCCCCAGGGGAGTGGGTAATGGTAAAGGGAACACCTCCCACCTGCCCCCTTCTCAGAGGAAGCCAGAGGCCTTTGGGTGATTTCAAAAGTTGGGCGGGGATGGCAGAGATAAGCAGTGGGGGATACTGACCCCCCCAATGGAACAGGGAGGAACTCTATCTGCAGACCCAACTGAGGTGGGGGAGGAGGAGTCAAGCCGGAAACCTTGGGGTTTCTGAGAAAGTCAGAAGGCAAGATGCAGTAGATAGGGATGAAATTGGGGATCACAAGAGGGTGAGCCCCCAGGCCCCAGGGGGTGACCAAGGGGTTCATGGGACTCTGATTCTGCACCCCAGCCTACCGCACCCCACCCCACGCAGACTCCTGTAGATGAGGAGGGGAGGGGAGGGAAAATGGGGGCAGGGGGAGAAGAGGAAGTGGAGGAGGAGGGGAGGAGAAAATGAGGAGAGGGAGAAAGAGATGAGCAAAGAGGGAGAGAAGAAGAATGAAGAAAAAGGAGGGGAGGAGAAAGGAGGCTAGGGACAGGGACAGGAGGGGAAGAGAAAAGAAGAGGGGAGGAAAGAGGAGTGGAGGAGATGTAGAAATGGAAAGAGGGAGAGAGGGGAGAGAAGAAGGAAGAGACAGCAGAAGAGAAGGGGACAGGGAGAGAGGACGAGGGGGCAAGGGAAAGGAAGAGTGGAATAAGACGGGGGAAGGAGAGGAGAAAGAAGGAGTGGAAAGAGAAGGAAGAGGGGAAAGAGGAGAGGAGAAAGAAGGGAATAGGGTATAGGAGGGAGAGGAAAAGAGAGGGAGGAGATGAAAAACAAATGGGGCAAGACTGGGAAGAAGAGGATGGGGAGTGAGAGGACAGTGCAAGACTACAGAAAGATGAAGGAGGAGTGGGAAGGGAGGAACGAGAGAAAGGTGGAGGGGAGAAGGGACCTAGGGAGAGGGAAAGGAGGGATATATAGATTGAGGGGATGGAGTGTGAAGAGAGAAGGGAGGGAAGAGGGGCTATAGAGGAGAGGGGGAGAATTTCTATGTCTGAGGACCCCTCCTGTCCTCACAGGTCAAACCTCAGAGGCCCCATGGAGTTCCCTGGCCTGGGGGCCCTGGGGACCTCTGAGCCCCTGCCCCAGTTTGTGGACCCTGCCTTGGTGTCCTCACTACCAGAGTCGGGGGTCTTCTTCCCCTCTGGGCCTGAGGGGTTGGATGCAGCAGCCTCCTCCACTGCTCCAAGCACCGCTTCAGCTACAGCTGCTGCACTGGCTTACTATAGGGATGCTGAGGCCTACAGACACTCCCCAGGTAACTCCTTTGTGTGGCTTTCCTGGGACTGGTTCTATGCTTTTGGGGTTGCCATGGAGATCCTTAGCTAGGGGAGAATCCCACAAGGAAGACATCTTGAAAATGACCAGAAGACTTCACATGGCTGGGCTGACCACTTTCCCGGTAGTCCAGACCTGGGGATGTCCATGCTCCTCAACATGCCACATGGGGAAGCAGTGATGGAAGTAGGCAGTGGTGGCCCTAGTTGTTGAGTGGTCCATGGGGCTTCAAACCACAACAGTTGTCCTTAAAACCCATTTGGAAATGGCTAGAGGTTACTGTAGTGGCCAGAGTGACCAACAGGGCTCAGGATCCATGAGTCATTCAATGGCCAGCAGCTGTTCTGGCAACCTACGGAAATGTTGGAAAATTGGCCACCATGTTGGGGCTGTTGGGCACCACTGCACCCTGAAAACAGGATGGTTTTAGACTATTATGTCCTCTTTCTTCCTTTCCATACCCACTCCTGCTACAGTCTTTCAGGTGTACCCATTGCTCAACTGTATGGAGGGGATTCCGGGGAGCTCACCATACACCAGCTGGGCCTATGGCAAGACTGGCCTCTACTCTCCCTCAACTGTGTGCCCCACCCGAGAGGACTCCCCTCCCCAGGCCCCGGAAGATCCTGATGGGAAAGGCAGCAGCAGTTTCCTGGAGACCTTAAAGACAGAACGACTGAGTCCAGACCTCTTGACACTGGGGCCTGCACTGCCTTCTTCAATCCCTGTCCCCAGCAGTGCCTATGGGGGCCCTGACTTTCCTAGTAACTTCTTTTCTCCCACCGGAAGCCCCCTCAATCCAGCAGCCTATTCCTCCCCCAAGCTTCGTGGAACCCTGCCTCTGGCCACCTGTGGTGAGGTTCCCAAAGAGGGACAGGGAGGTTGAGGTGGGGGGCACATCCAAGGCAAAGCTGGGCTGAGCCTGGCTCCCTCTTCCCCTCTGTCCACCTCACCAGAGGCCAGGGAATGTGTGAACTGCGGAGCAACAGCCACTCCACTGTGGCGGCGGGACAGGACAGGTCACTACCTGTGCAACGCCTGTGGCCTCTATCACAAGATGAATGGGCAAAACAGGCCCCTCATTCGGCCCAAGAAGCGTCTGGTAAGACCCCAGGCCTGCCTCCCCTTATCCAGGCACTGCTGCTCTCACCCTGTGCAGGAAATCCCTGCCCGCCCACACTACAAGAGCCCACATCCCCCATCCCTTCCCCATCCATACAGAAACCCAGCTTTGTACAGGAGTGCGTATCCTCAACCTGCCCTTGGGCTGCGAGCAGGAATCCCGTCCCCTCCCTCCAGAGCAGGTTTTACATTTGGCTTCACACTGGGATCACCTTGGGGCCCTCCCCTAGGTGTGTCGGTTTGATTGGACCGGGGTGCTGCCTGGATATCAGGATTGTTTTTGACTCCCCAAGTGATTCCAATGTCCGCCAAAGTCAAGAATTACTGATGTAGTCCCCAGCACAATATGCAAAGCCTTGGGACAGGAGTCCATATCCTCATCCCATAGAGAACCCACAGTCCACACCCGGTACAGGAAGCCCTGCCTTCACCCTGACCCCCACCTCTTGTGTCCTCCATCCCCAGGGCCCTGATCCTCACATTCTTGCTTCCCCCAGATTGTCAGCAAACGGGCAGGTACCCAGTGCACCAACTGCCAGACAACCACCACAACACTGTGGCGGAGAAATGCCAGTGGGGACCCTGTGTGCAATGCCTGTGGCCTCTACTACAAGCTACACCAGGTGTGCCCTGCCTCTTGGAGCCTCCCCGCTCTCCTTCCCATCCTGCTAACCTTCCCTTCCTTCTTCTTTCCCCTCCCGATATTCTTCTTACCTCCCCTTCCCTCTCTTCGTCACTCCTTTCCCCTCTTATCCCTGTTATTCTCCTCCCTCTTCCTTCCCCTCTCATGCCTCTCTTCACCCTCATCCCCTTCCTCCCTTCCATTCCTTCCTGCTCCCTTCTCTCTCCTCCATTTCTCATCTCATTCCTCCTCCTCTGCAGCCATCAGCTAGTCCTATGGCTAGGGCTTCTCCCAGCCTTTCCCCCAGCTTAGGGCCTCACAAGCTCATGATTCCTTAGGACAATATCTGTGCCACAGCAGGGGTCTCCTCTCTTAGTCCTTGACCCAGTTCCCTATTCTTAAGGAGAGGGGTGGAAAGAGTATCCCTGATGGAGACAGAGGGAAAAGTCTAAAGTTGGGAAATACTCACGGCCTCCCTTTTGTCAGGTGAACCGACCACTGACCATGCGGAAGGATGGTATTCAGACTAGAAACCGCAAGGCATCTGGAAAAGGGAAAAAGAAACGGGGGTCGAATCTGGGAGGTACAGGAGCAGCAGAAGGACCAACTGGTGGCTTCATGGTGGTGGCTGGGGGTGGTGGTAGTGGGAATTGTGGGGAAGTTGCCTCAGGCTTGACATTGGGCCCACCTGGTACTGCCCATCTCTACCAAGGCCTGGGCCCTGTGGTGCTGTCAGGGCCTGTTAGTCACCTCATGCCTTTCCCAGGGCCCCTGTTGGGTTCACCTACAGGCTCCTTCCCCACAGGCCCCATGCCTCCCACCACTGCCACCACCGTGGTGGCGCCACTCAGCTCATGAAGACACAGAGCATGACCTCAGAGCAAGGGTAGGGTCTTTCTCGTCTTGTAGCCAGCAGTCTATACAACCCAACCCTCTGGGCCCCAGACACTCCTTAGTCTGGACCCTCAAAGCTTTTGTAAAATAAAACCACTAATATCCTGAAATTGGAAGTGTGAGTCTGTGTGGGACCAAATAAAGAGCTGTGGTAGGTGGGGTATGTAACAGTGTCTGCAATTCTTTGATGATGGTGTGAGGCTGTGTGAGACAGAATGTGTGACCTGGCACTTGTGACCCTTCATGATAGTGGGTTATGATGTGCAATTATAACAGTGTATGTGAAAACGTGTGTGACAACATCCAGGTTGTATGGCATGTGTATCCACACATGATGGGGAAAGACAATGTGTGGCTGGCTGACTGCTCTGTGAGGTGGTGATCATGGGGTGAGGTTGTGAGAGATGGTGTGCGTGACACCAGGTAACTGGGAGAAACAGGGCACAGGTGACTGTATGAGAGGATATGGAAGTATGTACGTGACAGGCTGTGTTGAAAAAATGTGTGAGGTTGTGCTTGTGTGATTGTGCACCATGCAGGGTGGTTTTTTTAAATATAATGTTTTTTTAAAGATTTTATTTATTTATCTTTAGAGGGGAAGGGAAGGAGAGAAGGAGAGAAGTATCAGTGTATGGTTGCTTCTCATGAGTCCCCTGCTGGGAACTGGCCTGCAACCCAGGCATGTGCCCTGACTGGGAATTGAACCGCGATCAGTGTGGTTCGCAGGCCCGTGCTCAATCCACTGAGCTACACCCACCAGCCAGGACCATGCAGGGTGGTTTTGACATGGTGTGACAGCATGTGTACTGGGCACAGAATTTGATCAACAAACATGTTTGGAATGCTGGACAAGTACTGTGTATGACAGTGTGTGGGGACATAACAGTGTGACCATGAAGTACTATGTGTGAGGACATCTTGGAGGGTCTGGTAATGGCAGTACTTCCATGCAAGTCTGTGTCTTTGAGCATATCACATATCATGTGCCATGTCACAGTGTCTCTGAGTGGCTGACAACGTGAGCAGCTCTATGTACACTTATTTGTGCAGGTATCAATATATAGAGAGTTTCAGTCAGTGTAAGTTAGGGATCCCCTTCCAAGGGACAGAAGACATGTTTAAGACAGGAATGGGAGGAAAGAGTGAGGCTGGAATGGCAGCCAGCAATAGGGTCAGAAGGCTAGTCCAGGACCTTGGGGTTGTTCATGGGTCTTCCTGTCACTCATCTCTTATCTCTCTGAGCCCTGCTTGGCCTACGGCCCTGTGGGAAATGGTAGAGAAGGAGACATGGAGATTAGAAGGACAAAATAGCTTCTGAGGGGAAATTTTTAGACCCCATAGGTTGGGGAGATCCCCATTGTGCCAACTCCCTCCCCGATACACCTGCTCACCTGGGTAAATAGCTCCCTCTAAAGTGGAACCTGTTCTTCCACTGAACAAACCCTCACATAGGTGCTTACACGGAGTCAAGTTACATCCTAAGCCAGAGAGGCTAAGTGGCTCTCCCAAGGCCACACAGTTGGTAGCACAGGAGTGAGCCAGGTTTCGTGACCTAGCCTCCACACTACCAAGACGCTCCTAACAGCAAGCAGTACCATTACCACTGTGGCTGACAATGGCTGGAAGGCCTCAGTTGCTTTTGTTCATGAACGCCTAAAAAAAATACTCCAAAGAAAGTAGATGCATACTCATTTTATTAATAAAAAGGTGAGGCTCAGAATTGTGAGTGCTTTGCTCTGACCACATTGAGATTAAGGAGTGGATTTAGGATGGGGGCACCCCCCCCCCAAGAGTGATTCTTGCTTATATTTACTTGGGCTGCTTTTCTTTCTCTTTTTAAAATCATTCACTCCCTGATTTGCTCAGATCTGGATTTATTTTGGGGCTGCTGCTCTTTATGGCTTCTCCACTCAAGCCCCAGAGACAGAGATTGTAGGACCATGTATCCTCAACATAGTGTGGGTAAGCAGCTGTCCTCAATGGAACAGCATCCCTTCAGCGAGTCACCACACTAACCCACTGCAGAATCACAGTAGTCCATGCTCATCACAGGGACTGTCCAGAACTGCCCTGGCTGCTCCACAGAATTCCAGCCCTCTCACCCGGTAGGAGCCCCTGTCCTTGTATTGAACAGAAACCCCTTTTAGAACCTTTGCTGGAAACGTGCTTGGACCTACCTTGTTCAGGAACCCTGGTCCTCAAACCCTATAAAAATGGCAGCCCAAGCTTAGTAGAACAGGAACCTAGCTCTGGAACTCTAAGGGAACCCTGTCTCTACTTATCAGTGGAAAACCTATCCTGACCCCGGACAGGAACACCGGTGCTTACCTTGTACAGGAGGCACCTGTGTCCAGCGGTGGCACAGGAACCTCTGCCTCACCCAGCTTAGGAATCTCTGAACCCACACTGTAAGGAAGCACCTCTACCACCCCTTGTAAAAACACCTGTCCTAAACCTCTTCATGGGCCTCGATCTCTCTGTAGGAATCCCACCTTGACCCTGGACAGGACACCACTGTCCTCACACTGTACTGGAGCCCTGCCTTCCAAGTAGCATTTTAGAAACACTTCACTCACAACAAAAGCTAGTTTTGAACTACTGACGCGACTCTGTCTGCAGAAATCTCTATTTGCAACCTCTTTAGGAGTTCTAATTGAGTTCAGGAGCCTTGCTTTCATTGTTGACAATGACCCATGACATCACTGCACAACCCCTATCTCCCACCCTACACCATAGAGTCCACAGGAACCTATGACCCAACTTTCAACATGAACCTTGGTCTTGAACTCACATGGAAAATCCTTTCCTGAACCTGTGGCACAGTGCCTGTCCTGACCCTCTACTTTAAGCCCAGACCTCATTGTATTCAGGAACCTACAACCTCACCTGGCACAGGACCCCCTGCCTAGACACTATATAGGGTTTCCTGTCCTCACCCTGTGTTGGCTCCATGGTCCTGACCCTCTACAGGAAGCCTTGCCTATAACAGTACTGGGTTGTATAACCAGACTTCAGAAAAACTTTATCTGACTTTCAAAAGAAATCCTTAACTTGACTAGTTTACAGGAATCTCTGACCTGATCCTTTACAGGAACTCCTAACCTTGCCCTCTTGGAAATCCTCTCCTGACGCTGTATAGGAAGCCCTGATGTGACTGTCTTGGACAGCCCTTGCCCAAATCTTGTTCCAGAAGGCCTACCCTCACCTTTACAGGAATCACCATCCTGACTGTGGCTAGTAACTATCACATTAAACAGCATAGCACTGTGGCATCTGAAGAATCCTGTAGCAGGGATTGCTATAGGCTTTTCAAACCTGTTCCCTTTCTTCCTGAGCTCACTCACTTTTCCAACCTTCCTTACAATTGGATATGGACATGTGACAGAGTTCTGATCAATGGAGTGTGTGCAGAGTGACACACATGACTCCCAGGCCTGGCCAATAAAGGCCTCTCATGGAATCCTCCTTCTCTCTCTTTCCCCATCTACCAGCTGAATAGTGAGAGCCCCAAGAACTCAGAGGAGAGCAGAGTCACAAAATGGAAGTTGCCTGGGTCCATGAATAATCAGTAATAAATATTCACATTGGATTTTGTGGGAGTTTGGGGTTTTTAAAAAGATTTTATTTATTTATTTTTAGACAGAGGGGAAGGGAAGGAGAAAGAGAGGGAGAGAAACATCAATGTGTGGTTGGCTCTTGTGCACCCCCAACTGGAAACCTGGCCCACAACCCAGGCATGTGCCCTAACTGGGAATCAAACCAGCAACCCTTTGGTTCCCAGACTAGTGCTCAATCCACTGAGCCACACCAACCAGGGTTTACATTGTTTTTTTTTTTAAAGATTTTATTTATTTATCTTTAGAGGGGAAAGGAAGGAAAGAGAGAGAGAAATATCAATGTATGGTTGCCTCTGGTGTGTCCCCTGCCGGGAACTGGCCTGCAACCCAGGCATGTGCCCTGACTGGGAATCGAACCTCGATCGTCTTGTTCACAGGCCCACACTCAATCCACTGAGCTACACCAGCCAGGGCAACATTGGGTTTTGTATGAGCAAGACATAAACATTTCTTTGTTAAACCCCTGAGATTCTGGGTTTGTTTGTTAAAACAGCTAGACTGATTTGGCCCAATTAATAATAATCTTTTGACTGAATCTGGATAGGAATACCTGATTCCACTGTCTATATGAACTAGATCTAAACCTGTACAGAAACATTTGTGCTGACCCTGAACTGGACCACCCGATCTCTTTGTAGGAACCTGTCATAATGTTGTCTAAGAAGCCCCATTCCAAACTTGTATGGGAACCCCTAATCTGGAGCTCTCTAAAAAAAACTGTCTTATCCTGCATAGAAACCCTTGCTTGATTTGCTGGAAGGACAACACTATAGAAACTATAGGAATCCCTATTCTCATTCTGTACAGGGACATTTGTTTGACCTAATAGAACAACACCAGAAGTGACCAGACCCTGTCCATAAATTGGTCCTCATACCTCACACAAAAGGAATACCTCTCCTCAGGAAGTATGGAACTTCTGCATTTATCCTGTAAAAGGATCCCAATCAGATAATGAAAGCCGAAGGCTGACACTCCATTGCAGGGATCTGCAAACTCTGGCCTTCAGGCCAAAGCCAGACTGCATCCTGTTTTTACATTTTTGAAGGGAAAGAAAGAACATACCAGAAACTGTATGTGGCCTATGAAGCCTAAATATTTACTCTCTGGTCCTTCATAGAAAATGTTTGCTGACCTCTGCTTTCTTTTGACTATACAGAAAAATAGGCCTTGACTCTTACAAGACTCCCCACTCTATTACTTTTCAGGTATCTCAACCCCAGAATGTTCCTCAGTGTGTATCATTATGTTTTCTTTGGCGTATGTGGAGGTTTAAAGGTCTTAGGGCTGCGACGTTCTTCCACTGGGACAAACGACTTGTTGCAGGGAAAGAGTGGAAGGGAAGAGAAAGCTGTTTCAAGAGGGTCAGAGGGCCCAGCTAGTGGGTGGTGGGGCTGTCAATCTGTTTGTTAGTCAGCGATGCTGAACCCCAGACCGCTTATCTTTCCGGTCCCAGCCTACAGCCCTGTAGGAAATGGTGAAGAATGAGAAAGGGAGATAGGAGGACAAACCCGCCTCCTGTGGGGCTATTTAGATGTGGGGTGGGAAGAAGTCACCCCTACAGGGGAAACTCCCCCTTCCCCCTATGCACACACTTGGAAACAGAGGTTACTCCGTGGAGGCTGTCAGGGAGGGCTGCTGCTCAAGAAACATTCCCCTCCCCAAGTCCATTCTGGCCCTAGGCACTATTTTATCTCAAATTTTCAGATGAGGAAACTGAAGCATATAGATGTTCAGTAACTTGCCCAAGGTCACACGACTAAGTCATGTAACTTCAGTTCCTTATCTGCAAAGTAGCCTTACTAATGGGAACTACCTCACAGAATTGTGGCTTACAATGTCTGACATATTGTAATACTTGCTATCACTACAATCATTTGCCCCTAATAAGACTCCTTTGGCCCCAACATCCATTTTCACGACAGGATATTAATAGATAACACTTGGTGAGTGCTCCCTGTGCACCACCTTGTATACAGCAAGAGCAGAGTGGACTTTTTGAATAACCTTTCACAATCCAATATGGAGTCATTGTCAGCCATGACAGTTACTGTCAAGTGGCAATATGCCCAAGACCGAGGTAATGAGGTGTAATGGAATGCCCTTGGGATGGGACTGCAAAACTGCAAGTCTGATAAAAACTCCATCTGCACACCGACATCAGTTGGACCGCTACCCATTGCGGGCTCTAAGGACTCAAAGCTTCCATCATCACATGCTCTAGCTTGGCTGTATCAGGACAGGCCACGCTCTGAGCCCAATAGGACTTCCACTCCCCCAGACCCATGCCGTCACTGTAGCTGCCTGGCTTAAGACTAACGCGCGCCTAGCCATCCACGGAGGCCGTAAGTCATTGGGGCTTGTCCTATGCTTGCTCAGCTCGTTCTATTGCTCTATTGCCTAAGTTCCTCCTTTCTGCATGCAAACTGCATGTAAACCTATTAGCTTATTTATTGAGGAGGTGATGTGTTATTACTTTCGGGGACACTCCCTTTCTCATGACCCACCTTCGTGAACATTAACTCAGAAAAATCATCACCACGTTTAGCATCATTAGCACTACTATTTGGCCACCAACAGCCATTTTCCAGTTTAACGGAGAACCAACCCACCCGCGCTACGTCATCACTGCACGCCGCGCGGGAAGCCACGGGAAGGAGAGAAAATATTCTTTCCTAATACCGTCATTTGCTCGCTTGCTTGCGGTCTTGAGTCACTGCACGGCAGTGTTGCCATGGATCTGGAGGACTCTTAAGTGACTGGACAAGGACGGAGGGACCGAAGCCAGGAAAACCAGAAAGAAAGCCTCGGCAGTTGGGGGAGGGGCAAACCTGACCCTAACCTAACGTCGAACTGCGGGCTCGAACTTCGCGCAGGCGCAGCACGGCCCGCACACGTAATGACGTACACACCGAACGTTGGCTCACCAGAGGCGCGCGACGGTGCAGCGAGATTCCCGGTGTGGGCGGGATCTGGGCGGTTCGTTGAGAGAACTGGCCCAATGGAAAATCGGGTCTCGTCACAGGCAGCCCCACAGGTCGTTGGAAATTGAGCGGTACTAGCCCTGGGCGGAGTTTGAGGAAAAGTCTGCACTGCGCCCAGTGAGTGGTGCTGAAGGGATTGGTTGGCGTCGACTGAGGGGGCGGGGGCTGGCGGGAGGTGGTTAGAAACTGAAGGGGCTAGGGGAGCGTCAGGGGTAGGGTTTGGGCAGGGGGTGGGGTTTGGCGGAAGGAAAGGGGACGTCCCCTGAGGAGCGGTGCTTGTTGAAACGTTAGGGGTGGAATCTGGCCTAGTGGAAGGTGCCGGTCCGGCGGATAAGGGGTGGAGTTAAGTGGATCGTTAAGGGTGGAGTCAGGCCTGGGCCAGGGGCTGGGGCTGGCTGAGTGAAAGGGTGGGTAAATATCTGAGAGATTGGGTGGAAAGGGCAAGTCTGTGAAGAGATGGGTTCTGGGCGAGGCTGAGAGGAATGAAAGGATCTAGGAATGAGTCTTGGTAGAACGGAAGGGGCGGTGATTTGCTGGAAAGATCGGGCCTTAAAATGTCTGGGGGTTAATTGCTCTTTGAAAGGAGTCTAGTGGAATGGGAGGGGCCAGGTGGAATGGACATTCCAGTGGAGGGAGAGGGCCTTGAGAGAGACGGGCTTTAGAAGACGGTGGATCGTAGGACAGCATAAGGGGCGGGGCCTGGAAAGAGGCTGGGATGTGGGATCCTTAGGGCACCCTAGCCCCTTCAGTCACCTCCACCACACCCCCCAGAACCGCGTCAGGGGTGAAGTCTCCCCGACCATGACCTCCACCGGCCAGGACTCCACCACAACCAGGCAGCGAAGAAGTAGGCACAACCTCAACTCGCCCCCCCGTGACTCCAGCATCGTCTCGGTGAGGCCCCAGACCTGTTCTGATTTGGGGGGGGGGGGAGCAATGGGCCGTGCAGTGGACTCTGACCTTTCTCTCTATTTGGCAGAAGCCAGGTGTTAAGGGTGCTGGACTCCGCTCCAGCCCCAAACTAGCGGAGGTAAAGAAGAAAGGCAGAATGAAGAAACTCAGCCAACCAGCAGAGCAAGATCTAGTTGTGGGGCTTCAAGGGCTGGTGAGAGAGGCCTGGCCACGCTTTAGCCTCCTGTGACAATGAAAACCCTGAGGTTCTCCATCCTGGACAGCATGGAATGTAACCTTTGACTCAGGCCCTAAATCCATCAGTGTCTCCCGTTTTTTTTCCCCTGCAGGATCTGAACCTTGAGGCCAAGACACTGCCTGGTACTGGCTTGGTGTTTGATGAGCAGCTAAATGAATTCCACTGCCTCTGGGATGACAGGTGAGTCTGACTCCGCCAAGCTGTCTCTGAACCACACAAATATGCACACTTAGAGCCATTAGGAAGAACAAATCCTTTCTTGCACTAGCCTAGACACAGGAAGCAGAAAACTTAGGAAGGTGGGGCTCAGGCTTGAAAGGGTTCTTATCATTTAGCCAGAAAATGTTTATTGAGTACCTACTGTGTGATGGGAGTTGGTGATACAAATGTGTTGGACAAGACAGGGTTCCTTCTCAAGGAGCTGATAGGTGAGTAGGAGAGCAGATCATTGAACAGCCAACAGCAGTGTGAAGTGTTTAACGTAGGAGGACTTAAGACCAGTGGCTTTGAGAGTGTTTAATAGAGGACCCTGGACCAGCATCCAGTGTTCCCAGAAGGTGCCCTTGAAGAAGGGACATTTGTGCTGAAACAGAAGAATTAAACCTCCCATTTGCTCACACATATTATAATCCATCAGCAAATTCTTTTGGCTCTATTTTAAATGTATTCAGTATCTGACCTATTCTGGCCTTCACTGCCACCACTGTCATTACTCACTTATACTTGCAGAGGCTCCTTCCCTTGTCTCTTGTATTCACTCTTACCCTGCTATCTGTTGTCTATACAGCAGCCTAAAACCATGTTCAAGACAGTGTTCTCTTTCTTAAAATCTTTCAAGGGCAGACCACTGCCCTCAAGGTAAAGTTCAAATTCTTCATCTTAGACTCTTAGTTCCACGTGATCTTGCCCCATATCACCTTGGTGACCTCATCAGCCAATCCTCCCCCTCATTCACTTCACTTCACTTCACTTCACTTCACCCACACTGGTCCTTTTGCTGTTCTTCCGACATTCCTGATACTCCCTTATGTCCAGCCTTTGCCCTGGCTGATTCCTCTTCCATAGATTTGTTTCCACCTTCTCTTCTCTCAGTTAACATTCACGCCTCAAGGAGACTTTTTCAGAGAGGACCCTACCTGGCCACTCCCCTCCCTCCCCCACCTGATATTTGAGGTCTTCCTAGTCTGGTTATTGTTTGCTTGTTATTATACTTATGTTTTTACCAATTCAGAATCTATCTTCTCTAGCCCAATGGAAGACTCAGAATGGCAAAATATTTCATTACTGAATACAGATCTGCCATCCCTTGAGGAGCCAGGGACACGGCAGCAGACAAAACAAACAAACCCTTGTCTTCGTGAAGATTACATTTTCAAGGGGGAAAATAGACAGTAAACAAAACGCAAATGATACAGTGTGTTACAAACAAGTGCTGCAGAGCAACACTGAAGCGGAGGAGGGATGGAGATTAGCAGAAAGAACACTGGAGGGGACTCTTCAGTTTTGAGTAGGATGGTCAGGGATGGCCTTGCTGATATTTGAGCAGGCATCTGAAGGAGGTGAGGGAGTGAGCCATGAAGGTACAGGGAGCAGAGTGTCCTAGGCAGGAAGGAGAGCTAGCTGAAAAGTACTTGGTTTGATGAGATGAGAACCATGTGAAGGTTTTGAGTTTTAGGTGGGATGTGATCTGATTTGGATTTTTTAAAAAGATTTTATTTATTTATTTTCAGAGACAGGGGAGGGAGGGAGAAACAGTGAGAAAAAACATCAATTGATTGCCTCTCACATGTGCCCCAACTGGGACCAAACCCACAATCCAGGCATGTGCCCTGACTGAGAATTGAACCAGCAACCTTTCGCTTTGTAGAATGATGCCCAACCAACTGAGCCATACCAATCAGGGCCTGATTTGGATTTTAACCAATGTCTGGCCACTGTGTGACTAAAGGACTGTTGGAGGAATGAGGGTAGAAGTTGGAAGGCCAGTGAGGAGGTGACTGCAGTAGCCTGGGTGGTGGATTTATGGTAACAGCAGTGGAGGTAATAAGGAGAGGGTCAGACTTTGGATGTATTGTGAGAACAGAACTAATAGGTATCAGGGGTGACTTTGAAGCTTCTGGCATGAGCAGCTGTGCAAGGGTGACTGGAGATGTGCAGGACCAGATGTGCTGCTCACCTGTGTCCCTGTATGTATCTATGTGTGCATGTAACTATAGCTCTTTATCAACCCAGCTTCCCTGAAGGCCCAGAACGGCTCCATGCCATCAAGGAGCAGCTGATCCGGGAGGGCCTCATGGATCGCTGTGTGTCCTTTCAGGTGAGTTCCCCAGCTGGCACTTTGGGTAGAGAGCAGAAGCTGACAGAACCCAGGTATGGCCAGCTCCTTAGCCTTTTGTTCCTTGTGTCTCCCCAGGCCCGATTTGCTGAAAAGGAGGAGCTGATGTTGGTTCACAGGTGAAGGCTTGGTAACCTTATAGGGATGGGGAGGAGGCTACCCTGGGCCCACCAGGGTGGACTGGACGCTTTGGGATAGAATGCCATGGACTCTGTGGCCATTGGCAAATTGCTGAGCCTCACTGAATCAGTGTCATCGCCTGTAATGGGGACTAGTAAATAAATGGTCCTCAGGAAGGCTTGATATATGTTGGGTGCTTATAATGGTGCCTGACATATCACCAGCTTGCTGAGCTATTGTTGTTGTTATAATGTGGCAACTGGTGGTATGTTAGCAACTGGTGGATGTGTGGACAGAGTGATCAGGGTGTTCCCCAAGGTGCTATAGGAACCCAGAATGAGAAGCCTGGTGTAGTGTGGCCCAAGTAAAGTAGCTTGGCAGAGGGGGGATCTAAGCTGAACTTTAAGAGAGAAAAGTGAGTCAGATGAAGAGGAGGGCTCAGGGAAGGGGGGTACAGACAGCTGGAACTTTCTGGCCAAAGGCCTGGCAATAGGAGTTGGTGTGGCTAGAGGAGAAGGCATGGGATATTAGTGGAAATGAGGTGGGCGAGGGAAGAAGCAGGGAATGTGGCCTATATTTCAGTGTTCTCCCAGAATGACAATTGATCAGGTTGACTTGTCCAGGAGTGTGGTACTTGGAAGGCTTAGCTGGGGAGGAGCCAGGGCCCTGGCTCAGGGCCAAGGAGGGAGGCAGTCCCTTGAATCTCATCCTCTGTCTGTGTCCCCAGCCTAGAATACATTGATCTGATGGAGACGACCCAGTACATGAATGAGGGAGAACTCCGCATCCTAGCAGATACCTATGACTCAGTTTATTTGCATCCGGTATGGATAAGAACTGTGAGGGCAGAGGGTAATAGCATTCTTGGGGATGCCCACCCCATAGCTACCCCAACCTGGGGGAAGCAGCTGAGTGGACAGGGCTGCTCTCTCCCTCACTCCCTCTCTGGCTCCCCACTGTCTCTCCAGAACTCATACACCTGTGCCTGCCTGGCTTCAGGCTCTGTCCTCAGGCTGGTGGATGCGGTCCTGGGGGCCGAGATCCAGAATGGCATGGCCATCATCAGGTAGGACCTGCTAACATTTGGTTTTCTGTATTTAAAAAATTTTCTTCCCTCAAATGTAAAATGTATTGGTAATGGGTAGTGTAGGTACATGCTTAAGGGATAAAAGGGGGTACAAGAAAAAGTCTCCCTACCAGCCCCACCCCCCAGACCCCTGCTTCCTCTCCTGGAGGTAGTCCCTGTAACCAGTAACTCACATGTCCTCCAGAAATAGTCTGCGCCTATTCATGGAGTACGTAACCATATTTTGTTGATTCTAAAATGCATATTTTTCACATTGGTAACATCTTGAAATTCAGATACATCTTATAAACAGTGACATCTCAAAATTCAGTTGGCGGCATTTTCTGCTTTGTTGTTGGCATGTAAAGTCACAGTACATCTCATCATTGTTGGCATTCCACAACTGATGAAATGCAGAAGATACAGCCTTCTCCTCTCTCCCCTATTTTAGGGGAGCACTCCAGCATTCAGGAAGCTCCCTTCCATACCATGCATTTTCCACTTAAACATCTTGGAAAGCTGTTCTCCAACAGTGTAGAGCTTAAACCCATGTAGAACACCATTGTGCACGTGTACAGTAAATTAACCAACTCCCTGCTGTTGGGCATTTTGGCGCTCCCCAGTCATTTAATGTTTCAAAAAAAGGCAAATATTGTCATCCATTTATAAACATGTTATTTTACCCTTTTTGGTACATAGGCTGTAGGTTAAGTCCCCAGGTGCATAGTGACTGGGTGTGAGGGTGTATGTACACTTTGATAATTTTAAGGAGCATCATCAAGTTTCCTTCAAAGAGAGAGCAGTAGAAGCAGTGGGGGTGAGAGTCCAAGGGCCCCAGTTACTCACCTCCTGACAGATTGGCAGGCATCAGCACTGGTGGGGTTGGTGGTCCAGGATTAGAGAGCAAGGGAGTCCATATCTGCAGAGGAAGAACCCCCAATCTGTGGCTTTCCCTGTCTTGCCCAGGCCTCCAGGACACCACGCCCAGCACAGTCTTATGGATGGATATTGCATGTTCAACCATGTGGCTGTGGCTGCTCGCTACGCTCAAGTGAAGCACCGCATTCAGAGGTCAGCAGCAAGCAGCAGGGCAGGTGTGATGGGGGTAGCACAGGCTGGTGCAGCCTGGTCTGGGCACTTCCCCAGATGTACCTGGATCCTCTTGTACAGTGCCCCCTTTTCTTCCCCTCACAGGGTCCTTATTGTGGATTGGGATGTGCACCATGGTCAAGGAACACAGTTCACTTTTGACCAGGACCCCAGGTATGCCCCAAGTATCACTCCGGATGCTAGAGGCCCAGTTAGAAGGGGCCCAGGAGGGAAGGGAAGGCATTCACATTCATTGGGCATCCCTGGGCCTGGGTTCTGTGCTGCTCTCTCTGAGTCTGCTTTCTTAATTTCGCTCTAAGGCAGGAACTGTTGAGTTCCCCATTTTACAGATGGAGGAACTGATGCTTACAGGTTACAAAGTCACACAGAGAAGAATGGGAAGAGATGAGATTTGTGCCCACAAATATTTGGAGATCTTGTTCACCAATTTACCCTGCAGCTGGAGTGAACCTCAAATTACTACTTTATTTTTTTCTAATTATGATTACTACAAATTATTTATTTAAAAATTAAATAATAATACATGCCCTGGCTGGCGTAGCTCAGTGGATTGAGCGCGGGCCTGCGAACCACACGATCGTGGTTCGATTCCCAGTCAGGGCACATGCCTGGGTTGTAGGCCAGTTCCCAGCAGGGGACTCACGAGAGGCAACCATACATTGATATTTCTCTCCTTCCCTTCCCCTCTAAATATAAATAAATAAAATCTTTTAAAAAAATTAAATAATACAAAAATATCAGTAGCTGTGAATCTCCTGTAATTCCCATTACCTCAGAAATAACTGTTGAGTCCTGACTGGTATGGCTCAGTGGGTTGGACATCACCATGCAAACCTAAAGGTCTCAGGTTTGATTCTGGGTCAGGGCACATGCTTGGATTGTGGGCTGGGTTCCAGGTTGGGGGTGGTTGGGGGCATTTGAGAGGCAACCAATCAATGTTTCTCTTCCTCTCTCTGTCCCTCCCTTCCCCTCTGTCTAAAAATAAATAAATAGGCCTGGCTGGGTGGCTCAGTGGATTTGAGTGCTGGCATGTGAACCAAAGGGTCACAGGTTCAGTTCCCAGTCAGGGCATATGTCTGGGTTGTGAGCCAGGTCCCTGGTAGGGGAAGTGTGAGAGGCAGCCACACATCAATATCTCTCTCCTTCATTTTCTCCCTCCCTTCCCCTATGCCTAAAAATAAATAAATAAAATCTTTTTAAAAGTTAAAATAAACAAATAAAAAGCTATAAAAAAATACCTGTTGAGCTCTGTGGCTCAGTGGTTGGAGCATTGTTCCCATACACCAAAAGGTTGAGGGTTTATTTCTTGGTCAGGGCAAATGCCTAGGTCATGGGTTCGATCCCTGGTTGGCGCACCTACAAGAAGCAACCAGTAGATGTTTCTCTTCTTTCTCTCTCTCTTCCCCCTCCCTTCCTCCCTCCCTCCCTCCTCCCCCTCTCTGCCCACCTTCCTCTCTAAAATCAATGAATATATGCTCGGGGGAGGATTAAAAAAATAAAGTAACTTTTGATAGTTTAGGTTATATCCTTAACAGAATTTTTCCTATAGATGTGTGAATATTCATTATCGTTATTAATACACTGCCTAAGGGGATAATCCTCTACATGATCCTTGGCAACTTTTTTGCATTTAACAGCATGTGGTAGGCACTGCTTCGTGTTAGTACCTCTAAAAAGTACCTTCTTGCCCTGGCTGGTGTAGCTCAGTGGATTGAGCGCAGGCCTGCGAACCAAACAACCGCAGTTTGATTCCCACTCAGGGCACATGCCTGGGTTGCAGGCCAGGTCCTCAGTAGGGGGCATGCTAGAGACAACAGCACATTGATATTTCTCTCCCTCTCTCCTTCCCTTCCCCTCTAAAGACAAATAAATAAAATCTTTAGAAAAATAAAATAAAAAGTACCTTCTTCAGGGCAGGAGGTGAGTGGAGGTGGAAGAGGGTATAGGAGGGATAGCTGATAATGGGGGGAAATAATAAAAATAAATAACTAAATAAATACCTCCTCCTTTGTAAGGGCTATACAGTGTTCCATTGTGCGGGTGTGCCTCTGGTCATTAAACTCCGGGACATTTATGGTGCTTCCCAGTTTTTACTTTTACAGACAGTTCTACACTGAATAGTCTGGTAAATATATAATTTTACACTTCTAGGGTATCTCTAGGATGAATTTCCAGGCATGGGTTACTGGGTCAGAGGGTCAGCATGCTTCAAAGTTTGGGACCTACTGCCAAATTTTCCTCCAGAAAGGACACCACCAGCTTACCCTTCCAGCAGAAAATGATTGAGCTAATCCTTCTCAGGAAGGGACACTGCTAAGTAGTTGTGGATCCAGCCTTCTGTCAAACAGACTGCGGAGGATCCACTTCTTTGTGTAGATCCTGAGCACCAACCAACGGCTCACCGTCTAATCTAGGTTGGCTGTTCTCTAGACATTGCTCTATTATTTTCTAGCATTCAGTGATGCTGACAGATGTCTGGTGTCAGCCTAATTTTCATTTCTTCCGTGTAATCTATTTTGTATAAAATGATAAAGAATTTATCCATGCCCTTGAGTCTCCCTGCATCTCAGTGGCTTAACTCCAGCAGCAAAGTGCTGGGGTAGAGACAAGTTGGACACTCCTTAAAAGATTATTGTGAAGGCAAGGAAAACAGGACAATTAAAGCTCAGTAGTTAAAAGAAACAAGTAAGTTTAGTGAATTGGTCATTGGGTGAGTTGGTTATTCAGGACTGATTCTGTATGCAGTGACCTGGAACTGTGCTTGGTATCTCCAGAAGGGCAACCCCAGGTCATCCCCTTCTGCCCCTGGAGCCTCCGAGTACTTTTCAGGGACTTGCTGAACTTTCTTATTGTCTGAATCCTTCCCCCACCCCTGTTCTGTCTTTCTGGGTGGATACTTGTTTAACATTCCTTTAACGCAATGATGTCAAATTCATTTTCACCAGGGGCCATGTCAGCCTGGAAGTTGCCTTCAAAGGGCCCAATGTAATTTTAGGACTGTATAAATGTAACTACTCCTTAACTAGGGGCAAAGGGCAAGGGGCCGGGCTGGATAAAATGAGGTGGAGGGCCAGATTCAGCCCACAGGCCTTGTGTTTGCCCTCTGTGTTTTAATGTCTTCTGACTAGGATTATAGGAAAGGGAGGAGGTAAACCTATGCTATCAGTCTACCATTCCTTCACTGGAAATCAGTTGACCTTAATTTTAAAACCTTTTGTTTGCTTTATAAGTTTAGTTTCCTGGGTGTTAGTTCTGTTGATTCTGGTGGGTCTCTTGTGGGGTTGGCTTTCTTCAAATCTTTTCTTTAGTTCTTTCTTCTTCATGATAATAATCTTTATATTCTATGGTATAGTTTTCTTCCTTAAGTTTAGAACTGGTTTTTATATGTCAGAGTTTTAAAAAGTCATCCCCCACCTACTCAATACTAGAGCTTTCATATGAGTTTCATTCCCCAATTACAAGAGATTTTTCTTCAATTTCAACACTCTTCTTATACCAATTTTATTAAATTTTATAACCACGTTATTAACATTTATTAAAACAGGACTATCAAATTTGTCTAGATTCATTGCTTACCACTATTTCTTGCATTTCCCTAAAAAAGAAGAAGAAAAATCTGCCTTAAATCCTTCCTGGAATAAGGCAGGGAATGACGGATGGATAAATGAGAGATTATTCATTTGGATTGCCGCAACCAGCATTAAGCCCTCCCATGCCCCACTGCTGGGCTCTCTGGACCACTGTGTCTTTTCAACATCTGTCCTGTCTGTCAGTCCCCCTCACTGCTCTGAGTGCTCTTTTTCTCACCACATAACCTATACAGTAAAAGAAGTAGTAGAGGTCGCCTAGGAGGTATTGGAAAGAAGGAATTGTCCCCTCATTGGCTTCCTGCAGCCCCAGCTACCACCCCTGCTCCAGTTCTGCACACAGAACCAACTCCTAACCTAATATCTGAGTCTCCCACTTTCTTCAGAAGAAACACTAAGCTCCCTAGCCTGGCCCACTGCTCTTGGAAACCTTAGCTGGCTCCCATCCACTTAAAGCCCCATGTGCCCTATGGGCCTCCCAGAGTCACAGGGTTTGGCCTGCTGTTACCACCTTGGTCACAGGGGCAGGTGGCGTGGGTGGGTGGGCATGATCTAGAGTCCCCCCGGAGGCGGGGGTCCTTGGGGACTGAGAGACACCCACTAGCTCTCAGGGTCTCCGAGCTAGACTGGGTGGGCACGGAGTGGGCAGCAACATTTGCTGAGGGAGGAGTTCCCAGTAAGAGATGAAATAAATGAATGTGTGAAGTAATGGGTACATAAAATGTAAGAATGAATAAATGTGTGAATTCAAGATATAATGAGAATGAATGAATGGTTGAGGAAAACTGGTAACCATGGGCTGGCGGTATCTGCGGGATTGACTCCTTAACAGCCCCCCAGCGCCCCGATCTCTTGTTTTCTCTGCCCTCAGTGTGCTCTATTTTTCCATCCATCGCTATGAGCAGGGTCGGTTCTGGCCCCACCTGAAGGCCTCTAACTGGTCCACCATAGGTTTTGGCCAGGGCCAGGGATATACCATCAATGTGCCTTGGAACCAGGTCAGTGTCCGCCCACCATTTGTCCCAAGAGTGCAGCTCACCCGTGCCCTTCAGTGCCCATGCCCTGAGGCAGAGGGCAGCATGTCCCCATCTCACCATCGTGGGCATCTGTCCGCAGGTGGGGATGCGAGATGCCGACTACATTGCCGCTTTCCTGCGAGTCCTGCTGCCTGTCTCCCTTGAGGTCCTGGGGGTCTGGGATATGTTGGGGCAGGGGTGACAGTGAGGAGTGGGCCGTGAGGACAGGTGGCCTCATGTAGTCCTTTCTTCTCTCAGTTCCAGCCCCAGCTGGTCCTGGTGGCCGCTGGATTTGATGCCCTCCAAGGAGACCCCAAGGTAAGGCAGGCTCTCTGGGATGGCAGGTAGGCAGAAGGGGGTAAGTGGAGGCAGGCTGACCCTCCATGTCCCCCCCAGGGCGAGATGGCTACCACTCCAGCAGGGTTTGCCCAGCTAACCCACCTGCTCATGGGTCTGGCAGGAGGCAGGCTGATCTTGTCTCTGGAGGTGAGTAATTCCCTTCATCTCTGAGCCCGTGAATCTTAGAGGGCATGAGAACAAGGCTTCCAAGTCCAGCAGGAATTCCTGCCCCAGTGTTTCCACTTCCTAACTGGACAGCCTCACCTAAATCACTGAACTTCCTTGGACCTCTGCTCTTTTATGTAAATCAGGCACGGTACTAGTAGTAATGTCACAGCACTGTTTCGTGAGCGAAATGAAGTCACCCTCTGAATTCCTTGTTGCCTGACATTCAGTCAGAACCCCAGTGCTAATATTACTCTACTCTTCCTGGTAACATCTGGTTCTTTCCTAAACCCCTATCCCTACTCTCTCAGGGTGGCTACAACCTCCGCTCCCTGGCTGAGGGCGTCAGCGCCTCACTCCACACCCTTCTGGGTGACCCTTGCCCCATGCTGGAGTCCCCTGGTGCCCCCTGCGCAAGGTGAGCCCAGGTGGTGTAGGGGAAAAGTGGGACCCTCACTGCCCACCTGGGGGCCATTTGGTCATGTTTCCCCCTCCCCTGTCACCCAGTGCCCTGTCATCATTGTCCTGTACTCTGGAAGCCCTGGAGCCCTTCTGGGAGACACTTATGAGATCAGGTAGGAGGCAAGGAGTAGGCTAGTGGGAGGTGAGGCATGGCATGAACCATGGGGGGAGACTCTTCTAGAACCCACTCTGATTTTCCTGGGCTGCCTTTCTGGGGGATGGAAGACCCTCTTTCATTGTGCCCTGGTTTCAGACCTCCTACCTCTTTTTGTTTGGGTAAACCAAGTTTCTGGAGTATCACAGTGCTCCAAGTGGGGGACAGTAGGGTGAATGTGGTTTCCCCTTACAGATGACACCCTGGAGGGGGTCCATGTGGAGGGGTACAATGTGGAGGAAGAAGAGGAAGGACCATGGCCACCCCAAGCTCTCCCAATCCTGATGTGGCCGGTGTTGCAGGCTCGCACAGGGCTGGTCTATGACCAGCGGATGATGGATCACTATAACTTGTGGGACAAGTATGTGTTTGGAGAGCTGGGCTAAGTGGGCAGGGGTTCTTCCCTGTCCTCAAGCACTAAGCCCTGCCTCTGTCCCCCACCTCCCAGCCAACACCCCGAGATACCCCAGCGTATCTCCCGGATCATGTGCCGTCTGGAGGAGCTGGGCCTTGCCGGGCGCTGTCTCATCCTGCCTGCACGCCCTGCCACGGACGCAGAGCTGCTCACCTGCCACAGGTCAGACCCTCGTGCCTGGGGGTGGCATGGGGCCTCAGTGCACACATGCCACCTGGAGGCTGCAGCTTGGGTACACAGAGCTTCGAGGGGTCATGGGAGGGACCGTGGATGGGACAGAACCACCTGACTCTTCTTGGTGCCCGCTCTGTGCCTCCAGTGCTGAGTATGTGGGTCGTCTACGGGCCACAGAGAAAATGAAAACCCGGGAGCTGCACCGAGAGAGCGCCAGCTTTGAGTCCATCTACATCTGTCCCAGCACCTTCGCCTGTGCACAGCTGGCCACTGGTGCCTCATGCTGTCTTGTGGAGGCTGTGCTGGCGGGAGAGGTATGGCTATTTTGGGTGGGGTTCTGGCTCAGAGAGGCAGTCCTGGGAGATACAGAGAGGCTGCTCTGAGGAAATTGGGCAGGGCCCGAGGAAACAGGGTCGGGGAGGAGACCCCTGCTCACCAGAGGCCTTGCTCACTGGGAAGCACAGCCATGGGGATGGGACTGCAGGGCTGGGCTCCCCTAGCAGCTGGTAGTGGAAGGGTGGGTAAGGGAGAGCAGGAAAGGCTAGGGGACAAGAAGGAAAGCAGTGAGCACAGTGGTTCGATCTAGGCCCCTTATTCATCCCCTCATCCCCCAGGTTTTGAATGGCGTTGCTGTGGTGCGTCCTCCCGGCCACCATGCAGAGCACGATGCTGCTTGTGGTTTCTGCTTTTTCAACTCTGTGGCTGTGGCTGCTCGCCATGCCCAGGCCATCAGTGGGCATGCACTGCGGTAAGGGCTCCCTGTGCCCCCCAGCTCCATGCTTACTCGGCAGGCCTCATGGTGCAGCCCCCCCAGGACTTACCCAGAAACACCCAGATGCCCAGCACTTTCCAAAAAAGGACTGAGGGTCTAGCTTCTCAGTGCTTACTTGGAGAGGACCCCCAAAACTGGTTCCCAGGTGCTTACGAAAGAGGCTCCAGGGTCCTCCCTCCCCCAGCATTTTGACCCCTGATAACTATCCTGATAGAACCCTGGGTCCAAGCCCCCAGTGCTTCCCTCACAGGGCCTTGGGCTAGCCCTGACAGAGTGCTTGTTCAGGACCCAGGGTCAGTTGTCACCCTTACTTTCATAGGACCCGAAAGTTTGCCACCCAACCCTATCCCTAGGGACCCAGGATGTGGCCACCCATAATACATGCCCCTGCAGACAGGCCCAAGGGGTCTGGCCCCCCCTTCTCCCCAGGGGCCAGTGTCCTGGGTAACTGAGAAGCTGTCCCTCCCCAGGATCCTGATTGTGGACTGGGACGTGCATCATGGTAATGGAACTCAGCACATATTCGAGGAGGACCCCAGGTGAGGGGCTGGGGCAGGGATGGAGTGTGGCCAGGGAGATGGGCGGGCCATGCTTCAGGAGTGCCAGGCTACTAACCAGGCATGGCCCCCCTCCCCACCCCGTCTCTGGCAGTGTGCTCTACATTTCCCTGCACCGCTATGATCATGGCACCTTCTTTCCCATGGGGATTGAGGGCGCCAGCAACCAGGTGGGCCGGTCTGCGGGCACAGGCTTTACCGTCAATGTGGCGTGGAATGGGCCGCGTGTGGGTGACGCCGAGTACCTGGCTGCTTGGCATCGTCTGGTACTCCCCATTGCCTATGAGGTATGCTTCAGGATGCATATGACACAGCTGTGTGGGTAGCAGTGAAGACGCATGTGTCTGACTTCTGGGTGACTGATCCTGTGAGGCTAGTGGCAGTGGGTGGGGGAGTGACTCTGTGATGGTCTTTGCATACGTGACTGCCATCTCTGTGTGCAACTGTGAGAGACTTCTGGGTGTACGAGGGTAGTCTTTGTATTCCTGGCTGTGTGTGTCCTGTGTGTACACTATCACCAGTGTCTGTCTGTGTGTGATGGTGGCCCCGTATGCCTGCCGTCTCAGCGGAACTATGTGCAAGGTGGGGAGGGGCTTGAGTATGTGTGTGAGACTCTGCACGGGTGGCTCTTTCTACTACTACTTCTCTGTGATGGGTGTGCTTCCTCTGACAGACAGTGTGTCTTTCTGCGTGTGGGAGGCTGTTCGTGACAGTCATCTTTCTGTCTCTCTGTTGGGGCTGTCTGGTGTATCTCTCTGACTGGAGGTGGCCTGTAGATATTTGTCTGACTCTGAAGGAAGGGTATAGGTAACCACTTTCTCCCTGTGTAAACTGTGTGTGTCTGCGGCAGGTTGCATGTGTGTGACTAAGTCAGAAGGCAGATCAGAGTGCCATCTCTGACCTCCGTGCAGCCATGCAAGTTGAGATGGCACGTGTGTCTGATGATGCGTAGTGGCTGTGACTACCTTACGTGCGTGTAACTGTGAAATCATGTGTGTGACTGTGTGTGTAAGTGGCTACCTGTGGACGTAACAGTTGTTTTAGACCGTTGTGACTGGATAGTGATGGCACATGTATGATTGTGTCTGTGCAGGGGTGACTGGATTACTGTCCCCTCCATGAGAAACTGTGCATGACTATTACGAGGTGTGGTTCAGTCTATATGAGGCTGTCTGATTGTATGTGAGTATATGTGGCTGTATGTGACCACCTTCTGTGTGTGGCACTTGAATTGTCATTTTCTGTAATGGAAGTATGCCTGCACCTCTCTTTCGCACCATGTGTATAAAACTTTGGGTCTTTTGTACATGTCGCATGTTGGACCCAGGAGGGGAGCATGTACCTCTTGGTCTCACCCTTGGGCATGTGTGTGAGAACATATCTCTGTCTGTGTCTCATGTCACCATTTCTTGATGGCCGAGTCTCCACACCTCAGGACTGTGCCTCATGTCCCCATCTACCCTTTCCTAGTGTTGCATGTTTCTAAGTCTGTGTCTGATATGTCCACGGCTGTCTATCCTTCTCTGTGTCTCTCTGTCTTGTGTCTCCACACCCTCCCCTTCCTAGTTTCAGGGCTCTGGTCCCGTGTCTCCCAGCCTCCGAGTCCCGTGTCTCCATCTCTCCAACTTGGGTCTCATGTCTCTGGGTCTGCCTCACCTACTGTCTACCCAAGCGCCCAGCCTCATGCCCATGCCTTTCTTCTCTCCCTGCCTCAGTTTAACCCAGAACTGGTGCTGGTCTCAGCTGGCTTTGATGCCGCATGGAGAGACCCGCTGGGGGGCTGCCAGCTGTCACCCGAGGGCTATGCCCACCTCACCCACTTGCTGATGGGCCTTGCCGGTGGCCGCATTATCCTAATCCTAGAGGTAACTTTCTCAGTCCCCCTTTCCATGGTGAGGGGTGGTTTGGAAGACTTGGGAGTCCTGCCCTTTCTGCTGACTGGCTACAACACTGGGGGAAACTTCCTAAAATCTCCTTTGAGTGCCCCCCCCCACGTGGAATTATTGGCATGTATTGGGCATTGATAGCAACACCAGCATCAACAACTTGCATTGAGCACTCACTATGTGCAGGACATTCTTCTGACACTTTATATGTATTATTAATTCATTGACAAAGCAGCCTTCTGAGGTGGGGTCTGCTAACCTCATCACTTTCCTCTCTCTAAATCAGGGAAACTGAGTCCCAGGGGAATACAGAGACGAGCCAGAGGCCACACATTTAATAATGGCAGAGTCAGGGCTTGAATCCAAGCAGCCTGACTCCAGAGCCTATGCTTTTTACCACTACTTGAACTGCCTCTGTCAAGCTCCCGAGATGAGTAAATTCAGTGACCTTTTATAAATTACTCAGTGTCCCTGCCTGCTGGGCCTCAGTTTCCTCGATCGTGGAAGAGTGCCTGATGCCGTGGAAGTGCTGTAGCTTCTTATTATTGTGCACTGTTTGTACTCTACTTTAATCCTGTCAGCAGTCTCCTGGGCTTGTTCTCACTACTTTACAAATGAGGGCCGTAAGTCGCAGAGAGGTTCATGGGCTAGTAGAAGGTCTCACAGTGTGCCCAGACTGAGCGCGTGTGGCAGGGTGGGGTAGTGGTTAAGAACATGGACTCTCATCAGATAGCCCAGGTTCCAAGCCCGGCGCTGCCTTTTGCCAACCATTCTGACCTAGACAAATCATCTAAGCACTCTGAGCCTCAGTGTATTTATTTGTAAAGAGAGCAGAGACTGGGTTACCTATAGAGTGTGAGAAAAAGGGGTTCTTGTACCGGGTCAGGACAGGGGTTCCTGTGGAGAGAACGATCTTTGCTCCTCTACTAGTTGGGTCTGGGGCTTCCCTGCAGGTGCAGCCAGGGGTTCCCGTACTGTGAAGACAGGTTCCTGTGCAGATTAAGGACATGTGGTTTGAGGCTTGATTTAATATACGTAAGGTCCTTAGAATACGGCCTGGCATACAGCAAGCACTTAATGAGCAGCAGCTATTACTAACGTTGCTATCAGTATCATTATTGTGGTTATTATTATCTTTCACTGTACATCACGGTTTATCCCCCTCAATAACCAGTGGGACTGACTGATGTGGATTCCGTTCACTTGTCCCCAGTTGCCACCCTCCAGACTTGTAGGGCCCTGAGGCAAGACTGGGAAGTAGGACATCTTGCCTTCCAAATTCCCTGAGGATATTCCATCATACTTTTCACTCTTTTTCCTTAAAAAGGGTGGCTATAACCTGACATCCGTCTCGGACTCCATGGCTGCCTGTACTCGCACCCTCCTTGGGGACCCGCCACCCCTGCTGACCCTGTCACGGCCCCCACTATCAGGGGCCCTGGCCTCTATCACTGAGACCATCCAAGTCCATCGCAGATACTGGCGCAGCTTGCGGGCCACAAGTGAGTGGTTATGGGGAATTGGGGACAATGGGAGGCTCAGGGAAGGGCAGGGATTAGAGTCGGGAGTGCGCGTGGCACCTATACCCAAGGATCTCCGTCCCATGGTTCCAGAGGTCGAAGACAAGGAAGGACCCTTCAGTTCTACGTCAGTCACTGAGGAGGCAATCCAACCAGCCAATCCTGGATCAACGGAGAGGCTGACCACACTAGAAGGGTCCAATCTGGATGCAGGCATGGGGAAGGCTACCCCAGCACCCTCTGTGCAAGAGTCCACTCCAGCCCAGACTAACTCAGAGACAGCTGTGGCACAGCTCACTAAGGACCAGTCTCAAGAGGCAGCCACAGGGGGAGCCACGCTTGACCAGACCACCTCAGAGGCAGCCACACTGGACCAGACTACCTCAGAGAAGCCTGTGGGGGGAGCTGAGCTTATTCAAACCACTCAAGCCTCACGTGCTAACAACCAGACTCCTCCAACCTCACCTGCGCGAGGAGCCATATCCCAGATATCCCACAGTCCACTGGTTGGGAATCTCAGGACCTTGGAACTAGGCAGCAAGACTCAGGTAAGGCCCATCACCACACCCAGATAGAGGGAAGAAGGGACAAGAATCAGGACTCTCAGATACTTCTCTTGCCCTGTGTGTCTAGGAGGCCCCAGAGTCTCAGATTGCAGAAGAGGAGAGGCTGCTGGGAGAGACAGCTGGAGGTCAGGACATAGATGACTCAATGCAGGCCTTTGGGGGCACTGACCAGGTAAGCTCAGGGAGTGGATGGGACTGTGGTATCCTTCTTTTGCCCATTTGTGCCTCCAAGTAGGAGCATCTAATTCACGAACATATAATGGAGAGGTAAATCCCTAGCTTACTCAGTTTCACCCACACAGGCTACGTTTTATGCTGTGACACCCCTGCCCTGGTGTCCCCATTTGGCGGCAGTGTGCCCCATACCTGAAGGAGGCCTGGATGTGACCCAACCTTGTCAGGAGTGTGGAGCGCTCCAGGAGAACTGGGCATGTCTGTCTTGCTACGAGGTATGCAACAGAGGAAGGCGATGGGGCTGGGGTTGGCCCAGGAAAAAACCACAGGTGGGTGCTGATCCCAGCCCAACATTACCTCCCTGACCTCAGGTCTACTGCAGCCGTTACGTCAATGCCCATATGCTCCAGCACCATGAAAGCTCGGGACACCCACTGGTCCTCAGCTACGTTGACCTGTCTACCTGGTGTTACGGATGTCAGGCCTATGTTCACCATCAGGTAGGTGCTGGACAGACCTTCTAATGTGTACACAATGACCCCCCCCCAAACCTTCTGTAACTAGATAAGGGGAGAATGAAGGCCCTACTGCATGAGGGGTAGTCCAAGAGACAGGGTGGTAGAAGGCTGGAGTGGGGGCAGGCTCCTGGCCGAAGTAAAGGACGTCTTCACTCTCTTACCTACCTTGTCTTTCCTCCTCCTCAGGCTCTCCTAGATGTGAAGAACATCGCCCACCAGAACAAGTTTGGGGAAGACATGCCCCACTCACACTAACTCCTAGAACGTGCTCCTCTTCCCCTTCTAAGGCCCAAGATAGACCAGCCTTAGTTCATTCCAACCTGTTCCTTGGATGAGGGGCAGCTTCACTCCATCCCTCCTGAAAACTCTTTATAACTCCCCAAGGGTGCTGATTTAAGTTTAAATACCTGTCAGAGGACAATGATGATGAATTGTAGCTCTCCTCCTGCCCACTGCTTGCTCCAGGGAATCCATCTCCTCTGGCCCCAAGGGGGGACTCAAGATGACACTTTGGAGGGAGGAGGAACCAACTGGCAGGTGTGGTGGGGTTGCATATGTAATAATGCATATGTAATAAAGTACAAACTGTTACAAAAGCTGGAGAAAGCCTTTTAATCTTAAGTAGGTGGAGAATCCCACACTCCTGGTTGGCAGGGCTGATGAGTATAGAAGAAATGAGGGCATGGGTCTTTTCAGGTCAACCCCATGCCCAGCCAGTACCCAAAATCCAACTGGAAATAGAGCAAGGAGCTCGACTGGCTGCAGTATAGATTAAATGGTGGAATCTGTGAGAAAATGAGTGCCTTAGAAATAGGAGGAACCTCACAGCCAGTCCCAGCTGTACCCCGGGCTGAGAAGGTAAGAAAACTATCAGGAAGTGTCCTTACTGGGCCTCAGTCTCCCCGTCTGTCTTTTTGTCCTGATTTGGAGACGGTGGGTGTCCAGGTATAATATACTTAAATTTGGTAGTCATGGGTAGCTTCTTTGGGAAAGAAGTGCTTACTATGGACCAGAGGTGGAGAATTGGAGAGGATAATTTGGGAGATTTATTTGTGCCACATGAGAATTAATTTAGCAACTCAAAGGAGTCAAGGGCTGAGGTTTCCTGGACTTCATGACCATATTATGACCCCAAAATGACCACTAGAGCTCCACCTAGTCAAGAAGAAGGGAAAGGGCGCTATGGCCAGCTCAGTCCATCCTTTTCAGGAACATTCTGGATGCCCCACCCCAACTTATATATCAGTGATCAGAACTGTCACATGATTGTCATAGCTGCAAGGGAGTCTGGGAAATGTTTTAGGCTTGACACATGTCCACCTCATCCCAGGTTTTTTGCCCTGACAGAATAACCACTCCTCTGCTACTCTTTCCCTCCAGGAACTGACACAATGTGTCCTGGCACCTCCTTTCCTCCAGTAGAGACAAAACCCTCTTCTCTGGCACAACTTTCCCTGCAGGAAGGAATAGACACAGCCCTCTCCCAAGCTACCAAAAGCCTGCTTGAGGCAGCATAGACTTCATGGCTTCGAAGAGGCCCTTTCAAAACTTTTCGCAAAGTCTGGCCACTCAGGTCAAAAGTACCACACCCCCCACACACTAAAAACCCGAAACCGCAGCCCTGACGGCAAGGTAAGGGCGAGGTGCATCAGGATGCAGAAGGCATGTGGAGAGGTCTGGCCCCAGTCAGCGCCCCAATCAGACTTCCTTGGCGCCACCAACAGGCTGGCAGGAGACCCGCGCTCACCTTGGGGCGGGAAGGGGTGGGGGACGAGGAGAGGGGGTGTGCCAGCAGAGGGGCCTTTAGGGCGGCTACTAGCGCATGCGTGCCCCCGCCCCCACCCCACCCCCCGCCCCCTCCTCTGGGGCTGGTGCACCTCTCCCCCTATCTGTCCTGTCAGAGCTGCGGTGAGTTCGGGTCTCAGCGCAACCTCCTCTCCCAGGACCAAGGTGAGCCAGACGGATGGGCCCTCACACCAGCCCCGGCCTGGGAGGGTGGAGAACCTAGAGCTGTTGAGGATGTGACCAAGGTGGGGTTTGCGGTACCCTTCTCCTTCCACCACTTCTTTCCGTAGGGCCGTCCACCACATCCCGGCCCCTTCAGCCGCCCGCTTTGTGGAGGCTGAGCTGGGCCACAGGCTGTGCTGGACCAGAAGCGGGACTGCGGACTCGCAGACCCGCGGACCCAGCCTTGGGGTGGAGAGTCCCTTCCCATGCCATACACCATCCTTGCTAAAGAAAAACTGGCCGAGGCGGTCCAGACTGACTGTTAGGGTAACGGTTTTAGGGTCAAACTTGGGAGTCACTTTGTGCACCAAACTTTCCGTAGCACCTGACTTAGTTACGGAAAATGTAGTTGAGGTTGTCCTAAGGGGGGTTGTAAGGGTTCGCATTAGGCTGGACCCCCACTGTCCCCAAATCTGTGCCACCCCCAACCCCCTCCCCCCTCAGGTAGTTAGATGCACAATGGATGTGATGTCCAGGCAGCAGGGGTGGGGGTGGCGTGCAGTGGCTTGGGGTGAAGAGGGCCATCTCAGGGTCTTGAGGGCCTCTTAATGACACTCCAGGAGCACTTGGCACAGCAAGTGGTTCTATTTACTTGCGACGGGTGAGACCTGTTGACCTACGACGGGCCGTGGGACCTCAGGCCGGTGCCCATCCTCTCAGTTCTCTGAATCTCGCCAGCTGTTCCTCATTGATACAGTGACCGGCCGTAGTGGGGATAGTCTGTACTTCACCAGCGTGTTAGGGGGACCGAGTAGGAGCATTGCAGGAGGGTCACCTGGCACGAGCTGGGTTCTCAGTAAATAATACCTAGTGCTTCTAGGATCATAGCCACAGCCATAGCAATCTGCTAAGAGGGAAGAGCACATCTCATGTTCTCACCCTCAAATAATGGTACCCTCAGATTTCCATCTGCCCAGGCCCAAAACTGAAGAGTCATCCTTGACCCGCTCCCCTGTCTCTTTTTTTTTTTTAAGATTTTATTTATTTTTCTTTAGAGGGGAAGGGAAGGAGAGGGGGAGAGAAATATCAATGTATGGTTGCCTCTCGTGAGTCCCCTGCCGGGAACTGGCCTGCAACCCAGGCGTGTGCCCTGACTGGGAATCGAACCACGATCGTCTGGTTCACAGGCCCATGCTCAATCCACTGAGCTACACCAGCCAGGGCTCCCCTGTCTCTTAAACCCTCCATAAATCCTGCCAGTTAGTCTACCTTCAGAATATTCCAGATTTCGACCTCCCCTTTCCACACCCACCGCCCTGGCCCACCTGAACTACTGCAGTGGCCTCACTGCTTCCACCCTCACCTCCCCTCCTCTCAGTTTGTCCCCATAGCTATATCTTCTCCTTCTCTCTGTCTCCCCAACGTTGGGGACCCCCAGAATTCTGTCCTGTTCACCTCTTTCCTCATCATGGCTCCCTTTCTGAACCAGCACACCCAACAAGTGTTTTCAGGAATCTCTCTGGGCTGAGGACCTCACAACTGGACCTTGCTCTCCCTTTCCAACCTCCAGGTCCCAAACTCAACAGAAACCCCCAGAGACACTTGAACCCCACCCCCACATCTACTCCTAAACTGCCATTGCCCCCAGGTTTCCGGGGAGACTGGTAGCAGCCATTAAGATGCATTTCCTGAGACCACACATTGAACTAAGATCAGGATGTGTATTGAATGAGTTAATGGTGACTTGCTATTAATAGCTTAACACTCATTGAGGGCCTGCTGTGTGCCCATCCTCTTCTAATTGCTTGGTGATTTACTTGCTTATCTTGTTTATTGTCTCTTTCTCACTTGTAGAATCTAATTCTCCCAAGGGCAGGGACTTTATTTTGTTTACCGCCACATCCCTACCCTCCCACACACATCACAATGCCTGGTGTACTGAAAGTTTCTCCAAGTATTGAGTGGAACTTAAATCATAAATAAAATGCTAACATTAACCAAGCACCTTCTGCATGCTTATCACCTGTTGCTGAAATATCTTGGTTGTTGTCTGTCTTCCTGACTAGATCGGCAAATGCTTCGAGAGCCAGGGTTTTCTATTTCCCCCCACCTTGCCACACCGTAGGTTCCCTGCAGCAGTGTGTTGAATAAGTAATAAAGACCGCACTTTATTTTTTTTTAAGGTCTTATTTATTTATCTTTAGAGGGGAAAGGAAGGAGAGAAACATCGATGTATGGTTCTCATGAGTCCCCTGCTGGGAACTGGCCTGCAACCCAGGCACGTGCCCTGACTGGGAATCGAACGGCGATTGTGTGGTTCGCAGGCCCGTGCTCAGTCCGCTGAGCTATGCCAGCCAGGAAAGACTGCACTTTATTTTTTAATTTTTTTTTGGTAGTCTTTTTTTTTCTTCAATTTTTTTATTTAATTATTTTTCAAGTACAGTTTTCTGTCTATTATTCCCATCCCATCCCACCCCCCATCCTCCCCCCTCCCTCCCATTTCCACCCTTCTCAGTTGTTGTCCATGTATCCTTTATATAGGTTCCTCTAAATCCCTCCCTTATTTCCCCTGAAAGGACTGCACTTTAGATAATGGCTCACAGACCTCATAATTCACTTATTTATTTGGTTCATTGTCCCCGCCTTTTAGAACATATACTCCCTGGGCCCAGTAATTTGCTTAGCACTTACTGTATGGCAGGCACTGTGCTGGGTCAGTGTAACCGATGAAGTCCCCGCCATCCCTCCAGAATGGGGCAGCACAGCTAATGGGGAAGGGGTTCCTTTTTAGGGTGAAGAAAATGTTCTCAGATTATGGTGATGGTTGCACAACTTCGTTAGTGTACTCAGTCACTGAATTGTACAGTTGAACTAGGTTAACCTTTAAAGTATCTCAACGAAGTTGTTTTTAAAATTCCTGCTTTCACAGAGTTTATGTTGTACAAGGGAATGAGAGACAGAGAACTAACAGCATAAATGATGTATATAGCATGTTAGAAGGTGATTAGCACACACTCGGCACTCAGTAAATGTTGACTCAGTTACACCAGCTGCCCCCTTGCCCCCATGGTCTCCTCGCCTAGCCAAACCTACTGCCTCCCTTCCCTCCGGCATTGCCTTTCTTCTCTTCCTTACTTGCAGGGCCTGCTGTCCACATCTCTTCCCTGAGCATGGCGCCACCAAAGAAGTCTAATGTGTTTGACCTGGGCCTGGGTACGTGGAATGCAAGTGCCCAACAGGAGAGCCACAGTGCTCAGGCACCTTCCAGGGCTGTTGGCAAGCTGCCCGAGTACAAGGCGGTGGTTGTGGGTGCAAGTGGTGTGGGCAAGAGCGCACTGACCATCCAGCTGAACCATGAGTGCTTTGTGGAAGACTATGACCCGACGATCCAGGATTCCTACTGGAAGGAAGTGACCCTGGACCAAGGGAGCTGCATTTTGAATGTGCTGGATACAGCTGGGCAGACCATTCATAAGGCCCTGCGTGACCAGTGCTTGGCTGCTGGGGATGGTGTGCTGTGTGTCTTTGCCCTCGATGACCCCTCATCTTTAACCCAGCTGCAGCAGATGCGGGCCACCTGGGGCCCACACTATTCCCGGCCCCTTGTCCTTGTGGGCAACAAGTGCGACCTTGTGACCACCAAAGGAGATGCTCATGCTGCTGCTATAGCCCTCGCAAAGAGCTGGGGGGCCCCCTTCGTAGAGACCTCGGCTAAAACACGGCAGGGTGTAGAGGAGGCCTTCACCCTGCTCATCCATGAGATCCGAAGGGTCAGGGAGGCTGAGGCAGCGTCAGGTGGGGCTAAGTCCCGGCACCATAAGACCATGTGCCACTGCGGCTGCTCTGTGGCCTGAAGGTCTTGGTCAAGAAAAGTGGACCACCCCCCAGGCCAGGGTGATGCTTTCTTGATATGAGAACACCAAGCAAGTAGCTGTGAGACACTGGGTGTACTTGGGAATCAATGGATCCCTCTTCTAGGGAGGTTTTCATTTGGTGATGGGCTTTTTGTTAATGTGGAACATACTGTTGGTTATGTTCTGTCAGGTTGAGAGATTTTGTGCAAAACAAAATAAATGTTCTCAGGTTTCAAAGCTGCCTCCATGCCTAGCATTATGTGGGTGGGTGTGAAACTGGTGAGAACATTACTTGGATTGTGAGAACTCTTTCATTCAAGAAATGTGGGGGAGCCTGCAGTGTGCCAGGTCCTGCTTTGGGTGCAAAGGAGGCAGAGTCACACAAGACACAAGAGAATCCCTAGAGCTGTACATACTACATAAAGCTATATATTAAAGGCAGGTGATGGGAAGCCTTATTGAGTAGGCGACATTTGAGCAAAAACGCAGATAACTAGGCACAGAGAATAAATAGCAAGTGCAAAGGCCATGATCGTGACCAGCTACCGACACTTAAACTCCCAATATCTTCAGGACTATGTAAGGAGTACAGATAACAGCAGCCTCTATACAATAGAAATGAATATTTAAATGTTGCAAATCAGGCTAACAAATACAAAGAAAAATTATGTTCTGTCCTACCTTGACAAAGCTTTCTTAATGACCTGGAGGCCCAGGTTCTAACTTCTGGTACTCAGAGTTTCATGCCAGGATGTGACTGGGTTGGGAATGCTGAGACCTGGCTTCACAGTCCACTATCTCACCCCGGTCGCCCTCCCCACATAAGAAGGCACTCTGGTGCAGGTGGAAGCGCCAGCCAGCATGGCCCAGGCTCTACTCACACCTCACTAACAGCCACTTGGTCCTCAGGATGGACCCTGTTAGATGCTGCAGACCCTTGAAAGGGGCTCCCCATACCTGAGTAAAGCCTAGAGGTGGGGTTCAGTATCTGGGAGGGCGCTGCCACTGAGGCACAGACTAAGGGAGGGTCTCTAAAGAGCTGGACCAAGGTCAGGGACCACTCCAGATCTAAGGACTGCCATCACCACCTAACTCAGCCGCTAGAAACTGCCACTCAGTCATGTGCATAGCTGCTTCAGAACATTTATTGTGGGGCCAAGGGTTGGGATCTTGGGGAGTCCCGAGGGCAGCAACTGAGGCTGGTAGGGACGTGCAGGCCGAGAGCAGGAGGGGTGTCGGGAGAGGGGTGACAATGGGTCCTCGCCGGCGGCGGGGGCACAGTCATGCCGGCAAAGAGCAGTCGGGGTGTTGGGGGAGGGGCGGCTCTGGACCCAAGGGCGCTCAGGATCCCACCGGTGCTCAGGGAGGCAAGAGGCGGCGTGCTGGGGGTGCAGGGGTCTCGAGGCGTTTCACGCGCAGCAGAGCCCCCAGCACACCCTCAGGGGGTACATCAGGGCCCAGATCCTGGTCGGTGGCCCGGCGGAGGCGGCGGCGCTGGGCAACCACAGACTCCGAATCCGCGCTTCCTGTGAGGATCCGCCCCAACAAGTACCTGCAAGGGAGCAGAACCGGTGCAGTGAGGATATGTAGGCGTGTCAACGCCCGGGCCCTAGGACCCAGGGGGCCCTGCAACCCCATATTGTCTGGGGACCCGCCTTTCCCAGCCCATCGCTTTGAGAAAATGTCCCCGCCTCCCTATCCTGCCCCCAGAAATCGGGCTTGGAAGTCTCCATCCCTGGGCCCAAGAGTACGCGTTCCCCAATAACCCACCAGCCAGGCATCTCTATCCCCACACCCTAGGTCCAGGGCCTCAACTCCCTCAAAACACACAGGTGTTCTCACTTCCACTCCAGGATGCAGGCACCCGCCCACCCCGTGCCAGCTACCTCAGCAGTTCGGGGTCCACATCCGGTGTGTTGTCACCGGCGTCCTCGGCCTCGGAGCCCACTGGACCGTCGTCATAGATTGGGGGCCTGGGTCGGAGTGCAGTGGCGGGGACAGGGGCGGGGACCAGCTGCGCTGCGAGGGCGGCAGGATCCAGGCGGGCACGGAGCAGGGCGCGGGCCAGCTGCGCAGCGGGCGCGTCAGGATCGTCCTCCAGGGCCGGGGCCAGGTCAGTGGTGCGGGAAGCGCCCCAGACGCGCAAGAGCTGCGCCAGGACTCGTGCCTGCTGGTCCTCAGCCTCCTGCGCCTCGGCCCGCGCCCGCTCCTGCCGTTCAGCCTCCAGCAGGTGCGCCAGCGCCCGCGCCAGCTCCTGCACGACCTCCACTGCCTCGCCCCGGGCCGCTGCCCGCCGAAAGCGACGGGGAGCGCCAGCCTCGCCCAAGGGCGGCGAGGCTGCGCCCAGGTTGCGGGGCTCCTGTGGAAAGACGAAGTAGGGGGAAAGACAGCGCCCGTCAGGCCAGGGACCTCCAACATGGGGGTCTCCAAAGGCACCGTGGCCCCCCTCAAATATACCCAGGAACCCCTAAGACCACAGGAGACCCTCAAATATCTCCAGACACACTCAAGACCACAAAAGACCCCTAGTACTTCCCCCCCCCGCCCCGACCCACCACACACACAATTTCCTAGTGACTGAGAACTTGCCTCAGGACTTCTGAACACCAGGTTTCTTTATAAGAGCGGCAATGGTAGATATGTCACCTATAAATTTTTCTGCGGCAATATTTTGGACAATAGGAAAATATATGTTTCCATTTTATAGGTTCTTATTGTCCACTTGTTTTACCTAAGAGGTACCAGACTGTTTGAACCTTGCTTTTAGAAATTTATATCTAAACCAGTTCCTTAAAAGCAAACTTTTTTTCCTTTTTTTCTCTCTTTCTTTAGTCTTCTGCATTGAATACATTTTGTGTGTATGTACAAGAGTTTATTTAACCAGTCTTCAACTGATGACCATTTAGGGTGTTTCCAATCTTTTACTATCTTATAAACAATGCTAGAATGAATAACGGTGTTATATATCATTTGGCATGTATGCACGTCTATCTGTAGAATAAATTGACCAATTTGCAATTCAGACAGTTTTGAAACAATTTCAATAAGTTTAAATAAATAAAAGAGGGTATCAAAAGTATGAGCCAGGACATAAAACGGACCATGAATGAAGATTTGAAAAAGAAACCTCTAGAACATCTAGGGATATATTTTAAATCAAATTAAAAATTAAAAGGGCAAGTTAAACAGAAGGTGAGACACAGTACAGGAAATAACAGGACTGAACAAAGCTTAGAAACAGATCCCCACACACTGACGCTTGCTACATGACAGAGGTGGCACTGCGAAGGAAAGGGGACTGGTCGAACTCCAATAAATCAGGCAGGAACAACTGATCCAAATTTGAGAAAATGAAAAAGAAAAAACAAATCAATTTGACATTATCCCTGCCCAGGTGGCTCAGTTGGTTGGAGCACGCTCCCGTACACCAAAAGGTTGCGGGTTTGATTCCGGTCAGGGCACATACCTAGGTTGCAGGTTCAATCCCCAGCCTGGGCATGTACGGGAGGCAACTGATCAATGTTTCTCTATCACACTGATGTCTCTCTCTCTCTCAAATCAATAAAAATACATCCTTAGGTGAGGATTGTTTTTTTTAATGACTACATTAAAATTAAGAATTTCTTTTTGTCTGAAGACACCATAAAAAGAGTGAAGAGTAAATCAGAGTAAGGAAGATGCCTGCAATACAAACCATCAATAAAAGATCAGTATCCAATATGCAAAGAATGTCTAAAAAGCAATAAAACAGGCAAAATTCATGATGAAGTATTTCACAAAAAAGAAACAAAAGTAGTTACTAAATATATGATACATAGTGAACCTTATTAGTAATCAGGAAAATGCAAATTAAAATGTCAGTGAGATGTTATGCATAATACAGCCAAAAGATTGCTAACAAATTAAGAACTCTAATAATACCCAAAGTTGACATGGATATGAGAAAAATGGAAACTCTTATACTTGCCTGTTGGCAATCAATTGCCAAAATAAATTTGAAGAACACTTTGGCAATGTCTAAAAAGATGTGCATCTCCTATGATCCACTCCTGGGGCATTACATTCCAGTGTAGCTTTTGTGCATATGATACTGGACACAAGTTCATTAGCATTTACAACAGCACTGTTTGTAATAGTATAAAAGTGGAGGAAAGGCCCTGGCTGGTGTGGCTCAGTGGACTGACCACCAGCCTGCAAACCAAATGGTCACCAGTTCAGTTCCCAATCAGGGCACAGGCCTGGGTTGCAGGCCAGGTCCCCAGTAAGGGGGTATGCAAGAGGCAACCACACCCTGATGTTTCTCTCCCTCTCTTTCTCCTTCTCTTGTCCTCTGTTTGGAAATAAATAAAATATATATTTTTTAAAGTGGAGGAAGGGGAAAAAATAAGAAAGAAAAGCCTAGAAACAACCTAAATGTCTACTGACATATTGAGAGTGCATCAATAAAGCATGATATGATCATATACTAATGATATATGCGTAGGATAAAATATTTTGCAGCAATATAATGAATTATAGCCTCACACTTTAATGTTGACGTATCTTACAACCAGTGTAGAGAGAAAAACAAAAAAAGCAGGTTGCAAAATCGCACCGCAGGCTGCTTGCGACTAACAGTCACCTGATGACTTCCTAGTGACCCCTAGTGACGACCAGAGGCCAGGCACCAACATGATTACATTTCTATGAGGAAAAACAGAGCAAGATACTGTGTATGTCGTAAGGTACAAACAAAAGTAAGGGATCAATGAACGGAAAATACAGGATGCTGATTATGGAGGAGAGGGGCTTTAAATGGGGAGGGGCACCATGGGCTCCTAAATATTGGTCACACTCTATTTCTTAAACAGAGTGGTAGATACCCATGGGAGTTATTTTATCATTATATCCTACATTGCACATATATCTTAACTATATTGTGTCATACATAATGTTTCATAATTTTTTAAATCGTCCAGTTCTGAAGAGTTAAAGGAGGATGTGCTCCAAGTGCCCTTGGCACCCACCACCCCTCGGCCCCCAACAATCACAGCCTCACACACACTCACATGGACTGACAGATCTGGAGATGTCACATTGGCAACCGAACAGTTCACACGTTCACTCATGGCTGCGCGTGCAGTTACAATCGCCAAACTATCCACATGCAAGGACATGCACCACCTCCTTAAAGACACAATGCAGCACAGAGAGATCATGGCTCCTCTTCCCACAATGACATAGCTCCACAAAGAAACAGGGAGAAACAGCCTCATGAATACACACACAAAATCGTAGTCACTCAGCTCAACAGAGCCAAAATGGGACGTGCAGACAGGGATGCAAAGATCACGTTCTCCCAAACAAAAATGAAATCACATGCGCGTGCGTACACACACACACACACACACACAGACACACCCAAAGGTCACGTCATCGCTATAGGATTCACAAACATGCACACGATGTTACTGAGAAACTACACACAGAAACAACCCTAGCATCACACGCACTGCACACCTGGAACTATAATGACATTTTTGCTTGGAAGCGCTCATATCAAAGGACACACACTTACAAGGACACCACACCCTCACTGCCCCACCCCGCACCCCGTCATCACATCACATCATGCCCGCACACAAATCGATGCGCGTATCCCCTTCCTTAATTCACACCAGTTGCATGGACAGCGCCACCGGCGCCAGGCGGGAGGAATGGGCAGGGCGCAGTTGCTGGCCAAACCCAGGATACCGCCACCTGCACACTCAGTGACCAAGCCTGGCCCAGGGGACGCTGGCATGGCCTGGGCGCGAACTGGCGGCTGGACCCCGAGCCTTCCTGGACAGTGTCTCCGCACCTCCGGGGAGCTGGGGCAGGTGACGCTGAGGTAGCATTCTCCCCCCGCCCCCCCCCGCCCCCCGCCCCCCCCTTGCCCTACCAGGGTCGCACCTTTACCGGTCGTGCGCAGACAGCCGCGGGCGGCTGAAGTAATCCCAACAGGAGTAGCAGCAAAACGCCCCCGGCCCGCGGCGCGCCGAGCAGTGGCGATCCCGCCATGCTGCCCTCGCGAGCCGGGCTCCGGGCAGGCGGACTGGCTGGCAAATGCGCAGAGCCTGGGCTACTGGGCCAGGCTGCGGTGCTCTGCGGCTGCGCACGCCCGGGCCCCTTGCCATCCCTTGCCCACCCCCTTCCGCCACTCGACGCAGGCGCATCCTTGGAGCTCCCGTTGCCTTTCTATTCTGCCGGTCGCCCTGGAGATGCCCAAAGGGCAAGGTGGAGAGCTGGGGACTGTGGTGGCGGTTACCATGGCACTTGGAGGGCAGTTGTCCGGGCAACAGACCTTGCTGTCGCCTTCGCAGACGGGACAGATTGATTCAGCTGAGTGAAATGGGAATCTGGTACCCACCTCTTTTGCTTTGAGGAAGAGATAAATGACTGTTCACTGAATAAACAGTTTACCAGTCACCTCTATGGAATAGGCCCTTTACAGGTCCATGAGTTCAATACAGGTGATGTGACCGTGGACAGGTCAGTTCATCGTTCTAAGGCTCAACTCCTCACCTGCGAAACTAGTAACTGCCTCACATAGTGACTTTGGAGGTTTAATAAAAATGGCATTCAATAGGAGCTCAATAAATGATCCTTTTCGTCCTGTCCTTGTCTCTTTGCGATTTTCTTCACCTCTCTATGGCTCTCCGTGGTTCTTTGTCCTATGCCCATAAGTCTCTGTCTTCCTCTCCCATCCCTCTCCCCTTGCCTCTGACTCTTTCTCTCCCTTTATCTCTACAGCCCTCCTACTAACTCTCTCTTTATTTCAGTCTGTATCTACTTGCTATTCCATAGCTACATAGACAGGTACATAGATAGGTAGGTTTTACCCATACATTGGTCCAGAAAGGATTTCAAGCTACTTAAAATGACACATCAAAGGGAAAAAATTGTTAAAATTTGTGTCTCCATAGGGGCAAAAAACGTTGGGAAGGAAATGTTAGTGGTCATGTATGGGTGAGGAGATAACTAATGACATGCTGCTTTCTCCTTTACACTTTCTTTGTTGTCTGAAAAAGTGTTGCAATGAGTATGTATTACTATTATCATATCAGATATAAATAAAGATATTTTTATTTTGGAGTTAAAATGAAGTATGGTAACATGCCATAAATTAAAATAAAGAAAAGAAAGACCCATTTATTTTGCTGTGAGTATATCTAATACACTGATTCTACCTGCCTCTACCGCCTCAGTATCACAAACAACTTTACAATGAAAATCCTTATATACTTATGAATCTGAAGATTATATAACCAAGGATAGTGTGATGGACACACGTGTAAGGTGGCTCCCACAGTCCTTGCCTCCTGGCATTCACATCCTTGAGTGTATGCATGACTAAAGGGGACCAGATAGACATGAATACATGTATATAATTATGTTAAAAATGAATTTGAGACGAACACCCTGTCATTTCAAAGGAAGAGACTTTCACTCCTTTGCTGGCTTTGATGAAGCAAGTGGCCACTTTGTGGAACCTCATGCGGCAAAGAACAAGGGGCGGCCCCCAGGAGACAGCCAGCAAGAAATTGAAGCCCTCAGTCCAACAGCCACAAAAACTAAATTCCTCCCACAACCTGAGCTTGGAAGCAGATCCTTCCCCATTCAGACCTCAGATGAAACCGGACAACACCCTCATTTCAGCTTTGTGAGACCCAGAGAACCCAGTCAAGCAACACCCTGACTCCTGACCTGCAAAAACTGTAAGACAATGTTGCTGTATATTGTTCTAAGCCAAGAAGTTTGTGGTGATACTGTTACACTACAATAGAAAACTAGTATAAGTGGGATATACTAGAACTCTATAGAGAAAATGTTAAAACTTCACTGGAAGGTACAAAAGATGATCTGAATAAATGAAGACCCATTTGATACTCTTGGATGAGACAACTTCATAGTCTAAAGATTTCAATGACATCCTAATTAATATATAATTTCAATATAACCTCAATTTAAATCTCAGCTGAATATGTTAAGGAAAATCAATAAAACTTATTTTAAAACATATATAGAGTTTACACAAAAACTTGTACACGAATGTTAAAAGCAACATTTTCCATAGTAACCATTGAGTAGAAACAACCCAAATGTCCATCAATTGATGAATGGATAGACAAAATGAGTTGTATATCCATTCAATGGAATGTTACTCACCCATAAGAAGAGATGTTGTACTGATACATGCTGCAATATGAATTAAACTTGAAAATATGCTAACTGCAAGAAGCCAGATACAAAAAGCCACATACTGTATGTGAAATGTCCAAAATAGGCAAATCCATAGTAATAGAAAGCTGATTAGTGGTTGCCAGGGACATGAGGGAGAAACTGCTAATGGGTACAGGATTTCTCTTTGAGGTAGTGAAAATGCTCTGGTATCAGATAGTGGGGACGGTTGCACAACTTAGCAAACATGCTAGAAAACACTGAGTTGTTCACCTTAAAATGGTGGGCTTTAGGTCTGACCAGCATAGCTCAGTTAGCTGAGTGTCCTTCTGCAATGTGAAAGGGCAGGCAGACTGCCCTTTTGATTCCTGGTCAGGGCACATGCCTGGGTTGAGGGCCTGGTACCTGGTTGGGAGCATGTAAAAGGCAACCAATCTATGTTTCTCTGTCACGTAGATGTTTCTCACCCTCTCTTTCTCCCCCCACCACCACTCTGTTTAAAAGAAATAAAATCTTTTTAAAATATGGTAAACTTTATAGCACATCAATTATATCTCTATAAAGAAATATCTATATTAAAGAATAAAGCTCTGTGAAGTATCTAAATCAATTCTGCAAAGTGGGAACTATCATGTCACACCTGTCAGAATAACTCATCAATAAGCCAACAAATAACACGTGTTGACGAGGATGTGGAGAAAAGGAACCCTTGTGCACTGTTGGTGGGAATGCAGATTGGTGCAGCCACTGTGGAAAGCAGTATGGAGATTCTGGAAAAAATTAAAAGTAGAGCTACCTTAAGACCTAGTAATTCCACTTCTGGGTATTTATTCGAAGACATCCAAAACACTAATTTGAAAAGATACATGCATCCCTATGTTTATTGCAGCATTATTTACAATAACCAAGATTTTGAAGCAGCCCAAATGTTTATCGATAGGCTGGATAAAGAAGATGTGGTACATATGTACAGTGGACTATTACTCAGCAATAGAAAGAATGAAATCTTACCATTTGAGACAATATGGATGGACCTAGAGGGTATTATGCCAAGTGATATGTCAGACAAAGACAAATAGTATATATTTGTTGAATCCACAAAACAAAATAAATGAACAAACAAAATAGAAACAGACTCACAGACACAGAGAGAAAAATGATGGTTGCCAGATGAGAGAGGGTTTGGGAGGCTGGGTGAAGGGCATGAAGGGATTAAGAAGCACAAACAGCCTGGCTGGTGTAGCTCAGTGCATTGAGCACGGGCCTGCGAACCAGACGATCGCGGTTCGATTCCTAGTCAGGGTACATTCCTGGGTTGCAGGCCAGTTCCCAGCAGGGGCCATTTCCCAGCAGGGGATGCGCGAGAAGCAATGATACATTGATGTTTCTCTTCCTCTCTCCTTCCCTTCCCCTCTAAAAATAAATAAATAAATATTTAAAGAAAATAAAATTTCTGACAGTGAAAAAAAAAAGAAGCATAGGCAGTTACAAAATATTCGCAGGGATGTCAAGTACAGCCTAGGGAATACAGTCAATGATGTTGTAATAACTATGTATGGTGCTGGGTGGGTACTAGACTTATTAGAGGGATCATTTCATAAGTTATATAAATGTCTAATTATTACGTTATAAACTCAAAAATATGTAAAATATAACATTGAATGGCAACTATAATTGAAACAAATAAAATTAAAAAGAATATAAATAGCTAAAAAAATTCTGTAAAAGTGGAGTAGAGAAGATGGACTTTACCTGTCAGATATTAGGTTGTGTTATGAGGCCCGAAAGGTAAATGGAGTTAGCAAAACAAGGAGAAAATAAGCTGGAACCCTACCTTTCACCACTCCAGGCAGGTTAAAGGCCAGTGTAAAAGGAAATCATGTAAATTAACAGGTGACCTGTTAATTTACTATAAAATATACTATGTGACTTAAGGATGCAGAAAGACTTCTTGGATAAAACTTCAAAAGCACAAACCACAGGGGAGAATGTTGATGACAATGTACATATCAAAACATACCATTTCTATTTTTAAAAAGACCGCACCCACAAAGTTAACAGAGGTGACAACTGGGAAATATATGCCATGCCTGAAATGAGGTGAAGATCCAGAATATAAAGGGGACTCTGGGAAACCAGCAAGAAAAAGACAGGACCTCCCCTCCACTGGACAAAGGATAGAAACAGACAGGTCACACAAGAGGAAATCCATGAGGTTATCAGATATATAAAAACATGCTCAATTTTACTCAAGATTAGAAAAATGAAAAACAATTAAAACAGTGAAATAGGACCTTACACCCATCATACTGGCAATAATTAGAAAACTGAATCACACCAAGTGTTGGTGGGCATGTGGAGATATAGAAACCTTCATGTACTGTGGGTAAGGCTCTGGGCTTGAGCAGCTATTCTGGACCATTATCTAGTGGTCCTTAACCAGTACAACTTACGAGTTCTCAAGTACATAGTGGTTAAGAAGATCTACCACCCAGCCCTGACTGGTGTGGCTCAGTTGGTTGGGTGTCGTCCTACAAAGCGAAGGGTCACCAGTTTGATTCCGGGTCAGGGCACATGCCTAGGTTGTGGATCTAATCCCTGGTTGGGGTGAGTATGAGAAGTAGATGATTGATGTCTCTGTCAAACACTGATGTTTTTCTCCCTTTCTTTCTCCCACTCTTGCCTTCTCTTTAAAATAAATAAGTAGCCCTGGCTGGTGTAGCTCAGTGGATTGAGCGCGGGCCTGCAAACCACACGATCACGGTTCGATTCCCAGTCAGGGCACATGCCTGGGTTGCAGGCCAGTTCCCAGCAGGGGACTCCCAAGAGGCAACCATACATTGATATTTCTCTCCCTCTCTCCTTCCCTTCCCCTCTAAAGATAAATAAATTTAAAAAAATAAGTAAATAAAATCTTTTTTAAAAAAAGAAAGAAGGTCCAGCCATGGCTGGTGTGGCTTAGAGGATTGAGCACTGGCTTGCAAACCAAAAGGTCATGGGTTTAATTCCCAGTCAGGGCACGTGCCTGAGTTGTGGGCCAGGTCCCCAGTTTGGGGACCTGGGAGCCAATGGACAAGAGGCAGCCAATGGACATTTCTTTCTCTCACACATTGATGTTTCTCTCCCTCTTTTTTCCCTCTCTTCCTTTCTCTCTAAGAAGAAAGTTAGAAAGAAAAAGAAAGGAAAGGAGGGAAAGAGAGGAGAGGAAAGGAGAAAGAAAAGAGAAGAGGAGAGAGAGAGAAAGGAAGGAAGGAAGGAAGAGAGGGAGGGAGGGAGGAAGGAAGAAAGAAAGAAAAGATCTACCACCCATAGTGAACGGGGTCTGGGAAAATTTCCTCTAAGAAAGGGTATCCGTGCTGAGAACTAAATAAAGGCTGGAAAGGAGTTACCCAGGACGATGGATGTAAGGGGACAGCATCTCAGGCAGAGGGAACGTGCAAGAACAGGATCTAAGGTGAAGCAGCTTGGCATATTCAAGGGAGTGAAGTGGGGCCTGTGAGTTTGAAGCACAGCAGTTATATATGTTCTCATTTCTCTCAACTTGTCTGTGAACCTAAAACTGCTCTAAATAAGTAAAGTCTTTTTAAAAAAGAGGCTGTTACTTTCTATGGCCATATCACCCTGAACACACCTGAGCTGGTCTCATAAGAGGCTGTAATGAAAAGAGCCATCAATAGACCTGGGGCTGAATACATAGAATGGACACAACAGAAGACAGAATGAGTAACCTGGAAAATAGTTTTAGAGAAGCATCTCAAATATGAGGATACCGAAAGACCAAGAGATAGACAGTAGAAGAGGAAAATTAAGAGCCATGAAAGATTGATGTGGAAAATTCAACATGCATCCCTCCTCCTGCAGGGCATTTGCAATGCTATCCTTATTCAGAACCAGCTTCTCCCTCGAGTGTTTTACATAAATAGTAGCCAAGGCCTGCAGACATTACTCTCTAATATTACACTGTCTTCATTCCCTCTATTGCATTTATTGCAGCCTGTATTTATGTATTTATTACTTGGCTACTTCATTCCTCCATTAGAACATGTTTATTGATGTTTTGAGAGAGAGAGAGAGAGAGAGAGAGAAACATTGATCTGAGAGAAAAACATCAATCGGTTGCTTCCCATGTGCACCCAGATCAGGGGTCGAACCCACAACACTCTGGTGGATGGGGCAATGCTCTAACCAGCTGAACCACCTGGTCAAAGCTAAAAACTCTGTATAGTTTTAAACATCAGAAATTCTATAGCCATTACCATCCATAATCTCTCAAATTTACAGGGACTAAAGTGTTGCCATTAGCCTTGATGGCAATCAGACCTAATCCCTCTGGAGAACGCCTCTAGTTAGTTACTTCTGAGTTAATAACACACTCCTCACAGTGGTAATTTCACTTGGAACCATAGAGTCTACCTTGTTAGAGGACAATGTGATTTAATTCTTCTCGAGACCCAGATGACGCCTCCAGTCGTCTGCATTTCTGATGTATCCATCTAAACAAAGCCTGCCTGCGTGATGGATAGATGGATACATCAGAAATGCAGCGAATATCCTGGGAATACGGGAATATCCATCCTGCGGCTGCCTGCCTGCGTGATCAAAGGGAAAACCACCCTGGAGCAGCAATGGAAAACACCTTACTAATAGGCTTCAAACTGAGGATTGTTAGGAATTATCCAGAAGCTGATGACGGCAAAGGTGGACAGCTTTTGCCCAAGACCACCAAACAGGGTTAATTTTCTGATACAGTCTGTGGTATTGTAATAACTGTGTATATTGTCAGATAGGTAACTAGAGTTATCTGGGTGGTCCCTTTATAAGCTACATAAATGTCCAATCACTGTGTTGTACACCTGAAATTGGTTAACTGTAATTGAAAAATGAATTTTAAAAATATTTTATTTATTTATCTTTAGAGGGTAAGAGAAGGAGAGAAACATCAATGTATGGTTGCCTCTCGTGAGTCCCCCGCCGGGAACTGGCCTGCAACCCAGGCACATGCCCTGACTGGGAATCGAACCACGATCGTGTGGTTCGCAAGCCCGCGCTCAATCCACTGAGCCACACCAGCCAGGGCTGAAAAATGAATTTAAAAAATTAATTTTCTGATTCTTCACTTTTTTCTTTGTTAATTATACTATTAATTTTAACTATTATTGTACCTAGTAACCAAATAAAGTATCTCTCACTATGATCTCCCTTATTCTCACCCTGTTACCTTTGATCTCTTATGGTCTCCTCTGTCACTTAAGAAAAAAAACACTCTTCTGTGTATTTCAGACTGGCTACAGCTCTGAATTTGATTGCTACATCAATAAATCTCTCTCTCTCTCTCTCTCTCTCTCTCTCTGTCTGTCTGTCTCTGTCTCTCACACACACACTACCTTAAACTGACAAAAATTTTAATATAGCTGTTCTTTTATTTATTATTATTTTAAAATCCTCATCCAAGGATTTGTTCATTGATTTTAGAGAGAGAGGAAGGGAGAAAGAGCCAGAGAAACATATATCGATTAGGATGCCTCTTGCGTGCACTCCAAGCCGGGGATCGAACCTGCAACCTAGGTATGTGCCCTGACCAGGGAATCAAGTCTGCAACCTTTTGGTGTATGGGGATAATGCTCGAATCAAGTGAGGCACCCAGTCAGGGTTATAACTATTCTTATAAATACCTCAGAAGGGAGCTTTCTTTCTATAGGTCCCTTCTGGTACTTAACATTTCCCTCAAAAAGTAATCTCAAACTTTGATCTTATAAAAATTGGCCATTGGCCTCACAGACTGTTTTTGCTAAGATCAGTACAGAATCAGAATCAGCATGACCTAGCCTTTCAGAAATGGGAGCTAACATTAGGGAAGTTTGTTCTGTTCAGAGACACTCCAACTTATTTTGCCGCTACTGTTTAACTTCACTCAAGAAATATGCCCCTCTTCCCTGACTGGTGTGGCTCAGTGGGTTGGGCATTGTCCCACAAACCAAAAGGTCACTGATTCAATTCCTGGTCAGGGCACGTTCCTGGGTTTCAGGCCAGGTCCCCGGTTGGATACATGTGAAAGGCAACTGATTGATCTCTCTCTCCCCCCTCCCCCTTTCTCTCACTCTAAAAATCGGTACAAATATCTTTGGGTGAGAATGAAAACATAAAAATAAAAAGAAACTCTGGATTCTCCTTCCTTTGGCACTGGCAGGAAGTTCAAACCACCCGAAGCTCCAGCTGTGTGTGGGACCCCTTGCCCTGGCCCCACCCACTAACTACAATAAAATCCCAAACTAGTCTCCTTTCTCTGCTGTCTCCAGAGAGTCTCATTATGCGAGTAATAAACCTTTCATATCTTCTTGATCCCTGTGTGGCATCATCAGGCTTAACATCCAAAGTAAATTTGGGGTGTGTAGGGGCGTCCACCCTGCCTCTGCAGGGTGATCACAACACTAACTTGGGCCCTGGCTGGTATGGCTCAGTGGTTGAGTGCCTGCCTGCGAATCAAGGGGTCACCGGTTCAATTCCCAGTCTAGGGCACATGCTTGGGTTGAAGGCCGGGTCCCCAGTGCGAGCAACCATGCATTTATGTGTCTCTCTCTTTCTCCCTCCCTTCTCCTCTCGAAAAATAATGGACAAAAGGCATACTGATGCTATCACCTAGGTCTTGGGGTTAGGAGGGGCTGGCTTGGCACTTATAGCTCGGCATTGGCGTTCTTCTGTTGAACACGAACAAGTCCACAAAATATCCACATCAGACAGGCTCACCCTGTGACTATGATGGATTAAGACAAAAAGCCAGCCGCTCTGTAATTAAGCCTGGGCACAGACAAGAACATGAACATTGTCCAAGACACAAAATGACTGGACATCCATCTGTCTAATATGAGTAACTGCTGTTCCCTGACTAGTTATTGCTTCATTCCTTTTGTCTTCTAGATATGAATTACTGAGATACTCTGTCACAGAATTATCCTTTCTTTTTTTAAAGATTTTATTCATTTATTTTTAGACGGAAGGAAAGAGACAGAGAAAGGGAGGGAGAGAAACATCAATGTGTGAAAGAAACATCCACGGGCTGCCTCCCACACACACTCCAAGCAGGGACCAGGCCACAGTCCAGCCATGCGCCTTGACGGGGAATCAGACTGCAAGCTTTTGCTTTGTTGAATGATGTTCAATCAACTGAGCCACATCAGTCAGGGCAGAATTAACCCTACTTTCTTTTTTTTTAAAGATTTTATTTATTTATCTTTAGAGGGGAAGGGAAGGAGAGAGGGAGAGAAACATCAATGTATGGTTGCCTCTCATGCGTCCCCTGCTGGGAGTTGGCCTGCAGGGAACTGGCCTGCAACCCAGGCATGTGTCCTGACTGGGAATCGAACTGCGATCATCTGGTTCGCAGGCCCGCGCTCAATCCACTGAGCTATGCCAGCCAGGGCCTTAAGCCTACTTTCTGACAGCAGCCAAATCCAGAGCAAAGTCCTGCTTCTTTAACCCTCCCTGAGATCACCTAACACAAACCCGCACCCTATCATGTCTTTTCTGAAACCCCTCTTACTGAGATGCCCCAAAGTTCTCCATGATGTGCTGTCTCCCCTGTTGTTATGAGCTCATAAACCCTACCTCGTTCACCAGTTGGCCTTTGGCTGAAGCCCATTGATATTATCTGCTTAGAAAATTATCTGAAAAACTATTAATAAAATATTTTTAAAAAGAAAAAAAGTATTATACAGAGTAATGAGAAGCAAGTGAGAAAGGTGACCAGAAATACGGTTGAAAAAGAAATTGCTTTCCTTTTAGACACAAAATTAGAAAGCATAATAAAAGGATATTGTTCATCATGATAACAAAATCCATCAACTTCCTGTCAATACATTGGGAAAAAAAATACAAACTCTATACATTTTTATGAAAAGAAAAAGTGACCTGAATAAATAGGGGACATATAATGTTCTGGACATGAAGAATCAACATTGGATTAATGTGTCCCTAAATTAATCTGTGAAATCAATTTAACACTAGCAGAATTTTTTTTTACTCTTCTAAATTATGAACTATTTCAAACGCACAATAATCTGTGGGAGACAGTAATATAATGAACACCTGGGAACTTTTCTCCCAACAGAGCTCAACATTTTGTAATTTGCCTCAAGTCTTTTTCTTTAAGAAACAAAGTATTTCAGCTCCAGCTGAAATTTACCCAATGGGTTCCCCTACCCAATTCTATACCTCTACCTCCTTTCTCCGAGGTAACTGCATTTGAATTGATTATCTATCATTTCCTTGCATGTTTTTTACTCTTTTATTATATAATTAGGGATCCATAAACAGCATATTTGCATGTTTTAAAAAACTTGTTGAAAACAAGTATCATACTATATATAACAGTGTCCAACTTTCTTCTGTCTTAATGTTGTAGGTTTGAGAATTATCCCTGTTGATACATTTGGCTGTAGGACATATTTAACTCTTTAGTGAGATATGTTATACATGTAGAAAAGTGCACGACAGAAGGGCACAGTCTTATAAAATTCCTCAAACTGAATACACATGTAACGGGCAACCAGATCAAGAAACAGAACGTGACCAGCACCTTACCTCATGTGCCTCCCTTGTGCCCACTTCCAGTCACTTTCTCCCACAGGGTACCCACGACCCTGAGTTATAATAGCATGGTTTAATTTAGCCTGATCTGTAAATTTTGTATAAAGACAGTCATGTGGTATGTGTTCTTTTATGTCTAGCAGCTTCTTTTGCTCAACATTGGGAGATTCGTCCATGTTACGCATACAGAATTATAATTGTTTATTCTTTTTAAATTTCAAAAAATATTTTATTGATTTATTTTTAAGGAGAGGAGAGGGGGAAGTAGAAAGACAGGGAGAGGAACATCAATCTGGCGCCCCTCACACGTACCCAACTGGGGACCTGGCCCGCAACCCAGGCATATGCCCTGACTGGGAACTGAACCTGTGGCCCTTCAGTTTGTGGGACGATGCCCAACCAATCGAGACACACCAGCCAGAACAACTGTTCATTTTGATGCTTAGAACCTGAAGTTTCGCCCCATGTGCAAGCTAACAAGTTAGCCTGCTGCAGTTTTACACATATACAGACACAAGACCTGTGTCTCATAAAAATAGGTCATTTATTATTTGCAGCAAAAAGCACCAGCCAGAGCAATTGGTTTCTCATGGTCCAGTTTGCACGAGACCAGATGTTTCCTGCCTATGCAAGTGGGTGGCACTACAGGAGAGGAACTTGAAATTAGGAGACTGAGCTTTTATGAAGCTGCTGACACGTCGAGCTGTCCTCCTCTCCATAAACGGAGATTACTTGTTATTCTGGAATATGAACAATCTCCTGGTTTGGGGGATGGGAGAGGTATTTCTAGGTTTATTATCCTAATTGTCTGGAAATCTCTCCAGAAAGATACACTAGCTGTAATTTTTAAAACTGCTTTGGAAACATGTCCTTTTGCTCAGAAGGCCCAGACCATGAAGGAGCATGAGATATCCACAGACACTTGTCTCCAACACACTGCTCTTTAGTATTGTGAATACACCACAATTTATTCATTTATCCATTGGTTAATATGCATTTTGGTAATTTCCTATTTGGGGCTATTATGAATAAAGCTGGTGTAAACATTCTTGTACATGTCTTTGGTTAATATCGGTACACATTTCTGTTAGGGTATATACCTAGAGATGGCATCACTGGGTGATAGATGTATATATATGCAGCTCTTGTAGATACTGCCAGTTTTCCAAAATGATTACTGTCCCCATTACACTTCCATAAGCTGTGAATGAGACACCTTGTTTGTGAATTCCATAGCAACACTTGGTGTTATGAGATTTAAAATTTCTTGCCCATCTGATTGATATGCAATAGTATTTTGTCTTAACACAGAGTCCCCTGACTTAACGTAAGTATATTTTCATGTTATTGGCCATTTGGGTTTCCTCTTTTATAAAAAAAAAATTACCTCATCCTTTGCTTGCTTTGCTATTGGGTTTTCTATTGCTTGTCTTTTTCTTATTTTTTTGTAGGAGCTCTTTATATATTGTGATTATTCATTCATCAATTTTACGTGTTTTGAAGCTGATTGTGTCTTTTGGGGTAGACAAGTTTGTATAATGATCTAGGCATACAGGGCTCATAAAACCATCAAGCTCACATTATGGCTAGGGCGAGTGAGCAATACTGCCCATTACCCTGGGGGGCACAGAATTAACCAAGAGAGAGAATTAGACCTGGAGGCACCCTATAGCCAGTTTAAGCAATAACGCAGGAACATAGGGCCTGGATCAACACGTGAGAACCACACAGGACCTGTCATATCTCAGAAGATTCCTGTGTGAAGAAATGACCTCCAAGGACATCCCATTTTCCCCGTCCTCTCTAAGTCCCCAGAAGTTAGACTCCAGCCTGGGGAATATGAGGGGTATGCAGAAAGCCTGTTTGAACTGAAGTTATTTTTTAAAGGTTTATTTATTATTAGGGAGAGAGGAAAGAGAGGCAGAGAAACATGTGTATGTGAGAGATACATCGATTGGTTGCCCCTCACATGCCCCCAACTGGGGACCCGGCCTGCAACCCAGGCCATGTGCCCTGACCAGGAATGGAACCAGTGATGGCCTTCCAGTTCACAAGCCAGCACTCAATCCACTGAGTCACACCAGCCAGGGCTGAACTGAAGTTATTAAGGAAATAGGGTTCAGTGGACCAGATCCTAAAGGAAATGAGATCTTCTTTTGTAGGAGAAAAACATTACATGTTCATTATTTCACTGAAAAAATTTAAAAAAAAAATTCTCTTTGGCCCTATCCTTCATATTTTGCAATAAAAATTTAGATCCCTAGACCTAATGTTTTCTCTTTCTAATGCTCACTAAATAAAATTTCAGAGCTCAGTCTTGTAATTGTCTTCATAAACAACTAGAGGAATCTGAGGAGGAAAAGAAATGCCCTTCTCTGCGTGTTGCGGAGGAAGAGCCTACATTCTGTATCATATAGTTCACACCATCTCTTCTGGTGACATCTTCAGGTGAGCGGCTTTGTCTTGAGTTTCTGAGCAAACAGAGCCCTGTGTGAATGCCAGGCCTGTTGCTGATTTCATCTCCATTAAGGTAAGTCTGGGGTTTGACTGGGGTGGGGGGAAGTGGTGGGGGTAAAATGCAGACAACTATAACTGAACAATAATTTTAAAAAAAGATGTCTGTCCTTGAAATTGTTATTTTAATGGGGGCCCAGAAATTGTGGCTATGGCCTGAAAAAACCTTCCAACGACACACATAATCAGGACTGGTAATGTGTCGTCCTGGAAATTATGTTGCAGCCTGTGCTAGTGTAGCTCAGTGGCCTGCGAACCAAAGGATCGCGGTTCAATTTCCAGTCAGGGCACATGCCTGGGTTGCAGGCCAGTTCCCAGTGGGGGATGCATTGGAAGCAACCATACATTGATGTTTCTCTCCCTCTCTCCTTCCTTTCCCCTCTAAAGGTAAATAAAATCTTTAAAATACTATGTTGCAAATGACATCTCTGAAACTCTAAGCGCTATAAATAAGGATACAGAGCCCAGCTTTGTCACTTTCAGGCAGCATAACTGTAGGCAAAATTTGTCTGTCACCTCAGAAGGAATCATTGCACTTGGGGTGGTGAACACACAGTACAATATACAGATGATGTATTATAGAATTGTACTCCTGAAACCAATATAATTTTATGAACCAATGTCACCCCAATAAATTCAATAAAAAACAAGTGATCATTGCACATCCTTTCTCTTCCACGCGGCCGTAGCAGTCTGATGATGCTGTAGATTCCTGAGATGGCCCCCATTGGTCAGATCCAGAGGTTGGCCCTAAATAGGCTTCTTGAGATGGTTCCCAGTCCCAACAAATCCCCAGGGGAGGTGGCCTTCCTGTTCACCTCCATGACCTAGGTGGTTGAGGTGGGGACATCAGAGCTGTCCTGCTCAGTCAGGCCCCGTTCTCCAACTAACACTGAGACAACAGAGGACCTAAGAACACTCAGACCAGCAACCCCCAGACTCAGGGTAAAGTGTGTATGCCCACTTTCATCTCTCTTACTTCTCTCCTCTCTGTTCAACTCTTTCACTTCTCTGACACTCTTGTTCTGACACTCTCTGCCCTTCCATTTTTCTGTCTCTGCGTCTCCCAATTTCAATATCTATCTATCTCTTTTCCATTCTCTCTTTTCACTTGTTTACTTGTTCTTTTTCTCGTTTGGTATTTCTTTTTCTCTGCATCTCTCTCCCTTGATGTCTCCATAAACTCTGACTTCCCTTTCTCTTGGTATCTTTGTCTCTCTCTCTGCCTCTCTGCTTGTCTTTGATTTCCCCAAGTCTCTCTTCCCATCCTCGCAGGGCCTCTGCCTGAGGAAACGGATAGGGTGATTTCCCCACCTCACTGTTTGGGCTGGACTCCCTGTTCTCCCCTGAATCTGTCCACCTCTGCAAACCATGTGGACAGGTTTATGGCAAACCCATAGACCACAGGGAAAGACAGCCACCAGCCAGGGAGATCAAAGGGAAAAAATGGGAAAGAAAGACTGAGATCAAGATAGAAAGGGATAAGGTCAGGAGGAAGAAGACAGGAAGGAAGAACCTGGATGAGAGAAGCTGAAATCCTTATTAAAATAAGATGGGATTAAATTAGGGATGAGAGAGAGAGAGAGAGAGAGAGAGAGAGAGAGAGAGAGAGAGAGAGAGAGAGAGAATGCAAGACTGCAGGTTGTTGGCATCTCTCTGCCTTTCTGAGGCCCCTCAGCCAGAGGTTAAGTGGGCAGACGGTCTGAGGAGGCCTGGCCTGGAAGCCTCTGGCAGGGTAGCCCCAGTCCAGCTCACAACTCTACGCCACCTCACCTTCTTCACTCCTGTGTTTGCCTCCATCTATCTCACTGCGAAGTCCCCCCCACTGGCCATACCTTTCTTTTTATTGATTGATTCTTAGAAAGAGGGGTGGGGGGGGTGACGAGAGACACATTGATGTCATTTCCCTTACTGATGCACCCTTTGGTTGATTCTCGTATGGCCCTGACCGGGGATGGAGCCTGCAACCCTGGCATATGGAGATGACACTCAACCAACTGAGCTACTCAGCCAGGGCCATACCTGCATTTTTTTACCTCCACACTGTCTTCCTGTTTCTCTTACAGTCTCTGCCCTTTCTCGTCTCCCTTTTCATTTATCTCCTGCACATCTTTGTGCATCTCCATTAGTGTCTCTATAACCCTATGTGTCTCTCCAGTTCCTATTTCTCTTTCATCTGTTTCTGCTTCACTCCTGCCTTCTCCCATTCTCTGCACTCCCTGCCCACGAAATCCACCAGGGGTCTGAGCCGGCATCCCTTGTTTTCGGAAAGGAAGTGGGCCAAGCATTTGGTCATGGGGCAGGCAGGGGGCAGGGCCTGAGGATCCCAGCACCAACCAAGAGGTGGAGGCCCAAGCACCTAGGGTTTGGGATTGCCTGAAGGGGGTGGGAGAGGAGAGAGGGCAGGGACTGAAGTTGCAGAGGTCTAGAGGCTGAGAGCTGGAGAGCTGCTGCTCTAAGGGGCTGGGGGGGGGAGTCCATGTGGAGCACATCAGAGATACAGTAGGGACTGGGCCTCAGAGCAGCCTGGGTTGGTTTATGAAGGAGTAGGGTCTGCAGGAACCTTAGAGGGCCAGCCTGAAAGGGAGTGGAGCCTGAACATACAAGGGTCTGTTGGAATGACAGCAGCTTGGGAGGAACTTGAGGACTCCTGGAATGGAAAGTCTGAGACCTAATGGAACAGTGTTTGAAAGGATCAAGGTGGGGTCTGGAGAATGTGGCTAGAGCTGAGGAAGGGCAGGGCCTAGATGTACAGAAGAGGAGGGACCAAAGGAAGTGGCCCAGAAATACAAGGGTCACAACCCAAGACACCCTGGGTCTGACTGGGACCTTGGTCCTACACAGACCTGTGTGCAGAGCCAGCCATGAGTTTGAGGCTGGGGCCCTGCTGAGGCCAAGAGCTGTGGGCACGGTGCCTACTACCCATGCCTACCCTCCCTAGTCAGTCTTCACTGGGATGGCTGGGCTCTCCCTGGCATCGAGTCAATCAAGCACACAGTCCTGCAGTCCTGCTACTGCTGAGAACCACCGGGTCCCTGTCGAAGCCTTAGGCAGCCTGGGGACTTAGTATTTGCACCTCCAGGGAGCGACTTCATATGAGGGCATATGAAGTCCCTTTCCACCCCTTCGTGATGGCTTGCACAAAGGGACAGCTCTTATGTCTCCTGTAGGCTATTTGCACTGCAGCACTTGCACCTCGGACACAATGCTTGCCTCACCCATGGCGGGGGGTTTACATAGAGGAGACAGCATCTGGAAGCGAGTCCATCCAGAAAAAAATTTTCCCATAACCCCCCACCCCAAAATGCAAACTTGTTTCTGGTTATTTTGTAGTTCCCCCTAAAAAACACCGACGACATGGAGTATGGCAGAGCAGAAGGGTTTCTGTGGCACAGAAGAGGAGACTAACCCAGGGCCCTTCTTCGAGGAAGCCAGGTCTCCCTGACCTTTTCTTCTTCCCAGGTCCTTGGTGAGGCCATGTGGAGGGGGTTATCTTCACACCAATGGTATCCAGAACCATGGAGTTCGTTTTGGGTTCAGATTTCCCAGCCTTGGCAATGGGAGCCTGGGAGGGAGGGTTCGGGGTGCCGTGTGCAAAACCACTCCCTCAACCCCAGCAATCCTTGTGTTCCCTCACTTCTTTCTAAGCCTATTCCTCTATGTACTTATGATTCATCATTTGGCCCCCACACATGCTTATTCATGTATCTATTAACATCTTGATTCATTTCCCCTTTGTCATTCACCCTATATTCACTAAGGCCCACTCTGTGACTCCAAACCTTAGGGTTTCTGAGTCCTTGAAGAGGGCCCTGCCTCTTATCTTAAGGAGGATATCCCACAGGTAGCTTAATGAGTACATACAAAGGCATTTCAAAACTGGCTTTAAATACTCATCAGGTGCCACAGGAAGGGGTTGGGTGAGAGCTTGTTACATGTAAGTGTGGGGCTGGGGTGCCCTGAAGGAAGGGGACCCATCCATCAGGGTAGCTGGGGTGCCCCACCCCCACCCTGGGACAGGGAACAAAGAATAGAGGCCCTCTCTGGAGGGTCCCAGGGCCAAGTGGGAGCCAGCCCTCCCTTCGAGGTAGATCATCGGGGAGGGAACCAAGGAGCTCCCACGATGGTGGTGACAGGTGGTCACTTCCTCAGTGGTACTGCTGGTAGTTGGGATAGCCTGAGGCCGGGGTACCCTCCTTAGGGGGCAGCTGGCTGGGGTCCTCCAGGAACGGGGGTGCTGGAGAGGGGAGAATCAAGCAAAGGTGAGCAGAGGAGGCTAGGCAGGGCATTTTCCACCTCTTCCTGACCAACTTCACCAGATACTCACCATTGCGGAACTGCTGGGCAGTGTAGCGAGTGAGGAGGATACCAACACCCTCGATGAGGGCCAATAGGATGCCCCCCATCATTGCCGAGCCCATCATGGCTAGGGGGCCACCTGGAGGAGCAAGGAGGCAGGAAGAGAGAGCTGAGGGCTGGCAAAACAGAGTGGAAGGGGTTGGGGCCAGGGCTGGGGGCACTCACTGCGAGCAGCCAGCACAGCCCCAGTCAACGCTCCGCTGGTGATGGAGTTCCAGGGATCCTCCTTGCCCCGAAGCTGCACCAGGCCACAGTCAATGGTGGAGAATAGGCCCCCCCACACTGCAAAACTACCTGTAGGGGGACAGAGGCCTAATTAGTGTTCCCGGGGAATCCCAAGAATCCACAGCTCAGAGACTATGAACTTCCAAGGCCTGAATGCTTTGGTGAAGAAAGGGGAGAAAAACTCAGGTGAAAGACAGATAGCATACTTCTGGGGGATATTCCCATCTGTCCCTGCTATAGCTACTTCTTCAAGATGTCTCTAATTGCAATCAACACTACTTTCTTCACAGGGAGGTGAAGAGTTTATAAGCACATTTACCTTCTATATGGCTTTTTTGTAATTTTTTTGAATTCTTAGGAGGAGAGGAAGGGAAGGAGAAAGAGAGGGAGAGAAACATCAATCAGTTACCTCTCATACATGCCCTGTCCAGGACCAAACCCACGACTCAGGCATGTGCCCTGACCAGGAATCGAACCTGTGACTCTTCACTTTGCAGGGCGACCCCCAACCAACTGAACCGTATCGGTCAGGGCTCTACTGGCTTTTAATGGAGTACCTTTTACCCTCATAAACCACCACATAGAGTTGGCATTCTAATCTTGGTTTCGATGAGAAAGAAGAAGGTTAGGAAAGCCAGTTAACAATATGCTAGTTAAAATGTTTACTGAGGCCTTATTGGGTCCCGGGACCTGATCTAGGTACTGCAGGTTATTTGGCTTCTGAAACTTTAAATTAGTTAATGTCATTAAAGTGCACAGTAGAGCAACTGGCACTTAGTAAATACTAGGTAAATCACATAAATTGCAAAATGGGATGGTTACTGCTATTGTCCCATATTACAGATGAAGTTCAGAGAGGTTGAGCCACTGTCCCAAGGTCACATCAGAGAAGAGCCAGGGTCTGGATTAAACTCCAGAACTCATCCATATTAACTTGTTGGGAAACGTCACCCCTCCCAGGAAGTCCCATGCAGAGTTGGAGCTCGAATGTGGACCTCCAACTTGCAGACTAAACCCAAAGCAACAACCACCGCCAACTTTGCCATCACATCTCCTATGTCTCCCCAAGCCTCTCACCTCCAATCTGAGGGGCTCGGATCCTCACTGCGTTGACACTACCTCTCAATCGGTGCCGAATTCCCTGGGGAAAGTGAAGAGTAGGAGAGTCAGAGCAGGGCTGAGGTCAGACAGGGCTTTTAGCTCTTCAGAGGGGGAAGTGGATGGGAATCCTGTTAGGGGTATTCAGGGGTAAAGCTGTGAAAAAGCAGCCAAGAATTAAGGATCTGGGGAGCACCCCAGCACAAGTATTCTCAAAGTTGGGTCGAGACATTCTCATCCATTTATCCATCCTTCCATTCATTCAATGATTACTGAGCACCTATGTGCCAGGCACCATGCTGTATGCAGGCATAGAGCAATGGGAGAGGTGGACCTGGCCCCTGCACTCTCATAGTTCACAGTATATTGGGTCAGAGACACAGAGAGAAAGGGTACAGATAATCAAGACAGCTTCAGACAGCAATATGCACCCCAGAGGAACTAGAATAGAGAGACATGATAGTGGTGGAGAGATAAGAAAAGACCTCTTTAAGGAGAGGGCATACATACTGAGACCTTGAGGATGAAAGGGAGAAATGTGGGTAAAGATCCAGGAAAGAGTGTTATAGGAGTTGAGGGAAGGGATAAGGAGAGATACATAAACTGCAGACCCCTTGGCAAATGGATGGTATTCAAAGTTTGGCATTTGATGAGATCTCCAGTGTGTGTGTGTCGGGGGCAGGGTAGTGTCAGAGAAAGAGACAGAATTGATGTTAAATTAAAACATTTTCTTAACCATAAGGCTGTCTTCCTTCTGCCAGTTAAACTCCTGTCACTCCCCGTTTATACAGGTTTCTGACCCCGAATCTATCTATAGGTAAAATCTGTCTGGCTCTGCACACACATATGGAATTTGGTGATCTGGACAGAAAAAGGGGTCTGTAACGAAATCTGACACCCTTTCTTGTGCCTTTTCAAGACTGACACAGTGCCCTAAGAGGATAGTACAGAAGGGCAAAGTAAGTCTCCATTAAACCCAGAGATTATAAAACTGCTCTTAGAATTCTACCTGAGAAAAAGAAAATTTCACTGAAAGGAACCACAGAGTGACACCTGATCATAAATTCCTAACTGGAGGTCATGGTGAGTAGTCACTACTCAGGCCCATAACTTCCATAGTAAAAGGTTATCTTTGCCTTAAGCAAGCCCTATTCATTGCTTTTGTGCATCTGGGTCAATACACCTTTGAAACCTTCAGAAGTGTAATCACTCTCAAGAGAGCACATAATCTTAACTGCCCTGCAGTCCAATCAGAGAGATTTCCCTGCTTTGCTTTCTCCCACTTCACATAATCTTCCTTATGTTCACTCCTTAATTCCACATGTATAAAACTGTAAACTGTCATTCTGGGAAGCATTTTTCTCAATTTGTTGAGATAGTGCTTCCAGGCAGGTCCTCTATTTGGCTCAAATAAACTCTAATGAACTTTTATAAAATTTTTCTACGAGTTTGGAAGTCTTTACATGGACAGAGATGCCTATTTCCACAGCAGCATTTCCACAGAGGCGCTCCAGTTGGGTTTGGGGTGAGGTACAGAGACTCTGTTTTCAATTCCCCAAAACCCCATATCCTGGTGTCAGGCCTAGCACATAGAAGGCAAGGTGGCACCAGAATGATTAAGTGCATGTAACTGGCAGCTCCAAGCAGTTTTCAGAGCAGTATCCCATGCTGGCAGGACAGGACCCCAGCACCACACCCAGGGAAGGCCAGGACTCACAACAGGGGCATTGCGGAAGCCCTTGATGGCCTGGAAGACTCCGCCACCAATGACACCCATAGTGAAGGCTCCACCACAATCATCCACAATTCGCCATGGGCTGCAATGTAAAGGGGAGGATGGAGTTAATGTGAACCCCCACCCCCCGCCCCACGTCGTGCCAAGCCACAAGGCCTCTTTCCAGTTGGGAGAAACCAAGTCACCAGAATGGGAAGTAGCCTTTCAGATAGAGATTATTTTCCCCCTCATTTAAGCAAGTAAGAGTGCAAAGAGGAAAAAATATTCTTCTTTGCCCTCTCTGCCCCTCCCCTTTGCAGCTAAACACGGAATCTGCCAACCGCTTTACTACTACCAAAGATTAAATGAACTAATATGCATAAAGAGTTATCACGTCCAAATAGTCACTAGTGTTAACTGGCTAGTATTGTTATTAAAGCAGGGAGAGTAGCACCCCCTTCTCCGACCCTGAGCAAGTCCAACCGAGCCCCGCCCTCTTTCCTCTCTTTTAACCTCGCACAACTGGGAAAAACCAAGAGCGGGGCTCGGGGAAGACCCAGCACCACCTCCTTGCTCACAATAGGCTCATCCAGGCCCCGCCCCCACTCACTAAAGCAACCTGGGAAAAACCAAGCGTGGTAACCCTGGGGATTTCCGTTAACACCGCGCCACCCCTTGGCGAAAATGGATTCGACCAGCGTCCCTTTTCTATAACAAAGACGGGCTGGGAGATGAGTCAGGGGAAACGTGGAGTAGTTCGTCCTACACTGCACCTTCTCCAGGCACATGGTTGTAGCCTCTCTTAACGGAGCCCAAGTGGGGGAGGGGCAAGTGGAGGAGAGCGGAAAGACACAACTAAGCGTCTTTGGAGTCGGGGCCATGGCGCTGTGGAGCCACTGCCTCTCCCGCCCACCTCCCACAGCTGGCCATGGTACCGCAGGGACAGTCCCGAGGCCTGTGCCCATCGCCGTACCAGGGCTCCCGAGCGTACTCCTCCATGGCGCCGGCGTCTGCCTAAGCCCCGGAGTCTGCCTCAGCCCCGGTTGGGCCACGCCCCCACAGTAAACGTACAGACACTCTCGAGCTCCCACCTATCCCACGGCCACGATTAGGTGGCAGCGCCCTACGTCAGGCTTACAGTACACTCTCATTGGCTACCCCGGATACGTCCTCTGTTTTCGCAGCCAGAGCGTAGCCCAGTTATTTCAAGTCTTGGGGTCAGGGGAATTCTTTCTGTGCTGTGGAGGGCAGTTGTTGTGTAGTCCTGGTGATTCTAGCGGTGACGACAGTGAGGCGACAACTTCTACTATCCGCGTGACTATTGGTAATGTCCCGGGGGGGGTGCATTTATTGAAACTGGAGGAGGTGCTACACTGTGAACCCCCACTGTAGCCCTTTGGTTCCTCCCACCTGGCAGTCTTTGGAGGACGCTGGGTGAGCCCATTTGTAGGGCGTGGGGGAGCCCTATTCGAACCCTTCAGCGGTGGGTGGAGCCTAGGCCTTGGAGAGGAACTGGGTTCTGGAGCTCCTGTCCTGGAAAGGTTTGGTGAGAGTTTTGGTTGCCACCTATTTTTCCCCCACCTTTTAGCGCAGCTTTCGTTAGCCTAGCTACTGGTGCAAGTATGGGAGGTGGGGGTCCATATTAGCACATGCTGGGGCGGGGGCGCTTGGTTGCATGATCCAGAGTCAGATTTTCATCTGAGCTGGTTTTCGGTCTCTCCATCTGTCCCTAGGTCTGTCTGCTACTCGCTATGCCGCTGCCAGTTGCGCTACAGACTCGCTTGGCCAAGAGAGGCATCCTCAAACACCTGGAGCCTGGTAAGAGAACTAGAGCAGATGGGCCTACCACGTGCCAGGCTTGACTGGCATTTTGTTGCTACTGCCACTTGATAGGCAACATGGGGCTACTGTGTAGCAAGCAATGAAGTGGCAGGCATTTCATGATCAATCATATGGATTTCTGACGCCCATTCCTACCTACTGGGTGCCAAGCATAGGTTGGGGGAGGGGCCCCAGGGGAGATTGACATTTCATCCTTAATATTGACAGCTGATACCTATGTGGGCCTACTGTATGCGGGATTCGGTCCATCCATTCATAAAAGTGATTACAGAGTAAGAGTAAAGATAGCTGTCATCTGTGGCAGTCTTCTGTGGGCCTAGGACAGTGGCAGGATGCTCATACTGATATTTTTTAAATTTTGTATTTTATTTTAGAGAAAGGGGAAGGGAGAGAGAAAAACATCTATGTGAAGGAGAAACATTGATTTGTTACCTTTGCCTTCTCAAAGTGCCCCGACAGGGGCAGAGCACAGCCTGCAACCTAGGCATGTGCCCTGACCAGGAATCCAACAGGCAATCTTTTGGTTTGAAGGATGATGCCAAATCAACTGAGCCACACTGGCTGGACTGATACTGTGTTCTTTATCATACTGATAGGTAACATTTTTCAGACCTGTTGTGGTGCCAGGTACTGTGCTGGTGATGTTCACCATGTCAATTGCTGACATGTATTTTCATGGTACAAAGTACCTGGATATACATTATGGTTGACAATATAAAAAAAATGAGGCCCTGGCTGGTAGCTCAGTGGGTTGAGTGTGGGCTGCAAACCAAAGGGTCATCAGTTCAATTCCCAGTCAGGGTACATGCCTGGGTTGTGGGCCAGCTCCCCAGTACAGGGTGCGTGAGAGACAACCACACATTGATATTTCTCTCCTTTTCTTCCCCTTTCTCTGAAAATGAAAAAATCTTTAAAAAATGATAGGATCTATCATTTAGGCCCATTGTGCCTTCTGCTAATATTTATACCTTATTGTCAAAAGGCATCTGTTTCAGCCTACAGTGTGCCAAGTACTAGAAAATGCATCTTATTTTCATCTTATTAATAAGTGACATTTATTACAAGCCTTATGTGTGCCAGGCATTCATCATGTGGTTAATACTGATAGTGGTTGTTGATATTTATGTTAAGCCTCTTAGGTGCCAGGCCCTGTGCACATAATTTTTTTTTCTGGTGGTATGTAACTTAATAACAGTAGTGATGATTATAGCTGACATCTCTTTTGGGCCTACAGATGTGAAAGGCACTGTGCTGTTGCTGACATACACATTTCATGGTTAGTTATATCCACAGCTGAAATCCATAACAGGCCTACTGAGAGGGCCTGGTACTGAGCTGACAATATACACCTTTTTATTATATTGGTATCAACTGACAACTGTATGCATCAGGCTTCGGGAACTAAATGGATTCAGAGCAGTGTTTGGATAAATCCCTCGCGATCCAGATTCTTGCTACACAAAATACAGGAGTCAGAAACCCCCTGTTTGCCAAGCTTGGGAGCTGAATAGATTTGGATATTTTCAGACAGACCTCTTCCTGTTTAAACTCATTTTAGCCAAATAGATTTTCGTAGTGTGCTGTTACATACTCTCTAAATTCAGGAACTTCATGAATGTGGATAAATGTCTATCTAAACCAGAAACCAGATAGGCTTGGGTAATAGTATATCTTAACTGAACCCAGAACAGGATGGATTTAGGTACACGTTTTTGTCAGTTCACTACTTAGATGCTAGGACTTGGAATGTGACCATTATGTGCCATAGCTGGTGAGACCTGGCACATTCGTGTCTCCATGTGAATGTGAACATCTCTCCATTCCTAAAGTGTAGGATAAGTTTCCCCTATCCTTACTTCTCTCCTCTGCCTGTCCTGGCAGAGCCAGAGGAAGAGATTATTGCTGAGGACTACGATGATGATCCCGTGGACTATGAGGCCACCCGGTTGGAGGGCCTGCCACCAAGCTGGTACAAGGTGTTTGACCCTTCCTGGTAAGCCCGGGGACCATGGGGTTTGGGACTGGGGGAAGCTGACTTCCGACATTACCCTTCCTGTGCTGTCCCTGGCCTTGGGGAAATGGGGGACACGAGGGAAGGAATATGGGCTCCTCCTTGGGGAGTCCTGATATGGGTAGGTATAGGCAGAGATTGGGGAGCAGTTGAGGCTACAAGGAGAGGACATCTGTGCCCATACTGCTTCTCTCCCTCCCCCTGCCTCGTAGCGGGCTCCCTTACTACTGGAATGTGGAAACAGACCTCGTGTCCTGGCTCTCCCCACATGACTCCAACTCCATCATTACCAAATCTGTCAAGAAGCCCAGGAGCAGTAATGCAGGTGAGTAAGGCAGGTCCAAGGGTGCCACAAGTGCTTCTTGCAGTTCTTAGAAAGGGCTCTGTAAATGGTGGTGGATCCAGGAGGGGTGGGTGAGACAGGCAGATCCAGCCCCAGGCAAGAGAGGCTGTCAGAGTCAAAGGCTATTGGGTCCTGAGGTAGGAGGAAGAAGTCACTTCAGAGCTTTTATGTCCCCAGATGCTGAGGAGAAGATGGACCGGAGCCATGAGAAATCGGACCGGAGCCACGAGAAATCGGACCGGAGCCATGAGAAGTCAGACCGGAGCCACGAGAAGTCAGACAGAGACCGAGAGCGTGGTTATGACAAGGTAGACAGAGAAAGAGAACGGGACAGGGATCGAGACCGGGACCGTGGATATGACAAGGTGGAGAGAGAAGAGGGCAAAGAACGGCGCCACCATCGCCGGGAGGAGCTAGCTCCCTACCCCAAGAGCAAGAAGGGTAAGCTGAGCAGGGCCACGACTTGGGTGAGGCAGCAAGGCACCGGGGGGGTGGGGGGGGGGAACAGTGTATAGAAACCCTCACTTCCCTTCATGCAATTGTCTGAATCTGGGGCCTGGGAGAAGGTGGTGCAGCCATGGCACCTGTGGGCTCCATTTCTTGTGACGGGGGAAGCTCTGTGATCAGGAGCTTCGTGTGCCTCCATTGTAGACCTTGCTCTGCCACCTCCTTCTACAGTTGCAAGCCGGAAGGATGAAGAATTAGACCCCATGGACCCCAGCTCGTACTCAGACGCACCCCGGTAAGTGGCGTGCCCCCATGAGCTCTTCTCTTTCCTGGACTTCCTGCACTGACCATTCTTTTCCGCCTCACTCTCTCCTTCGCTGACTCATCAGTTATTTGTCTGTGTGTTTGTGGGGGGGGGCACCACATCCCACCCCCTGACCCTCTGTCATCTCCAGGGGCACATGGTCAACAGGACTCCCCAAGCGGAATGAGGCTAAGACGGGTGCAGACACAACAGCCGCTGGGCCCCTCTTCCAGCAGCGCCCTTATCCATCCCCAGGGGCTGTGCTACGCGCCAACGCCGAGGCCTCTCGAACCAAGCAGCAGGACTGAACCCTAGTGGGTCTTTAATAAAATCTTTTCAGTGGGTCATGCCCACCAGGCCAGAGTGCTTTCTTCCTTTGTATTTTTTGAGCTTTCCAACCCAAGGCAAGATGCAAAACAGTTTTATTTGCAAAACCTCATCTAAGAAATATAGGGACATGAGCGCAGCAGGCTGGAGGCTGAGGTGAGTCCTGTCTGGGCCTCCTTACCAGAGAGTTTACTCATGTCAGCCCGGTGGGGGGTGGGAGTGGTAGGGACGGGGCATCAGTGTCTGCCTCCCCCCACCCCTAATACTGATCAGAGTTTGGTCCTGGCTGGGCCAGGGCAAGAAGGGAGAATGAGGCCAGGCCAGCGTCTTCAATCCCAGCGGCTACGAACCCTTCACCTTGGTGAGCAACCTGTGGTGGACATGGGGAGGAAAGAAAAACACAGAAAGCTGGGGTGGGCTGGCTGGCAGGCAGGCATCCTGAGCAAGCGAGGGCAGAGGGCATCAGTAGCGAGGCTGGTAATCCTAGGGTTAGTAAAAGAGCCCATGTGTAGAGAGCAGGTCCCCTGGGTCAGAAAGCTACACATGGACTAAATAAATACAGTATCTTTATTTGGCATTAGGTATCCTGACATTTGTTCATTACAGTTCCTTAGAAAACAAACAAAAAAAATTGGAACAAGTTAATCAAAAATAAAGATCCAATGACCCTATTTACACATAGCAAAGACAGCCCAGGCGTCTCCCATGCACGCGCACACCCCCCTCCCCAGGAGACAGTTAAGGAGTTAGTTAATAAGCTTTGAGGAGTGCATGGGGCAGGGTCCATATTTCAGCAACATTAAGGCACCCCCCCCCCATGAAGTAAGGAAGTAAGAGTGCCTCATTCAGCCAGTGGGGTAGCAAGGGTGGTTGGCAGCTTTATTGTTTCTCTCAGGATGTCTCAGAAAATAACCCTGCATCTGGCAACTGACAGTGTCTTCGATTCGGTGAGATTCAGCTACTTCAAGGACCTCCCTCCCTGCTTTGCCCCCACACCCTGGATCATCAATTACCTGATTACATAATTCCCCAGACCACTAAAAACCAAATGGTCCCTTGATTTTGAACCAGCAAAAATCTCAGCTCTTGCCTCTTTCTCTCCCTGGGTGCTCACGACAGGCCCATTTTCAGGGGTCTCTGTGTCAGGGAAGCTGCCTGAAGGCCATAGAAAGACAGCTGCTAACATGATCCAGTGCTGTAGTGAAGGAGAGGCCTAGAGCTGTGGGAAATGGAACCCCACACGTTAGGCATCAGTCATTATGAAAGAGCTGTAGGATTTTTGTCCAATTTGTCCCTACAAAGGTGGAGGGATTGCTGGGAGAGACTCTCCCAGGTGTGAGACAGGACGCCTCCAGCTGAGGGAGGGAGGAAGGGGGCGGGACAGGCAAAAGGCCTTAAATGACAATACCCCAACCTGGTCCTCAAGGTGGTTAGACTGAGGCAGAGGAGGTGGCTCTAAAAATCCCTCCAGGGAAGGTGGGGGTCAGTGGACAAGGAAGGTTTCGTGTAATGCCTGCCCAGCCCCATGCCCCTGTGTTTATCCCAATGACCTGGAAGAAAAAGATTTCCAACCCCAGAGGAGCCGGGCCCCAGTGGCAGCTTGGGTCCTGCAGATGCCCAACACCCTCCACCCAGTCCCCCTCCCTGTCTCCCCGAGCTGCTGCCAGCCCTCACTTCACCAGCACTGACTTTGGCAGAAAGGGATCCGTGCTGAGGTCTCCTCGGTGGGAAGGTAGCTGCGGTGGTGGTGGCTGCCCAGGAGGCTGCTGGTGAGTGCAGGGCCCGGAGGCAGAGGTGGAAGTGGAAGCTATGGCTTTGGCTGCACCTCGGGGAAGGCTGTAGAGGTAGACGGCGCCAATGACGAGCCCGGCACCAAGGGCAAACAGTGGGTCCACGTGGAAGCCAAAGAGGCGGATGGAGGCAACAGTGGACAGCACGATGGACAGGGAGGTGGCAAAGCCCTTAAGGATGTTGTCAGCATATTTGACAACAACAGCCACCAGTAGCCCGCCAAAGGCCTGGTTGAGCACTACGCCCCAGACAGCAGGCGTGTACCCAAAAAAGAAGCCACGCTTGGCCACTGCAGTGCCCTCAGCCCACCAGAGCCCCACTAGGCCCAGGGTTGTGCCGAAGAGACCCAGTTGCAGGTTGCGCAGCCACACGGAGCCTGAACTGCCTTTGAGGATCTTCTCAAAGTAGACACCTGCGAAGCCCGAGGAGAGACAGGAGGCCACAACAGCTGCTAGGCCAACCCCAGGGTTCTGATCCAGCAGCCGTGGGTCCCCACCACCGGCTTGCTGTGCCTGGACAAGGGCGACACCCGTGAAGAGGAGCAGCAGGGAGACCCACTGTAGCCGGGAAAGGCTGCGGTTCAGCATGAGCACGGAGAACAGGGCCGTGGTCAAGATCTTCAGCTGGTATGTCACCTGCAAGTGGATATGGAAGGTGCTGAGGGCTTCAGCCCGACATGTGCACATGGGGCATGGCACCCACCATGGGCCCTCAGGCACAGTGGGGGGACAGGGTAGGGTAGATGACAAAACCAAAAATCTCTAGCCACTGACCATTGACTGAGAAGTAGCTAAATAGCTCTGAGGGATCTCCCAGATGGCACACAGGAGGCTGACTGTGCAAGGAAATCCTGGGCCACAATCAAGCCTACATCCCAACCCCATTTCCTAGCTGTGTGATGAGGGAGAAGGCACTTGCCATGTCTGAGTCCTGACATCGTCTGCTATAAAATACAGCTGGTGTGTATGGCAAACACCGCACACACTAGGGAATGGATGAATGATAAACATCATGATGAGGGAGGTCTTGATCAATACCTGTTGACACGTATGAGTCAGCCACACAATGTCAGCAAACAATGTGCTGGGTGTGGGTCTAAGCACATCATGTGAGTTCTTGTTTAATCCTTATGGGTGAAGTGTACACTGCTTTAATGCCTAATTTAAAGCTGAGAAAACTAAGTAACAGGGAGGTTAAGTGACTTGCCCAATATCATACATCACACAGCTGGAAAATAGCAGAGCTGGGATTTGAACCCCGATAGCCTGGCCCCAGAGTTCAGGCTTGAACCAACTCATAAGGCTGCCTGCAAATAGCCTAAAGCTCATCTATTGCCAACCAAGGGCTCTCCCCAGGTGTTTTATCTTTTAATCACCTCAGCATCCCAGTGAATAGTTATTCCCATTTCCATTCCCATTTCTCACAGATGAGGAAACAGACGTCAGGGAAGTTGCAAAGATATTCCAAAGGTGATAAAGCTCCTGCTCTCTGCAGCCCCACCTCCCACCCCAGGCAGTTCCTCCAGGGCCATGCTGGGCTTGGGGCTCACCTGGAAAGTGGCAGCTGGCAGGTTGGAGATGGCAACATACTGGAGGTTATTCTGCAAGGTGTAGATGAGAGAGGGCACTGCAAGCTTGAATGTGTCCACATATTGCACCAGGACAGCCTCGTGGAGGAAAAGGACCAGGTGCTTCACGTTACCTTTGATGGGTGGAGGAGAGCCCTTTTTAGCACTGACTACCAAAGGCAGGGATCCTCTGAGGGCTGGGGCTGGGCCTGGACCTCCCCACCACCACACTCAGACTTCCTGAGGGCTAGGATGAAGTCTGCACTCCCCGTCTCCCTACAGTATACGCACATCCCCAGTAGGCAGTAGGCTTTGGGGATACTCAGCCTAACAAACACAGAGGTCCATTAACAGTGGACTTGCTGTGTCTGAGGGTCACAGATCACACCTCACCCATCTTACAGCCTACTGGCATAGAGCCCCATTTGGGGCAAGCACTCAATACACATTTGCACAATTAGTACTAACTAGACAGACTCTTGTGAAGCAAAAGCCCAAAGAGTGTAGGTAGAAGGCTGTATACCCAACAGGGGAAGTTTTAGATTCCACTTGTAGACTTAACCTAGCTCCTTACCAGCCTCCGAGCTGCCCCCCAAGGGCCATCTCCCACTTGGCTGAATCTGTCAGTCCCACACACACCAAGGAGTTGCCCCCGCCACTCGGAAATATACAGGCTTGACTACTAATCCTGTGGAGGTCTCAGCTGATATGAGATACACAAACTCTCAAATGTTACATACACCGGGTACATAGATTCAAGCTCATGACTAGCTGCACATTTGTACATGACTAAGAAGTATAAGCCATAATGTTTAAGCCGTCAGTTTGGTTATAACACGTGTTGGGTTCTATGCTTCCCAAACGAGTTGCTTATTAAAACATTGTTGCAAAGTGTTGCAAAAAGCATTTATGCCTTGAGTATAGCAATATTGTTTGCAATAACTATTACAAACATTTTGCAAAGCCAACTATTGAATATTCTGATTAATTAATGTTAAAGACATTTTTTGGCTGTATTTTGTAGCAATATGCATGTTTCAATTATTTAAGAAGAAAAAAATTTACTCTTTGATGTTTCTTTAGTAATTTCTAGATTGTAACTGAAAATAAAAATCATGTATTTTGTTATATAAATATAATAAATGCAAATTTGCAGTTTAAAAAATTCCCCCATTTTAGCACATAATAGTAATGAATGTATCTCTCAGATACACGTGACCTATACTGTAATTTTTTTGACTGTGACCTCTGCAGGGTTAAGCAGGAAGTCTAGTTGGGACTTTCTCCAATCAATAAATGAAAATCTTTCCTATCAGGCCTTTGCAAAGCCTACTTTTTTTTTTTTGGCAGTTCAATGTTGCTCCTCAGGGAAAACCCAATTACTGTACAAGAGCATCACAGGAACTGTTGATACTCAGTCATGAACCCTGCCCTTGACTTTCATGGCATTAATCACAGGAGTAATTATCAACATCTAACCCCTTACCCAAATTCCTTAGGTCCAGGGGTTCGGGTGTTCAAAATTTTCCAGGTGTTAGGAAGGTAACGTGGTATATATACACCATGTTATGTTGTATGAAATATATATATTTCACATAACACCCCACATATATGGGCTACACACCATAATCAAGTACATTGATATTCCCACAAAATGAGAAAAATAAAAAACACATATATAAATAGGCCCACATCAGGTCAGGCCAAGTTTTACTATCAAACAAATTAAGGAAAAAGGAAAACGGTGTGGGTGTGTGGAGGGGGGCATTGCAGATAAGCATTGAAAGCCTGTGATTAAGTCTGCAGCTAAGTATCTCCCCATCTAAACTTAGCAGCCCTATGAGGGCAAGATGCACCTCTGCATTGCTAACACGTCCAGCCAAAGCAGGGCCTGCCATGCAGTGTTCACTAGAAAGTCTCTCAATCAATCAAGAACAGAGCAGGTAGGTTCCTCAACTGCTGCCTCACAGGGCCCTGGAGCTAATGATTGGGTAAGAATGTCTCGTTCAATGTTAAGTGCTGAGGGCAGAGCCACATGCAGGGCCTTTACAGAGAAAAGAATGGGTAACATTTTAAAGGCGGCCTTCAGGGAGGCATTTAAATCAGTAGATAAACGCAACTACGAGAAATACAGAGGACAGAAGAACATGTTAAATGACACCATAGGGAGGCAGTCAGCAAAATCCAGGTTACCCAAAGTCTACAAGACAAATGACCTGGTTTTCTTCAACAAATTAACTACAGGGAAAGAAAAAAACTGGAGGCAAACCCAGAGGTTAACACACCCAGAAGATATCAACCAATTACGAAACACTGATCTTGACATAAATTTGATCCTAACACTCACTGATACAAAGAACAGACTGACAGCTGTCAGAGGGGAAGAGGCAAGGGGGCTGGGTGAAAAAGGTGAAATGGTGAGGCAAAAATAAACACGCAAACAAACCCTCCTAGAGAGACAACCATGTGATTAGCAGAGGCAAAGGGGGTGGGGGAGTTAGTAGAGGGGAAAGAGGGGGATAAATGGTGATGGTAAGAGACTTAATTTGGGGTGGTGAACACACAATATAATATACAGATGATGTAATAGAGAATTGTACCCCTGAAACCTATATAATTTTATGAACCAATGTCACCCCAAGAAATTCAATAAAAAACTTGATTCAAACAAAATTTTTTTATTTTAAATTTTTTTTTCAAAATGTTTTATTTTTTAATTTAATTTTAGAGAGAGGAAGAGAGGGAAATCTGTGAGAGGAACATCAGTTGGTTTCCTCTCTCATGCTCCCAACAGGGGACCTGGCCTGCAACCCAGGCACATGCCCTGACAGGGAATTGAGCCAGTGACCTTCTGGTTTACAAGCCGGTGCTCAATTCACTGAGCCACACCAGCCAGGGCTGATTCAAACAAAATTTTAAAAACACTGATAACACTTGAGAAATCACTAGAATATTTGGACATTGACTAGATATTTGATTATTTTATTAACTTTTAAATATGTACTCAAAATAAGGAGGATTTACTTCAAAATAATACTTCATGTGGAACATAGGGCAGTTCCCCAAATAACATTGTTTTGTTCATTGTCACTATGTAATAACTGTTGATGAGATGCTTAGGAACTTAACTCATTTGTATCAAGTCACCTACAGTAAAATGGTTTCATTATACATTGTTTAATAGTTTCATTATACATTGTTTAATGGTACGGTAAAGTGGTTTCATTATACATTGTTTCATTTCAAGCTCTTGAACCATTGACATTAAGTAAGAATTTACCGTACTTCAATATAATAAAGGGGGGGCGGGTACCATATAGATTGGCAGTGAGTGGATAATCACTGATGCTGTTTAATGGCAGAGTGGCCATGAATTGACAACTGTTGAATCTGGGTGATGGGTACATGGAGATTTTACTATTTTATCATTGTCTCCGATTCAGGGTTTGAAATTCTCCACAATAAAAAGTTAAAGAGAAATAAATCATCATGTAAGGGGCACCTGCTACTTATGGGCACAGACTATCTCACTTGTAAAGTCTCCTCAGGCCAGCTCCCCGGGAGTTCGGGGTATAAAAGTGTGGATGCAGCTACTCATAGCTGGACGAACAAGGCAGCTTACCTGCACTTAAACATTTCCCAGGCAGTTTCCCAGACACAAAAATACTACTCCAGCAAACCCTCCATGTGGGTTCAGGTGTACAACACACACACACACAGAATCCTACCCACCAACTCCAGCCCCCCTCCCTGGCTCATACCCCTCTTCTGTGCGAAGAGCAGCAGCAGGCAAGTGAGACCTTTGAGCACCTCGGCCATGACCACAGCAGTAGTGGCAAAGAAACGGTCCCCAGGCAGTGTGCGGGTGTAGCGGATGCTGAGGATGAGGGAGGCATTCTGGACCACCAGCACGGCCAGGGATATATATTTGAGGCGCCGGTGAGCTGTGGGGAATGGAAGGAGCAAGAGGGAAGAAGGGGTAAGAAGTTGCTTGGGGCAAAGCCAAACCACTCCCCTCCCCTTTCCTTCCTGAACCAGGATCCTCTTAGCCAGTACTTCTTCCTCCTCTCTCTGCCTGCCCGACTTGACCCAATAATGATCTGACTCCTCCTGCTTTCACTGCTTCAGTCACAGAAAGAAGAGCCAGAAAGGTACAAGTGGGCAGGGCCCATAGCTGGAATCCTTTCTAAAGTATCAGGAAATGGCTGGGGCCAACCCTGAACACCCACCTTCCCTGAGTGAGAAGCCACTCTCCCCTAGAAAATACCAACTACATTCTGAACATTTATTGAGTGCTTACTGTGTGCCTATCACTGGGATGAGGGATTTATATGAATTACCTCAGTGGACGGCTATATCACTCTGCTCTCCAAAGGAACTATATGGATTCCCATTTTATGAATGAACAAATTGAAGATTTGTATGAAATGTTGCTTCTATTTAAAGAGGGAATGTTCCATGTAAAGAATGATACCCCAATACAGGGAAAGAGACCACTGTATAAAGCATGCCCACCCCCTAAGAAACAGGCTTATCCTATCTAAGAAAGTTTCCCTTACACTCAGAATGATCTCTTCAATCCCTCCCTCGTATGAGGACTGATTCCTTCTGACCCAAAATGATCTAACAAATAAATAATTCTCACACTGTCCCAAGGATTGAACCCCAAGAATGGTCTGGTTCCTTCCAAAATATAAGGAAATATTTCCCTATACTCCACATGGTCCAGTCCTCCAACTACCGTATCCCTCCGCCTCCAACCAAGGATTATTCCTTGTTTTATTCACACCATGAACAATTCTGACTATAAGGAAGGGCCCAGCACCCTCAGAACATTCTTTCTCTGCCATATAAGGAAGGACCCCCCTGACTCCAACATATAATAAACTTTATCTCCATTAGAAAGGGACTCCCCCAGCATATTCTACCCCATGTATAATGAAGGACAACCCTATCCTCAAAATGGGCTCTAAGTCACATAAGGAAGGACCCACCCCACCCTACTCACAATAGTCCCTGTCTCTTTATAAGGAAGAAACCACCACCACCCTCAGGAATAGCCTCTCTCTTCAATAAGGAGAAACTCTCCCACCCTGGGAATGGTCTCTCACTTCCATAAGGTCGGACCCCACACCCCCCCAGAATGGTCTTAGTGGTCTTAGCCTCCCCAGGAGGAAACATCCCTCTAGATTAACAATCGTGTCTACTTTCCGTGTGCGGAAGGGAATCCCCGTCATCCTCAAAATTGGTCTCTACCCCGTCCCACACATTCACAATATGCTGCTTCTTTCCTCCCCCACCCACCCTCACCTCTGCCACACACACATAGGTCGGTCCATATGGGATGCAGCCTCTCGCTTCAATGAGAAACCTTCCTAACAGCCCCCAGTGATCCTGACCCTGCACTGCCGCCGACAGCTTGTCTACAGCCTGTCTCACCCGCACTCACGGTCCCAGGTTCCAACGCCCCCGCAGAGACCGCCCCTGGCCCGGTAGCCGCGGTGGAACCGCCAGATCCAACCGCTGCCATGTTGGCATCTGCCTGGCCCGTCCCTCCTGCAACAGCAGGCCACTTCCGTGTCCGTCACTTCCGCTTCCCTGCCGTCCGGGTGAGTTGGGACGGACTGACCAGAGCAGGGTAGAGCAGAGGCTTTCCTTGTCCGCTCCCGAACGCGAAATTATGAGCAACCTCGCGATTTCCAGATTCCATCGGGTTAGGGAAACCGGCTGAGCCTCTCGCCATCAGTGCATGGCCTCTTCGACTCCCCCCCCCCCCTCCTATTGATCTCGCTTTCTCTATCACCCGATAGAGAAAAGAGACACAGAGACGCACATCCCGTCTCTTCGTCTCATTGGTTCAGTTGCCCTGGTTCTACCTCGACTGCTTAAGGGGACGGTCTTCCGATGGCAACCGCTTGCCGCATCAAAATTAGGTATCTCCCGGTTGGGCACAAGTTCCTTCACCCTCTCCCGCCGAGGCCCCGCCCCCTGGAGAGCTTGTGGGCTTTTGGGAGAGAACGCCCGAGGCGGCGGCACAGGTGAGGGTTATTCAGGTAAACTACCAGATAAAATCAGGACATTTTAGGATATACACATGCATGAAAAGACACAGAAAAGCTTAATTGAAACAGAAGGGAGGACAAGCCAATTGCGAGATGGAAAAGAATTGAGAAGTGAACTGTAAGACAGCAGGTGAGAGGCTTACAGATTAGTTTTTGAAAGCAGGATAAGAGAGTACAGCTAAGGTGGGGACAGGTGAAACCAAAGAATAGAGCAGTTAACTCGAATTAAGGATGAGAGGGATGAGCAGTTAAGGAGACGATGGAGACAAAAAGGTAAAGGCAAAACAGGTGACTTACGCTGCCCCAGTTATTAAACATCAAGAGCTGGGAAGGTTCCCCTGTGCACTCAAACCTAGCCCCACCCTCAGCAGTGGCCTGAAAGGGCTCTTCTTCCACGGTGAAGAAACTTCCTCCCTAGGGTTTGGGGGAAAGCATTTTTTTTTCCTGCCCAAGCTAACCATATTTAATTGGAGATGTGTCCCAAACATCATTTTCCTTTAAGGTTTTATTTATCTTTAGAGGGGAAAGGTTAGGAGAGAAATAACAATGTATGGTTGCCTCTTGTGCATCCCCTGCTGGGAACAGGCCCGCAACCCAGACATGTGCTCTGACTGGGAATCTAACTGCGATCCTTTGGTTCGCAGGCCCGCGCTCAATCCACTGAGCTACACCAGCCAGGGATGCCAATTATCTTCAATGTCTGTCCAGTGGAGACCTGCACATAGTAATCATTACATGTAAGAGCTAGGAAGTGGATGTTGTCAACAGTTTTTCTTTGTGGTCCTGCTTAAATGAATACATAAAACACCTTCAGGACAGCACCACAAGACTGAGACCTCTAGAGGTGAAACCTACCTACCCCATCTCCCTCTGGGCTCAGCATGCAGTAGACGTTCCACAGATGCTTCATTGTGACAACCGGTCAGTCATTTGTGATTCTATTACGTTTATTAAATAGTGAGTTCCCACACATGGCTTTTTAAATAATCCAGGCAGGTGGAAAAGGGAGAGGATGACACAGTTGGAGCTCCCTTCCTCCCAATACACAAGTATTTACATTTCAGCAACTGGACAATCCTGGCTCAGAAGGAGGCAGCAAGATCCAAAAAAGGTGGAGGGGGAGGCCCCAGGATAACAAACAACAAGACTTATTTCCCCCACCCCCCACAAAACCCATCCACCCCATCCTAGTGGACTCTGGTGGTGTCCATCTCCCATGCCTTCCCAAATCTTGGAAGTAGGGTTTCTCCTCACCAGAATAAGAGCACTTGGAATAACAGATTAGGGTCCCTTCACCAAAAACAAACAAAAAGTTTAAAAAAAAGCCCTGGGATAACAATAGGGCATTACCTCCCCCAGAATAAGCAACCCTGGGCTGAGGTAGGCAAGCAGTGTGACTTAACATGGAACCCTAGACTAAAGAGTCCCTTTACTAAAATAACAACTACTGGGGTTTTAAAAGGAAAGCACCCTTGCCCAAGTTAGAGCATTTGAACTAAGTTTGTGTGGTGGTAGCAGGCAGGAGGTGCCAGTGTAAGGGTTTAACACATCAGAATAAGAGTCCTGGGGCTCAGAATGGAATTAACTTCAACCAAATAAACATCCTTAGCAAAACAAGAAGCAAGGAAGTCCTCCCTCCAGAATAAAAACCATAAATTCTGGGAGGAAGGTTCCTTATCAGGATTGGGATGGGGACTGGGCAAACTTGGCTTATGTTTTCTGATCCCAGATCCCCAATCTGACCCTAGTAACACTGGATTTTTAATAACCTGTAAAACCAGGTCAACAGATGTCCTTCTATCCTTGTGGCATGGCCATGGGACAGCAATCCCAATTAGGGCAGCAGGGACCAGGCCAAAGGGGTAGGACTCCCTTTAGGTGTATTAGGGGGCGCATCCTCGGCTGGTGTCTGCATCCAGGGATCCAGCAGGATCTCCTCCAGTGAAGGTCGGGCAGAAGGTTTGGGGGCCAGGCACCGGCGGATTAGGGCACAACAATCTGCAGGTCAGAAACACACAGGAAATTTTAAGTTAGTTAGAACACCAGGCCCAGGGAGGTATGGAGTCACTGCGCTAGGGCCAGTGAGAGCCTCACCTGGGGATACATGGGCAGGGAAGTGGAGCTCAGCCTCCAAAATCTCCTGGTCCCTCTCAAAGGGAATGTCCCCGCACACCATGTCATAGAGAAGAATACCCAGTGACCAGACAGTGGCCGGGAGTGCATGGTACTGGTTACGAGAGATCCACTCCGGGGGGCTGTACACTCTTGTTCCTGCACACAAGCCAGAGGTTAGACCACTCTCTGATAATACCCTTCTACCACCCCACCCTTCCCAGGAAGTATATGCTCCTGTCCCCATAAACAAACTCTTTTAAGTGTAACAGCAGAGTCTCATCACCAGAATAAGAGCAGTTAGGATAAGAGAATCCCCTCACCAGAGTAAGAAACTAGAACAAGGTCAGGGCACTGTGAGAAGATGGACTTAACAGAGGGCAAGGCATGAAAACCATCAATATTCAAAATCAAGAATCTTATAAGGTGCAATGTAGATCAAGGATTACAGAATACCCCTTTCCTTGCAAAGGTCAAGAGCCCATAAAGATAAAAGGTAAAAAAAAAAACAACAAAAAAAAACCCTCCTTACTGAGATCGAAGGAAGTCTTACCATCAAAGTCAGTGTAGGGTTCATCATGAAGCAGGGCGCCGGAACCAAAATCAATGAGTTTGACACAGACTCGGCGAAGGTCTATCAGGATATTCTCATCTTTGATGTCACGGTGGACAACTCCACGGGCGTGGCAGTGCCGAACGGCTGCCACTACCTGGGCAAAGAGGCAGCGGCTTCGGTCTTCACCCAGCGGGCCCTGTTCTGTGATGTAGTCAAAGAGATCCTGGGCAGGCAAAGGCCGCTCAAGGACCAGCATGAAGCCCTCGGGTGTCTCAAACCAGTCAAGCAAGCGGATCACACCAGGGTGCCCACCGCTGGCACCCACCTTCCACAGCAATGCTACTTCCAGTGGGCATGTGACGGAGTCTGACTGTGGGGGGAAACGGAGAGGGAAGGGAACAGACATTAGGGCAGCAGCTTTGAGGCTGACTTGTCACCTAACTTAAATCATAGCCCCTTGGCATCCTGACTATGTGGCCTTAAGCAAACCACTTCCTTCCCTGGGCCTCAGTTTCCTCACCATAAATGCCTCAAACTCACACAGCCATCGTGAAGGTGATTCAAGTCAAAAGCCCATGCATATCTGGCTCATAATAAAAGCTCAGTAAATATGTGAGGAACAAAAGAGGTTCTTTTTAAAGTTTTTTTTTTCTTTTTAGAGGGTTAGAGAGGGAAACATCAATGTGGTTGCCTCTGGTGCGCCCCCTACTGGGACCTGGCCTGCAACCCAGGCATGTGCCCTAGGTTGGGAATCAAACCAGGGACCCTTTGGTTTGCAGGCTACCACTCAACCCACCGAGTCATACCAGCTAGGGCATAAAAGCAGTTCTTAATATAAGGCTATTATGGAATATTTTGTTTTGTTCACTGACCTCTCCCCCAAGAGTTTAAAACAGCACTTTATACACAGTAGACATTCAGTAAACGTTAAATAGATAAAAGAACCTAGACCAGTGCCTCGGAACAGGGTAAGGCTCAACACATACGTGTTAAATAGGTGAAAGCAATTAGTTCTTTCTTTTAGTAGAAAGGAACCTATTACAAACCGAACTCTCAATATATTTTCCTAAGTGCCTAGAACTGTGCCTGGCACATAGTAGGTGCTCAATATAGTTTTGTTAAATGGCTGAAAGTCAGTTAATTATAAAGGAACAGGTACAAAATCAGAACTCAGTGTTATCACGTTCTTTAGTTACTCCCACCAAGCATCTAGAATCAAGTTGAACAAGTCATTCGTGGAACTTGGAATAAGCATTTTATGAAGTAAAGCCAGAGGCATACCTGTTGCTATTCAATGAAGAGTATAAATGTTACTGGCCACAAAAGCTGTCCCATTCTATAAGCCCCACGTGCGCACAGGGACTTGCAGAAGCAGCATTACTGCTCGAGGTGGGGCCCTCTCCTGGCCACTCTACCGACTTGCACAGCTGCAAACAGGTTTTCTCACGACGATGAAAATTCTGCGACTGCGCAAGCGCAGTCTTCCCATATCCCACCAGGGGGCGCTACCGTCTTTACAACTGGCCCAGACCCGCCCTGCCGTCCGTTAGCGCGCTAACGGCAGAGAAGCAGCCACCATCACCATGGCAACCAGTGACCTCTGCCCCCCCCTCCCCACCAGCATGCCCTGCGGGCAGCCCCTGAAGCGGGGAGGATGAGAAAGAGGGGTTGGAGGGGAGATTCTAAGGGCTCTAGGGAAACTAGGGTGAGTCAGAACTGTGTGGAGGTGTGGATGTCACTGCAGGGGAGTAAACACGGGCTGGGAGGAGTGATCTCCTCACCAGTTACAGGGCCCAGGGAGGCACACGATCCACAGAAAGGCCGGGGGGCGATTGAGCCCATCGTCAGCCATGGCGCCACCAGGTCAGAAAGGGCGCCGAAGATACTCACCAGTGTGGACCAGCCCAACACGCGATTCCGTGGGATCACTTTGATGGCCACCTGGAGAAGCAGGCTGGGTGAGAAGGCCGGCAGATGACCCCCCCAGAGCCCTCCCAGTCCTGAGCCTCACCTTAGTCTTTCTTTGTGGCCCCAACCACATCACACCACACAACGACCTCCAAACGAGCTGGGGCTTCTCCCAGCCCGCAAGTCTCCAGGACCAACTTCACCTCTCCCATCGCCCTCAGCCCTGGGCTCTCCCTTCTCAGGCTTAGGACTGCAATCCAGGTTCTGAGTCCCAAATTTCTTCACATCCCAACCATTCCATCTTCCCATCCAGCCTCAAGACGCCCCGACTCTGTCCGGGGGTCTTGTTCCTCAAGATTCCATACTGGACACCTTGTCTCCAAAATCCCCCAAATCTCATCTCTGGGTACCCACCTTCACACTCACGTGTCCCCTGAATCTCAGCGTCTAGAATCATCAAGATCCCTCACCCTCACGCGCCGGTCTCACTCCCTGGCCTTTCCGAATCCCTGCCCCTCCCCCACACGCCCACCTGGGCCGCCACACACACACACACACACACACACACAGACACAGACACACACACACGGTGGGGGGGCACGCGCAGTGGAACGCGCTCAGCAAGCCGGGTCCTGGTTCTTAGGACCTTAACCACACACACACTGTGGGTTCATTCCCAGTCAGTCAGCAGCCCAGCCCCGGGCCTCCTGCCCTGCTACACACACACCTGACCCTCCCCAGACCCTCGTGGCGGATACCTGGAGTCGGTCCGTGATGCGATGTCCTGCGAAGACAGTGCCAAAGCCCCCCTTACCCAGCAGGGGGCCAAGTCGGTACTCGGCCTCGAACGCTTGCCGATCCTTGCCTCCTACGCAGGCAGAGGCGACGAAGTCAGGGTAGCCGCGTGCTGAGCCCCGCTGCGACCCCTCCCCATCTCCCCGCACCACCCTCCACCTTTCTAGCCCGCCCGGCCTATTAGCGGTAGGGAAGCCTCCCTCACCTGGCGGCTGCGTGGGGGTCACGGGGGCCACCGCGAGCCCCTGAAGAGGCTTGCTCAACATGGAGGAGGAGCTGCGCAGATTAAGCCCACTGAGCCCACAAGGTGTAGACGCCCGGGGCAGCGGGGCTGGGGAGCCAGGACTTGGGGGCGCCAGGGTGCAAGGTAGGGAAACTGGTGGCCCAGAAGCGCCCACAAACGGCGCAATGCTAAGATTCTCCGCGCGCTCCAGCCCCAACGCTACTGAGCCGGGGCACGCGCCTCCCGAGAGAGTCACCCCGAGCGACAGCCCCGCCCACTTGGCTTTGATCAATCCGGACGCGGCACCTGCTGTACCCCAGCCAATCGGAACCAGTCCTTATTTGCATACCACCCTCAACGTCTCAAGTACCCCCTCATGCAAATACGCGCCAGGCTCTTCCGTGGGGGCGGGGCATGTATGTAAATGAGGGGGCGCGCGCGAAGAGGAAACCGGTTCTGGGAATCCCTTCGGCGCAACTGCATTTGTTTTGGTTGTTGCGCGGGATTGTTTTTATATATGCGTGTGTACGTGTATATACAGATATATATTTATAAAAATAACTGCACCCCCTCCTTTCCTAGCAAGTTGGTTTGCTGTTGTTTCAAAATTAGCGCGGAGATAACGCCAGGCCTGGCTTCTAAGAATCTGGGCCTGTGGCTATGCAGGACCCCTGTCTCCGTAGGGTGCTCCTCAACAAGGACAAAGGCCCTACAGGGGACCGATGGCTTCCGCTCTGAATCTGAAGCCAGGGATTCTGGAAGATCCTGTTCAGCTGCCAGGGATGGTAATCCCCTGATCACCACCGCAGGGGGTACGTGCTGGTCAAAGGCAGCATCCCAGAGATGGAGGCTTGTGGGGTGTTTTTTGCAGCCCTTAAACTAGACAGACCTAGCTAGACCTGGCTGCGAGCTCAGTCATCAGGTCTAGAATCTGAAAGAGGGGCCGGGGAGTTCTTGAGGAGAGTAAGCCAGAGTGGTGGTGGCTCCAGATGAGAGACAGGGGCTGAGAGCTGGATGAGGTGGTAAAATACCCTTAGTCACACATTTGGGAAAAATAGGCCTCATGCCACAGAAAGAGATATGCACTCAGAAGAGACACACAAGTACCACGTGAGATATACAAACATACCATCATATTGTGTAAAATTGTCCTAGACATACATGCAGTCATGCACTATCATGAAGAGTGACAGCCACTGTCAGGCAGGCAATGCTGCCAGAGTCATGTCCCAGAATGACCCACACTGTTACAGAAAGGCACTCCAGAGAGATTCACACAGACCTACATTACCATGTGACAATGACACAGAAATGTCCCTGTCAGACACACTGCCAGAACTTGTCACAAAGACACTGGCACCATCAAATGTGCACTATCACAGAAAGACTTGTACTGTCCCAGAAATGTGAGTCCCAGAGTCTGTCACAGGAAGCCACATAGATGCTTGAGAGACACATGCATTGCTGCAAAGGCAGAGTGTATGTGACAGAGCCATATAGATAGGCAGTATTACAAAAGCAGACACAAACTCAGTCAGACACACACACACCAGCAGGCATGCAGCACTGTCACTGACACTGTTCAGAAACAGCTATTCAGAATCCATCACAGGAACACAGATGGACATTCACCCCATCAGAAAGAAATCACAGATGCGCTATCACAGACCTACACAAACACGCACTCATCCCAGAAACAAGACACAAACTAAGAGTCCCACCATCTGACACACCTGGAAACAAGCCCTCATCACACAAACTAGAAACACTGTGTGAGATGCACAAACGCTTGGACTCACCACAGTCACACATACATAGGAAACACTCAAAGGGCAAATACACACATGTACTCTCCCTTACTCATACATTTATTAGGGGTCTCCTGTAAGCCTACCAGGTCCTAGTGGGATTGCAGATATTAGAAATACACAGATAAGTTAGGCATCATAGCTCTTGCCCAGGAATTTGATAGTACAGTTATTGGGGAAGGGGTAAAGGCATTTGTAGATAGATGGGAGAATGTGGATGGAGTCACAAGGGGCTTTTCAGAAGGCAACCCTCTACATATCTTGAAAGATATGGTTAGGGGCTTGGGACAGAGGAAGGGCAAATTCTAGACAGAGGCCAAGGTAACTGAAGGCAAGAGGTAGGCAGGAGCAAATGGTGCATAATAAATTTCAATGGCAGAATAGTATCTACTAACATTTGAGCTCTTGGAATGTGCCAGGCTCTGTGCTGTCTTTCATTATGTTGACCATATTCATTCTATCTCACTGCTCACAATCAGATGGTAGTCTGAAGTAGCAGGTGTTAATCACCCCCATTGCATGCATGAGCCACTTGAAGCTCAGAGAACCTATGACTTGACCAAAGCCTCACAGCAAGAAAAAGCCGAGGAAGGTTTCAAACCAACTCTCTGGCAAATACATGCCTGACCAGTAAATTCTAGACATCCCTTGGACAGCCATTCAGCAGCCAGCCATGTCCTCATCTATAGAGCTGGACAGGCATCTTTTCTCAGGGGCCCCATTATTGAAGCACAGCAAAAAAAGACACTTGACAAAACCTGGGGGCCAGCATCCCCTGCTTTGGCTTTGCTCCTAGGTCAGGGCACATAAGTGTCAGAGAACAGGGGGACATGAAAAACAAAACAGGGTTTAGCCATCCCTCGGCTTCTAAAATCCAGTCAGGGAGGCCCATCTTGTCACTTCCACTGAACTCATATTGTTATGAAGAGTCCATTGTGCCTTTCCAAAGTATCTCTTCATCAAATGATCACAAGGAAAGAACAAACATTTATGGCAAAAGAGGCAGGCAGAGAAGTTGGGTAAGTCCTCTGTTCCCCTCACACTCAGGAAATAAGGTGGGCAGGCTACATCCCGTGCCAGTACTGAGGTAGGAGTAAGCAGGCAAAGATGGAGCTTTCTTGGTGGTAACAGGTCCAGAAGGTGGTTAGAAAGCAGTGAATCAAGGATGAACAAATTCTGGGCCCCAGAGAGAACCTACTGGAGGGCACACAGCCCTCATAGGTCAAGCAAAAGTCTGTGCCCTCTCCACCTCTGCCCAGAACCACCCCCACCCCCCACATTCTGCCCCACACAGAACAGAGGCACTCAGGGAAACTGACATTTGGTTTTATTGTGCCAAGGACATTACAGATGGTGGATCTTGTCAACACCTGCAGGGCACAGGTGCCCCATGTGCCAAGGCTGCTCCCACTCCCCACACTCAAATCCTGGATGGGGGCCATAACCCTCAAAGGTGCCCCCACTCCAAGATTCCAAAGAGACTGGTAGTGGTGATGGTGGAAGCAACAGGAATGCAGTGAGGTCAGAGTCTCATTGTCCAAAGCCCACGTGACACCAACTACCTGTGCCCCCACTACTCTGCCCTGGCTCATACTCTAGACCCTGCCCATCTCCAGAGCTGGAGGCCAGAGAAAGCAACATCTGTGTGCCCTCTCTGTGTGCCACAACCTGTCTGCCCCAAACCAGAGAGATGCCACCTTCGTAGAGTCAATGCTGTTGTCTATGTCGTGGTTAATTTTGTAAGATAAAAGTACATTTTAATGAAGAAAAAATTCAACATTGAAGGCTCAGACATTCTTAGGGTACTGGAAAGGGGAATTCCCCACTTCTTCCTCCCACTTCCCTGGCATAGTTGTGGAGGTGGGTGGACAAGGTCTTCAGAACTTGGGAGGAATGGGGGTCAGGAAGGCTTCCCTCTGCCTAAATGTCTCTCCTCGGGGACTGCCTGGCTGCCAGTTGGTTTGTCTCTGTGTGTCTCTTGCCTACCTTCGGCACCTTTGCCCGAGTCCCCTGTGGAATGCAGGGATGGTGCTGTGCAGGGGGCAACAGGGCACGTCAGCTGGCGAAGAGACAGGTGATGATGGTGGTGGCAGCGATGAGAGGGGACACAGGAGTGGGTCAGCAAGAGGAAAGTGGGGAGGAGGAAGAGGAAGGGAGAAAGGGAAGGAGGAAGAAGGCAAGAGGGAGAAAGCCAAAGAAGATGGGGTGGCACCAGAGGGCAGGAGTGGTGGGAGTTGGGAGATGGTCTCCAGTCTCTGGGTCTCCATCAACTCTTGTCTGGGGGTGGATCTCTGTGCACTTTGTTTTTCTTCATACTGTCTAGGTATTCTTGTTGGGACACTGCCAGCACCGAAGCTAGGATCTCATCATCATCCCAGTCGTTCAGACCTGCTAGGCAAGAAGGGAAAAGGAATGGAGCACCTTCAGCCTGCCTTTCCTTTACCCTTTGTAGATTCCTGACTCTGGAAAGATCCCATCCAGGCCCCTCTCACTCCTACCTCTAAGAAGGCTCCTCTGAGCCTCTGAACCCCACTCAGAACCCCCTGGGGCAGATCCCTTGGGCCTAAAAGATTCCTTTTTCTTAGGGAGATGGCCAGAGACTCCAGAGACCCCTTCTCAGGACTTACTGCTTCTTCCATCTCTCCCAACCTCCTGGTTAGCCCCTGGCCCTAGACAGAGGAAGCTTACCAAAGGCGGAGGGGGACATCTGCTGAATGAGGGCCCGGCACTCCAAAGCAGGGTAGAGGGACACGAGGGGGGAAGTTGCTGGGTCGCCCCCTGCTGAGAACTGGCTGCTTGTACCTGGGGCAGATGGACAGTAAGAGGCAAGGCCCAGGACCTAGGTAGCACCTCCTAAGCCCTGCATGCTCCCTGTCAGCAAGTCACTGACCTGGTGCACAGGGTGAAGGAGGTTTGGCAAGAGCTAAGACGGTGCCTGGGGAAGGGGGCTTGATGCCCAGCTCGGCATGCAGCTCAGGGTGCTCCGGTGACCGCTGCCGTGGGGACCGGCTACTCCACTCCTCCAGGCCACTGGAGGCAGCAGCTGTGGCAGAAGTGCAGGTGGCGCTGGCTTTCCGGGGCTACGGTAGGGAAAGAGGAGGTAAGAACCTACAAAACTCTCTACCCTGCACTGCCCCATCCCCAAGGGCTCACTCCTTCCCAGAATCCTGGCCGTGACACAACTTGTACACAGGTCACCATCACTTCAAGGCACACAACAGACCACAGAATGAAGGTAAGCTCCTTAACCCTCCTCACACTCTCACAGCCAATCTGACAGGAACCTGTTACCTCCACATTCAAAATAGATCCAGAGCTGCCCTGCTCCTTTTCCTGTGTCATCAGCAGTGACCTGAACTACTGTAGCAGCCTTCTCCTCGAGGTCCCCTGTTCTACCCTTGCTGTCCAGACTCTGCTCTGTACTCAGCAGTCAGGGAGATCCTATTAAATCCTAAGTCAGAAACCATCCCTCCTCTGCCCATAACCCTCCACGGTATGTCTCACTCAGAATAAAAGCCAAAATCCTCACCAAGGCCCACAGGTCCCTCCTCAATCTGGCCCCACTGTCTGACTTCTGTCCAGCCACACTGGCCTCTGGCTGCTCCTGAATCCCACCAGGTGTGTGCCACCTTAAGGCGTTTGCTCTAGCTGGTCCTCTGCCTACCCTAACACATGTATATAGCTAACTCCCTTATCTTTGGCAAGATTTTGCTCAAATTTACCTGTTCTGAGGCTTACTTAGTCCACACTATTTAATACTGTGAACTCCCAGCCCTACTTATTCCCTTTACCCTGTTTTTTTTTTTAAATATTTTATTTATTTATCTTTAGAGGGGAAGGGAAGGAGAGAGGAAGAGAAACATCAATGTATGGTTGCTTCTCATGCATCCCCTGCTGGGAACTGGCCTGCAACCCGGGCATGTGCCCTGACTGGGAATCGAACCTCGACCGTCTGGTTCGCAGGCCCGTGCTCAATCCACTGAGCTACACCAGCCAGGGCTACCCTGCTCTTTTTTAAAATACATTTTATTGATTATGCCATTACAGTTGTCCCATTTCACCCCCTTCATTCCCCTCCACCCTGTACACCCATTCCCCCCATTCCCCCCTTTAGTTCATGTCCATGTGTCACAAGTTCCTTAGATTCTGTATTTCCCACATTATTCTTATCTTCCCATCTATTTTCTAGCTACTATCTATGCTTAGTCTCTGTACCTTCTCCCCCCACTCCTCCTCCCACTCCCCTGTTGCTAACCCTCCATGTGATCTCCATTTCTATGGTTCTGTTCCTGATCTAGCTGTCCGCTTAATTTGCTTTTGTCTTAGGTGTGGTTGTTAATAACTGAGTTTGCTGTTCTTTCACTGTTCATATTTTAATCTCCTTTTTCTTAGATAAGTCCCTTTAACATTTCATATAATAAGGGCTTGGTGATGATGAACTCTTTGAACTTGACCTTATCTAAGAAGCACTTTTATCTGCCCTTCCATTCTAAATGAAAGCTTTGCTAGATAGAGCAATCTTGGATGTAGGTCTTTGGATTTCATGACTTGGAATACTTCTTGCCAGCCCCTTCTTGCCTGTAAGGTCTCTTTTGAGAAATCAGCTGACAGTCTGATGGGAACTCCTTTGTAGGTGACTGTCCCCTTTTCTCTTGCTGCTTCTAGGATTCTCTCCTTCATTTTTATCTTGGCTAATGTAATTATGATGTGCCTTGGTGTGTTCTTCCTTGGGTCCAACTTCTTTGGGACTCTCTGAGCTTCCTGGACTTTCTGGAAGTCTATTTCCTTTGCCAGAATGGGGAAGTTCTCCTTTATTATTTGTTCAAATAAGTTTTCCACTTGTTGCTCTTCCTCTTCCCCTTCTGGTACCCCTATAATTTGGATGTTGGAACGTTTAAAGATGTCTTGGAGGTTCCTAAGCCTCGCCTCATTTTTTTGAATTCCTGTTTCTTCATTCTTGTTTGTTTGGTTGTTTCTTTCTTCCTCCTGGTCCACTCCCTTGATTTGAGTCCCAGTTTCCTTCCCACTACTGTTGGTTCCCTGTGCATTTCCCTTCATTTCACTTAGTGTAGCCGTCATTTGTTCATCTAATTTGTGACTAAAATCAACCAGTTCTTTGAGCATCCTGATCACCAGTGTTGAACTGTGCGTTTGATAGGTTGGCTATCTCTTGGTCGCTTAGGAGTACTGGCTCTGAGTCTTTGAGCTATTGTTCTTCTTGAGCCATATTTTGGTCTGTTTGTGCTTGTTATGTATGAGGGGCGGAGCCTTAGGTGTTCACCAGGGCGGGGCAACCCAGGTCCCTGGATTGTGACACTGTATGTGGGGGCGGGGTCAGAGAGGGGCAATGGTGTTTTTTTCTGCTCTCTCTTGGATTTCGGTCCCCTCTGTTGCTTCTCACAAGCAAATTGGGCCCTTCTGGTGCTAGTTCCCAGATGTGTGGGCTTGTGTACCCTCCAGAACCCTGTGGGTCTCTCGAACGAACTCTCTGTGAGCCTGGGAGCCTCTCCCGGCACCTTGCCCCCTGAAAGTTTTTCCAATTGGTGCTTTTAGGCTTTATTTCCCGGCACCAGGGCCCTAGCCTGCGCAGTCTGTCTCACTGCTTGCTCCTTTGCCTGGTTTATCTGCATGCAAATGTGTGACCAAGGTCAGCCAGGCACCTTGCACCCTCACTGGGTCTGTCCATTGCCACCCCATGCCTAGGATCTGCCAACTGCTGCCTGTGTGCCTGGGTCGGTCCGGCCGCTTTTTCCTGTAGGACCCCTCTCCACCAGCCACTGACTCCGCCCCTCTTACCAGTCTGGATGAATGGTTCGTTGTTGTCGAACTTCAGTACAGTTTAATTTTCTCTCTGTTTTGGTTGTATTCTGGTTTTTAAATATTTGTTGTTCATAAAACTTGGTTGTGCGAGGAGGTACAGTGTTTCCACCGATGCCTCCATCTTGGCCGGAAATCCTCTGTATGTTTTTTTTTCCTATCCATACCACCATAACTCAACTAATTTATTCATTATTTTTATTGTTTATTTTGTTCCATTCTACAAAAAATGTAAGCAGAATGGACACGGATCTGGGACTGCCTGACTCACCAACGTACCTCTATACACCTAGAACAGTATGGGGCACAGACCTACAACAAATATTTGTTGAACAATTTACTCAGCTTTTGTCAATATCTACAATCACTCTAAACTCATTGTGATTTCTCAAATGTCTGTATGTCTTGCCTCCTCCTTGCCCTAAAAATTTCAACTTTCCTGTGTGAAGAATAACTAGACTTCCCCCATCTCCACTGGTCTCCCAGCCAGGGTCAAGGGCCCCACTGAGGCATCTGTCTCCCTCGATAGGGGACCACTGAAGGTGGAGCAGGCTAGACTTGATTTTACATTTTCAGCACAGAGCCTGGTACACAAGGACATTCAACAAAAGCTTGTCCCTCTGAAATTATCCACCCATCAATCCTGCATGTCACCACCAGTGACTTCTCTCCCCCTCCCGTGCTTGTTCTGTACAGGTGTTGAGAGTTCTAAGGCACAACGCCAAGACTGAAGCCAAGATAAGGTACAGACAGATTTGGGAGTTTCCTTGTCTCCCAGATGTCAAAACTGTTTAATTTTTTTCTGCCTGTTTGGGGCAGAGCATGGGAAATAATGGGTTCTTAGCCACGCCAGTGACAGAGCCTAGGACCCACCTGGTTGGGGCCGCGGACCTGGCGGGCCTGTTTTTCCTGATCTCGCAGCCATTGCAGATAGGATTCTCGAGCCACCTGCTCTTCAATAGCCTCATTGGTGGCCTCCCAGTCTGTGGCCCGCTTTTTGTCTTCCAGCATCTGCTGTTCAATCCATGATTCCTCTGATGTTTTTATGGCACTCTTCATCAGGGACTGCTCTGCAAACTGCAAAAGTGGGAGGAACAGAGATATGGGGAGACACTCTGAACTCTGGCCAGGAGCCAGAACTGGCTCAGGGAGGTGGGCTCACAGACCCGAAGAGTAGAGATAGGAAGGTGGGTCCTCTTACTAAGCACTCCCCTGGGCAGGCTGACTGTTCATCAAGGACTGGGGAAAAGCAGGCGTGGGTGGTAGAACTAGTAGTTCCAAACTCCTACACGCAGATGCCCTGCTCCCAAACCCAAGACAACTAAAGTACTAAGTCTGGGGCAGCCAGGTGCCCTCTATCCTAGGCTGGAATTTATTTACTTATTTATTTTTAAATTTATTTATTTTTAGAGAGAGGGAAAGGGAGGGAGAAAGAGAGGGAGAGAAGTATCAGTGTGTGGTTGCCTCTCACATGGCCCCCACTGGGGACTTGGCCCACAACCCAGGCATGTGCCCTGACTGGGAATCAAACTGGGGACCCTTTGGTTAGCAGCTTGTGCTTAATCCACTGAGCTACACCAGCCAAAGTAGGCCAGAGTTTAAAGAAGCCTTAACCAGTGATGACTTAAGTTTCATAATGCTGAGGCCTTCCTCATCTATGCTCAGATGGGCCAAGGAGAAAAGATTGCCTAAGAAATTAGCTGTTTGTGCAGTGGAAAGAGCAGTCAGGTATTTAAGGGGACGAGGGGGTAGTAGTATCAGCATGTATGAGAGTGCTCTTTGTTAGATTGTGAGACATGATTGCATTTTAAAAAACAAAATAATAACAAATATCAGAGCATACCCCAGAGAGTAAATGTAAGTACTGTTCAATAAAATTCTAACATTATTTTAATGCACATATACACACTGCACACTGATGTGTGTACACGAAGTAATGATATAAAATGTATATTTTTACCTATGGATAACAGTCCAAAAGGTATGTAAAACTATGTGTTAGAAGACAATTTTAAAATGGGCAAAAAAAATCTAAACACAATTTCATCAAAGACGTTATACAGATGGCAAATATGCACATGCAAAGATGCTCAACACCATTTGTCATTAGAAAACTAAAAATTAAAACAAAGCAGTACCTATCAGCTGTGAGGTTCATACAGTTATGGACAGTTATATACCGAAATATTTCTGGATATGTGTATACACACAGGTTAGTATACACATATATATCTCCTTACTCCATCAGCTGAAAGAGCCTAGGAAGAAGGATGCCCCAGTATCAAGAAGCACAATCAGCTCTGAGTGGTTGTGGCTCAGTGGGTTGGGCATCATCCCACAAACTGAAAGGTCACAGGTTTGATTCCAGGTCATGGCACATGCCTGGGTTTCGGGCGATGTCCCAGGTTGGGGGCATGCAAGAAGCAACCAATCGATGTTTGTCTCTTGCATCAATGTTTCTCTCTCTCACTTTCTCCCTCCCTTCCCCTCTCTCTAAAAATAAATAAATAAAATCTTTTTTAAAAAGGAGCACAGTCAGCACCCAGATTGTGATTTTTAATAGCATTCCAATAAATGAAACCAGGGCCCCTGGAAAAAATGTCTGGTTCTAAGACTAAGGAAGGAAATATACAAGCTGAGCCTGGAGAATCTGTAGTGCTAGAAAGTAAGGAAGTGCTCAAAAACAAAAAGAACAACATCATCAAAAAACGAAGACAAAAATCTTTAAAAAAACACACTAGACCACAGTGAGGGGGTATGTCAAAGAGATGCAGGAACCAACTAAGACAGCTTCCAATAGCCCAAAATGAAACAATCTGAGCATCTAAATAAAAACAGCACTGGATTATAACCCAAAGTATGAAATGAATATCTGTGAGTCCATACTCAATTAAACAAATGACTGAATAAATGGGGAACGAGAGACTAATTTCCCTTGCAGGAAGAATTCCAAAAAATGTATTTGGCTATTCTGCCCTCAAGGAGATGGGGCTTAACACCGACTACTTAAGTATGAGCTGAATACAATGACCTCTTTCCAAACAATACAGTGTGGAAAAGAGGGTGGGGGAAAAACAATGGTTTTACAATGGAGAAAACAAGCACTGCTTCTGCCTGGTGACCAAGGTTAACGACGACAGTCATAAATCGTTTTCACAGTGAGGTACTGTTGATATGATGGGATGAGAATGGCATTTTACCATTGTGTTCTTCCTCCCTACAGCCCATAGCCCCAGTGTAAGCATGAGAAAAACATCAAATTCTAAAAGAGAAACAACCTTAAGGATACCTAACCAGTACTCCTCAAAACTGTCAAGGTCATCAAAAACATGAAAGTGTAGGACACCATCATAGACAAAGGAGCCTGAAGAGACAAGATGCCTTTAATGTATCAATATTGGTTCATATACTGTAACAAATGAATAACTGTCATCTGACATGTTAATAATGAAACTATGTGCAGGAGGGAGGAAGAATACATGGGAACTCTGTACTACCTTCTTAGTTTTTCGGTAAACTCAAGGCATTCACATTTTTAAAATTTTAAAAAAGATTTTATTTATTTATTTTTAGAGAGAAGGGAAGGGAAGGAGAGAGGGAGAGAAACATTAATGTGTGGTTGCCTCTCACATCCCCCCCACTGGGGATCTGGCTTGCAACCCAGGCATGTGCCCTGACTTGGAATTGAACTGGTGACTCTTTGGTTCCCAGCCCGAGCTCAATCCACTGAGCTACATCGGCCAGGCAAGGCATTCACATTTTTCTTAAGAAGGAAAAAAGAAATGAGTGATCAAACCACAAAAAAAGTCTTAAATGTACATTGTTAGGTGAAAGAAGACACTCTGAAAAAACTACATACTTTATGATTCCAATCATATGACATTCCAGAAAAGGCAAATACGGAATCTGTAAACAGATTAAAAATGAAAACAATGCAAAGAAAACTGTCACAGCCAAGATGAGCCAAAGGAGACAACAGCTGAAAATGTAATATAGTTCTGAATGGGATCCTGGAATAAGTAAGATCACTAAAAGAAAATTTAGATAATATGAATAAAGTATGGTCTTCAGTTAATATATCAATATTGGCTCATGCATTGTGACACATGTTCTATGCTAATAAGGTATTAATCATTGTGGGGTATATGGGAATTCTCTAAGCACAATAATTCTGTAAAATCTCAAACTGCTCTAAAATTAAAAGTTTATTTAAAAGAAAACAACACAGTCCTGGCTGGTATGGCTCAGTGGACTGAGCACTGGCCTGCAAACCAAAGGGTCACTAGTTTGATTTCCAGTCAGAATATACGCCTGGGTTGTATGGGGGGAGTATGAGAGGCAACCAAAGTTTCTCTCCCTTTCTCCTTCCTTTCCCCTATCTCTTAAAATAAATAAATAAGATCTTTAAAAAAATAAAACAAAAACCCCCTAATGTTGGAGGGTGTGTTGGTGTTAGGGTGTGTGTTTCCTAAAATGAGGCAGAAGCGCTTTCTGTTTGTAGGAAGTGAAACCTAAATAGAAGATATCAAAACTCCCAGCAGATGAATATTATGAGAAAGAATGAGAATCTGCCCATGTGGGCTGGGAAAATGTACTGCCACCTTCTGAGCACCTACTAGGCACCAGGCCCAGTGTCAGGCACTATCTGTATCAGCTGAGCTGCCTGCCCAGATGACTTGTGAATACTTCCTTGGTCCCATAGCCACTAAGTGTTGAGCCAGGACTGATCTCCAAGTCTCTGTGACCACAGATGTCTGTAAATGCTGAGTTTCAAGGGAGGATCCATGTAGGTGCCAAGACACCCAGACTGAGCCCTGGATCTAGTTTCCCAAATATGACTCCAGATCCCAAAATGCCAACCCTCTACAGGCAGAAAAGATGGGTGAGCCAGCTCAGGCAGACAAACTGAGACCACAGAATGAACTCTGAGAGATCACCTTAGGTAATGCCCTGATTTCATAGAGGTGAGGCCTCAGAGGCAACTCAGAAAGGGTGTACCACATTTTTGTGGGCTAGGGGTAGAATTGAGACTCAAACAGAGGTTTCTGGCCTCTAAATCCAATAGCCATCTTGGGTATGGTAAATGGTAACACACTTACCCCTGGTTTGAATGATGGCAGGCCTAGCCCCACACCAATGGTGGCCTTATTAGGATTCACCACTGAATTGTAGTGGATATTACGATGGTAGCTGACACGGATGGGTTCATCCTCATTTTGATGGATCCCATGGAATGTGTTGATGGGTTCTGCAGAAAAGAGAAGGAAGTAGCATCCACAGTGGGTCAGGTAGGGTAGGCTCAGACCAGGTACGATCAGTCGCTCACCTACCCACCACAGAAGTACCTGTACTATACTGGTACACCTCCACAGGCCGGTTGTACATCTCTGCCATGGCCTGCATCTCAATGTGGTTGCCATGGCAGTTGTTTTTCCGTTTCCGGTTGATGTAGGTGGTGAAGTCCTCTGTGACATAGTTGGAGAAGTAGTCGGCATTCTTCATCTGCAGAAGAGATTAGAGAAGGTTAAAGTCTGTGTGGATAGGAGATCCTCCCACATTGCCCCTGCCCCAAGGTCTCTGCAAGGTCTTACCAGATAATCCATGCAGTGCTTTCGTACAACCTCATGCATGTCCTGGTCTCCATACACCTGGTCAGCTGTGGAGGCAGAAGGAAAGGAGAGGCTGAGATTAAGAGATGCCACCTGAGAAGAGTTCCAAGTCACAGAACATCCTTGGGGTGAACGGCTAGGTGCCAGGGAAACTTCCTTTCTTACCCCAAAGCCTGGAGAGTTCTTGGCCTTATGGGCTAGAATGGGGTCGTGAAAAAAGAGGCAGCCAGGGGCAGTCTTTAATAACAAAGTACAAGTAAGAGAGATACAACCACAGGCCTCTTGTGCAGACGACTTTGTCTAAGCCTTACCTGGCCACTTAGACAAGTCAACAAACATTTTAAGTCCCATAAGTGGCCCCAAGCACTACTGATTCCATATCCCCACCTTCATTCTTCACATGAGGAAACTGAGGCTCACAGAGTTTGTGGCTCAACCAAGTTCACAGAGAAAGTCAGTCTGTGACTTATTCAACTCTAGAATTCAGCTTGCCTAACTTCCCAGAGTCAACATGGCCTTTGTATATCGGAAAAAGAAAAAGGAAACAGCTGGACTCTGCCAGGTTCTGCCAGGTACTAGTGAGCTAAATGGGAACAAGATGGACAACTCCCTGGTAGGTCTGCTTGTGAGATTAATGAGATGATGAGTGTGCTGTGACCAGCACAGGGCTTCAGACAGAGCAGTCACTCAGTAAATCAGAGTCCCCTTTCCTGTAGTGGGGCCTAAATATGGGGTACTGTGAAGGTGACAGAGCTAAGTCATGCCCCTGTCCACAAGAAGCAGAAAGTCTAGTAAGAGATAAGATACACATGCACTGAACTAAGCTTAATTCAGGAAGAGCAGTCTGTGGACCAAATGGTTCAGGCATCATGGGGTTTTGGTCAAATTAAGAACCAGGCTCCCTCTGCCTTGCTTGAAGATCTTCAACACGCCTTCTCTCATTTCAGGATGTTCCTTCCATCCTGCTTGACTGCCTACTTGTCAAACACCAATGTGTTCTTTCATAGTTCCCCCACCCTCCCAGGCACCTCTATCATCAGATTTATCAAAGGTGTGTATAGACTTTCCATCTGCCTGATCACAGGAGGCTCCCACTGAGGGCACAGGGCAGTTCACATCCAAGTCCACCCCGAGCTCAGGGTCCCATACAGTGCAGGAAATTGGGAAGAGTTTGCTGAGTGGATGGACAAGCTGGGGGAGTCAGGAACTCTTCTCCCTGGGAAATTAAGGTGGGCATGAAGATGAGACATGCCTGATGTCCACTGGCTAAGATGAAGAGGGAATTTCCCTTTGTCTCCCTAGAAGACCACTGCTCTGATGAGATCTCCTGCACTGGGGCAGGGGCAGGGGCAGGTTCTGCAGGGAACACTGCAAAATTCTTCCATGACAGCCAGTCTACCTCTGTGAAGAACTGCCAGAAAATGTAATTCCCTTCCCTCCCTGGAGGGTTCTGTGAAATAAGGAGAGAAAGGCTGCTTTGCCTGCTCTCAAGTCCTCTTGGAGGTATGCAGGGACCTGAGGGTGAGGGTTGTGAAGGCGGGAAGGGGTAGCCCCATCACTGATATAAACAAGGATGTGGGTTCTGTGGCTACATTCTCCCCCGCCCCCCCAGCGGCACTTCCAGAAAGTCACATGCCCTGTGCATAGGCTGGGGGCCCCCTGCTGTTGCCTTTCTTAGAAGCCAGTACCACAGAGCCCACTGTGGCTGCCTGCCTGCCAGAGCTGCTTGACAAGCTATTTCTGTAGAATGGACTTGGGCGCTGAGGAGGCAGTCCTGTGGGCAGCTGCAGTAAACAGGAACTGAAATGGAAGCAAAGGGGTTAAATAGCGGCTTGCCTGCCAGGCTCCTAGAGGTGGCTAGATGTTGCTAGCAGATAGATCCACCTGAACTAGATGCTAAATGCAAGGAAACAAAGAGGGAGACTGTGGGGCAGGAAAGGGAATTAGGAAAGAACACCATGAGGGTCCCCACATTTCCCTGTCACTGACCCCCTTTGCCTGACAGAAAGGCTCTGCTGCTTCCTAGCTGTGGGGCACTGAACAAGGCCCTTAAAACTCTCTGAGCTTCAATGACTTTATCCATAAAGCAAAGAGAGTAACTCCTCTTCCTCTCACAGGAGGACACTATGAAGACAACAGAGGACAGTTCGCCAAACATGAGGCATACCAGATGTTCAAGAAACAGGGCTCCGTTTGTCATGAGGAAGACGATGACTCTTTCAGGTAGCTAGACACCCACAAATCAGCCAAAATGTCACCGGAACCACTTATTAAGCCCTTCCTCATTTCTGTTGTACTTCCTCAGCCAGAAGCAAGCCCCAAACCTGGAGTCTAGGTTGTCCCTTATGTACACAGGACTGGGTCTCTACCTTTGACAGGGGACTCAAGAGTTAGAAATTTTTAGTTTAAGTAAATAGTTATAAGCTTAGTAAGTAATGCATATGTTAAAGCTATTGTTTCAGGAACTACAGATAAGGCCCATCCAGGCTCCAGGGAGAGACAGCCGACCTCCTGGGGCACAGCTAAAGATTACCGCCTGGGGAACAAGTAGAGGCATCCGGGCCATTGTGTTCCAGGAAGAGACAGACGACCACCTGCCCCTGGGAACAGCTAACTGCCCAGGGTGAGAATGCTGCAGTTTTCTTTCACCTAATTTCCCCTGAATTTCAAAAGCCCTCACCACACCTTGTTTATTCCGTTACAAAAAACCCTGCTAGTTTGGAAAGAAAATGTAAAATGGTTTGTCAGGGTGTGAACCCGCCCTGCCATCTTCTCAGATTGCCAGCCATCTGAATAAAGAGCCCCAAAAGATTAAATCCCAGTCTCTGCTTATTGGATTTGGTACGTGACAGGCAGCCCACCCCGAATGCCAGTGTCTTTTTTTCAGTTTCACCTTTACTGATGCCACAGACCCTACCTTCTGTAATTGTAGTGCAAATCTTTAGCAACCAAATTAATGTCAAATTAATAATACGGTTTCACATAAGAGGGTCCTTAAAGTGTGGAAGAGGTATGACCTTCTCTACTTATCAATAAAATGAAAAATATAACCTCTCCTAAATTCTAAGATACACTGACAGGTGGTAGGATACATGCATTTAATCATGCTGGTGGGGAGATGACCAACCTCACTGGTAAGACACACCCTAGTTTAGGAATCATTAATGTGGAAGAAAACATGTTCCTCAGAACCAAGAACACAGAGCAATAGCTCCTCCCCAGAGAGGAAGAGTAGAAGGATCTTTTCAATGATACAAGGTGGAAAAAAATAAATATCCGGTATGGGCTAATAACACAGGAAGTCCTCATTGAGGAAGCTCTTGCCTGACTTTGCTAGTCCCACCTCTGTCCTCTTGAAAGCGTTCCTCCTCCTAGAAGGCTGGCACAGGGGCTAAGGGCCAGACTGGATTTCCCTGGGGGCCATGGTAGGGGAAAGGGCCCAATGGACTTACAGAGGTAGGGGAATTCAGAGAACTTGTTTTGATAGAAACTGAAACTTGTCCTCTTGCTGACGCTGCATTTGTGGGCAATCTGCACCTGCTCTCCCCTTCCAGCGTCCAGCTGGAAGAGGGTCCCCCACTACCTCACCTCTGTCCCAGACCAAAAAGGGCTCAGAAATCCTTGGTACAATACTACAATTGGTTCCCCCAAGGCCTTTTTACATTTCAACTCATCCTATCTTTACCTTCCTCAAACTCAAATTTATACAGGAGGGATGTTGAGGTACAGAAATGTGGCACAGCTGGCCCAAGGTCACACACTTGGGAGGGTGAAGGGGAAGCCAGGCTCTCAAAGTCTGACTTCAAGCAATGATGCCCAAGATGATGTTGCCACCACTTCAATTCAGCTATTACATTAACCACCTGACACCCTGGGGCCAGGCCTGATCTTGTCTACCTCAGTTTCCCCAAAGGCACAAGCAGGAATCAGCTGGAAAAGCCTGGGAGTGTGCAGAGATTATAAACATCAGGCGATATATCCCCTTATTAGGGCCACAGAAGTCAGCATGAATCTTACCTCCCCAGATCCCACTTCTGTTCTTTCTGAGCACAGAGACGCTATCATAGAAATGCACATGTACACGTACACACAGCCAGCAGATCCTGCCAAAGATGTTCCATGAGGCCAAATTCCCATTGGACAACCCTCACAACTAAAGACAACTATCACATTCAACAAGTAGATGCCTTGCCACCAACCAGGAAAGATTGAAGGCTGCACAAGATATGAAGCTTTGCAAACTGAGGACCCTAACCCCCTCCATCCTAGCCTTTACCAGGGGTTGGTGGGGGCGGGGGGGGGGAAGAGCCAATAGCACTAACAGACTTGCCTCAATCTCCCTCCACTGCTGCCTGGAAGAAGGTCTCTAAACCTCCTTAGGTTCCATGAAATGTCACTATTTGCCGAGGAGTTATGTGGAGAAGCAAGACAGGAAAGCCTGGACTATCTAAAGTTTAGTACAGGGCCCTACCATTTGTTTTAGAAGCACCTGAGAACTGCCTCCCTGCCAGGTTCTTGCCTGCCTGCCTGCTAAAAGAGCCATAGCAAGTTCTGCTGAGGACAGAAAAGGAAGCTTGGTGTCTGCAGGAAATCTAAAACAAACCACACAAGTGTATACACACAGCAGCAGGGGGAGACAGGGACCTAGTTTGTTCTCACTTGCCTCCTGGCCCCACAGAAATGAGCCAAGGAAAAAGCCTCACCTGCTTGTCAAGTAGCTGTGGTGCATACGTGGACAGTGGCCCCAACTACTCCAAATGTCACAGACTCAGTGGGGAGACAGCAGAACTCAGTCCTCTCAATAGCCTGGTCTCTGCGATGCCTGCTACTCTACTCAGACTCCCATGGCAAAGATGAGAAGACTGATGGCATCAGGGCAAAAGCCAATGGAAGCTGACATACATGGTGGCCCATGGGGATCTTCTCCTGGCCTGGTTCAACCTCGAACACTAATGTTCTGACACCGGCCTGTGTGACCTAGATAATAGAGTCCTCGCTTTCTCTTGAGGTTCCACTTTCCCCATTTATAAAACAGTCAAAACTGGTCTAAGATTCATCCCTTTAATGCTGATGGTCCGTGTTCCAAGACCAAAGGGCCCAGAGGAATGGGCCTAGCTAATGTTTTTGGGCCTCGCTGCTGTAACATGCACATCCCCAGCTGCTTTTCCATGCACATGTGGCCTCCACTTTACCCAGAGACCAGGGCCGGAAAATTTTGCTGAGTCAAACCATATGGGGAGAAGGACAGAGTAGATACAGACTCACATTTCCAGGAGGTTATCTGAGCACAGCAGAGGAGTGGACCACAGGATACCTCTGGGATTCAGGCTTCCACTTCCATTCCACCCAAGCCTTTGTTGATGCTGAGTCCCCCAGGGTGGTGGGAAAGAACTGGGCGCAAGCGATGGATAGTGGTTCACACTAGGGACACCCAGACCCCAGAGCCAAAACAGAAGGTAGAAAGCTGCCTGCCTCAGGACTGGAAACAGGAGAGGGCCATAGGCTCCTAGTTGGATGAAGTAAGGCCCAGAGAGGTCAAGGAATACAGCTCACATCACCCAGACCACTGAGAGCTAAATTAAGAAGCTATGGCTTTCCTAGAGCAATGGGAAGAATGTGTTCTTTGCCACCTCTGGGTTCCCATGCCAGCTCTGCCACTAATGACCTGAGTGTGTCATTTCCCTTTCTTGAGCCTCATTATTCTTACCTATCTCATGGGATAATGATCGCAATTTTGCAGGTGAACCTGAAGTATCCAGCTGAATGCACAATGCTGAAGGCAAAGAGTCAAGATCAAGGAACAACAGAGTGTTCCCTATGTCTACAATCCCCCCTCCAACTCTCACCCCCAGTTATGTGCTCCTTTCACTGTTCAATGCACGGCAGAAAATTAGAACATGAAGCCTTCTCACCAGAGCCTAGTACCACCTGTCCAAGCTAGGCTGGAAGCAGAGAGGCAGTAGAAAGTCTGAGGACAGAGTCCCCTTCACAAGCACGTTATATGCATTCTGCCCCAGGAAAAATTCCAGAAGAGGCCTACAGACTCAGGAGCCATGTACTTCTGGGGAGAAACCATGGGGCTTCTGAGGTTTTATGGAGAAAAGCCAAGGGCAGCTCAGTCAAGGGAAATGTATAGCCATAGTGCTGATAAGGAAAGGCCTTCAACCTGCTATGGTCAGCTCTTTCTGCAAGCTCAGGCCTCTTCCCGGAAGGCCTAATGGGGGGGAAGGGGCAGAGGATGTCTGGGGAAAATAGCTAAATGAACACATGAGCAAATATTGTTCTCCATGTGGGTTACTTCACAAGGCAGGTCTTCACTAGCCCCAAGGTCTGCCCCAAAGACTGCTCAAGACCCGGATGCCCCACTGCATTCTCCAAACCTCATTCCACCAGCAGCCCTGCTTACCCTACAACCAGCCTGAGATCTCAGAACAGGACCTAGCACTGAACAGGCTTGCACCTACTCTTTCTTCACTTTCCTTTGATCCAAAATGCCTCCCAACCTCTTTCTCTAGGAAACATCTCAAGGAGAACACAGACTTGAACCACAAGAGTAGAAGGATTGGGAATTTCCTAGCCCAGCAGAGACCACTGCACAAACCTCCTCGGTTTAGTAGGAAAAGAGGAGACAACCACTCAGCCCACCTTTCTTTCACCCATTCAACAAACATTTGACTCTGAGGCACCACTGAGAATAGCATTTAGGCTTTACCAATGCTACTGTTCTATGAGGGGCTACTATGCCACCAGGTACTAAAGGGATTTACTGAAGTCATCACATTTAACTGTTACAACACTGGGTCTTTTAGCCTCCTGTTACAGACAAAAAACAGCCTCAGGATAAAAAACAAGCTGCTTGCTCAAGGTCACATGGAGAATCACCAGCACAGCCTGGAGTGGAGCCTGGAGTGGAGCCTGGGTGGAGTCGAGCCCATCAGCAGGCACAAGGGGGAGAGGAGCATACCCACAGACTGAGAATAACGGACCCAGAAGGGATTTAAGGAACCATTCAGAATCAATACCATTTCACAGATGGAACAATAAAAATTATGAGTGAGGGCCAGAACAAAAAGAGACAGGGCTTCTGACTCCCAGCTCAGAGGTCCTATCAGAGGACACATTCTATGGAAGATATCACTGCCCCAAAAGAATCAGATCACACTCCCAGCTTCCCCTGGACGCTAGCAGAGGACCTCATGACTGCTTGTTGGGTTTAGACTGGAAAGTAAACGGTACTGAGGAATTATTAATTTTGTTAGGTACAATAATGGCATTTTGGTCATGTCGAAAGAGAGACAGACAGAGAGACAAAGACTGACTGACTGACTGACCCCAGGACCCTATTTGTCAGAGAAAGATAACAGAAATATTTAAAAATGAAATGACCCAATGTTGGGTTTTGCTTTAAAAATACTCATTTCAGAAGAGTGAGAAAGAGCAAGCAGGGCAGTGATGAAACAGGGCTGGCCATGTGTTGATGACTATTTGGAAGATGAATGATGAGTACATGAAGGTTCACTATTGTCTCTACTTTTAAGGGTTTTTTTTTTAAACAAAAGGCCTATGATCCCAAGGTGAAAGCAGTGTGCTATGCTTAAGAGCCGTCAGACTAACCTAACCCAGACTCCAACTCCTAGCTCTACCATGCATTGTCTGACCCTGGGCAATCATTCCCCATTTCTGAGCTGCTCTTCTCATCTGACAGATGGAAGCAACAGTCCTGACACTTACCCAGCATGGGAAAGAATTAAAAGCGTTTCCTGTAGTGCCTGACAGGGCAATCTGTCCCTAAGTAATGTTATTTTCCTTATCACTATTGTGCTGTTATTATTACTCTCACATCACCACACTGCCTCATGACCAAGGGCTAGAGGCCAGATAGTAACTTGAGGCTGGGGCCTGGAGTCCCTAAAAGACTAGTTAACACTGTCCTCAAATCTGCTTCAGGGGTTACTCCTGACAACTGGGACACTCAGGGGCAGCCCTAGGCAATTGAAGGCTGAGGCAGAGACTCACCTACAGCCCGGAAGAGACAGGCGCCGTCCTCCTTCATTTGCTTGATGATGAAGCCCTTCTTGTCTCGCAGGGCCTTTTCAAACCAGTGCTCCTGCTGCAGGGAAGAGGTAGGGGGTCAGCAACAGGAAAGGCCTGTACCCCCTCCCCAGAGCTCTGCCCCTGAGCTCCTGAGAGGCCCAGCTGATCGGCTGAGAGGACACTGGGCAAGGTCAAGTTCTCAGCCCTGTTTGACCATTCCATGCATGTGGAGCAGGAGACCTTTTCTTTTAAAGAAGCACTCATTGTGTGAGAAGACTTGCTCCCAGAGGGGCCCCAGCTGCATTCTGCCTCCTGCTGACCATGCGGGGAATCCAATGCAGGACCTTTCCCTAGGCAGCCAGAGGCCCAGGGCTGGCAAGTATAGGGAGGCGGGGTAACCTGGCTCTACCTCAAGGCATTTCACCTGGGAAACCTCTAGCCACTTAGGGTAGAGAGATGTTGAGAAGGGAGCTATTGGTAAAATCTTTAAAAAATTTTTTTAAATTAATGGATTCTAGAGAGAGGAAGGGAAGGAGAAAGATTTTTTGTTCCACTTATTTATGCATTCATTGGTTGCTTCTTTTTCTTTTTCTTTTTTTTTTAAAGATTTTATGTATTTATCTTTAGGGAAGAAAGATAAAGAAAGGGAAGGAGAGAGGGAGAGAAATATCAATGTATGGTTGCTTCTCGTGCATCCCCTGCTGGGAATGTGCCCTGACCAGAAATCGAACCACGATCCTTTTGTTCGCAGGCCCACGCTCAATCCTCTGAGATACACCAGCCAGGGCTCATTGATTGCTTCTTATATGTGCCCTGACCAGGATAGAACCCACAATTTTGGTGTAATGGGATGACACTCTAGCCAACTGAGACACCCAGCCAGGGCTATTGGTAAAATCTTGAGCCCCACATATAGCTTCGGAATTCCAACATCTTGTATAAGGTAAAATGTATGCAAAATATTATTTTATTTGTGATTGAGCACATTTTATATACACACACGCACATACACACATGCATATGTATACAAACACATATGCACACAAACTTGGGAAGGCTATGTAACAACATATTATCCCTAAATGTTGGATACAGGTGATTGCAGGTGATATTACCTCACCTCCTTTTTTATAAGAGATATACAATCCCTTGTCCAAAATTCCGAACTCAAAAAGCTTTGAAAACCAAGTCTTTATATAACTCATCTGGCATCACTGTTTGTGACCTGAGCTGATGAGCACCTATTTATACCACTTGGAGGTGAATATTCAAACATTTCCATGAAGAAACATTTGGGTGTTTGATTATGAGGTGCTGCCACAGTGCCCCCTGGAGGTGTTACAGGTACGCAGTATATATATATATATATATATATATACATACCAGATGACTTTTCTAAGTTCTGGAAATTTTCTAAATTCCAAAGCACATTTGGCCCCAAAGGTTTGAATTAAGTAAACCTGTACAAATGTGCATTTTCAAACGTGTATTTTAAAAATAATGCAGAGATGACAAGAGAGAGTACAGAGGAGTTTTAGGGCAGTGAAACTACTGTATATGACATTATAATGGTGGATACATGTCATCATACATTTGTCCACAACCCTAGAATGTACACCAAGAGTGAATCCCAATAAAACAGCTATGGGCCATTTACACAATGGAATTCTAGTTGGCCATTTAAAAAAAAGAAGAAAGTTTTACCCTTTGCAACAGTATGGATGACCCTGGAGAATATTATGCTAAGTGAAATAAGTCATTCAGAGAAAGACAAGTACTGTATAATCTCGCTCATATGTGGAATCTTAACGAAAAAAAAATGAACAAGCAAAACAGAGACAGACTCAGATGGAGAACAGATGACAGCTAGCTTGGGGGGGTTAGGGGTGGAGGGATTGAGCAAAAGGGAAAAAGGACTCATAGACATGGACAACAGTGTGTTGATTGCTGGGGGGTGGGAGGTATAAGGGGAATAAATGGTAATGGAAAAAATATAATAAAGATTTTATACTTAAAAAAGAAATGACATAAAAAAGAGTGAATCCCATTGTAAACTATGGACTTTGGGTGATTGTGATATGTCAATGTAGGTTCATTAATTGTAATAATGTATCACTTTGGTAGGGGATGTTGATAATGGGAGAGTCTATGTATGTGTGAGAACAAGTAGTATATGGGAATTCCCTATACCTTCTGCTCAATTTTGCTGTGAACCTAAAATTGCTCTAAAATATAGTCTATTAAAAAATTTAATGTCTACGTGTCACTTAAAACATATTTTCCATTTCAAAACCAAACAAACCAAAAGCACACGACCTTTCCCAGGCCCCTTATGCCCTCTGCTGGTCATCAGAAGAAGCCAGCCTGAACAAGTATCAGGGCCAGGAACCAAAAATCCCAACCCTGCTCCTTGGGGACATCACACTGCCTGCCTAGGGATTTATAAGATCCAGACAATTGCCAACCACAGGGGATCACCTCTCTGTAGGCCATTTCCCCCCAGCTCAGGTGAGAGAAATTACTGGCAAAGTAGGAAGCACAAAGTTTGGAGACCAAAAGCTCTGGGCTCCAACCCCAACTTTTGTCACTCACTTGCTGCATGATTTCGGGTAAGCTCCTGAGCTCTTCAAGCCTTAGTTTCCTATCAAATGGGGGACATGCGATATACCTGAAAGAGCTGTCAAGAGGATCAGAGGAGCCCTGGCTGGTGTAGCTCAGTGGATTGAGCACAGGACTGTGAACCAAAGGATCGCGGTTCGATTCCCAGTCAGGGCACATGCCTGGGTTGCAGGCCAGTTCCCAGCAGGGGACTCACGAGAGGCAACCATACATTGATATTTCTCTCCTTCTCTCCTTCCTTTCCCCTCTAAAGATAAATAAATAAAATCTTTTTTAAAAAACGGGGGGAAAAAAAAGAGGATCAGAGGAGCTTCAGGACCAGAAACGGCTTTGTAAATAATGTACTAAACACCGGTTAAGTGGTGGTCACCAGTCATGGAAAGGAAGAGGTGAGACCAGGGTAGAGATAATGTACAAGTGAGAGGCCTTGTACAAGTGAGAGGCCTTCAGAGGTCCCAGGTGAGTGGCTGGACAGGAGGGGATGAAGAGGGGGTGACAAAGAAATACCCAGCAGCCCCACCATCAGGGTCCAACCCTGGGAAGGTATGGCTGGCTGGTGTTCTAAAGATGACAAAGGCACTGGGAAGCCCTTAATGGGCTTCCGTGGACAACACAGACTCTTGCTTGTGTACAACACTCCAGCAGTCCAAATGTCCCTCCTGCCTCAGAGGCTATCGACTAGTATACTCCAGCCAGTTCCCCCAAATCCATCCCTGCCCCACAGGGTCTGCTATCTCTCAGCACTGCAGCTCCTGCCCTAGCCAATGGTCTCTAGCAGAAAAGCTGCAACTATGACTATAGCCTCAGAGCTGACAGAAAAGTTTAAAAAAAATAAGGGCACACAACAACCTCCTGCCCTCAAGTGTTGGGGGAAAGATCAAAGGGGATGAGAGGGGCTCCTACTTATTTCCAACAAAGGGTTAGCAGGCAGCTACTAAGCCAGAACTTGGACTGGCCACTGAGGCCAGAGAAATGAATCAGACTTGCCCTCTGCCCTCCATAAACTCACCAACTGCTAAAGGGGCAGGGAAAGAGGCAATGACTACAAACAAGAGTGAACAGGGCTGTGAAAGAGATGAATACAGGAGTGCTAGGAAATACAGAAGGGACCTAGCCAGTCATTAAGGCTGGCACCCGAGAGCAGGCACTACTTGAGCAAAGGATTAAAACAGCAAGACCTCCAGAGAAACTTGTCAACTGGATAAGAAATCACTTCTGCCATGTAGTATTAGGGATGCCAGAGGCCAGCAATGAGTTCAGCAGAGCTCAAGTCCTGCGTAGGACTGTGAAGGTAAGCAGGGCAGGACCGGGAAGAAAGATGAAATCATATTAGCCAAATGCCTGCCCCATGCCAGGTGCCAGGTGCAAAAGGTGATCTCTTAATTGTCCTTACCACAGTTCAGATGGCAGGAAGCATTATCCTTATTTCACGAAGGCAAAAAACCTGGAGTCTGGGCATCAGCAAGACGTAGTATAGAAGCAACAGGGGAGGCCTCATGAGCCACAGCATGGAGACATACTTGGTAGGCCATCCTGGGGAAAGCCTAGATTATTCCTAAAAATGAAGACTGCCTGAGCAAGGCTTTGCACAAGTAGGGCTTTGATCCTGGGGCAGCCAGAGTGGCATGTGGGCCTGGATCTGGAGGCCAGGCCACTACCCACCCACTGACTTTGGCACCAGAAGGCTTAAGATCCCAGGCTCTGGCTAAAACCCCTTCTCTCTCCCTGTAGGGAGAGAAAACAGGGAGATCTTGGTCCTGGGTTCCAGAAAGTTTATACAGTCCCAGGAGCTCCCAGCACACTCTCTTCCTTCCCCCAGCTGGACAGGAGCCTCCAAGAAAGGTGACAACTTAGAAGTTCTGTAGGAAAATGGTCCAGGAAGCACAGGTTGGTGGGAGTGATGGGTGGGGGTTGGCCCAGCCATACAGAAGTTTAAACTACATTAATGCTCTGGGGCCTGAGGAAGTCAACTACAGACCCTCAATCTTGCAGGCCCACTACTGACCCTGTGGGCATGTCCAACCACATCTCTGAGCCTCCACAAAGGGGCTGGACAAAGCCCTCTGATACCAGGGGATCCCAGGTGCAAGACCCTGAAACCTACTGGTCCAAAAGCCCAAGAAATGCTGGAACACACTATGGGACCCAACTGACTTAGATTCCAACCCAACTCCAATTATCAACCATGTGATGACCTACTGTGAGCCACAGTTTTCCAATATGTGAAATGTTGTAACAAGCCTCCCAGTAATAGGGATAATGGGCAGACTCAAATATTACAGGACTCTGTCCAGTATGAGAGCTCTTAATGAGCTCCCTTCCCCTTCCTGGAAAGGAAATAAGAACACCACTGTAGAGTAGGCTGAATAATGACCACCCAAACATACTAGGCCTTTATCCCTGGTACCTGTAAATGTTACTTTGTAAGGAAAAGGGGTCTTTGCAGGTGTGATTAAGTTAAGGATGCTGAGATACAGAGATTATCTCAGAGTATCTGGATGGGACCTAAATGCAATCACAAGTGGCCTTAGAACAGTAGAAGATTTAATACAGACAGAAGAGGAAACCACACATACATAGAGAAGATGTGAAGACAAATGGAGGTTGGAGTGATGGGCTCACAAACCAAGGAATGTTGGCAGTCCCCAGAAGCTGGAAGAGGACTAGGTTCTCCTCTCAGGTCTTTGGAAGACATGTATTCCTGCCAACACCTGGATTTTGGACCAGTGAAATGAATTTTGGACTGCTGGCCCCCAGAACTGTGAGAGAAGATATGCCTATTGTTTTTAACCACCTAGTTTGTGATAATTTGCCACAACAGCCACTGAAAAATAATACAACCCACTGGTAGCATTCCAGGTGTGAGCTGTGAGGCAATGTCATATGGCTATCACTCCACAGGATTCACCTCTCCAGCACCACTCCCTCTGCCCCAGGAGAGGGTTAGAATTAAGGCAGCAGAGGTCTATACTCCATCATATCCTGGGAAGCTACTGACCCTACCCATCAAAAAATGAGCTGCCACTGAAGGGGGAAGAAGCTGGAGAAGATGGTAGCAGCAATGGTAACTCATGAACAAACGTCTTCCTTCCCGGAGCCCATGGCAGAGGTATCTAAGTATTCTTCACAGCTCTATCCCAGCAAGCCTGGTGCCAAGATCACCCCCCTCTCTCCCAAAACATCCAGGAACCAGTGTATGGCTCAGCTCCATGCACAAAATGCAGGCAACCTATCCAATGAGAAACACAGACAGATGCACTCCTCTCTAAGGACTAACACAAGCTCTCCAGGGTAGAGGGATGAGAAAAGAGTAGGGCTCTAAAATCTAATGCCAGGCCACTAGGGGGCAGGATTAAAAAAACAAAGATTCTACTATTATGCAACAAAAAGAAATGAAGTACTGATTCATGCCACAACATGGATAAGCCTTGAAAACATTATGCTGAGTGAAAGAAGCAAGTCATAAAGTACTGCATATTGTATGATTCTCATTTCTATCAACCATCCAGAAGAGCAAATCAATCAAGACAGTAAGTGTATTAGCAGTTGCCATGAGCTGGAAGTGGATGAAGACTCAAGGATGATGATACTGTTCTAAACTTGACAGATCATGGTGATGGATGCCCAACTCTGTGAGTACATCAAAAGCCACTAAATTTTACACTTTAAATTGGTGAACTGCATGGTATGTGAATTATGTCTCAATAAAGCTGTACCAATTTAAAAACCACCACCACCAAAGAACATAAAGCACTGGCCAGGGAGAAGGAAGTGGCACATTGCTTGAAACTTTGTAGCATATCCCCAAAAGCCAAGAGGCCTGGCTGAAAATACTTGTGATGGGTTGGGGGAGTGGAGAACTGGGATAAAGAAGAGGTTACAACTAGCTTCAGAGCACTGAGTCCAATCTCCCTTCTCACCACTACCCATTATGGATGGAGAAACTGAGACCCAGAAAAGGGAACTGATCAAAGGTACAGGACTCAAACCCAGACCACTCAGGCAGGGACCACTTCATGCCATACCATTCTGCCTTCCCTTTAGAGGAATTGGCAGGTTCCTAAAAGCCAAATGAAAGGTCTTTGTTAGCAAATATTGGTTGTTACAAAGGCTCCTAGGAAGAGCCCAGACGATCCTGGGGAAACTGTGAGAGGAATCAGCCCAGGTCTGATGTGGGTCAGGTCAGGTACACATATACTCAATCACCTGGGCATGAGTGAAGTTTTGAAGAAAAACAAAAGGCATCTGAGAGTTTACCCAAAGCTGTGAAGTAGCTAAGCAGGAGACCCTGGGGTTTGAACTAAGGCCCACCCAGTTCCAAAACCCAAACTCTTTCCAAACACAACCTTATCTCCACACCATTCAATAGGCTCCCTGACAGGCAACCCCTCAGCTTATTCACCATAGCACAGGGAGCCCCCCCAAAAAATCGCAGCCCACCAACCCTGAACCTCAGACCAAAGAGGCTGCTTGTTCTGCCCACCAACCATGGATGGGTGGGAGAAAACAGGAGCAGGGGAGTGAGGGGGAGAAATCCACTTCTTTCTCAAGATACCCACCATTGTCTGTCACCTCCAGGTCCAGAGGGCTTTAGCTTAGGGCTCTCGAAAATCCCAAAGCTAAATGACACCCCACCTTATCTAATCAATGAGAAAACAGACCCAGAGAAGAGGCAGAACTATTCTGGTTCATCCAGCAAAGCCCCAGAGAAGCCTGAGTGGGAACCCAGCCACCCTGACTATAATGCCAGGTCTAGCTTCTCCTACCACCTCAGCAAGCACACCCTGTTCTCAAAATGTTCTACAGGGTCCTCAAGCTGAGGGTGTTTTCAAGCTATTCTTTTCATATAGCAGACTCTCAGTAAGGCAGCCATGCCTGGGAAAGGAAACCTCTGACTATAAGCTTCCAAAAGGGTTCCTAACGGTAGTAGAGGTACCATCACAGTATCAGGACAAACAGGAAATCTGAACAATTAGAAGAAGGACTCGATTCACCACGTGGGCTCCCTCTCAACAACTCCCCTCTTTCCCAAGGGATCTAATTGGCCTCCAGGCTACAAATGTCTTGGTGACAGTTCAGGACCAAGATTGGGGCAGCAGGAAGAATCTCCTTTTTTCATCCCCCAAAGTTCCCAAGTTGGACCAGGTAAGATAGAAAGCAGCATCTCCCTCCTGTTGTCTCAAGAAGTGGGAGGACAGGAAGCCTCTCCTCTGTAGTTAAGAAGGGGAGATATCATGCAACCACAGAGCTTTACTTCCATGTTCTTATGGGGACAAGTATAAGGGAGGAACTTCCAACCTAGGAGATGCAAAGTGGGGTATAAGGTATCATTCTAGTTACCACGGCAGCACATGACTTTCTTCCTCTCTGTCCCTGGGACCAGGGATGTAGCTCTGTGAAGGAGGAAAGGCAGACTTTACCCCAACCAGGGAGAGAAGAAACAACTCCTGGTCCTGACTCTGTGGGTCCAGATGTTTTATCCTGCCTGGAGTAGTAATGGGTGGAAAGGCAACAAGGAGGGAGGCTCAAGACAAGGCCCAGGCCCCTGTGAAGTACAGAAAAACTTATTTGAGCCAAGGGGAACAGTGATATGGGTGGAGAATTTCCCTGGGGTGGGAATGTCCCAAACCCACTTCCTATCTCTGGGAAGAAAAAAGCTTGTTAAAAGCAATTCAGGAAGCTCAGAATATTTCCCTGATCCTGGAAATGAGAAGTAAGCAGAGGTGGGTCAGGGTGAGTCTCAGGGTATCTCCTAGTTCTTCAGAGGAGGCCTGAGTCCCCATGTCTTCAGTAACTGACAAATTTCTCACAGAAAGTAAAAGAACCTTTCTGGCCCAAGGGTAAGGGTTTCTCATGACAGTGAAGGGCAGCAGGGTCCTTCTGTCCAATGGGGGAAGGCTTAGTCCACGCTGGTCAGGGGCGGTACCTCATGTCCTTCTCCCTGGTGATAAAGGATTGCCTGGTTGGGTGGTGTTTCATACCCCTCCCAGGCTCAGGCCCCTCCCTGAGGTGAAAGATATTTTGTCCCTGGGGAAAGCTTAGGCCCCTGGGAAGAGGCTCAGACTCTTTTCCTCAGCATTCCACTTTACCTATGTCCCCATGGAGAGAGAGCAGTTCTCAGGACTTAATTCGTAAGAGGAGGGTAGTCTTAGGCTCAAATCCCCAAGGCAAGAAACCTTAGGTCCCTAAAAGACCCCTAAGACTTGGACATATACCCAAGTATATACTCAGGTCCTAAGGTGGGGGAAGTGTCTCAAGCATATGAGAGCAAGTTCAAACTCTTTGTGGGGAGGGGAATACTCAGGACCCTATTCCCCAGGAACTCTGTATCCACGCCCCCAAGGGAAGGGTCTCAGGAATCACTTCTGGTGGTGAGGAGTCCTATTTCTGAGGGTTACCTTAATTTCCTTGAGGGGGAGGCTCAGACCTGATCTATAGAGACACAGAAGCCACTGGAGTACATAAGGGCCTCTTGTCTTTGAGGGAAAGCTCAAGTGTCCTTGGTACAGTGGGTCTCAGGCCATTGAAGGCAGGCTTAGATCCACAGGGAGGCCTCAGACTCCATCTCTAGGACTCCATGCTGCCTAGATCTCAGGCTATAGTTCCCTAGATCTCAGGCTAGTTCTCAGACATCTTATATCCCTGACAAGAAGCTCAGGCACTTGTGGGGGATGCTTAGATCCCTGTTATAGAGGGAAAGAGTGCTATTTTGTTCCTAAGACGTGTTTCCGTCCTTCATAATTGGGTAGAATGAGGTCATATCTGTGTATTCACGTGTGTGCGTGCGTGTGTGTGTGTGTGTGTGTGGAGGGGGGTCTTAGGCCTTACACCCCTAAGGAGAACCACTTAGACAAAAGGCCCTGAGGAGAAAGGTTCCCTAAATACTTTTACCTTGCCTAGGACCTTTGTGGGAGGATATCAATTTCCTAAAGAGGATTCAGGCCCACTGTCTAAAAGGCCAAGTGCTTAAGCAAAGGGGTTAGGCTCCAGTATCCAAAACAGTGAGTCTCATTTTCTTGAAGAAAGGCTCAGGCCTTATGAGGGTGGGGAAGAGAAGCCAAAGATCTATCACTTAAAAGAAGCCTAAGCTCCTGGAGAGATTCAGACTCTTGTCCCCAAGGTAGTCTGAGTGAAAGCATAGACCCTTGTTACTCAGAAAATGAATCTCATGTACCCCAGTACAGTTTCTGATCTCTGGGTATTGGTCTTGGCTCTTGTTCCCAAGGGGAGAGGGTCCTACCTCCCCAAGAAAAGCCATATCCCTGAGGGAAAGCTCGGAAGATCCCTCTCTCTAAAGGGGAATGTATATGTGTGTATAGGGGATGTATAAGCCCTTGAAGGCAGGCTTAGGACCCCTGAGGAAATCTCAGACCCCACTGCTTAGGGTCCTATCCTGTGTCCCCCTGAAAAGGAAGGAGAGGGGTTACCTTATACAGTGTCTCAGACCCCTGAAAGGGTTTAAGTGCCTTGAGGACACTCAAACATCTTCTGAGGTCTCTACCTTACTTGTGTCCCCTGGAGAAGAATTCTCAAGACTCTTATCTCAGAGGGAAAAAATCTCAAGCTACTGAACACAGATCAAGGTCTGCTGGAGAGTCATGAGACTCCCTTCTCAGGACACATTCCATCCTGCCCGTGTTTCTGCGGGCGTTCCCACCTATCGGCCCCCAGGCAAAGATGCCACAGACACCATGTCTTTGGGGGAAAGAGGGAGGGGAAACAGGGTGTCTTACTCTTTTACCACCGGAAAAAAAGTATTAGGCTCCGAGAGAAAACGTTTTAAGTCCCTTGGGTCTCTACCCAATTTGGGGATCCCACCCACCATCCCCACTCACCTGTCATCCCCAGCCCATACCTGCTCAACAGTGGCAGGGTCCATGGCCTCAATGCGTGCTGCAGCCGCTTCATACTCATCCTCACTGTTGTAACCAGCGCCGACCTCCTCACGTTCCGGGCTGCCCCCTCCAACTGAACCAACCCCGGGGGCTTGACGCCGCCGCTTGCTGTGGCCAGGCCCGGAGCAGCAGCTGCCAACGCCCACCGTGCCGCCCACGCCCACCACCACTCCCGCCGCGCCCACACCTGCTGCAGACGCGCCCAGCGCGTCCCCCGGGCCACTGCCAGGACCGCCTGGGCCCCCACAAGGAGGTGGAGAGCCCTGCTGAGGCCGGGGGCCCGGCACTGCACCAGGCTGTACAGCCAGCGCCCAGCGGTGAAGTGCACCCGGTGGCCCCGGCAGCGGGCCCTGAGGTGGCGGTGAGGCCCGCTGACGGGCCCCCACAACGCCCGACTCACGGTCGCCGCTGCCTACACCCGTGCCGCCGCCGCCCACGCCCACACCCCCGCCGCGGCGCGGTGCCGGGGGCAGTTGCCCGGGCGGCGGCGGCTCGTTGGCGGAGTCGGCGTCGGGAGGCGGCGGCTTCTTTTTGGGGAGAATAGTCATGGCGGGACACCACAGTAGCCCCCAGCAAACCCGGCGCACGGCACGCTGGGAGAGAACCCGGATGAGGGAATAATGCGGTGCGCGAAGCACGATGGGAATCGAATGGATCCGGATAAAGAGATTGAGGCACCGGTTGGAGAACCGTAGGCTGCGCGCAGGTCACGCGACAGAACCCGGATGTGAAGTCCAAGACGAAGGCAGTGCGGCGAGTGTCGTCGCCTACTCTCCGAGTTCGGCAAGCTGTCACGCTCGTTCCGGCCTTCCGCGTCAAAGGAAATAGAACCAAAACAAGCACCTCTTCGCCCCGCCCCCTGGCAAGTTCTTGAACTACCGGGTGGGGCCCCCGAGTCGCCGCGCACGCGCGCCAGAGCACAACCCCCCGCCTCTTGCTCGGAAGTACGTGGGCAAAATCTTCACCACCGCCACAACAATTGCGGGCACCAACCAATTGAAGCGACTGCGTGGGTCCTCGCTGACGACCAAGGGCCAATCGGAGGCGAGCGATCGCCCTCCAGTGAATCTTCGTCTCAGATGTCAAAGTTGGCACCCCGGTTCCTGGCCTTTTTTCTCGTCCGCGACGTCCTGCTCTTACTTCTGTCGATGACGCTTTTACTCTCAGGCAGAGGTACTGCGACAGGACAGCCCGGCCTGTCCTGCAGGCGACAGGTTTAAAAGCACCTCCCTTCCAGGCTTCCAACTTGACCGCTTTCCGTCAGACTGACAGGAAAATATCAACACTCCCAGAGCAGAGCAATCCCCCGAAGCGTCAGTTCCGGTCCCACCCACCTGCAAATCCACACCAATAGAGAGGGGGACGCTGCTTCACTCTGACAACAGGCTGAGTGCTGCGGTGATTGGCTAAGAGATGCAGATATTTGCGTATGACAGGCCAACCTTGTGACAGGCATACACCAAGGGAACAGTGGGTGTTTGGGAAGTAGACACGCCCTCTTTGGCACCACCACACTTTCGCCCCTGTGTTGACCTCCCCACCCCTGTGGCTGGTGCGCAGGCGTGGCACAGCTGCCTTTTTGTGTGTGTGTGAAACTGAGTTTACCTGGATCGAACAAAATTTTATGTATTCATCTCTGTCACCAGCCAGCGTCTCACAGTGGGGTTGGTAAAACTCTCTGCTACTGAGCGGTTGTATAGTTACAAGCTAATTGTAGTTCTGCTCCTCCCGTCTGAATGATTTCTGGCAAGCCATTTAACATCCACCCCATCTTCCATTTCTACTTATTTGTAACATGGCAATAATAATTCCAATTTAAGGATCAGAGATTCATGCTTGTAAAGAGTCTGGTAGTGTTCCTGGCACATAGTAAGTGCTCAATAAATTAGTAGGCATGACAGTGGACTGGGAGGACCCCAGGCTTCGTAGTCTGAGGAAGACCTCAGTTACCAATTGCAGGACTTTGAACAAATCATTGTGTCTCAAATTTGGGGTTACCCATGTATGAAACGGGAATGACAATGCCTGCCTAGACTACCTCAAGTAGTAGTTAGAGGGTTCCTATGAGTTCATGAACCAAGAACCTGTTATAGGAGGTAAGGGCTCGCTCCCTGTGTCTTAGAGCCAAGCCATACAACAGGTTGACTGAAAGAGATCATCAAAAAGCTCTTCTGAGTGCCACCTAAACTTCTCCCTTCAGATGGCAACCCTAATTGAAGTCTACTCTGAAGGGTGTCAGTAATAAATATACTATTGTGTTTTTTGTTGATGAAACTTAATGAGAGGACTCATGTTTACTGGGCCGATTGTGTTCAGGAACCTGTGCCCAATGCCTGTGCATATTATCACGTTGAGTCTTCTCATGACCATCTCACTTGACCCATATATCCTACTCTCTACTGGGTATTTGTCCAGCACCACAAAGGTAAAACTGAACTTATGATAATAATTGTAGCTAATCATCACCAAGTACTTACTATGTGCCTGGCACTGTGTGCTAACAGCTTCGATGTTCTCTTTCACAGTAGATGGCACCCCCCCAGCCTTTGCCCAAACCAGAAACCTAGGAGTCAGCCTTGCCTCTTCCTCAGTTCCCAGATGCCCATCAATCCCAAGCCCTGATAATTCTACTTCTCAAATATTTTGTCTCTTCAAACTCTTACTGCCACTACTTGGTCCAAGTCACCATCACCTACCAGTTAGACCACTGCAAAAACCTCCTCACTGCTCTTCCTCCAGGACTGTTTTCTCAAGAATCCACTACCCACAACCAGAATGATCATTCTGAAACACAAACCTTATGATGACTTTCCTGTTTAATAAGCCTTTAGAGGTCCCCATTATCTTTAAGATGAAGTCCAAAATCTGTATCCTAGCTTCAAAGGCCTTTTGTGATCTGGCTTATTGTTATATCCTCTCCCTCATTGTAGCCTCACATCCTCCTTCCCAGCTCTACTCAACTAATTTCAGTTCCCCAAGGACCCTGGGGTACATCTCTAATCTCCAGGACTCTGCACATGCTGTTCCCTCTACCTGAAATATTCTTACCCTTTTGTCTCTTGCTTGGCTAACTACATTCCATTCTTTGTGTGCCAGCCAGGTTAGTTTCTCCTGCCATCTACATTCTTCTGTAATCTGTTGATCTTAGTTCTCTTGCACTATATTGTAACTGCTTAGTTGCCTTCCATGCTCACCTCTGTAGAACAGAGATGATGTCTACTTTGCTCATCTCTGTATCCCCAGGGCTAGCACATGATATCCAGTTAATAAATATTTGGTAAATAAAAGAACAATCATCTCTGTTTTACAGATTAGCAGCCTGGGGCAAGAGAAGGTAAGCAATTCTCTTCCTCTGGGATTAGAGTCCGAGTTGACAAGAATCCAAGGTCTGTCATCTCAGCGCTCCACAGAGCTTAGTCACACACTGCCTAGGAGCCCAGAAGAGAAAATGTAGGGAACATCCCCAGGGAAGGGGGTTTTACCACACTGGAAGATGCTTTTCATCAGGGTTCGGTTGAGAGCCATTTGCTGTCAGGAAACCTGGGTTTAAGTCTCCCCCTAACCAAGCATGTGCTGCTCTGGGTCTCAGTTTTCCCATATGTGAGTTGGGGAGCTGGAGCAAGTGATGTTGGGGGGGCATGTTTCAAGACCTCCTAGCCTGCCTCACACTGGCTGGAGAGTCAACTCTTCAACCACCCCTTTTTAAATTTTTTTCCTAGATCCACACATTCCAGAAGATGTCACCAACCATTTACCTCCCATACCTTTACCCACACCGGCTCTTCTACTAGTTGACAGGGATTGAAATCAGAGTACAACTTTCAACTCCCCAGCCCAACCCAGCCCCCAAATCCACAGAGCCAGGAGGTGCTCATCCTCATCTCTCCTATCAGGTTTTATTGACTGATGGAAACCACATCTTTGTCAGCCACCAGTTCCACAGGGACAGTGCTGGGGACAGGGAACCTGAGATGATGCCAGATAACAGCCTGAGTGCAAAAACAGAGTTCCAGAAGGTGACCCAAGAAGAGGAGAGAGGAATATGTGAAGAGATGTTGTGGGGGAGGAGAAGATAAAGAAGTTCTTCCTGCCTCCTACAACTCCCAGAGTTCAATAACAACCCAAGCCTCAGCCCCTGAGGCTTCTGGACTCCTGCCCAAGAACGTGGAATCAGCTCGTGATCTCCAAACCCAGCCCAGCCCTTGCTGGTTGCCAGGTGCTTATCTCAGCCAGTCCAGACTCCAGCCCAACCCAGGAAGGAAGCAAACCAGAGGAAAGAGGAGGAGTATTAGAGGTGGCCCCTGTGATTAGGGCAGATGTAAATGCTGCAGCAAACTGGGCAGAGGCTTTGCATAATGTCATGGCAGCAGCTGCTATTGCTAGAGTTTGCTGGGGGCCCAGCAGAGGATGGGGTTGCAAGGACCCATTCCCAGCAGCTAGGGAAGAGGGGTAATGTTTGTGCTATCTGTGTGTGTTGGGAGAGGCAGCCTCACTCTTGAGCCACAGCCTGGGGATGGAAGGTCACTGCTGAGGCCACAGCCCTTGAAGCCTGTGGTAGCATTCCAAGCTTGGAATTGAGGTGTTGTTGGGCCTGGTGAAGGGTGGGGACCTCTCTGAGGGGCCAGAACAGAGGTAATGGTTCTCATCCCTGAACCCCCAAATCTCCACAGTCCGGATAGAGAGAAGAGGAAATCTCACCTCTTCTTCTCAGGCCAGAGCTCAGAGGTCAGGTGGGAGCCTGGGAGCCTGAGGGCCCAAGGGGAGGAGCATGCAGGAGGCCAACTCAGGGAGAAGGTCTAGTCCCAGTGTGCTGGGGCAAAGAGGCCAGGGCCTGAGGAAGCCCAATGATTCAGCTCCCACCAGGAAAATGGGTGTGGAGAGTGTCCCATTCCCTGACTACACCCCCACAAAGTGGGCCATTTCATGAAACTCCATTGCATAGTTCTCAGTTGTGGGAAGAAGGGTTCCCCAAGCCTGCCCCTGTCTGCCCCCAAAATATGGCTTTGGAAAGGAGTCCCCCAAAATCGAGTGGGCCCTCTAGATGGGCAGGTCCACCCCTCACAAGGAAGAGATCTTGACAGTCTCAGGGAGGAAGCAAGGGGTACCCAGGCTGGAGTTCCTAAGGTTGCCGCTGGCCCCACCACCACCACCACCGCCACCAGGAGAAGAAGGTTGGCTCTCATCTGGGGTGTTGGCAGGAGGGGTAGGGATACTGATGATGGCAGCCACGAAGTCCCGGCTGTCGCAGTTCAGATCAAGGCTGTCATGGGGCTTGGCATTGAGGCTTGAGCGGCTGTAGATAAGGGTGGGAAGATGGAAGGTTCTTAAAAAGTCATCTTAATACTGGCCACAGCAATCATGACATTTATTGAACAGCTACTGGATCCCTGACACTGTGGTAAATGGTTCCCCTGCACCCCCAATTATGGCAGTGCAGAGCGAGGGCTCCAGAGTCAGGCAGCCCTGGGTTTGAATCCCGATCCCACTTTTACCACTCAAAGCCTCTCTTTTCTCTCATCGGAAGCACAGGCGTAACAACAAATTAAGTCCTTAACATTGTCAATAGGTTCTGTGACTTTAAGTGAAATGATGTGCAACAAAAGAAATTTTACCACAGGCTAATTGATAAAAACAAGGATTCAGTTCCTAGGCACCTCATCAATGTTATAACAAAATGACATTGGGAATATTACTTGGCTATAAAAAAAATTCTTACCATTTGTGACAGCATAGATGGACCTAGAGGGTATTATGCTAAGTGAAATAAATCAGTCAGAGAAAGACAAATACCATATGACTTTCACTTATATATGGAATCTAAAGAACCATGTAAATGAACAGACAAAACAGAAACAGACTCATAGATACAGAGACCAGACTGTAGGTTACCGGAGGGGAAGGACTGGGTGAAAAGGTGAAGGAATTGAGAAGTACAGATTGGTAGTTACACAATGGTCATGGGGATGTAAAGTACACCACAGGAAATATACTCAATAATATTGTAGTAACTATGTGTGGTGACAGGCATGTACTGGAAATATCAGGGGAACACTTTTTAAAAGTATATGATTGTCTAACCACTATGCCATACACCTGAAACTACTACAAAATAATATTGAATGTAAACTTTAGTTTAAAAGGACAAAAAACAACAACCTAAAACAACATTGAACAAAATGATGTTGTTGAAGGACCTGCTGCATTTCTCATGTGGAGATTAAATGACATAATAAATGATACAAAGTGCTCAGAATAGTACCTGAAACATAATGAGCACGCATGCATGCACACACACAAGACATTACCTGTTATGGTCGTTTCTTACAATGCCTAAGTTCTCATAATAGTCTACAATAAGAGCTACACAATCTGGTCCTTGCTGCTTTTTGATTTTTACCTCCTGCCACTCTCCCTCTCACTTACACCACTCTACTCGTAGTTCCTGGACACACAGACCCATTCCTGCTTCAGGTTCTTTCAAAAGGCTGTTTACTCTGCCTGGAAATCTCCTCCTTTAGATACCTACATGGCTCACTCCCTCACACCCTGCGGGTCTTGGCTCAGATGTCACCTTAGCAAAACCTTCCCTGACCACATGGTTAAAACTACATCACACCCTATTCTACACTCTCTATCCCCATCCCTCATGTATTTTTCTCCTTGGCACTTACATCATCTGTGTATTTGTTTGTTTTTAACAAACAAATCACATCCCACTAGCTTATAAGTTCCAGAAGGTTAGGGACGTCTGCCTGTTCTATTCACTGCCTAAAGTAAATTCCTAAACTCCTAAAGTGAACTCCAAAGTGGCTAAAACTGTGCTTAGCATATAGTAGGTGCTCAATAAATGGCTGTTGAAAGAATAAATGAAGAACAAGAAGTTCCAGACAAGATAAGCCCAAGATTCCAGCACGGAGAAGTTTAGGTTTGAGCTTGACTTGCTAGGCCCGAGGTCATGAAATCTCAGACCCTCTGGCCCAAGCTCTGAGCTTCTTCAGGTGTAGCCAACTGGTGGGGGTTACTTACCTCTGAGAGGCAGGACTCCTCCGCAGCCCTGCCAGAGTGTCCAACTCCTGCATGCTGCCACGGCTTACCGAGGCAGTGGAGTTGGCAAGGCGAATGGCACGGCGCTTGGCCCTGCGGGGGCAGCAAGAGGATAGCAGGCTTCCAGGACCTACAGGCTGGGAGGACACAGAGGTGCTGCGGCTGGTGCGGCCACCCAGTGAGACAGCACCCAGGGCTTCATTGAAGGTTAGCTCGTCTGTGAACTCATGGCACTGTGGGAAGAAGGAAGGCACGGTCACAAGTCACCGTAGGGTTGTCCCCACTGCCAGGCCTCTGCTTAGGCCTTCCTTTCTGCAAGTCACTCTCTTCCCTTTCCTTGCCCATCCTTCAAGGCTCAGCTCTATCAGGCCTCTTCCAGGAAGCCCTGCATGATTTCTACAATTAGTAGTGAGCCTCCAATCCCAGGGGGAGAGCTGGCATGGTGGCAGAGAGATCCCCTTTATTCTGCTATGCCACTTCTCTTTGGGCCTTACCGTTGTCTTCTCTAGACAGTGCAGCAAGTGGTGATGTTGTTGTTCAAAAGCAGAACGGTTCCTGACACACACTGCCTGTTCTTCCCCACTGCCACTGTCCTGGAGGGGATGGAGCAGAGAAATGAGGTCAGCGCCTTCCTCCTCCAATCACTGCTCACACCCAACCCCAGTCTGGGACCTACCCACCTCAAGGCCCCCGTTCTGCTTGTACTGCAGGAAGGCGTTGGTGGTACCACTCTTTGCCAACCGGATCCTTGCTGAACGCACTTTCTACAGAGAGGAGAGAAAGAGTCAGGTGGGTAAACACAGCAAGTGACTGACTGGCTTGGGGTCAGGGGGAATAGGAGATACTCAGATGGAAGGCACAGCTACCTGCTGTGCTCGGCGCTTGTCAGCACGCTGGTTCTGGTGGTAGATGCGGCTGAAGTTGGAAACAATGACTGGCACAGGCAGGGCAATGACCAAGACACCACTGAGTGAGCAGATGGATCCAAAAATCTTGCCAGCAATGGTGCTGGGCACCATGTCTCCATATCTGGGGCCAGAGGAGGTGAGCCAAGGTCAAGAAAAGTGTCTACCCACTCCTCAGTCCCCCACTTCATCCCACCCAACCCAACTCACTCCAAGACCATGGCCAGGCACTTGAATTCTCTGAGCCTCAGTTTCTTGCTCTACAAAATGGGAGGGATGATCTTTTGGGCCACCAGTGGGGGTCAAATGAGAAATGGGCCCTCAGCCCCTACTATCTGCTATCCCCATCCGAGCTGTGTACTGGGCCTCTGACCCAGCTGGAAATCTATTAATACCTAGCATAGGGGAGAAGGAAGAAATCCCAGGCAGTGAACATAGCCTTCTGAGGAGTGAGTTCCACCACCGCAAACCAGCTGAGGGGCTCTGAGTCCTGGCAGCAGTGCTCTGTTGGTTTCGTTTGCACCTGTTTTACCTTCTCTAGGTAGGACCCCTTCCTATTTCCCCAGAAGAAACCTTGAAACTGTCCTCATATGAAAAAATAAGGGGGAGCCTTAAAATTGCCCCCCCTCCCTTTCTCCATGCCACCCCTCCTCCCATGGAGATGGAGCAGAATCAATCTTGCCACCTTCTTTCACAGAGGGGGTAAAGACTAAAATCAGGGAGGTTCCGTAATGACTTGCTCAAGATCACACAGTGTACTTTTATCCTAACTGCAAGACCAATCAGATCCCCTCCACAAAAGTACAGCCTCTGCCGCCTTACACCTCTAGGCCTTCATTCAAACTGTGCCCACTCAGCCCCATGGCACTTTCGTATTTATTTTGTTCATGTCTTTATTTTTTTAGACTTAGTTAAAAGTTTCTCCAACTTGGTCATTTCCGGCTCTGTAATGTGTCCTTTCAGACTGTGTTCTCAGCCAGAAGACACAAGCAGCCGCCCAGCCTCCAAAGGTTATTGTGAAGACTGAATAGGTAAAAGGCATCAAGTGATCCCATCCCAATCCATTCTCAAGGCTCAGTGTTCATTTGTCAATTTAATCCTGAACTTCCAACCAGAATTAATTTCTACTCCTTAGAAACCTCATATCAATGTTCCTGTAGCTCTATTAAAGCACTGAGTAAGCCCAATTCATTCACTCAACAGATACTGAGCAGCAACTGTATACCTCATCTCAGTGATGGAAATTAGAAAAGGCTCAGTCTCTGCCCTAGATAGTGTTTTTAAGAGCAACATGAGCTTGGTGGTTCCATTTGATGTTTTTATTCCAACCATTTCATCTCCAGGACTAGCAATCAAAAAAATCATGCTGAAACTATCTTTCTCTGGGGAGCCACAGAGGTAGTGCCCCACAGAGCAGATGATTCTAGTGGGTGAGAGCTTGTGAGTGCTCAAGATGGAAAAGGGGGTGATAGAAAAGCAATACCTATTTATCTTGCGTGAGAAATTTCCAGAGAACTTTCACAACTGTCAGAACTGTCACTGAAGCTCCTAAAAAGGGATCATCAGTCCTCCTTTTACAGAGGAGAAAACAGGCCCAGAGAACACAAGGCCAACAGGAAGAGTACAGCTAAGACAATGCTTGAACCCAAGTTTCTCGATGTGGAAAATCAAGGCATTATCAAAGCTGGATGGAATTTGAAGACTAGCCCAAGTTCTTCGGTTTTTACAGATGAGCCAACTGAAGCTGAAATAGAGAGATCATTTACCTAGCCTTCTTTTACAAAAACGGTGAGTGTAATTGCCTGATAGGGCAGTTCCTAACACAGGGTCTGCACTCACCCAAGTGTGGTCATGGTGACAATGGTATACCAGAAGGCCGCGGGGATGCTAGTAAAGTTGGTCTTGTTTGTGCCCTTCTCAGCATAAAACATGACAGTGGCAAAGATGATGATGGCCATGGTAAGGGAAAAGAGGAGAAAGCCCAGCTCAGAGGCACAGCTCTTGAGTGTGTAGCCCAGAATTCGCAAGCCCTGTGAGTGCCGGGAGAACTTGAAGATGCGGAACACCCGGAACACACGAAGGGTGACAAACGCGCCAGAGACATCCTCGTTCTTGGGCACAAAGAGCCCGATGTAGTAGGGCAGGATGGCCACCACATCGATGAGGCTCATTACACTCCGCAGGAAGCGGCAGCGGCTGGGGGCAGCAAAAAGCCGCAGGAGATATTCACCCGTGAATATGAGCACACAGGCCGTGTCCATGCAGAAAAAGGCCAGTGGGAAGCGTTCACCACAGGGCTGTTCCCTCGAAGGCCGACGCGCGGGGCTGCGGCACGGGATGGTCTCGACCACGTTGGCGATGACTGACACAGCAATGAAAAAGCCGGTCACGTAGTAGAAGACGAGGGCTGCAGTGCTCGTATGTGGGTTCTCGAAGGCCCGCCAAAGCCTCTGGCGAAGGGAGCTGCCGGCCCGCAATGCTGGCCCGTCCGCAGCCTGCTCGGCTTCCTCATCCTCCGCCAGGCGCTCTGCATTCTCCTTCTTGCGGTCCCGGTACTCTTCCAGGCAGCAGTCGCCAACAAGCTCAGGTACCAGGCCATAAAAGGCCAGTTCTTCATCGAAGGCCTGGATGCACTCCTGCCGCGGGCAGTGCAGACGGCCAGTGCGGTAGAAGTTCAGCACATGTCGGAACATATCTGGGTCGCGATCGAAGAAGTACTCGCCCGAATCAGCATCGTAGAAGAATTCCTTCTCTGAACTGCCCAGCAGGGTGTCGGGGTAGCGGTCCAGTGTGTTCTTCCAGGTCTCAAAGCGCCTTCCACTCACGTTCACCACCAGAACCTCATCTCCTCGAGACGCCTTCACCCCTGGTGCTGGGGGCAGCGGCTGCTGAGCCAGAGGCAGCCAGCCCACTGCAGCAGCCCGCGCAAAAGGCAGCCACGTGGCCACACCTGCTGCCATCCTGCCGCTCACCCCCAGGCCCTCGGAGACTTGGGGCGGTGGCCTTTAGGAGAATGTGGCTGACTCCAGGATGGTGGGGGCTTGGAGGGGACGTGGGGCACTCGCACAAGGAAACTGGGGATGTCTAGAGATGCCAAGAGGAACCTGGAGGAGGAACTAGAGACAGGGGCAGGAGCTTGGGGGGCATTTAGAGGGTTTGGGAGGGACCTGGGGGATGTCTTCAGGGGCTGAGAAGGGGGTGGGGGACATGGAAAGGAGCAGAGAAGGGGTGTCTAGAGGGGACAGAGAAGGATCTGAGGGAGCATTTAGAGAAACTGATATGGATCCACACGTGCCTAACAGATGTCTGTGGGTATCTAGTGGGGGCAAGAAACACTAGGGAGCTGTCCACATTTTCAGGAGTTCTGAGGAAAGGAAGACGGGACTAGAACTACTTAGTGGAGTTGGAGAGAGGATTGGGGAATCCAGAAGGGTAGAAATAGGACCAGAAGGGTAGAGGTATTTGAAAGAGACTGAAAGTGTCTGTATAGGGATTTTAGGGGGGATGAGAAAGGTGAGGAAGGTGGTCCACACTGAAGACCTCTGAGGAAAGGAGGTTGGAGTCCCTTCCTGGACTAGGAAAAGGGTTGATGTATCTAACGAATGCCCACAGAGCCAAGAGGTTGTAAAGAGGCTGAGAGGTGTCTTGGGAGTGCCTAGAGCTGCCAAGAATAGCCTGGCAGGTGTCTACATTTTAAAGTAGTTCTGGGGAATGAAGGAGAGGTGGGGTCCCTAGTGGGTCTGGAGAAAGGAGTGGGGTATCTGATAGGACAGATAAGGGGCTAGGTTATTTTTTCAGAGGCTAAGAAGTGTCAGGAGGAGCGGGGTACCTAGGGGGTTGAGAAAGCCTGGTCTATCCTCGTAAGAGTTCCAGGGACAGAAAGGGGCTTGGAGAATCCCGTGGGACCGGAGCTCAATTGGAAGGAAGTTAGACACAGACCCAGAGCACCCAGAGGATCAAAAAAGACTAAGAGGAAGAGGGGGTGCTCCCCAAAATGAGTCGGAGATCGGAGTGGGATGCTGAGAGGGAGTTGGGTGTGTCTCCAGGAAGCGGGGCTGCTGGGCCTTGCAGGAGGCTGAGGAGAGAGGCCAAGATAAGACTGCGTCCCACTCTAGGGGGCTGGTCTGGGAAACCAAACCCCGAGGGGCTGATGGTGTTCGCTGGGCAGCAGCAGTAGCAGCAATTGGAGGAAGAAGAGAAGCAGCCACAGCCAGGCCTGGGAGTGAAGGCAGCACAGACAGGGGAAGGGGCTGGATCCCTGGATGGAGGGTCTGGAAGGACAAGGTCCAGGACCCCGGGGAGACTGTCCCAGGATAGGCGAGGGCATGGGGACTGGACCAGGGAAGGGCAAGGGCAACGCTGTTGGTGGCCCCCTCCCACTCCCCACAAGGCCAACCTCACCTGTGTCCCCACTGCAGCAGCGGCAACAGCGGAGGGGCTGGGGGTACCAAACACCGGAGCTCCTGCCCCCCTCTGCAGAGCGGCCCAATCTCTCCTCCTCCTCTGGCTCTCTCCCCGCCCCTCTGAGCTTTGCCGGAAGATGGAGAGGCAGGGAGGGGCCTCTTGGCTCCCAGAGCCCCTTCCCCTAGGACTGCCTGAGAGGGACCCTGGGGAGACTCCGCCTCCTACAAAGCTGGTTGGGCCTCAGTCGCGTCATCTGGAAAATGGGGGTGGTGGGGAGCTTTGCCAGTTCTTCCCACCTCCTTCCTGGACTCACCCCTCTTCCTGCCCAGCTCCTACCCCCCCTGCCCCTTGGGTCCCCCACCCCCACCGTCTGAATCAGCAGCACTTAGCAGATGCGATCGATGGGGAGGTGTCTATTTAATGGCCCTTAGAGCAGAGTGCCACAGGGAATGATGCAGCGCTGTGTCCCCTCCCGGCCCTCCCAAGGCTGGAGAAGGGGTGGATGAAGGGGTACTGGTGGGGAGCATTTCTATAGATGCCCAGGCCCCCAAAGCTGCTGGGGGGCACAGATTAAAGCCCAGCTCTAGCCAAGACTGCTGGGACTGAAGTACAGTCTTCCTGTTTTCGAATGTGAAATGGGGTGTGAGTGCAGCTGGGGACAAGTGAGATCCTACCCCCATACCAGGTTCTTTCCCAGGCAGGCCCCACTCTGAGGGGTAGTCTCCTTCATCTGCTCACATCCTGGAACCTCACATCATGTCCTCCCCTAGAGAGCTCTGCTCCTGTGGCAAGAGCACTAGGTACCAAGTGACTCTGGCGTGGATGGGTTCAAACCCCAGCTTTGCTGACTTGCTGTGTCCTTGAGCAAGTGACTTGCATTGTTTCCTCACTTGTCAGATGGAGTTACCCCAACCTGATGGTGTCACTGGAAGCATTACATGGACTGATGTGAAAGGGGATGCACAGGGTGTGGCGCAGAGGACTCCTTTTTAGTAATTAAAGCTGTGTGGCACTGGAGAGCAGTAATGTAATTATAGCTTTTCAATTTATCTCCACGTAACCCTCCATTTGCAGTCTCATCACACTTCTTATTTCTCCATCCCTTCACCCACCCGCTCGCTCATCCATTTGTATATTCACCCCATCTACCAAACTATTCACCAGCCTATTCATATGTAACTCCCTCTGTCCATCCATCCATAGCCCTTGCCCATCATTTATTCACCTTTTCTTCTCATTCATTAGCTCATCCATCTGCCCACTCATCCGTCCACATTCCCCTAGCTGTCCATCTGTCCACTTACATTTGCACCTGTCAATCCTCTCTACCTATCCACCTACCAATCCATCTATCCATTTATTCATCCCACTGCCTGTTTATCCATCTGTCCATTTATTTCCTAATCTATCAATCATTATCCATGCAACCTTCTATTTATCTGTTAGTCCATCCAAACACCCATTCTTCCATCTGTCCACTCATCCATACCCACACCCCATACACATCTACCCACACATATATCTGCAGATATTTCTGCTTCACTCAGTTTTAGGGGCTAGTCAACAGCCACTGAAGACAGTCTGGCTGAGGCTGGGTAAAGGAGAGTAAAGCTGAGGCCAGAGACCTCCCTTCCCATTCCAATGGTGTGACCTTACCACCAGTACAGTACATCCCTACTGGCTGGAAAGAAGGAGGGCAGACAGTCAGTGGGTGGGCCCACCTGGCCAGATGATATTTTGGCTGCACAGCCTTTACACACACACACATTGCTAGAATGCTGAACACGGACTGCGCCCCACCCAATATCCCCAACCCCAAATGCAGAGTAGCCAGGCTTCCAGACATAAATTAAAAATAAAATAAAATAAAATAAAAAAGAGTTGGTCTCTGGGAAGGAGAGCTCATGCAGAGATGAAGGCAACTGCCCCTGGGAATCAGGGCCAAGGAGGACCAGAAATCCCTGCCCTTCCCCTCGGGGTCCTCATTCCCCAGGGACCACTGCCCTAAGATAGGGTCACTAACAACCAGCCATAGGCTTCCAACCCCTTTAATGTCCAGTCTCCTAACTTATTTGATTTTGGTGCCGGCCTCCATTTCCCCACTTTAGCCCAAGGGAATGGTGTTGTAGGGGTGGGTTGAGGAGGAAGTGGGGGCAGCCTGCAGGTCTTTAGCTGGCTTCTCCTGGTTGTGGATCTGGGTCAGAGGACCCCACACATTCCTTGCTGAGCCGCACAATTTCCTGGGACAGAACTTCCATGTCCTAAGAAACAAATAAACCATCAGGGGCCAGAGAAGTAGCAGGGGAAGCTCCCTCACCAAGCCTGGGGTGTCCTTCTTACTTCGTTCATCAATACCCAAGTCTAGCCTGGGACAGGAAGGTGTTTGGAGAAGTTCCCAAAGGCCCTAGCAGTGAGCTGGGCTCAGGAAAGGTGTATGTATGAGGGTATGGGAGCTTCTGGAGCTAGGGATATGGATATGGGAGTGGACTGCCTGTAATGCATGGCGCACTGGAGGATATGACCCCCTACCACCCTGGCCACCTTCTTTTTAGTAAATAGTGAGTTTGCTTCTCAGAAGCAGGTGCCCGGTCTGCATTCATTCTAAATCCTTCAGAAATGGGGGAAATATTTGAGTGCCAGGATGGCCAAGTGGACATGTGGGTGGACACATGGGGGATCCATGGTAGGCAAACAGGTGGACAAATGAACTGTTCAGAGGACAGATGAAGGGCAACAGGTAGGCAGGCAGGTTGCTGGGTGGGTGGGTGAAAGCTAGGGCAAGGAGTGTGATTGATGAATAGGTTTTAAGAAAGAGAGCAGTAGGTCAGGAAATGGGTGGAAAGACGTGGGGCAGATGATTGAATGAGTAAGGGGCAGATGGACAAACAGTACGGTGGGTCAATGGAAGAGTTGGGTGACTGTGTGTATGAACAGGTAAGTGGATGGATGCAAGGACAGAGGGAAAAGTGAACCAAACTAACCATGGCAACTTGACTGGAGGATGGGAAGATGAGGATGAAGGAATGGTTGGTGAATGGGGTGGGTTGGTGGGGGAGACTGGCAGATGACCGAGGGCCTGTGTGGCGACTGGGCAGTCAGGTGGCTGCATGGACAGACAGGCACACTGGTAGGCTACTCGCCTTATGCAGGTGCATATTCTTGGTGAGCTGCTCCTCCAGCATGTTTTGTAGCTTCTTGTTCATCTCCCGAAGGTTCTCATCTCCTGGCTTCACCAGGTCTCTCAGGACACTGCCCAGCCCACTGCGGTCTGTGTGGCCTGCTGCCACGGACACATCTGCAAGGGCCCAGGCTGAGAGCTACCCACCCAGCAGAACCAGTGGAGAAATAGCCAGAGACAGAGCAGAGAAGAAGGAAACAGAGAGTGGAGGAGAAAAGTGGGGGGCGGGCCATTTCATTTGAAGGGCAGAGGCTTAGCCATCCTGGTTGTTACTTGCTAGCTGTGCAGCCCTGAAAAATGGGGATAATAACTAACTCATGGAGCTGGAAAAATGTATATGACTGCATGTAAAGAACAGAGCACAGTCAGGTCTCAGCACATGTCAGTTGGTATTACTCTGATTCATAGGAGGAAAAAGAAAGAGAAGAAGGTTTGAAAGAATGGGGCAAAAGAAACAAAGATGGGAAGGGGGGAAGAAAGAGGAGAGAGGAGAGGAAGAGGAGAGAGGAGGGAGAAAAGTGAGGAAAAGATAAGGACCCCAAAGGTATACACACAGAGAGAAAGAAAATTTCTGAAAAACATTTTAAAAAAGAAAATTTCTTGAGATGGAACAATATAGACAGGAACACTGTGACAACATGAAGGGGAAAATGGGGCACAAAAAAGAGACAAAGAGAAGGGATAAGGGGGAGAAAGATGAGGAAGTGACAAAGGGAGAAGAAAGGAGAAAGAAGGCAGAGAGACACACTAGAGAAAGCAGAGTGGAAAGATGACAGAGACCCAGAGAAGAGGGAAGAGCCAAGATAAGAGACAGAACAGAAAGACGCAAGTACGGGCCCGCCCTGGTATCCCTTCCGTCAGCTGTGGTCTTGTCAGTAGCTTTGCTGAGTTCCAAGGGAAGAGGAGAAAAGCCTTGACATTGGACAGTGGGGAAGGAGGGAGCAGGGGAGATGTTGGACGAGGGCTGGGGACGGGGCACTGACCGATCCGGCTGTCCATGACGTAGGTCTCAATGATGGCACTCTTCCGGCAGAGATCCTCTGCCATGGAGGCGCTGCTCACTTCCAGGTGCTTCACCTGTGGGGTGGCCCAGCCCACCTCAGACCCCTTGACTGCGTATGTTTACACAAGGAGGGGCCAGCCAAATACCAACCACCCCTCCTTGGCCTCCTGGCCATGTAGGGACAAGCAGGCAGACAGCACCTTCTCCTCCAGCATCCATTTCTCCTGCTGCGTCTCTGCCAGGCGCTGAAAGAGCTCAGCCACTTCTTCGTCTGACAGCTCTGCCGGCCTCGGGGGCTGTGCCTGAGGGCTGCTAGACAGGGACTGCAGGGAAGAGGAGGGGAGAAGCCACCCCCAACTCAGTGCCTCCGCCCCAGACATGGTTGGGGTTAAGAAAGAGAATGAATTTCTCTTTCGGGGTGTTGGGGGGAGGGTGAGCTCTGCACCTAGGGCTGTAGTCAAGCTGTAGTCAAGCCTGTAGTCAGGCTTGATCCCCCTTTGCCTAAAGGAGAGACAGGAATGACCACATCATAGCCTTATGGAGAGAATGGAGAACCCATAGCACCTGTGACCTCAATTCCAGTTGACAGGAAAATTAGGGGAGAGAGGAACCAGCTAAATGATACCACTAGAAAGCTAGCAGGAACATTCAAAAGGCAGAATAATTTTTGTAGGTCAACTGGGCTGGTCTCTTCTACAGGTTGGTGTTGTGGAAAAAAAAAGAGAGAGAGAGAGAGAGAGAGAGACCACACTAGATTCAAAAGACTTAAGGGACCTAAAGCAACCAGATTCAACATGTGCTCTGAAACTGAATGCTGATTCATAGAAAACCAGCAACAAATGACATTTTGGGGCCAACTGGAGAAATCTGATTAAGGTCAAAGTATTAGATGAGATAAAAATTAACAAATTGGAGCCCTGGCTGGTGTAGCTCAGTGGATTGAGCGGGGGCCTGCGACTCACACGATCGCGGTTCGATTCCCAGTCAGGGCACATGCCTGGGTTGCAGGCCAGTTCCCTGCAGGCCAACTCCCAGCAGGGGACGCCCGAAAGGCAACCATACACTGATATTTCTCTCCCTCTCTCCTTCCCTTCCCCTCTAAAGATAAATAAATAAAATCTTAAAAAAAAAATTAACAAATTGGGAGGGTAGTGACCAGCTGAACAAAAACAGGTTGCTTATAAGTTCATTTAGGATCACAAAAAGAGAAACAGGCCTGGAAGGGCATGAACTAAGGATATATAGTGGTAATCTCCAGGTGAAAATGTGAATGCTTTGGATTTTTTTTTAATTGTGTGTTTTAAAATTTTTCCTATGATGCACACACACGGAATTAAAAAAATTCCAAACAGAAGTGGCTGCCAAGGAAGCTGGTATGACAGTCAGCAATAACAGGCGATAATCGTGAGTTGGAAAAAAGGACTTCCTATGGGGATGAGGCGCCACCTCCTAAAACCACTTAGTTTTATGGCACCAGGAAAGGCAGAATTAACCCACAGATGATGAAAAAGAGGGTTAGAGGGAATAATTTGTCCATCCCCTATTCAGCGCTCTGAAACTAAGCTGGTGAGCTTAGGGAAAAGTTGACAAGGAAATGTGTGTGCTGGGTCCAGAAGGAAGAACGAGGGCCCCAGAATCTGGGTAGGAGAGACTGGAGCTGTCGGCTCTTCCTTGCCTCTTACCCTGGCTGGAATGCTTGAGCTCTCCTTCTCCCGCAAGATTTCCCGATAGCTGAAGGAGGAGACGCTACTGCTGTCCCCAGTCTGGGTCCGGCTTGGTGAGTTCATCTCTGAGAGAACCAGCTCCTCAAGGCCTGGGCAGAGAGGGAAGAGAAACCGGAGCTCCAATTCCCCAGGGCCCAAGAGGAGTAACTGGCAGGAAGGGGCAGAAATAGATTTGACAGAGATGGAAAGAGGCAAAAAGACACTTGGGCCCACAGGAGGATAGGGAGAGGCAGAATCAGAAAAAGGAGCTGCCTCTCTAAGCAAACCCACACACATCAGAAAAGAAACAAAGGTGATGAAATGGGGGAAATTTCATGAAGTAGACACACACGAACATAGAAAGTGGCACACACACTCATCGGGGCACAAAGAGCTGGAGAGAGCACAGGAGAATGCCCACATGCAGAGGTAAGACCGCAGAGAGACAACAAGCTGGAACAGATGAGAGAGGAAGAGACCCTGGATAAGCACACGAGTCAGAGCAGAGACAGAGGGAAAGATGGCGCTAAGTCTCGTAGTCAGGCACCTAAATCTAATTTCATCTAACAAAGAGAATGTATAGCATACAATTTTGAATATGTTTGTTGATTCATACATTAATCTGTAACAAAAGAGAAATCAAACTCTTCTTTTATAAATATGGGTTACTTCAGAGATAGAGTGCCTCAGAGAGACATTGATTTAGTGAGATACGTTCGCTTTTGCCACGTTGCTTAAAACATGGCCACTGTGCTGAGGCCTCTGCTCCTGAAGCTGCTTTAGGGTATCGGGATTGGGGGGCTGATGCCACATCCTCAGGATCTCCTGCAAGAGCAGATTAGCTGCAGAGAGACAGGGAACAAGTTTTCTCTGAGCCTGTGATATGGGAGATGCACCAGAGTCATTACTGCATCATCTTTATTTATTTAAACATATTGATAGGCCATTTCTTTCTTGGGAAAAAAAAAGTCCGAAGCACCCAACTTTCATTGTTGTTGTTGTTGCATTGCTTGGCATAAGTGGCAGAAATAAGATGGATTTTAGCTGCATAATGATCATACCACAGTGTTGCTGCCTGATTGTAAGCCAGTCTCCCTAGCTCATCTTGGACTTCTTAGAGGACCAAGACATGGAGGCTTTCCCATCAGGGACCCTGGAGCGTGGGGACTCAGTCCATATTTATAGATGAAAGAATGGATAGAAGACATTTAGAGACACTGGGCAAGGTGCAGGAGTGTGCACATGGTGGTCATGGGGTAATGGACAGAGGCAGACACAGAAAAAGACAGAAGAGAAACAGAGATAGAGAAAGATAAAGGGAGAGAGAGAAAAGAAAAAGAAAGGCGGGAGGAGAAAAGGAGAGAACTAGGAAAATAAGCAGGGAGGGAAAGGCAGATACAGAGAGAGGATATGAGGAGGCAGAGAGGGAGACAGAAACAGGAGAGACACAGCAAAGAGAGACATAGAAAGAGATAATGCAGAGAAAGATAAAAACAGAGGAAAGAGACAGAGGCAGGGAAAAAGGAAAAGACAGATCAAGTTCAAGAGGGACAGAAAACACAGGAGAGCTGGTGGAGTGAGGTACAGGAAGCAGCTCTGGCCTTCAGGCCCAAGCCCTGCCTCCCTGGGTCTCAGCCTCCCTTGAGGTCTGGGTCCCTCACCGGAGCGGCTCTTGCTGTTGGTTAGGATGTCCTGCAGCCGCTCCTGCAGCTTATCCGCTCGTTTCCTCTCAAGGTGCAGCTGCCGCTTGAGATCCTTGAGCTGTGGGGGCACAGAGGGAAAGGTAGGGGCTGAGGCCCAGTGGAGCCACAGGTCAGGGAACGCAGGGCGGGACAGGGCTGTGCTGGGACACCACTTCCCCCTCGTACCGCGGCACTGCCTTTTTTCTCCAGGATGCGCTGCCCATCCACTGTGTCCTTCACTTCCTGTGTGATAGAGAAATCATGGCTGGTGGGTGCTAGAACGGCTGCACGCACTGTGCTCGCTCCCTGCCCCATTACTGCAAGCCAAGGCCTAGGGTGTGTCTGAGGACCATGGGGCAAGCAGTAACCTGCTTCAGGCTGCTGATGGCCTTCAGGTGGCAGTCACGCTCCTCCCGGGCCTGCTGGAGCTGATCCAAAACACACTGTAGCTCCTCCTCCTTGCTCTGCAAAGCAGAAGGCAGCTCAGGCCTCAACTCCAGAAACAGTCCTTCTACCAGAGCCTCTCCCTCCCCGGAGACGGATGACACCATGCAATCAATAGGCACCTTCAGCTCATTAGTGTGCTGCTCCCGACACTGCTTCAGGGCTTCCTCTTGTTCCTGCTGCTGTTGCTGCAAAGATTCCTACAAGACAAGTCCCAGGTCTCACCACAGCCTCCCAGAGGACATCACACCCAGTGAGATGTGTGAGGGACTGCAGCACGGGGTCCCCAGGTGTGCAGAAAAGACACTCCTGCAGGGAACATCGAATGTCTTTCGGCAGTACACACAAGTGTCACATCTGGGGCTGTGCTGTCACATCCAAGACCAACATTTGCATTTACATTTTATTTAATAAAACATAATACAGCATTTACTGCAGGTGAGGAATGTTGTAAGGCTTTCACATATATTAACTCATTTTATATACCCCTCCACAATACCTAGACAATAGGTATTACTGTTATTCCTTTTTTACCGATGATGAAACAGGCTGCGTAGAGGTCAGGAAACTTGGCTATGGTCACACAGCTAGAAAGTGGCCCAGCCAGGACTCAAACCCAGGAACATGATTGGATCCAACATCTATGCTCCTCAGAGCTTTGTCACACCACCTCCCACATACGGGATTATCATGAGTTTTCCAGAAAGTGGCAATAAAAGTTTTTGTTGAAACGAAAGTAGGATATTACAGTAATTTCCTGACAGAAGTATAATTTCAGAAAGAAGAGGTACCTTTTCAAATTTTCAGATGTGACATCCTGCCTTATCGATGGCCATCCCCTAGTCCCCTCCACAGGGCTGCTATTTAGCCAGGGAGGCTGTGGGGATGGGAAAGTCCAGAGTCCAGGGCATCTCAGAAACTTTGACAGCCTAACTACTCCTTGTTTCCTGGTTTGGCATGCCCCCCCCCGCCCCCCAATCAGCCTCTGAGACTCACCAGGCACCAACTCACCTCAGCCTCCTTCAAGCGCCGTTCAAACCAGCCCTTGGCTCCGTCCATAGAGTGTACCTGAGCTTGAAGTTCTTCCACTGTGTGCTGGAGATTCTCCAGTTCCCGTGTTCGAGCCTGGGAGAGGACAGACTGTCATGGGCCAGACAGGGGGAGGAGCAGGCACCTCACCCACGCCATGCCCTAGCCCATCAGCAGTGCTGTGCTCCTGTTTTAGAGGCCGAAGTGCATCATCATCTACCCACTCACCTTCTCCTCACGAATCTGAGCACGGAGCTCCTCCTCCTGTCGCTTCTTGTCTTCGTGCAGCTCACGGAGTTCCCGCTCATAGCGGGCACGCACCCCCAGCACCTCCTTTTCATGCCGAAGTCGGATAGCTCCCAGCTCCTCCTTGTGCTGGGACTTCTCCTGCAACGTCTCCATTGCCAGCTCATCCAGCATGGCCTTCCTCTTCTCAGCACTCTGGGGGCCAGGAAGGTGGAACAGGAGGATGTCCGTCAATGTCCTCCCTGAACACCAAAGAAGGCCTACAGCCCTCTCCTCAGGTCGGAGGAATGAGCCAAACTCCACCTAATCTACATCCCCACAGAACTGGCTGTTAGTCACCCATCCTCATGGAACTGGCCACTTTGTGTCCCTTCCCTTTCCTGTGGGTTGGGCCACATCACATGCCCCATCTGTGTGAACCAGGCCTTGCAACCTTCCCAGAGCTGCCCACCTTCCGAGCCTCCTGTAGTTCCTGGGTCAATTGTTCCCTCTCCTGCCCGATTTCTTGAAGTTGTTCCAGCAGCCGACTATTGGCTCGTAATGACTCCTAATGCGGGGACAAAGAGGGTGAGTTAGATAAAGAGCACCCAAGAGATGCTGGTCACCCATGACACTTCTGGTAGAACCATCTCCCTAAACCCCGTAAAGTGGGTATTGCCCTCTCTATTTCAACGTGAGAACCAAGGCAGAGACTGCTAGCTGCTCTTCAGTATTCATTCTCCCTTCATTCTCTGGACTTTGTGGTTAGGCACACAGCGGTCCAGCTGATGTTTCCCTGCCTCCCTCACAATTAAGTACAGCCATGGAATGAAAAGTGGTGAGTATTGTGTACACTGTAAAGTAAAAGGGCATGCTGGGCCTTTTCTACTTCCTTTCAGATGAAATAAAAAAATGACGGTAGGGGAGCTTGAGCAAGCATCTTGGATGCCAAGATAGCCTTACGTCAAAGGTGACAAAACAGCAATGTAAAAAGAACCTGGGTCCCTGTCAATGGATCAGAAGCCAGCATCCCATATCTGGGCAACCTAGCTCGACTCTTACATGAGACAGAACTAAGCTTTTATTCAGTAGAAACCACTATTATTCTACTGTCTATTATGGATTCAGAATGGCTCTCCTATCTAATTGAAGATTTTTAGTCTTAGAAATGAAATAACTTGATCTAGGACACACACATGCTAATACATTAGGGAGCCACACTGAACATCAGGTCTTCCTGACTGCACAGTCTTCCCACTGCACCTCATCACAAAGTCCATTGTGCCAGCACTAGGAACTAGAAGACAGGTCACAACCATAAGTGTCACCTGAAGCTGGGAGTTGAGGTCATCCTTCTGTCCCATGAGGTCTTCATACTCAGTCTGCCGCTGCTGCAATTCAGCTGTGAGCTCAGCAGTCTGTTCCCGGAGCATATTTAGCTCTTGGGTCTTGGCTGTTTGGATCTAGAGAAAGTAGTGGTGATGGGAAGTGGAGTGAAAGAGGCCGCTGGGGGCCAGTCGCAAGGTGTGAGCCTCCCAGTTCCAGGGAGACAGGTAGAAAGAGTCAGGAAGATAGAAGAAGAATTTCAAAGAGAAGAAGAGTGAGAGAAAGATCGACAAGGCAATGGATAAGCGTGATATATTCACCTAAGGGGATACTACACAGAGATAAAAGAACAAACCAGTGCTACATATAAACATCACAGATATAGTGCTATAGGAAGGAAGCCAGACACAAAAAGGAAGCCAGATTCCATTTGCATGAAGGTAAAGGACAAATAAAACTAATCTATGTTGCTAGAGGTCAGAAGAGTGGTTATTTGGGGGGAACTATGAATTAAGAAGGGGTAGAAGGGACCTCTGGGGTGCAAAAAATGCTGTTTTGAGCTGGTGGTGGCTACACGGGGAGAGAGAGAGAGAGAGAGAGAGACAAATTGATAAGATAGACAGACATGCTTCACTGAGTGTACACTTAAGACTAGTCTACTTCTAAAAAAAAAGACTAGTCTACTTCTTGCACTTTATAGGAGAAGCAGGGATAGATGCAAGAGAAGTAGAGACATAAGAGAAGCAGAGTGGAAGCCAATAGAAAGCAGCTGAGAATAAAACAGAAACAGAGGTGGGAGAACAGCATGAGGTCAGGAATACACTGTCTCAACATGGATCAGAAGCAGAGGGAGAAGGGGAACTGGGGAGGGATAACAGAGGGTTCCCAAAGTGTCCTGTACCTGCTCCAGGGCAGCCAGGCTAGTCCTCAAGGCATTGTTCTCAGCCAAAAGTCCTTCTACTTGTTCCTGAGCATCCGCACTCTGGATGGACACCTGGCCCCACCCCCACAATTAGGTGAGAGTGGGTCCAGAACAGGGGGACAGCCAGGAGAGGACACACATACACAGAAACTACAAGGGAAAGCAGGATCCCTGGGGCCTGGTCTGCCTGTACGATACCCACTGGAACTGCCCCCACCCTTGACCCCCATATTCCTGAGCCCACCAGTATGATGTACCTGATCTTGGAGGGCTCGCATAGCTGCTGCGTGCTCCAGGCGCTCCCCCTGTCGTTGATCTCTCAGCTCTGCCAAGCTCTGTGGGGACCAGGTCAGGGCAAGTCATTTGAGATCTCAGCTTCCCCTAGGGTACATAGAACTACACAGACTCCCTCTTTGACTACCTGACAGCATGAGCCTAGCACTTGGGGGTCTTGAGATACCCAGCTAGCAGAGATCTCGGGTTTACCCAGACTCTAGTCATACCCCCAGGGGCCTGAAGCACCCCTATATCCCAGTCCCAAGCATCTCAGAAAACACCCATGTTCCTGGTGATTTCAGACTCAGCCCCCATCCACAGTAGACCTCACATTCACTCAGACTCCAGTTTAGAAGCCCTAGGATTCTCAGGCACAGTTAGTTCCCAGGTACTCTAGCTTCGCCCAGACTCCAGACCCCAACCTCAAGGGGTTTCAGACAAACTCAGCCCCCATATTCCTAGCTGCCAAGAGTCTCAGACCCATCCAAACTTATTGCCCAGACTCTAGAGGTCTCCAGCCCATACATTCTCCTAATTTCGAGCTTAAGATGAGGTCTCAAGATTAACAACCCCTCCACCATCTTCCATTCCTGTCCCCAGTCTCTGGAGATCTTCACACCTAGCTAAATGAAGATCCAGCTTTACCCAAACTTCTTTCTGTAGCTCCTAGGATCCTTAGATCTGCAAGCCACCATATTCCCCAATCCATAGGACTTCAGACTCACCTACTTTAGGGGGAAGCCTGGAGGCTCTAAAGTCACCCAATCCCCAACCCTCAGGAGTCTCAGACCCAATTAGACTTTTGCTCCAGTCTCGGGACATCTCGCACCCACCAGTTTTGTATTCATAGGCCCCAGGGGTCTCATGACCATCCATCACATGTGATCCAGCTTTCTAGGTATCTCAGACCAATACCCTGAGGGTCTCAAGTGCACTCAGGCTCCAGGCCCAACTGTCTCATCCGTGGAAGTCTTGCATCTACCCAGACCCCATATGTCTCAATGTCACCCAACCACCCTGGCTGGTGTGGCTCAGTGGGTTGAGCACCCTGGTTGGGGGCATTCGAGAGGCAAACAATCAATGTTCCTCTTGCACACAGATGTTTCTCTCCCTTTCTTTCTCCCTCCCTTCCCCTCTCTCTAAAAAATACATAAAAATTTTCAAAAGTCACCCAACCTCCAGGGAATTTTAGACTCACTCCCATTCCTGGTCTCAGCCTCTAGTGATCACAGATTTTTCCAGACTCCTGACTACCTCCCCCAGAGCTGCAGAATCATCCAAACTTGTGGCATACAGCCCCCCAAGTCCTCAGTCCCTTGGGATCTCTGATTCATGGAGATTCCTAGCCCAACTCCAAGGGCTCTTGGGGCTCCGCAGTTCCCATTTTCCTAGCTCTTTGGTGCCCTAAGACCCATCCAGTCACTGTGAGGGAGAAATCTAAGACTGGTCCTTAGTCCTCAGAGTGATTTGGACTCCCAGCCCGGGTCCCCATCCCAATGATCTCAGAATTCAGCCTCTCACCTGATTGGCAGCCTCGAGTTCCTGCTGCAGCTTCTGAGTTCTAGCCAACTGGGCTTTGAGATCAGCTTCCTTCCGCTGTTGTAACTCCTCAATCTTGTTCCTAAGGGTGATGTGGGACAGCGGGGGTACAATGACCATGGCCTAAGGCCCAATCTCCCAGCTCTGCTCTCGAGGCTTTCAGTTAATTCTGTTGGGCACTGTCACTGGAGTCCACCAATACTCCCAACCCTGGTAGTTACCGGCTGTCATTGAATAGTGTCTCCTTTTCTGTCTGCAGACGGCAAAAACTGGCCATAGAAAGACAGACATAGATGAGTCCATTCCATAAGTAAATCCTCTCCCTAGTCCCACCAGACCCCTTCCCCCACTTCTGGAAAAAAGAAATTTACCTTTCTTGTTTCTTTTTCAGTTTCTCAGAGAGCTGGGGGGTACAAACAAATGATAGTGATCATAGTATTAGTACAGACAAAAATAAACTTAATATTTATAGACACTCTCACTAAGTCTTTTTTGGAACCTGAATTTACTTATGTGATTTTGTGGAATCCTCAAAATAGTCCTGAGGAGTATTGCTGGTGTTACGAATGGGGAAACTGAGTTTCAAAAGGGCCTTTGTCTGCCCAGCTGATCAGCAGCAACAATATGATCTCCACTCAGCTCCCTCAGACTGCAAAGCCCACCACTCATGTCCCCATCGTATCAACCAATGGCTACGTAATAGAATGGCAAGGCTGGGAGGCCTGGAAAACAGGCTCACAACTGCCATCCACGACACTGGGTCTCCAGTTCCTAAGATATGAGCCTTCGGTCTATCAATTCTTGGATGGATGGATGGATAGATGAACAGATAACAAGTAGAGCTTGGAGGACAAAGAAGAAAGGAATGGGGCCTACCAGGTACAAGACATAGTGAAAGCACATTAGTCGATTCCATAATGAAAGCAACTCTGAGCCCTGACAGGGTAGCTCAGTTGGTTAGAGTATTTTCGCCATACACCAAGGTTGCACGTTTGATCCCCAATCATGATGCACACAAGAATCAATCAATGAATGCATAATTAATTGGAACAACGAATCAATGCCTCCCTCTCTCTCTCCCCTCCTCTTTCTAAAATCAATAAATTAAAAAAAAATTTTTAAAGGAAAGCAACTCTGACACACAAGTGTCAGTATCTCCACTTCACAGATGCCCAAACTGAGGCTATGAGAGGGTGCTCAGCCAGCTTTGGCCTTGCTAGGGCAAGTATAGCAGATGGGTAAGGCAAAGGCCAGTAAAAGCTTGGCAGTCTCACCTTAGCAAGTTCTTCCTGTAGCCTGGACGTTTCAGCTTGCTTCAAGCTCTGCAGGGAAGGAAAAGGGAAGGGGTTATTATCAGCAAGGAGAGAGGTAAGGCCTGTGCCTTGGTCTACTCTCCTGCTTCCCTAATCTACCAGCTCACAAAATAGTGATGTCACAAACATCTCCATGGGATCAAGGGCAGAGGTAGGGCATCTGCCTGCTACCTAGCACCCCAGAGCCAAGAAACCCAGATTCACCTCCAAGCCTTGTAGTTGCTCCCAGAGCAATTTCTTTTCCTCCTTCTCCATTTCCCACTTCAGCTCCACCTCTGCCAATGGCATGGGGGATAAGGTGGTGAGGGCTTGGTCCTCCAGGTGGTCCCCATGGCCTTCACTGGCAGTTGGAGACTTCCTGGCTTCTTTTTCATAGCGTTCCTGTAGTGCTAGCGGGTAAAACAGAGATACGTGATGGATAAGGTGATCTCTGAAGACCCTTGCTATGTGTAAAATAGAGAATTGATCTTCAACTCCTCAGCAGAGACCCCACCACAAATGACCACAAGCTTACAAAGCAAAGGTTTAGCCCCATCCACACAAATCACAAATCTTTTGAGCTCCACCAACCACTGAAATCCTATTTACCATCAAATTAGACCAAACTGGTTTCCCAAGCTCTGCCAACAGCCCAGCCCTCCAAGGTCATGCCCACCATTCCCCACTGCCCATTTACAGTTGAATTCTTCCTATAACCTCCTGTTCCCCAGCCACATTCTATGGCCTCCCTCCTTATCACCGAACTACTACCCACTACCTCACAAGCTCCAGCTGTTCTCCGAAGTCCACACATCAAGATCTTCCCATGTTTTATCAAATTTCCTCTCAGCTTTCATTTCAGACCCCACTGACAATCTAGGCTTAGAAACTTTCCAACACTCCTTCATTCCCCTTCTCTATTTAGGAAATACCTTTCTGATGTTCAATCTGCTAATCTGTAATCTGCTGGGTACCAAGCAATGAACTAAACTCACAAAGATACCACCTCTTTGGTACTTACAAAGTACTTACAAACTCACAAAGATACTTATCTCTACTAATCTTCCAGGTGGTGGGCATCACTATATGCACTTTGTAACTGAGTAAGCTTAGTCCCAAAGAGGAGAAATGGCTTGTCCAAAGTCATACACTAGGGTTCATGGCAGGACCAAGATTCTGAAGCCCTTCCACCTTTCCCCAGAAGGAAAACACCCTACTCAAGCCCCAAAGCCCTACACACTCCCAGGAGGGCCTCCACATACCTGCCACATTCTTCTGTAAGGCTGTGTTTTCCGCCTGTAGTCTCAGCAGCTCTCCATCCACAACGCTCCCGGCTTGGGCAGCCCCTGCTCTGGAAACCCCGTCCTTCAATTGCTGGTTCTCTAGTTCCAGCTGTTCCATCTGGCTGCAGAGCTGAGCAGGGGAAGAGCAAGGTAGCAGAATGGCAGAGAATCACAGCAATACTTGCTGAAATGTATAAAGCACTTGGCCCATGCACTTTACAATTCATTTAATTCCCGTTAACACTCCTGTAATGCGTAGATGCCCTCATACTCATTATATCCCCACTTCACAGATAAGAACGCTGAGGCACAGATGTTAAAATGACTTCCAATTCACACATCCATGAAGTGGCAATCACAGAACTTTGAGCATACTGAGAACAATGTTCTGCTTGCCCACTCCAACCTCACAGTTGCAGTCCAAGACCTCAGGCTCCACTGAAAGTTGTGGGTCCAAGATGTCAGCATCACGGAGAGCCCCACCTCCATCCCTCTTCTGTGGAGGGGTTTGTGTCTGGGAGCCTAGGCACCACAGACAGCTTTCAGGGCATTTCCGGGGCCAGTACTGCCCACAGGCCCATATCATCAGCCCTTGGCTGTGGAGAGGTATACAATGCAAGTAAAACTAAGCCCGCCCTGTTACCAACTCCTGACTAAAATACAGTTCTCACAGCAGACCTGACAAGATCCTGTGTTCCATTCAGATGAGACTACTAAGACCCACAGAGAATTTTTATTTTATTGCCTGGGATATGATCTACCCAGAACAGTATTGCTTTAATCCAGTTCTTCACATGACTGGCTGCATCCTTCAGCACTCTGCTCAAATGTCACCTTTCCTTTTTTTTTTTTTTAAGAAATAGGGTTTTTTTTGGTTTGTTTTTTAAAGATTTTATTTATTTATCTTTTAATAGAGGGGAAGGGAAGGAGAGAAGGAGAGAAGTATCAATGTATGGTTGCCTCTGGTGTGTCCCCTGCTGGGAACTGGCCTGCAACCCAGGCATGTGCCCTGACTGGGAATCGAACCGCGATCGTGTGGTTCGCAGGCCCGAGCTCAATCCACTGAGTTACACCAGCCAGGGCCAAATGTCACCTTTCAAGTAGTATTCCCCAACACAGAAATTCCAATACTCTCTAGCATAGTACTCTGTTCATTTATTTGTTTTCAGTTCTTTTAAATTTAATTATTGTTCAAGTACAGTTTTCTGTGTTTTACTCCCATCCCAGCCCACCCCCCTGTTCATTTATTTCTTACCCAGCACTAATCGCAATTAAATTGAACTAATGTGTATTTTGACTTCTTAAAGCTCTAAAAAATTCTGGATCATAAGTTCTGATGGCCAATTACATTTTATTTTGTAACATAGGGGTCTTAAGCACAGAATCTGAAATCAGACTGCCTGGATGTGAATTTCTACTCTGCCATTTATTAGCTGTGTGACCTTGGGACAGACTGCTTCATCTCTTGGGGGTTCATCTACATCGCTGATACTATGTGCAAGACTGTGTTCTTAGTAGCTTACAGACATTTACCCATTCAAATAGGAAAAATAATATTTCATCAGCTTGCTCTAAGAATTAAATAATTGTACAATGTAAAGTGCATCACAGGACCTGGCACACAGTTAATACTATATAACTGTCACCTATCAGTACCACTATTATTTGTTTACTACATTACCATCTTTCTCGCCATCCTATCCCCAGAATGTAAGCTTTCCAACAGTACAGACTATTTGGTACCTCTCCCAACTATTTCCGTAACACAAAGCACAAAGCAGGTGCTCAATAACTACTTGTTGAAGGAAAAAGTGAGCTGAAATATCTTAGCAAATAAGTGGTGAAGGGAGGCAAGTCTTGAACTTAGGTCTCTCTGTGAGCACTTCCAGTCCCCAGAGGGAGGAGGAGGAAAGTGTAAAGGAGGTTCTGTACCTGGACCAGGGCCTAGCCCAGGGCAGGTGCGAGGGAACACGAACTAGATTTATGGGAGAACACCTGCCCCTGCCTCACCCTGTAAGAACCATGATACCACTGAGACTAAAGACAGGAAGCAGTGAGAAGTGAGGTGATGATGTTGGCTGCATGTGGGCATCAGGGACTCTGAACTGTAGAGGGCAAGGACCCACTGGGAGGTGTTGTTTAAAGCAGGTTTAAAGGGGTGATGTGGTAAGAGCTGCTGGTCAGGACACCCTTTAGGGCTTGGTCTAGTAGAAGCAGCTAAAAGTGAGGAGACCAGTGAGGAAGCTGTAGGAATAGAGCAGGTGAGAGGTGGAAAAGGCTGAGGCAGGGCAGGACCACAGGATACAAAACTTTTAAATAGTCAATAAATACTTTGGAGGGAAAATAATAAAAGGATACTAGTAGAAGCTAACATCTACATAGCTGATACTATGTGCAAGACTGTGTTCTTAGTAGCTTACAGACATTTACCCATTCAATCTTCACAAAAGCCCTGCAAGGTAGGTATTGTCATTATCATCATTTCAATTTTAAACATCTTGGGAACCAAGAAATAGGCAGGTCAAGTGACATGCTCAAGGTTGCAGTTAGTAAAAGAGCCAAGAGTTTAATCTAGTTCTCCTGACTCTTAACTACTACTTGCTAAATTAATCTCTCCTGGTATTGTACCTGCTTAAAGGTTGTTTTGTTTTTTGTTTTAATTTTCTTTTCTTTTCTTTTTAGAGAGAGGGGAAGGGAAGGAGAAAGAGAGGGAGAGAAACACCAACGCGTGGCTGCCTCCCACATGGCCCCCACTGGGGACCAGACCCGCAACCCAGGCATGTGCCCTGACCGGGAATCGAACTGTGACCCTCCGGTTCACAGCTCATGCTTAAGTCACTGAGCTACAGCAGCCAGGGCTTGTTTGTTTTTAAAGTCTTAAGCACTACATTTCCATGCAGAGACTTGGAAACGCCATTTTATTGTCACAGACTTTCTTCCTTAAGACATACTAAAAACTTAGAAAATCATTGAGCATGAATACAGAATAGAGGCTGGGAACAAAAGACAATGTCTTCAACTTCCCAGTAGATTCAGATATAACCAGGACACCAAAAGCAGTGAGGAGATAGAATCATCCAACCCAGGCTAAATTATGTAGAACTAGAACCCCAAGCTCATGTCAGGAAGAAAGAAAAGGGAATCAGCTTGCACATTTGTCCATCCCATGTTAAACATAAGAACTTTACCTAAAACCCACCGATATCCTGGGGCTCCGTAACATCAGCCCCAAAATATACACAAGGAAATTAAAGCTCAGAGAAAAGGAATGACTTGGTCAGGAACCAGAGGGACCTCAGGGCTTGGAACCTTCTAATCCCAGCACAGTAGGGTAGCCCCATCTGTCAAACCACTGCCCCCCCAGCAGACATCCAGGACCCTTTTCAGCACCATGGACAGTGATCCAGGGCCAGCCTCTGTTCAACCACCCTCAGCTGCCCTCCAGCTTCAGCCCTGGTGACCCTCTACCCCTAAAATGCCCCTTGGCTATCCCAGGCACCAGCACCTTGCTGAACTCAGCCATAAGAGTGCTGTTCTGCAAGCGGAAGTCCTCCTCCTGGCTGTGAAGCTTTGCCTGCAGCATCTCATTTTCACTCAGCAGCCCCTCGACTTCCTGCAGTGGAAGACATGGGCCAGGTCTCCAACAGGGGCAGAAAGGATGTGAGATAGGGCAAAGGAACAGAGAGAGGGAGAAAATTACATGGGTAGGGGGGAAAACAGAGTGCAGAGAATGAAACAAGTAACATCAGGAGATACAAGGAGAGAGATACCAGGAGGGATAAAAGAGATGACAGGGAGGGGGAGAGACAGACATGAGGGGGTACAGAGAAGGTAAGATGCGGAGGGAGAGAGGGACATGAGGGGGAAAGAGTGAGTGCAAAGAGAAGGGTAGATAGAAATAGAGAATATGGGAGGCAGAGAGAAATGGGGAAAAGGGATAGATAGGGAAGAAGAAAAGGATGAAGAGGAAGAGAGGGAAAAGGGAAAGGCAGGAAGACAGAGAGATTGGAACAGAGAGACACACAGATGGAGAAAGAACAGAGATAGGAGAGAGGGGGTCAGGGAAAGAAATGAGTGAGGAAGAGATAGAGGAACAAGGGAGAGAGAAACATGGAGTCAGAAAGAGATAAAAAATGAAACAATGGCAGAGATAAATACAGGTTGGGGAGAGACAAAGAGAAGGTTGGGGAGAGAAACAAGAGTCAGAGAGCACAGGAAGACGGAGTCAGAAAGATAAAGAGAAAGGGAGAAGGAAAGACACAAACAGAGGCGCAGAGTGAGAGAAAAGTGAACACGGGAAAACAAAGACACACAGAAACATGGCAGTGAGTAGAGAGTCACAGTTGCAAGGGCATACACAGGGAAAGGCCAGTGCTAGGAGATCCCAGCATACAGAAATATCCCCACTAAGACAAACTCCCAGACACATTCGCCCACCACGGGTCCCCTTACCTGAGCTTTCTTGCTCTTGCTCAGTGCCTAAAGGTGAGGGGGGAGAGAGAGAGAGAGAAGGTGAACAGAGAGGAACAAGTGTCAAGAGGGACAATGATAACAGGAAATTGGGGATGGGAGCATCTTTAACCACAAAACTTGCATTACAATTTGTAGCCCACAGGAATGATGTCATGAGTGAGTGGTGTGGCATCTCGCTTACATCCTTCCCTGTAAGCTCTTGAGGCTATCCATGGGTCTTAGTATTTAACCCAGGCTCAGGCACTTGGTTGTATTGCTGTATCTGTCCAAACACATCTATGTGAATCTCTGCCATATGTCACGGAAACTACCGTTCCTCTGCTGAGCAGCTGAGGGCATTGTCAGGTGGGAAAATCATCACCTTACCAAAGAGAAGTCCTGTTTCCCGACCGCCAGACTTTCTGCATTCTGTATTCCTTCATCTAACAAATATTTACGGAGCATACATTATATACAAAATTGTGCTATGCATGGGAACAGAGGAGTAAAAAAAGAGACAAAGGAAGGCCTTGAATGTCTTGAGGGGCCACAAGAACTTGTATCTCATCTTCAGAGGACTGGAGAGGCAGGTTCAGTCTCACTTTACCAACAGGACCAGAACAGGGATGGGAAATAGGAGCACAAGGCAGGAGAGTGAAGAGGAGACAGATTCAAGGCAGATTTACCACTAGATCTGATTCTTTAGTTATATGTTAATGAGTGAGAATAAGTTATTGAAACTAAAAATGAATTGAGTAAATTAAAATTAATTGATAAATTAAGCAGAATTAAATAAAATTAGGAAACTAAAGAGACTTCCATGAGAATTTCTTGAATGACAGAATGTAACATTAGGTCTGGTTCACAGTAGGTACTCATTGGACCAATGAACAACTCAAATGACTACAGGGAAGCATGGGTGAGTGAGTAGCGGAGGGAACTACCTTCTGAGCTTTGCTGAACTCTTTATCCAGGTAAGCGACCTTCTGTCGAAGACTGGTGAGTTCTGGTGTGGGGAAAACACACAGTCTCAGCCTCAGTGGGTGGCTTAGGAGGTGAATGGTCTTCCCACCAGGCCCCTGCCCCCCAAAGCCACCTCCATCTAATGAGACCCCTTGGCTCACCAACACCATTCTTTCGTAATTCATCTGAAAGCTGGTAGTTGTTTGTCCGTAGTTCCAGAAGCTGAGCCTTTGGGAGAAACAGAAAAAGAAAATAATTTGGTCAGGAATGTGCCCTTATCCTTACCATGAAGTTACCAATCCTCTGAGCCCCACAGACCCTGCTGCCTTCCATGTGCCTCTTTAGTCACTCCTTAAGACCATAGTGCATCCTGAGCTTCCAGACTCTCAGCCCCAATCCCACCTTCTGCAGTGCCACTTATAATCACAGCCAGCCAAACCTCTCCATCTCCCTGCTGCCCCCATTGCTCCTCTTCCAATCCACAATGCACTGACCTAGTTGGGCTCTTGCTTTATGTGTTCTATGGCTCTCCATGCTCATAGGATAAAGTTCCTCCTCTTTCTCTGACTGGTGTGGCTCAGTTGGTTGGGCATTGTCCAGCAAAGTGAAAGGTCACTGGTTCAATTCCCCCTTAGGGCATATGCCTAGGTTGTGGGTTTGGTTCCCAGTGAGGGTATGTATGAGAGGTAACGGATCAATGTTTCTCTATCACGTTGATGTTTCTCTCCCCCTTCTCTCTCCCTTCCTCCTCCTCATCCTGGCTGACCTTGTCACACATTAAACACTGTTCTATCTTTCTGTCAGGGGTGAGTGTTATCTATCCTCTTGGCCACAGAAGGGTGTAGGGGCTTGCCTTCCTTCTTTCCCAATGGAAGAGGGCCTGGTAGTCTCCTGACTGATTTCACTGAGTAAGAGGGGGCTGCCTAGGGTCCCCACCCCCAAGGCTTCAAAATATGTCCAGTTCCCTTTCACAAATTGAGGGAAGGTGAAGTATGGACCTTGTCAAACAGCATACACCTACCTACCAGCCCTATAGAGCACTGATTCCAGTTCTTCCCAGAACCACTGTCCCTTACACCACCAGGACCTTTGCCTCCCATGGCACCAGCCACCATCCCACTGGTGCTGTGCTATAAAGGTCAGAGGGCTTGGTCTCTACAGAATCTTTCCTCTCCTGGACCCATTTGTCTGTCTCCCACAGTCCTAATTCAATTGTACACCCTTGGCACCCACCTAGAGTTCCTATCCATCAAAGTCTAATGTTTTCCCACACTCATGGCCCAATGAAATCAATCTGCCTCACTCAGAGGTCCCTACCCTCTTCAAGATCTCCCCAGTCATGATCCAATGGGATGACCCTACATCCTTCTTCCTTGTCTTTCTTCCTTGCGGAAGAGTCTTTCTTCCACAAGGCTTTGGGTGGGCCAGTTGGATTACTCTTACTCACTCATAACGCCCTGCACAAGTTACAGGAGTCTTCCCCTTTCATGATACAATGATCTCACCACCCTCACGGTCCCTCACATACAGACAACTGGTTTCCCTCACTCAAAGACCAATGTACTACCTGTCCTCATTCAGAGTTCCTTCTCTCTTCCCACAGGGCCCTACTCAGGGTTTTCCCTTTTCAGAGTCTCCCCATACACAAAATCCAATGGTCTTTCCCAGTAAGGAATTCTCCCAACAAGGGCCCACTTCTGGCCTTTCATCCCACCTCAGAGTCCCCCTCAAAAAGAAAATAAAATGGTCAGAGTACCCAGTTAGGGTACTTCCCAAAGCCCAGTGGTTTCCACTCCAGGAAGTCCAAGGTATCACTCCTCTAGTCCTCTCTTATTCAGGGACTCCTTTCCCCAGGCCTAATCACCCCTAACCATCCAATGGCACTGTCCCCTCTTGGGATCCACTGCCACCACTCCCACAGGATCTCCCACTCCCAGGAACAATGACAACAGGTGGGGGCTTGCCCCATTCCCTGGCGCAATGGTATCTCCTACAAAAATTTCCACCTCCCAACAGGTTATGGTATTACCCTCTCAAGCCCCCCCCCCACCATGACGTAAATGACGCAACGCCCACTTCCTTCCTCTGCAAACAAAATGGTTTCTCCCTCACTGGATCTCTTTCCCTCACAGCCTAATGTTACCATCATTCACCCATGGTGTTCCCGGCACAAGCTGAAGTCTCATCCCCTTCAGGTCTGAATAAGTTAGCCCTCACTCTAGGAGTCTCTCTTCTGCCCACAAGACTCAAAAAACTTAGCCCCTTAGAACCCAATAGTATCTCGCAATTCAGTCACCACTCAGAACCTCAGTTTCCCTTCTCCGGATCAACCCCCTAGACTAAAGGTCCATCCCAACCAACCCCGTCTCAGTGCCGGTGGTATGATCTCTGTATCCCGCCCCTAGTAGTCCATCCCGGTGGTCTTTTCCCCGACGAGCTGCACCTGCATCCGCTGAAACTCCTCCGGAGACAGAGCTTGCGCCATGTTCCTCCCCCCCCACCACCCCCCGACAGTTTTCTGCGCAGACGCAGCGGGTTCTTCTGTCATTGTGAGGGTCGGACCAAACCACTGGCCAAGAGCACAGGGGGAGGACTCTATTCCGGAAGTTCAACGTTTCGGAGACAGAGAGAAAATAATGAAATTGACAAGTCAGATGAATTTGAATTTAATATTTTACCAGAATGTAGGTCATCTGGTCTGACCTTTGAGCTCTCATAGAATATCCATTGTGATAAGACACGATAGCATCCCTGTGTCAGAGGTGGACTCATCGGAAAGGAAGTGTTTGCCGACAGAAAATCATCCTTCCATGGTTCTCCTTTAAAGAGAGTGGTTGACTTAATAACCATAGAAATGAAAGCGGAAGCTCTGCGTTGGTCTTGTTCTTGCCTCCCCAGTGTAACTCCAAACGGGAATCCCGCCTCCTATGAAGCCTTTGGCTTTCTCTTCTCTTCTCTTCTCTTCTCTTCTTTTCTCTTCTCTTCTCTTCTCTTCTCTTCTCTTCTCTTCTCTCTTTTTTCTTTTCTCCTTCTCTTCCTTTTTTAAGATTTGATGTTGATTTTCTTAATATGGTGACGTACATCATATTACGTAAAGGACCTCGCCACCAATAAATTTAAATACCTGCGAGGAGCCCTGGCCGGGTAGCTCATTTGGTTGGAACGCCATCCTACACATCAGCAGGTTGCGGGTTCCTTCCCTGACCGGGGCACATTCGGAAGGCAAGGGATTGAAGTTTCTCTCTGCCTCCCTCCCTCCCTCTCTCTCAAAAATCAATAAACATATTGGGTGAGTATTTAAAATAAAATAAAATGCCTGAGAAAAAAGAGTGACAGTAAATCAAATGAAAAGTCTTTAGGGAAAAAAGAGGCATTTCGCCCTGGCTGGTGTGCCTTAGTGTATTGAGCACCCACCTGCGAACCAAAGGGTCGCCTGTTTGATTTCCAGTGGGGGCACATGCATGAGTTGCGGGCCAGTTCTCCAGTAGAGGGCGCGCGCGAGGCAACCACACAGTGATGTTTCTCCCTCCCTCTCCCTCTCTAAAAATAAATAAAATCTTATAAAAACATCTCAACTAGTGTTATATAAAACTATAATAAAACAGATATTTCATGGACTACAAAACAAAAACAGGGTGGCAAAACACCAGGAACATTACAATTTAAGTATTAAAGTGTATCGTTAGCCTCTTGTACTTTCTGGCCTCTCTCTGCAAACCCCTGCTAACCAAACAGTAGTTCTTATTTGGAAAATAAAACAATTAGCCATGGCTGGTGTGGCTCATTGGACTGAGCGCCAGCCTGCTAACCAAAGGGTCGCGGGTTTGATTTCTAGTCGGGGCACATGCCTGGGTTGTGGGGCCAGGTCCCCAGTAGGGGGCGCATGAGAGGCAACCATACATTGTGTTTCTCTCCCTCTCCCTCCTTTCCCCTCTCTAAAAAAAAGAAAAAAATTAAAACCACTAGCATGGTTAGTGACAACATATCAGTACTAGAACACTTATTTTCTTTTACTTTTTTGTGGGGGAGACTTAATTTTGATATAATTTTCAACCTACAGAAAAGCAAGAATGATACAAGGAAATTCTATATACCCTTTACCCAGATTTTCCCATTGTTTACATTTTGCCAACTTTGCTGTACCATTTTCTCCATACATATAAAATTTTTGAAACATTGACTTCGGCATCCGTTACTGATTTCCTAACACCAATATTCCTTTAATATTTATTAGCTGCTATTCTACTGTAAGGAAGTTTTCTCTTCTCCATCATTTATGTAAGTATTTATATCTGTACACTTATACTCTTACTTTATTCAATGAATTATAATCAATTAATATAATTTCCTTTGATGCTCAAATTGTCCCAGATTTGGCCAGTGGAAGCTCTTTCAAGTTGAGTTTTGTGTCCCTTTGACTTGTTCCTATAATTTTTTCTCTGTCACTACAAAATGCTCCAGCCCTGGCTGGTGTGATTCAGTGGGCTAGGGTTGTCCCATAAACTGAGAAGTGGTTGCCTGGGTTGCGGGGCCAGTCCCAGTTAGGTGGGTGTGGGAGGCAGCTTATCTATGTTTCTTATGCACATCGGTTTTCTGTCTTTCTTTCTCTCTGCCTTCCTTCTCTCTAAGGATAGATAAATGAGATCTTCAAAAAAGTTTTCCTCACATAGCCCTGGCTGGCATAGCTCAGTGGCTTGAGCATGGGTCTGTGAACCAAAAGGCTGTTGGTTTGATTCTCAGTCTAGAGCACATGCTTGGATTGCAGGCCAGGTCCCCAGTAAGGGGGCATGTGAGAGGCAACCACACATTGATGTTTCTACCCCGCTCCTTCTCTCTCCCCTCCCCTCTCTAAAATTAAATAAATAAAATCTTTAAGATAAATAAATAAAAATAAATGCCACACATGATCCTGGATTTAATCCTGTATCAAAGTTTTTTATTTTATTATAAAGGATGTTGGTAGGACAATTAAACTTTGAACGTGTGTAAAAGAGATAACAGTATTGTATTAGTACTACTTTCCTGATTTTGATAATGATACTGTCATTATATAAGAGAATGCCTTTCTCTTGCAGGTTTGGGTACAGAAAGGAGTTAACATAGTAGGCCTGAGATTGTCTAGCCTTATAGAGGCTTGAATGCAAGGTTGGCCCTTGACTAGCATTTGGAAATTTGGCTGGTAAACAATTCCCTACATTGATATAAAACCTTCTAAATTATAAGAATGGTTCACTGGGCCTAACCTGTTTGTACAAACATTGTAATTTATGCTGAGCACCTGCATTCCTTCAGAGAGGCTGGAATTTTGGTACACGCTAGATAGAAGGTGCCTCATGACCAGGTCCCAGTGAAAACATCAGGCACTGAGTCTCTAATGAGCTTCCCTGACTGACAGCACATCACATGTGTTGTCACAACTCTTTGCTGGAGGAATTAAACGCATCTTGTGTGACTCCACTGGGAGAAGACTCTTGGAAGCTTGTGCCTGCTTTCCTCCAGATTTTGTCCCTTGTGCCTGTTTCCTTTGCTCAAGGGAGATGGACAAAATAAGGAGTATGTGCATGGATTTCTCCAGATTCCACCTATGTCCTTTTTTCCCCCTGTTGATGCTATTGTGTATATATCCTTTCACTGAGAAATTTTCACTGAATACAACTATATGCTGAATCCTGTGAGTCCTACTACTGAATCACCAAACCCAGGCACGGTCTTGGAGAGGGAGAGAGAGACAGAGACAGAATGATAAAGGAAATGTGGCAAAATGTTAACATAAGGAGCACTTGAATGAAGGGTATGAAAGAATTGTTATTGTGCAACTTTTCTGTGTCTGATATTATTTCTTTTTTTAAAATATATTTTATTGATTATACCATTACAGTTGTTCTATCCCCCCTTCATTCCCCTCCACCCTGCACACCCCTCCTCCACCATCCTCCCCTTTAGTTTATGACCACGTGTCTCAAGTTCTTTAGATTCTATATTTCCCCCGCTATTCTTGCCCTCCCCCCTACCTATTTTCTACCTACTGTCTATGCTATTTTCTGTACCTTCTCCCCCCTTCTCCTCCTCCCACTCCCCTGTTGCTAACCCTCCATGTGTTCTTCATTTCTATAGTTCTGCTCCTGATCTAGCTGTCCTCCTGGTTTGCTTTTGTTTTAGGTGTGGTTGTTAATAACTGTGAGTTTGCTGTCCTTTCACTGTTCATATTTTTTATCTTCTTTTTCTTAGATAAGTCCCTTTAACATTTCATATAATAAGAGGTTGGTGATGGTGAACTCCTTGAACTTGATCTTATCTGAGAAGCACTTTATCTGCCCTTCCATTCTAAATGAAAGCTTTGCTGGATAAAGCAATCTTGGATGTAGGTCTTTGGATTTCATGACTTGGAATACTTCTTGCCAGCCCCTTCTTGCCTGTAAGGTCTCTTTTGAGAAATCCGCTGACAGTCTGATGGGAACTCCTTTATAGGTGACTGTCCCCTTATCTCTTGCTGCTTCTAGGATTCTCTCCTTCATTTTAATCTTGGCTAATGTAATTATGATGTGCCTTGGTGTGTTCCTTCTTGGGTCCAACTTCTTTGGGACTCTCTGAGCTTCCTGGATTTCCTGGAAGTCTATGAAATTATTTCAAAATAAAAATTTAAAAATGGAAAGTGAAACGAAATCTGTACCCTGTGCGGGCTCATTGATCATCACTAGAGGTCTATCTGCCTCTAGACCTTGTCAATGAACAGACATGGGAAATACATGCACACATTCACACACAGAGTTCTCTTTATTCTTTTTTTAAAGATTTTTATTTATCTATCTTAGAGGGGAAGGGAAGGAGAGAGAGAGAGAGAACCATCAATACATGGCTGCCTCTCGTGCGTCCCCCGCCAGGAACCGGAAACTGGCCTGCAACCCAGGCACGCGCCCCGACTGGGACTCGAACCGCGATCGTGTGGCTCGCAGGCCCGCGCTCAATCCACTGAGCCACACCAGCCAGGGCGAGTTCTCTTTATTCTTAAAAAAAGATTTGATTTACTTATTTTAGAGAGAAGGGAAGGAGGGAAGAAAGGGAGTGAGAGAAACATCTGTGCAAGAAATACATAGATCTGTTGCCTTTCACACGCCCCCAACTGGGGACCTGGTCCACAACCCAGGCATGTGCACTGACCAGGAATCAAACCAGCGACCTTTCAGTTCACAGGCCAGTACTCAGTCCACTGAGTCTCACCAGCCAGGGCCATGTTCTCTTTCTATATCTTATGTAAAATCATGAGATCATCTTGATACCTCCAGTTTTGATTCAACATTGCAGGGGTACATTCTTGTGTTCCTCCACTCACATTTGTAACTTCCTTCTTGTATTTATAACCCCTTTAGTAAGTAAATGGCTTCAGTAATTCCTAATCCATTTACTTGTTTCCTCAAGCCTAGGTTAGGGAATTTCAGAATTGTTAACCTATGCCTCTGCAAAAGCAAATCTATTTACTAGAGTTCAATATTTGTTTACAGGCATTTTAAAGGCAAAATAAAATTTTGCCTTTTAAAATTATTATTTTACACAGAATAAAACTCACGAAAGTCACAGCATTCTGAAAAATGATGAATATACTCAAGCAGCCCATTCCCCTATCAAGAAGTAGAGAATTTACATCAATCCCAAGAAGGGTCGCTCTTACTCATTCCCAGTCAATCCCTTCCCCCATGGGTAATTACTGTTCTGATTTTTTAAGGCATGTGGATATCTGTTTCAATATTGTTTGATGAAAATATTATCCATTCTGCACCGCATTGCACCTTTGTCAACATATCAACTGACCATCCTGACTGGCATCGTTCAGTGGGTTGGGAGTGGTCCTGCAAACCAGGGGTCCCCAATCAGTATAGGTCCGTGGCCTTTTACGAACTGGACTGGAAGCAAACCTTGCCTGAGCTCTGACTCTTGTTCACCCCCTCACCTGCATCTTCCCCGAATACCGTCTGTGGTGCCAAAAAGGTTGGGACCGCCGCTGCAAACCGAAAGGTTCCCGGTTGATTTCCAATCGGGGTACCTGCCTGGGTTGCGGGCCAGGTCCCCGGTTAGGGGCATTTGAGAGGCAGCTCATCATTGTTTCTCCCTCTCTTGCTCCCTCCCTTCCCCTCTAAAAATTTTGTTAAAAACTTGTTTGTTTTAGACAGAGGGGAAGGGAGGGAGAGAGGGAAAGAAATATCAATGTGTGGTTGCCTCTGGCGCGCCCCCGGAATGGGCACCTGACCTGGCTCACAACCCAAGCATGTGCCTTTACTGGGAATCGAACCCATGACCCTTTGGTTTGCAGGTGGGCTGCTCAATCCATTGAACCACACCAGCCAGGGCAAAAAAATAAAATATTTTTAAAAATCAATTGACCATATATGTGTGGGTCCAGTTCTGGGATTTCTGTTTCCTTTCATTGATGTATTTGTCCTATTTTTCCAGTTTATTTATATAAGATTGACACACAGCACTGTATAAGGTGTACAGTATAGTGACTTGACTTACATATATTGTGAAATGATTAGCACGCAAGGTTTAGTTAAGATCTATTGTCTCATATAGATACGAGAGAGAGAGAGAGAGAGAGAGAGAGAGAGAGAGAGAGAGAAAGAGAGAGAGAGGTTTTTTTTTCCTTATGATGAGAACTTAGGATCTACTCTCTTGAACAACTTTCAAATATACCATACAGCAGTGTTAACTAAAGTCATCACGCCATACATTAAATCAATAAAACTTACTTAAAGTGAGAGTTTGTACCTTTTGGCCACCTTCATCCAATTCTTCCACCCCATTATTTGGCTGCCTTGCCATCAATGTCACAATGTCTTATTACTACAGCTTTACAGTAAGTCTTAAAGTCAGAAAGTGTAAGTCCTCCAAATTTGTTCTTGCTTTTCAAAGTTGTTTCGATCCTTTGCATTTCAATATGAATTTTAGAATCTGCTTGTGAATTCTACAAAAATGAAAACAAACTTTCCCAGGGGGGACATATGCCTGGGTTGCAGGCCAGGTCCCCAGCAGGGGGCATGAGAGAGGCAACCACACACAAGTTCCTCTCTCTTTCTACCTCCCTTCCTCTCTCTAAAAATAAAATACATAAAATCTTAAAACAAACAAAACACACAAACCTGCTGGGATTGTTGAATCTATAGATTAACTTGGAAGAATTGACATCTTAATATTGAGTCTTCTGATTCCTGAACATGGTGTACTTCTCCATTTGTTTAGATCTTTAATTTTTTCTCAGCCAAGTTTTGTACTCACTGTACAGGTCTTGGACATGTACTTTCATATTTTTTATGTAATTATGAATGGTATTTTAAAATTTCAATAATCTGGTGTAGCTCAGTGGATTGAGCCCTGGCTTGCAAACTAAAATTTCAATTTTCTATGGGTTATTACTAGTATATAAAAATGCAACTAAGTTTAGTATTTTGATATTAATATCCTGCAATCTTGCTAACATCACTTGTTAGTTCTAGTAGCTTTTTGGTAGATTCTATATGCTTTATACATAGGTGATCATGTCATTTCCCAATAAAGACAAATTGGGGGGGGATGGGTAGGGCAGAGGAGTGTAATGGGGGGAAATGGGGACAAGTATGATTGAACATCAATAAAAACATTTCTTTAAAAAGACAGCTTATTTTCTTCCTTCCTAATCTGTAGGTCTTTTATTTCTTTCTTGCTTTTTTGCACTGGCTATAACCTCCTGCACAATATCAACCCGAAGTGGTAAGAGTGGACATCCTTGCTTTCCTGATCTTAGGGGTAAAGGTATTCAAGTCTTTCAACACTAAGTTTGATGTTTCTATAGGTTTTTTTAATTTTTTAAAAAATTCTTGTTCAAGTACAGTTTTCTGTCTTATATTCCCAGCCATGCCCCCCCAATGCTCCCTATCTCCCTCCCATTTCCACCCCCTACCTTAGTTATTGTCCATGTGTCCTTTATACTTGTTCATGTGAGTCTACAGGGTTTTTTTGTAAATGCTCTTTATCACGTTGAAGAGATTCTACTGTTTATTTCTAGTTTTCTGTGGGCTTTAAAAAAAATCAGGATTAGATGGTAGATTTTTTCAGACGTTTTTTCTGCATCTGTTGAGATATCATATGGTTTTTCTTGCATCCCTGGAGTAAACTATATCTTAATGTATTGTCTTTTGTATATATAATTGGATTTGATGTAATGAAATATTAAGAACTTTTTCATCTTTGTTCATAAAGGATAGTTGTGTATAGTTTTCTTATAATGACATTCTCTGGTTTAGTATCAGAGTAATGTTGGTCTCATAGAATGAGTTGAGAAGTATCACTTCTTTTGAATCTTTTGAAAGTTTTTGTATAGAACTGTTAGTATTTTTTCCTTAAATATTTAATTGAATTCCCCAAGGAAGCCATCTGGGTCTGGAATTTCCTTTGTGGGAAGATGTTTTATTACAAATTCAATTTCTTTAATAGATACAAGATTATTGAAATTATCTATTTCTTTCTAAGTGGGTGTCGATTGGTATTTTTTGTCTTTCAAGGATATTGTTGCCAGAATTATTGTCATAAAAATGTTCATAATATTCCCCTATTATTCTTTTCTAAATTGTAGCAAAACATACACAAAATAAACTCTAACCATTTTTAAGTGTACAATTCAGTAGCACTAAACACATTCACAATGTGGATGTGAAATACCCATCAGTACTGTGTATTTCCAGAACTTTTTCATCAACACAAACAGAAACTCTGTTCCTCCCCATTCTCCCTAGCCCCCAACCCCTGGTAACTTCTATTGTGCTTTCTGTCTCTGGGAATTTGCTTTTATAGATACCTCATAAAAGTGGAATCATACAACATTTGTCCTTTTGTGTCTGGCATTTTTACTTTGTATAAAGTCCTCAAGTTTTATTTACATTGTAGCATGTGTCATAATTTCATTCATTTTTACAGCTGAATAGTATTCCATTATATGTATACAAGAGGGGACCCCCAAAATGGAGTTTATTTATTAAAAACTGTGCATTTATTCTTACATGTATAAACTTCCAGTCACCTTCAAAGTATTCTCCATTTGATGCAATACACCTATGGAGAGATTTTTTTCACTGCTCAGAAGAGTTTTGAACTCATCAGTTTTGATGCTTTTTACTGCTTCTGTCATTTTTTGTTTTACTTCTCCCACGTCAGCAAAATTTTTCACTTTGAGAAATTTTTCATCTGCAGAAACAATAAAAAAATGTTGCTTGGGGTGAGATTGGTGAATATGGAGGGTGGGACACAGGCATCATAATGTTTTGGGTCAAAAACTGCTGAAGGCTCAGCACGGTGTGGGCAGGTGTGCCCATTAATCATCCATCATGAAAGAGGCAAATGTGTTGAAAGGGTCTTCAAAAAAAATTCACTGAAGCTGAATGCAGCCTCTCACAACAACACCAGTCAGTACACTGATACAGATGGGTTTCCAGAACATGCACCCAGCGAGGAAAGCCTGTACTACACGGGGCCCTCTCTCCAGATGATAATTCCAGGTTTTTGGGGGAGTTCCCCCTTGTACGCCACATTTTGTTTGCACATTAATCTGTTGATGGACACTGGGTTGTTTCCACCTTTTAACTATTATGAATAATGCTGTTATGAACATCGGTGTGCATGTTTCCCTTATTATCCTTTTAACATCTGTAGAACCTGTGGTGATGTCACTGCTCCCATTCCTGATACCAGTCATTTCTGCTTACTCTCTTTTTATCCTGCGCAGTCTGACTAGATGTTTATCAATTTTATTGATCTTCTCAGTAATATTAGTTTCATTTATTTATCTTATTGTTTTTCTGTCTTCTGTCTTATTAATTTTAGTCTGATTTTATTATTTTATTTCTTCTGCTGATTTTCCTCTTATTTTTCTAGTTCCTTAAGGTGGAAGCTGGGGTAATAAATTTTAGACCTCTCTTCTTTAATATACAATACTTAGTAGTTACTTTAGGGTTTGACTTATTTTCAGCTTATTATTAATCTTTAACATTATAGTCTACCATTCAACTTATTACAGTGTACTATTTAATGTATAGCATAAAAAACTTATAATAGGTGGGTTGGGATGGGAACAAAAGGCAGAAAACTGTACTTGAACAACAATTAAAATGAAAAAATGTTCAATATGAAAACAAACAAAAAACTTATAATAGCCCTGGCTGGTGTGGCTCAGTAGATTGAGTGCTGGCCTGTGAACCAAGAGGTCACGAGTTTAAGTCCCAGTCAGGCCACATGTCTGGGCTGCAGGTCAGGTCCCCAGATGAGGGCATATTAGAGGCAACTGTTTCTCCCTGACTCTCTCTTTCTTTCCTTATCTCTAAAAAAAATAAGTTAAATATAAAAACTTATAACAGTATATTTCCATTTATCCCTTCCCATTATTTGTACTATTGTTATTCATATATTTTATTTCTACATGTGTCATAGTCCTCATCATATGGTGTTTTTTCTCCTCTCTCTCTCTTAACAATGTGTTGCCCTTTAAAGATATTTAAGTAATAAGAAAAATATCTTCATGTCTATCTACGTAGTGAGTTGGCCAAAGTCTGTTTAGTATCTCCCGTAAAATAAAAAGCACATTTTCCATTTTCACCAATAACTTTATTGATTTGGATATTTTGAGTATGTTAGCTATCTCCCACTATTGGATTCTAGTGGATAGAAGTCAGAAGTGCTGCTAAACATCTTCCAATGCACAAGACAGCCCCACAGCAAAGAATTATTTGGCCAAAATGTCAATAGTCCCAAGAAACTTCGCAAATCACTTATCATACATTCAATCAGTCATAGCACCTCTCCATACACTGCACAAATACTATTTTTAACATTTCTTTTTTTAAGATTTTATTTATTTATTTTTAGAGAAAAGGTAAGGGAGGGAGAAAGAGAAGAAGAGAAACATCAATGTGTGGTTGTCTCTCGCATGCCCCCAACCAGGGACATGGCCTGCAACCCAGGCATGTGCCCTGATTGGGAATCGAACCAGCGACCCTTTGGTTTGCAGGCCAGTGCTCAATCAACTGAGCCAGAGCAGCCAGGGCTGCACTAATTTTATTTCGCATTTCAGTTGTGCTTTTACTTTTCTTGAAATAATAAAGCATAATATGCTGAAAATGTGTATTTTCTTCCATCTTCAATATTGAAGTGGTTACATAAAAATCCACCAACTTTGATGTTTTTTAAAATGCACACTGAGGCCCTGGCTGGTGTAGCTCAGTGGATCAAGCACGGGCCTGCGAACCAGAGGATCGCGGTTCGATTCCCAGTCAGGGCACATGCCTGGGTTGCAGGCCAGTTCCTGGCAGGGGACACATGATACATTGTGTGTCCTCGGCAGAGGCAACCATACATTGATATTTCTCTCCCTCTCTCCTTCCCTTCCCCTCTATAGATAAATAAATAAAATATTTTAAAAAATGCACACTGATATGACAGCTGTCACAATACAATCTAACAAAATTGTTTCAAATGAAGTTTAAGAAAACTAAGCTATGTTATGGAAAAAACTAAATGAACTTTTTGGCCAATGCGATAGTTATCGATTCTGGTGCTCATCATTGTTCTGTGTTGATCTAGGTTTCCACCTGCTATCATTTGCCTTCTGTCTGAAGGACTGCCTTTAATATTTCTTATACTACATGTCTGCTAGTGATGAATTCCTTCAGCTTTTTCATTTTGCTTCTTCCATCTTTAGGTAGATTTATTTTAAATTCTTTATCAGTTGAATTATATGCTAAAATCATTTAAATTTTGTTTTAGTTTTTTAAAAAGACTTTAAAATTTATTTTTAGACACAAGGGAAGGGTGGGACAAAGAGAGGGAGAGAAACATCAATGTGTAGTTGCCTCTCATGCGCCCCCTACTGGGGACCTGGCCCACATCCCAGGATGTGCCCTGATTGGGAATCAAACTAGCAACCCTTTGGTTCTTAGGCCAGCACTCAATCCACTGAGCCACACAAACCAGGGCCATTTTTTAATTTTTCAATTACAATTGACATACATTATTATATTAGTTTTAGGTGTTACACCCAACAATTAGACATTATGTAACTTACTAAGTGATCACCTATCTGACATAATAGTTATTAGAATATTTTGTCTGTACTTTACTTTAAGCTGTACTTTACAATCCCATTACTATTCTGTAACAAGCAATTTGTACTTCTCAATCCCTTCACTATTTTCACCCACCCCCTCACATCTGGCAACCATCAAAATGTTCTCTGTATCTATGAATATGTTTTTGTTCTGCTTGTTTATTTTATTTTTTCAGATTCAATTGTTGATCGATATGAATTTACTGTCACTTTATTTTCATATTTTTAATCCTTTTTTCTTCTTAAAAAAGACCATCTACTGTATTATTTTGTATAATACAGATTTGGCAGTGATTTGGTCCATAAAGTTCCAAACAAGAGTTACCCAAAGAGGCCCACTCCAAGACACATCATATTTAAAATGCCAAAGGTTAAAGACAAAGATAGAATCTTAAGAGCAGCAAGAGAAAAGAAGTTAGTTACCTACAAGGGAGCCCCCATAAGACTGTCAGCTGATTTCTCAAAAGAAACTTTGCAGACTAGAAGGGATTGGCAAGACATATTCAAAGGGATGAAAAGCAAGGACCAACTACCAAGATTACTCTAACCAGCAAGCTATCATTTAGAATCAAAGACAGATAAAGAGCTTCCCAGACAAGAAAAAGAAAGCTAAAGGATTTCATCACCGTACACCAGTATTATACAAAATGTTACAGGGTCTCTTTAAGAAGATCAGACATATGTACAATAAAATAGCAATAAATATATATCTGAAAAATTGAATCTAAAAAAACACAATAAACAAACAAGCAGAAACAAAACAGAATCATAGACACAGAGAATATTTTGATGGTTGCCAGATGGGGGGGTTGGGCAGATAGGTGAAAAGATGAAGGGACTAAGAAGTACAAATTGGTAGTTACAGAATAGCCATGACGATGTACAGTCCAGTATAGGAAATAGAGTAGCCAAGAAACTTGTACACACGACCCATGGACATGAACAATGGTGTGGGGATTACCTGAAGGAGTTGGGGTTGGCTGTGTGGAGGGGGGGCAAAGCGTGAAAAATTGGGACACCTTAACAACATAATCAGTAAAATATTAATTTTTAAAAAAGTATTCTTCAGCCCTGGCTGGTGTAGCTCAGGGGATTGAGCGCGGGCCTGTGAACCACAGGATCGCAGTTCGATTCCCCATCAGGGCACATGCCTGGGTTGCAGGCCAGTTCCCCGCAGGGGACGCACGAGGGGCAACCGTACATTGATGTTTCTCTCCCTCTCTCCTTCCCTTCCCCTCTAAAGATAAATAAATAAAATATTTTTTTAAAAAGTATTCTTCATTTCAGTTAGTGTACCTCTCATTTCTGACTGGTCCTTTTTAATGCTGCTGAAGTTCTCACTGAGATCATTGAGCATCCTTATAACCAGTGTTTTGAATTCTGCATGTAGTAGATTGCTTGTCTGCATTCTGTTTAGTTCTTTTTCTGGAATTTCGTTCTATTCTTTCATTTGGGCCACGTTTCTTTGTCTCCTCATCTTGGCAACCTTCCTGTGTTTGTTTCTATGTATTAGGAAGAGTTGCTATGTGTCCCAGGCTTGGTAGAGTGGCCTAATATAGTAGGTGTTCTGTGGGGTCCAGTGAGACGGCATCCTTGATTACCTAAGCTGGGCTCAAGTGCACCCCCTCCATGAGCTGCATACAGCTTCCTTTTGCAGTTGAGCCTTGCTTGTTGTTGGCATGTCAATGGGAGGGATTTACCCCCATGCTGATTGGCTGCAAGGATTGGCTGTGACCAATGACCACTGAACTCTGACCACCCCGGAGAATCAGCTATGCAGGGGCTTACTTCAGGGGGGCTCTTGCACTACTGAGTCCACCCCTTGAGTGTCGCTTGTGGAAGTGGCTGGGTGGTGGTACATCGATGTGGTCTGAAGCTGTCCACTGGGTATGCTGGCTCTGGGGCCTCTTGGGTGGCAGAGGCCAAGGTCAGCCACAGCCTGTATTCTGCTTGGATCCACCAGCATGAACTACAAAGTGATCTGCAAATGGCTGCGACTTTTGCTGGGCTCGGAGGTGCCCAGGTTAGGCCAAGCTGTGGACCAAAGCCGGCTGCTGCTAGTGCTGGGCCTGGGGCCACTTAGTGAGAGGTATGGAGCACACTGAAGCCAGACGCTGCTTGAGAGATTTTTGGAAAATTTGAAGCATGAAACCCAGACAGGCCATTATATTATTATACAAAAACCACTGGAAGCAGCTAGGGTAGGCTCAGGGAATGACCAGGGCAGGTCGAACAGTCTCAAATGGAGTCTCGGATACAGTGCCTGTCTGCCTGCTAGCTCTGCTGGTGTAGGGCTCATCAAAGGAACAATGGTCTCTGCTAGCACTTCTGCCTGGAAGAAAGCTGCCCCCCTGCTCCCATCTTGATTTTGGACAATTCGTTTTCTCCCTTTATTTCTCTAGTGCTTTTTAACTGGCTTGCCCTAGTGCTGGAGCTCAGAGGCAATCAGTCTGTCTGAGTTAAGTCCATGTGCGGGCCCTTTAAGAGAACTGTCTTGGACTCAGGCAGCCCTCTGTATTCCTCAGCCTCAATCCCTACTGGTTTTTACAGCCAAAAGTTATGGGGAATTCTTTTCCTGGCACTGGAACCCTGGGCTGGGACACCTGGTGAGAGGCAACCAAGATATCCCTCCCAATTTTCACCTGCCACATGTGAGTGTGGGACCAGCTCATTTCATGTCTCTGCCCCTCCTACCAGTCTTGATGTTGCTGCTTCTTTTATTACCTAGTTTTAGGACTTCCATTTAGCCAGATTTCAGGCAGTTCTGAATGATTTTTCCTGCAGTTTAGCTGTAATTTTGATGTAGTTGTGGGAGGAGGTGAGTACCTATGTTGCCATCTTAACCAGACGTCTCTTTGATGCAGCTTTAGAGTAGATGTAAGAATAGCCCATCTCGCCCTGGCTGGTGTAGCTCAGTGGATTGAGCGTGAGCCTATGAACCAGAGGATCGAGGTTCGATTCCCAGTCAGGGCACATGCCTGGGTTGCAGGCCGGTTCCTTGCAGGCCAACTACCAGCAGGGGATGCATGAAAGGCAACCATACATTGATGTTTCTCTCCCTCTCTCCTTCCCCTCTAAATATAAATAAATAAATAAAATCTTAAAAAAAAAAAAAGAATAGCCCATCTCGCTCTGGTCTGTGTGGCTCAGTTGGTTTTGGAGCGTTGCCCTATAAACCAAATGGTGGCAGGTTTGATTCCCAATCAGGGCACATACCCAGGTTGTGGTTTCAATCCCCAGCCAGGGCGCATACAAGAAGGCAACCAATCGGTGTTTCTCTCTCACATTAATGTTTCTCCCTCTTTCTTTCTTTCTCTCCCTTCCTCTCTGTCTAAAGGCAATGAAAAAAATGTCCTCAGGTGAGGAAAAAAATTTAACAAAAAACAAATAAAAGAATATCCCACCTGCTAGTCCATCCCAGAATTTCACAATATATGTATATAAAATAATTATGCTGTACACTTTAAACTTACACAGGGTTGTAGGTCAATTATGTCTCAATAAGGCTCCAAAAATTAAAATTAAAAAAGAAAGGATTATTTTCAGTAGTCAGAATACTGAGGTTTATGGCAAAAACTATAGTCCTTCTTATAATTATGATTCATTTCTAAGCATATTTTTCTTTTTTCCTGAATTTTGCACCACTTGGCTTTTTAGATGCCATAGTTGTATAGGAAATTTTTAGTATACACTTAAAATATATTTATTTTCATTAACTCAATATTTAGTTAGAGTAAATATGCATACTTGGTTTGTTAATTATTCACATAAATTATAATATTTAATAAAATAGGTGTGCATAACAATATGTATCAAAAATGCAAAAATCAATCATAACAAACAGCAGAAAACTGTGCACCAGATTCCCAGACAAACCTGGTGAAAAACAAGTAGTGCAAATACTTTTTTAATAAAAGAATTTAATAATGATGAACTATTTATCAGTGGTTTAATTGAATGAAGTATGAATGTGCCCTGGTCAATTTTTCCTGGTGAAAACATAGTTCTGAGTATGTTTGATATTTGACAAGATTTCATTTTTAAAAAGTCAAATATATTAATAAATTAAATTTTACTACTTAAGTGCTCTTAATATTTAAAAATTCACACAAACATGTACTGCAATAAAAACAACGCTTTCCCTTTTACCTTGCAATACTGTAGATTGCAGTTATAAACAATGGAAAAAACCTGTCGACTTCCCTCAGGATGGAACAATGACCTTCAAAAGAAATTGCAAGTGAGAGATTTTTATGTCATTGAGCCGGCCTGCTTCCCTCCACCCCACACAACTTACATGATCCTTGGGAGGAATAGTCAAAGTGCAGGGTAGAATGCTGTTGTGATGTAAAATTTAGATATCTTGGGCATCATGGATTGCTTTGCATTTTTTCCAATATTGACTAAAATATTATTAAACCCGATTACTGAGTTTTTTGGCATACCTTTAAATCTTGCACCCAAGGAAAGCGCCCCACTTGCCTTATCCTAACTCCAGGTCTGGTTAGGTCCTTTTTTTTCTGGTCTCAAAATCCTTGCCTTTAATGGGAGCTCTTAGCCCCTTTATATTTCATGGAATTATTGATATGGCAGATTAAGCTCAATCACATTGTTATGTTTTCTATTTGTTTCTTCTGACTTTCAATCTTCCATTCTTCCTTTCTCACCTTTTGAATTAACCAAATACATTTTAATCTTCAATTGTTATCCTTCTACTGGCTTTTCAGCTGTACCTATTTTCATTATTTTCCTTACAGATTGCCCTGGTGATTACAAACTTCACTTAATTTATCACAAATTAAAGTTAATATTGTACCATTTCATATGGGATGGAAAACATTTGCAGTAGTTTCATTTCCCAAATCCTGTCCTTTGTGTTGTTGTTACATACATTCTAAATCCCACAATTCCCGTTTATCTTTTTGAGACATGTTTTTAGGATATTTTAGAGAGAATCTCTAGCCACTCGAGGCCTGAGGTGGCTGTACTCTTAAGGTGGGGCCTTTCTGGCGTGTCCGTTTCTCATTGGAGTACTGGATGAGGGCCCTCCACTCAAGCCGGTCAAAACACCAATGTCAGAACTGTGCAGGAAGCCTTTCAGCTGATAGAAACCCAGGACTGATCTCTGCTTGGCCTCACTATGTCTCCCTCTAAGCCCGCACAGGCTAGTATTTAGCTCAGACCTAAAACACCTGTGGTGATTTCGCGATACCTCCCCCCACAACTGTACAAAGTTTCTTTTTTTGCTGCACTCAATCCTGAAATCTGATCAACAACCCTACCCCCAGCTCAGCTCTATCCTAATCTCTGCCTAGGCTCCCACTTTCCTACTAGGGGGTCCTGAAACTGACACAAACAGAAAAAAGGTTACTGCCTGCTTCCTTTCTCCAACCAACACACCACCCCGGGGGGGGGGGGAACACAGGTGGTCTGGGAGCCTTGATAAACACATCTGTAGAACGATACTAGTTTTGGTCTCATGGCCTGCTCCCCTAAAAAGCTGGGATTGACAGATGGAGACAAAAACTTGACTTAAATACACAACCCGTTTTTCCTTGTCTTTTGTGAGCTTGACACTTCCGGAGAATATTGGTTGAGTATTTTGTAGGATGTCCCGCAATTTGGGTTTCTCTGTTATTTTATCATGATTGCGCTGGGGTTATGGGGTTTGGAGGAAGAATACTATGAAAATGAACTGTCCTCATTGCATCACATCATAGGGGACACCACAGCCATGCCTTATTACTGGTGACATTAACATTCATCTCTCAGTTGTCTTCCAGATTTCTACACTGCAAAATCACTATTGCACTTTTCATACTCTTGTCATTAGAAGCGAGTCACTGAATCCAGTTTATATTGAAGGGGAATTACCGGTAAGCCCAACTCTTAGGGGGAAGAAAATCAAAGAGGTTTTTTGGTTTTTTGCACTTCATTGGTTTTTGTTTTTGTTTTACAAATTGAAGGCAAGATCCTCCACCAACAAAGATTAAGATTCACTTTATTGCAGTGGTCTGGAACCAACTCTGTAATACCTCTAAGTTATGCCTATATTTAATACATATCTTGGAAGTGCTACTTTAAGGGTGTGCCACTGTCGTGTTCGCCTTAAAGTTCTGCCCACTAATTTTAGCATTTATTGGATCAGATCTGCAGAAATTATTCATATTCTAATGGTAATTTTCTATTCCCCTCACTCTTATTTATTGATATTCTTACATAAGGAAGTTGCCCCAACTCTAGCATTTATTTATTCAATCATATCATGTATTTATACATCATGGAATCATGGGTATTAATTGTTTGGACTACAATGCAACACTATCATTTTTTTTTGGTTGCTCAAATCGTTTCAGCTTTGACCATTGGAAGCTCTTTCAGGTTGGCTCCTGTATCCTTAGGACATGCTCCCATCTTTTTTCCTTTGGTACTTCCTTACTTTCTGACACTAAACAATGCTCCAGGCTCATCTTGAATTTCCTTACCCTGGCCTTAAAATCCGCCATTTCTCCAAGTAGCCCTGGTTCCTTCTATTAGAGAACAGCATTCAGAAACCAAGATATGTGCCCTGGCTGGTGTAGCTCAGTGGACTGAGCGCCGGACTGTGAAGCACAGGATCGCGGTTCAATTCCCAGTCAGGGCACATGCCTAGGTTGCAGGCCAGTTCCAAGTGGGGGACACAGGAGAGGCAATCACACATTGATGTTTCTCTCCCTCTCACCTTCCCTTCCTCTCTCTGAAAAAAAAAATTAAAAAAAAAAGAAACTAAGATTTGGGTACTAGGTGTATTCACTGCTTCAGGAATCACAATGTTTAGTTCTCCTCAGTGGACAGCCTGAGAAACTGTCAGAGACCAAGAAGACACAACAGCTAAATGCAATGTGGAATCTGTGGTAGGGTGCTTCCAAGATGGTCTCTCAATGTTGCCTGCCTAATATTCATAGTCTTTTGTAGTTTCCCTTCCCTTCAGTTACTTGATTCTAACCAACAGAATGTTTGGACGTTCAGGGTAAGGCACTTCCATGATTGGATTACACGAGATTGTAGCTTTTATTCTGCCAACTCTCTTGCTGGCTTTGATGAAGTTAACCACGCTGTGAGCTGCCTCATGGAAGGAAAGGTACAAGTGGCAAGGACTGAGGAACCTCAGGCTGACAGCCAGGAAGGAACTGAGGCAGGACAATTCAACAGGCTGCAGATTAACTGAATTGCCAAAAATCACAGCTGAGAGCAGATCCTTCCCCAGTTCCACTTGAGAGGAGTCCCTAATCCTGCCCATCTTCCTTGATTTCCTTGATTACACCCTGGTCAGAGCCTCTGGGGTAAAGGATCCAGCTAAGCCAGCCTTGATTCCTGACCCATGAAAACTGGGAGATAATGAACGCATTTTTTTAGTCACTAAGATTGTGGTAATTTATTACACAGAGATAGATGACAGAGTATCCTTACTCAAATCCTAGAACAGAAAAAAAAATATTCGTGGAAAAACCAGTGAAATCCCAAGTCTTAAATTGACTTTGTTACTGTGGCAATGTTAATCCCTTTGCATAGATAATGTGACCTGGTTATGTAAGATGTTAACATTAGGGGTAGCTGGGTGAGAGGGTATGGGAACTTCCTCTAATGTCCTTACAACTCTTCTGTAAACCTAACATGATTTCAGAATAGAAACTTCAGTAACACTTCTGGGTATTTCACGTTTTTATAAAGCAAAGAGAATATAGCAAATTTGAAGAGGAAAAAAAAAATGAAGGTATTACAGAATCACCAGTCTGCTGGTTAGGATTACCCAGGCTTTAGGAGTCACAGTGTGATGATAAGCTGGAAAGTAGTTTGCTCCGTCTTCTGGGAAAGACAAAGGACCAGACTGGATTCCAGTGCTCAGGGGTGGTCGGCTGGGGGAGACACGAGACCAAGCCTGATGCCATTCCTGGGAGTCAGTCAGTCTGGTTGAGAAATTCCAGGAATATTTATCCCCAGCGTTCAAGATACTTTTGTCTCTTCACCTCTAAAATTCCCCCCAAATGTCAACATCTGCTCCAAAATGGGACTGCTTGCCTGTTCCTGACCTTTACAGTTTGTCTTTGCCTCTTATCCAACCTGGAATGCCTCTACTGCCGGCCAGTGGGTATCTTCACACTTCCTCAGCAGTTTCAAAAGTGAACTTGCAAGAAAAATCTATCCCCTCTGCCCTCAGTGACATTACTCAAACCTGAGCCCTCGCTCACCTAACTTTACCATTTAGCTCTTCTTCCATTTGCCAGCAGTGTACCTTCAGCTACTGAAATGCTATTATTCCTCAGTTTCTTTAAACATGAATGGAGATACCTATCGGCACCTTTTAGAATATTCCTTAGAATAAATTAGGTGAAGCACCTAATAGGAAGGTGCCTGACAGGCAGTTATAGACTGACTGCTTTTGTGCGCAGGTTGTTTTCCTCCAACCCTGCTTCCTAGTTAAATTCTTCCATCCGTCCCACTTAAATCTGTTTCTTCTGAGAACCTTCCTTCCTCCTGGCCTGCATGAGCCCTGCTCACTGCACAGTCAAAGCAAGGACAGGAGACTCTTTGCCAAAGATAAAAGCGCATGAAAACACGCCTAGCATTTATTTAATCACAAACCTACAGACCCCTCAGTACACCCTTCTTGGGGCCTAGCCCTAACAATCCAAAGGTGACAACCTTGTGTACACGTGGTAGGAGGGGTAAGGAGTGTCTGTTGTTAACTCTGAAACGGGAACGATTCCTTCAAATGGAGAGCTGGGTGAAGGCCAGAGGTTGGGGGTTACCAACTTCTGAGTAGTGGGGGTCAGTAAAAGATCAGATAAACGAAAGAGGAACACATGATTTTACAACCCTTCCTCCAAGCCTCTGCCTTGGTGGGACAGGCTTCTATTTATTTCCCAGGCTGGGGAAACCCTCAGAAGTGTCCCTTCCTTCATTGCGTTCCTCTACGCGTTGAAATAAAGTTAACAGGTGCTGGTTCTGGGAACCTGGACTCAATACCCCCTACTACCCATCACCTCCTCAAACAATCCTTCGAGGAAGGAGGCATCTCTGCCCAAGGGTAGGGGCCTAACTCACTCATGATCTAGGTCTGGAATGTCAACCCACAAGATTTCAAGATCTGCCCCCCTCCCCAAAGGCAAGGTTAGCTCAAAACTTTCCTAGGTTAAGTCACCAGGTTCTCTCTCAGGAGGAAAGGATCCTAAGTACTACCCCCCGCCCCCTGCAGTGGAATGCTTGGATAGGATGCTGCTAAAGAATAAGGACTGTGATCTCCACATGGTGGCCTGATCTCATACACTCTTCCATACCTGAAATACTGGTGGCTGGGCTCTTCCTATAGGGAAGTTGCGGGGCCCAATTTCCCAAATAAAGGGTCTGGCTCTCATCCTCACTTCTGTTTCTGACCTGGGCAGGGCAGGGACCACAGTAAAGGGACAGGGTTGGTAAACCCTAGGGTGGGAGTTCCATCATTTTGACTCCTCTTCCTTGCAAGCAAGAGTGGCCATGATGAGGGTGGATGATACAGCATTCTGACACATCCTGATCCCAGACCTGGCTAGGGTAGTTCCCAGAGGACAGGGACAGACCTCATCCTGTCTCCTTCCTCCACCTGGGCAAGGGTGGGTCCCATGGGGCAGGGGCAAGGCTGGGATCTCCAGCGAACAGGCTCTGCTCACAAGGTGCTGGCTGGACCTGTGCGGAAGGGACAGGTCACCTGACTCCTTCTCCTTGCCTGTTATAGGGGTGGGGCCTCATCTCTTCCTCCAGAACACTGGGCAGGGCAGTCTCATAGGAGGGCAAGGGAAAGGTAGAACCTCATCTTGACTTATCCTCCTTTCCTGGGTGGGGAAATCCCAGGGGAGGGATGAGGCCTGATCAGGACTCGTCCTCCATGCTGAAGCTGCTGCGGCGGCTGCTGGCCTTAGAGACAGCGGGAGACACGGAAGAGAGCAGGGGGTCAGAGGCAGCCCGCAGTGGGGACAGGGCGTCCCCTGGCAGTCCCCCCAACACCCCCTCCTCCTCCTCCATCAGAATGTCCGTCAGCCCCAGATGGAAGGGGTCCCCTAGATCCCCCAGATGGTCGCTGGGAAAGTGCAGGTCCAGAAGGGCATCTGAAGGTGGCACTGGGGGCTGCTGATGGGGAGCACCCTGGGCAGGGCCCCCCCCTGCATGAAACGTTGCTACGCCTGGCCTGCCCTCCTCCTCAACGTCCAGCTGCTCTGGCTTGAGGTTGTCAGAGGCTGAAGTTGTGGCCAGGGAGACCAGCCCTGGGGTGGGAGGGACCGGCAGACCATGGATCTGGGCCTGCAGTTCGAGCTCCTGCAAAAAGTATGGGGTAGGTGTGGGATAAGATGGAGTTCAGAGCCCCTCAGAGGCAGAGGAATGTAACAGTTAGAAGGACAGGTTTTCTGGGTTCACATTCAGCCTCTACCACTCACTAGTCGCGTAACTTTAGGCAAGATGCTTAAAGTTTCTGAGCTTCAGAGGCCCAATCTGTAAAATGGATATAACATTGGTCCCTGTCTCATAGGGATACTGTGACGATTAACTTAGTAAGTGGAGATAAGGTCTTGTCACAGTGCATGGCACAAGATAAACGCAATGCACACTAGCCAATATTCATTATGATTCTTTTTAATAATGTTATGATTACTACTTATCACCATTATCATGATGATGGGAGTTGGGAAGCCCCGGGATCCCCCATTTATGTCAGAAGGGGAAATTCTGGTCTGTTCTTCCTCTGCCTCTGCCTTCAGGAAGCCCCCCTCACCCCTGCCACCACCTCCTCCTTCCAGACCTGAATTCGGAGCTGCAGGCTGCGGTTGGCTTGCTCCAGAGATCGCTGCCGGCTCTCCAGGTCTTTGGAGCGCTGCTGCTCCTTCTGCAACTTGCGGATATAATCCACAGAGGCTTTGAGAATGGTGCCTTTGTTCCAGCGCATCTCTCTACGGGGTTGAGGGGGAGGAAAAAATGGAGTGCTACATTTGGAGTCTCTCAGGATCTGGGGGTGTTGTGCCAGGTAGATGGAGTGCCCCACTCCATGCCTAGATCTTGGGGTAGGGTTACATCAAGGGTATGGACTGCTCACCTCCAGCCTGGAAACTTCCAAACCAGGAAGCCCTTTCTGACCTGACTCTTTACTACTACTTACTCCTCTCACCTCTGACGGATTCATCTTACTATGGCAACACTGACTTCTCAATGCTCCCAGGACACGGAAAGCCATTCCCACTTCAGGGCTATCAGCCCAGCTATGCCCTCTGCCTTGAACTGTTCCTCTCCCCCCGGAACACATAGTTCCTGCCTCCTCTCCTTAGGCTGTTTATCTCAATGCTGCTTTGTCTGCTGAGGCCTCTTCTGTTCCCTACTCTCTCCTCCTCCCAAATTGTAACCCTCCCCAATCCAACGTTCCCTCATCTTCCTCCTATTCCTTTTTTAAAGATTTTACTCATCTTTAAAGAAAGAAAGAGAGGGAGAAAGGGAGAGAAACATCAATGTGTGAGAGAAACATTGATCGGTTGCCTCTCACATGCCCCCACCTGGGGACCTGGCCCACAACCCAGGCATGTGCCCTGACTGGGAATTGAACCAGCAACCTATTAGCTTGCAGGCCGGTGCTCAATCTCCAGGGCCATACCAGCCAGGCCTCCTTTATTTTAAATTTTAGAGAAAGAAGAAGGAAGGGAGAAAGAGAGAGGGAGAAACATTGATGTGAGAGAGAAATGTTGACCAGTTGCCTTCCATACATGCTCCGACCAGGGACCAAACCTGCAACCAGGCTCATACCCTGACCGAGAATCAAACCAGCGACCTTTCAGTTTGTGGGATGACGCCCAACCAACTGAGCCACACCGGCCAGGGCTCTTCCTCTCATTGTAATTGCAGGGATTTTACTTATTTATCTTGTTTGCTGTCTATCTGCCTCCACTAAAATATCAGTTCCATGAGGTCAGGGATTTTTGTCTGTTTCATTCCCTCTGGTTGCCTCAGGGCCTCGCACAGTACCTGGCACAAAGCAGAGGCTCATTGTTTCCTGAACAAATATAGGAAGCACAAAATAAACAGAAAATGAAGTACCTATGTTGCACAGTGACCTGATGAGGCACATGGATCATAATATCATGAACCTAAAATTTTAGGTGGGGACATGGTGAGGCGGAATAACCCTGGCTCAGTATGAGGAAAGCTGAGTGGGAATGGGCCAGAGGAGCGGAACCACTGGGTGCTTCCCACCTAGGGTAGGCCCTCCTGAAAATGATTTTTAGGAGATTGCAGCCCCCACCCCACCTTCTGCCAGCCTGGGGCTCCCAGCCAAGACTCACGGGTCACTGGACTTGGGGATGAGGGTGCCCAGCTCTTTGATCCTGTCGTTAATGTTGAATCGCCTGCGACGTTCAACTTTGGAGAAAGGGGAGATAAAAGAGTGGGAAAGAATCATCAATAGGCCGGGGAGGGAAGAGGAGAAATTGGGACATTAGGAAACCGTTGCAGGGAAAGGCCCCTCAAAGCAGGGGGGGGCACAGAGTGAGGAAGGGGTGCAGAGCATGCCAGCAAGGACACGTGCTCTCACTCACTTAGGTTGTGATTGTCCTTCTTCTGCCGTTCCTTCAATAGGGCCTTGGCCTCTGTTTCTGGAAGAGAGTGGAAGTAGTCAGGTCCTTCTGGAAAAGCTGGGGGGGCAGCAAGTGCCGCTGAGGTAGGCTTTGATGGGCACAGGCAGAGGAAGTAACTTTTGGGAAAATGCCGTTCTTGCGGGGGAGGAGGTGGGTAGAGGTGGAAGAGGGCATACGAGGGATACACGGAAATGGAAAAATACAATAAAAGTAAATACAATTTTTTTAAATGCTACTTTTTATTACTCTGCAAGAAGCCACAGTGATAGACCATTTGTTAAACCCAAGATGAGAGTTAGCGGGGCGACGGCAGGACCGTGGGCCATGTGGACAAAGAAGGCAAAGGAGTCCCTATTTCTGTCTGATTAAACCCCTTTTCCCAAGACCAGGCCCACCCCCAGACCTGGTGGACACGGGGCTAACCCTGGCCCTTACCGGAGATCTCCCGTTTGATGTTGGGCAGCTCTGCTGGGCAGGAGTTGCTGACAGTGATGGTGGATGTGGCCACACCCTGACTACTGTACACATCAAGCAGATTCCCTGACACAGGCAGCTGGGGGCAGGCACGGCAGAGAAAGGATGGTTGGCAACAGACCACAGGCTCGGCCTCATCTCAGAACCAGGCTCCCTATCCTCCACACATCCCCAAAGACAGGCCCTCTAATGCAAGGAGAGGCTGACCCACACAGGAACCCTTCCTCCTCCCCTTAAGGGAAATTCACATAGCGACTGAATAGGAAGGACAGGGCCAAGTGGATCTCCCCTGCTTTACTGGGGACAGAGTCCGCCCAGCCTATTCATCATGCCCCTGCAGCCCCTGAAATCCCTCAGTGAGCTCTGAGGCCCCTCTCCCAAATTCTGGGGCTAACTCTGCGAAGAAATGCTGCAAAAGCACCCTTATAAGTTCTCTGTGGGCTCTGATGGAACATTTCAGTCCATTAGCAACCCCGTCTCCCATCCCAGCACAACATTCCAATTCAGCATTCACCATTGGAACACTCCAACCCAATCTTCTCAGACCTTGGGAAATGGTCACGACAATGTTCCATTGCCAAATCTGGCTTTATGGAGAGCTCCATCCCAATTTCCAGTCTTTGGCTGTGACTGTGCTGCACCACCTTACATACATGGTCTCCAGCTGCCACGTACCAAGGGCTTAACTCTAGTATGTTCTTGCATTTTCTGATCTCCCAGGATTTCTTGTCTAACTATACAACTAGGACTCCTTTTATGCCTGTCTACATTGCTTTCTCCCATTTTCACTCTCCTGAAGATACTCTAGGACAACATATTAATCTGGAAGTAATTAGTTCCATCTCTTGATGAGATTTCATCTCCTGAAAACCGCCCCCCCCACCAATCTGCTGGATCCATCTAATATGAGGCCCCAATCTCTAGCCATGTCCAAATCAATAAAAAGTTCTGATAAACTGGTGCCATCTTTATATATGCTTCTATCCTCTTGATAAGTTGGAAAGAAACAAAACTATAGCCATCTGGTATACCCCAAAGCAAATTATGGGACTCTTGGGATGTTACCCGATTGTTATAATTTATTGGTACATCCCTTGCTCTGGAAAGTTTTATCCACTCTCTACAGGGGCCTCAGCCTCTTGGCACAGTTCACTGCAAGAGACATGGTACACGGAATCACTTCAAGGTCCAACCACACCATGTTTTGAGACTTCTAGTGTGTTCCAATCTCTTGGTACACTCAAAATGCTAAGAGTCCCATCTCCTGGTCTCTTCCACAGTGAGGCTCAAGCACCTTGCTACATCCTAGTACCTCCGTGAAGTGCCTATCCTGTACATACCAAAATCCACAAGGTCTACCTTTCCATGCCATCCAACACAAGGCCCCAGAACACTGCTATTCCCTGTTATCATCACACAGTTTACCTCTCTACCTTAATACAACCCAAGGTGACAGTCTCTTATACACACAGCCAGTCCCAGTGCAGTCTCAGTGACACAGGGACATACTAATTGTCAGAACAACTTTGCCATCTTGGGACCTTACTGTGCTGGGGAGCTGTAGCCCTGCAGTGCCTCCGGGTAGATAGCTGAGCATCTCATCATTGTAACTGGACTCCAGGCTGATGATCTCATCAATGACATCATCAATCTGGGGAAAAAAGTAAATATGAAAAAGGGTTAAAAGAAGCTGGAGGGTGGCCCTGGCTGGTGTGGCTCCGTGGATTGAGTGCCAGCCTGCGAACCGAAGGGTGGTTGGTTCGATTCCCAGTCAGGGCACATGCTTGGGTTGTGGGCCACGTCCCCAGCGGGGGGTGCACGAGAAGCAATCACACACTGATGTTTCTCTTCCTCTCTAAAAACAAATAAAATCTTAAAAAAAAAGTTGGAGGGTGGAGCATAGAAAGGTTGCCTGCAGCCACATACCTCCTTCTCTGAGCTGGACCCGATGGTGAGCAGTGCCATAGGGCTGTTGGGGGCGCTGCCTGTGGGGCCAGTAGCATGGGTGGCCTCGGGGGCAGGGAGCGGCTGGGCACTAGCAGCCCCCGGTGGTGGGGTGAGGGCCTGGGAAGCCAGCTTGGGCCCAAGTGTGGTGGACAGGTACTGTTTCACCTGCTGCCTGCGCGCCTGCTGCAGGTGGTAGCGTGTTGGGTTCTCCAGATGAGTCTGCACCTGTGGAATCAGGGGAAGGAGGAACAGGAGGGGACAAGGTAGAACAGGGCTCAGAAGGGTGACTCTGGGCATACTAGGCCCAGAATCTGAGAACCCTAAAATACTGGTAAGTCTCTCCCAGGACCCAAATTCCCTCTCTTGGAAATCCCTCACAGCCCCTAGGATCTACCCATGGATGGTAGAATCCCTCAGTTTCTGGAGCTCCCTCTGTCACAGACCCCAGGACTCCACCCCGTCTCTATCACCAACCTAACAGACCCAGGAACTACATATTGCTTTCCAAGATATCCCAGTGGCCAAAGAACTCCTAATGCATCACAGATACATGAAGCTTTTCCTACAAAGTCACTGCACAGACCCTCTTGGGGCACTTATGAACTTTCATAATCCAAGACACCCTATAGCCCCCAGGAGCCCCTCACAATTCCACAAGAACATCTCAGCAACCCTAAACCCAATGGGACACTAGCACAACCTACTTTTAACAGTACCTAAAGACTTTCCTTAGAGCCCCAGGACGTCACTTAAAAGCCACCAGGACCACTTCCCAGTCATCAGGAGCCCCTCCCAGGGCCTCTGGACCTTACCTTGAGCACCTCCCTGGGCACCTGAGCAGGGGGAGGACGGCCCAATGTGTGGCCCCCAGCAGAAACACCAACCACAGAGATGGCAGGAGAGGCAGGTGCAGGGCTGGGGAAGGGAGAGGCTGCAGCCTGTTCCCGACGCTCACGCCTCTCCTGCTCCTGGGCCTGGGCCCGCATTAGCTGCTGCCGCAGCAAGACCCGCGATGAAGATGAAGATGACATGGCAGGGGTCCGGGAACCCACTGCAGAAGATGATGTAGACAGTGTAGCTGGGGTGGCTGGTGTGGCCTGCAGTGATATTGGGAGGCTGTGGAATGAGAAATATGGGGCCATAGGTAAGCTAAAAATCTAGTCCCAAACCTAAGGGGTCATAGTGTGATGGAGTAATCACAGGAACTGGGCCTGGCAGTAGCCCTCAGAGGTCAGTCTGGCGGGGGAATTTTAGCCTTCAGTCCTTATGGTGAAGCCTGGATTTGGATCTATTGAGCAGAGATGCCACTGCTTGGCTCTGGCAGAGGGCCTTTATCCTATTTAAAGGAGAATGGAAGGAAGCAGAATTGAGGCTGTGGCAGTAGACGTGGATATAGAGGGCTGTTATACTCAATTTGGGGCTGGAGATGCTCCCTCAGCTCCTGGGGGGTTGGCATCAGGCTACAGCGTAATCATCACTGCAGGCCCTTCTTCCTCCCCTGCCTGGGCCTCTAGTCCCAGGACTAGTCAGTCTTGAAAATCTCAGAAATTTCACAATCCTCTCTTCCTGCCCCTCTTCCAGGTCCCCTCCCCTCTCTTAGAGCCGAGGCCCATGACTCAGCACATTTAGACTTCCCCAGCTTGGGGAAAGAAAGGACTTGCAGGGGTTCCTCAAGGGCCTGGGGTGGGTGAGTTTGTTGAGTGGGGGAGGGGTGAGCAGGGGTTGTGGGTATGGCTCTGCCTACCTGGGCAAAGAGCTACAGCAGGCCATGCTCTGCCTTTGGGCACTCCAGGGATGCTGAAGGCCGTATTTGTGAATGAATGGGTGTGCAGGTGGGGTTGGGGGAGGCAGCTGAGGTCTAGACAGAGATACTATAATCCTAGCTTGGCCACCCGCTTTCATGTGCACGCGTTTTCTGGCCTCTCATTTTACTATCTGGAAAATAAAAGCTTGTGGGGAGAACGGATTGGGCTGGCACTAAGGGCCTCTCCCCACCAAGAGGGAATGGAGGGGCCTGAGGAATAGGGAAGGGAGTTGAGGGGAGTCAGAGGAGGCATACCTTGAGCGTACTGGTAAGGGCTGGCTTTTGAGTTCGTAAAAACTGTCAGGATCAAGGACGTTTTCTAATTCGATGTCAGCAACAATCCCGGACTCCGGAAGCAAAGAGTTCAGGCTGAGGGTGAGGTAGGGGTGGTTGTTATTGTAGGAAGACCTCTGCCCCTCCGAGAGAGAAAGAGGGGGGAGAGAGAGAGAAAGAGGGGGGGAGAGAGAGAGAAAGAGGGGGGAGAGAGAAAGGGGGGAGAGGGGGAGAGAGAGAGAAAAAGAGAGAAGGGGGGGGAGGGAGGGAGGGAGAAAGGAAGGAAACAATTATCTCTAACATTCAGTCATTCCACTGGTTACCATCACCATGAATTCCAAAGTCTTCTCTCCTCCCCCACCCCCTCTCCATTCTCTTTTGCTGTGTTACCCATAGTCCCTTAAGATTCAAAATAATAAGTGCCTGGGCCCCAACACCTTGCTCTAACATTCACGTGTAACCACAACCTGGGTGTGAGGAAAATGGAAATGAAGAATTTAGGAATGACAGATTCATTTTGCAAGCTTCCTGACTTTGCATTTAGAGTTCTCCCACCCCCACACCCCCTACTGTTTTCCTGGCAGCTGAATGTGAGCCCACGTTTGTCCACACACATGCAGCACGGTAGGGGCATCCCCTCGGTATAGCAGTCCATTGTAGCACAAACTGAAGCATCACAAAGAGAACCAGGGTCAAAGATTCACTTTATGGAAGGATCTACCACTTTGCAAACGAGTTTCCCCACCCCAGTCAGAGTTCCTGGGATGCCGACACAGACACAAATACAAAACAGGAATATCAAAAACACCCTTCAGTCCAACAATCTGGATTTACAAGAGGAAGAATTTGGGTGGAAGACACACTTTATGCGAGCTTTCTTTTCTTGGCCAGATGAGCCTGCCCACAGCAATCCTGGTTTTTTTGGATAGATCAAAACACACATGCTTCCAGTGCCTCCAATACCAACACCCACTGACACACAAAAGAAGCCATGTACACCCCTCGCTTTCAACTATCCCCACTACTGTGATGATCTAGGTTGTTGTTATAAAGGCATTAAAAGATGGTGAATCTATATATGAAACGGCTCCTGCTCAGCCCTTGATGCTGGGTGCAAGACCCTACTGTGCAGGGGACATCGAGCTGCACACAGGTGGATATGCATCCTTGAATTTAGCTAAATATTTAGAATCCTGAGGTTGTGAGTAACTATACTTGACAAGGATTTTCTCCCCTCCCAGAGGATCTGTCTTCCCTCCTTTCCTCATCCTCAGACGAGGCCCTAAAACCACCCAGGAAGTTGGGAAGAGGAAGCCAAAGGATCCGCTGAGCTCAGCACAATTCCAGGCAGAAAGTAGGCAAAGCCCCTTCCCCCACTTACACATCCATTGCACAGAATTTAGGAGAAAAGGGGGCTGGGCTTCCAAGGCTACTGATAGCAATGAGGTTAAGAGATCAGATAAGACCCACCCAGATAGGGACGGGGCAATTCATCTGGGGACAGATTCAAGATTACCTCCAGGGTCTAAGACACAGACTGGGAGGGTGTGATAAAAACAGTGTGTGTGTGTGTGTGTGTGTGGGTGTGTAGGGGGTAAGAAGAGCTTGGCTTGCTGAGAGGTCAGGGCAGGTGGCAACAGTAAGACCATCCTCGGGGTTCCCCTCAAAAGTCTGAGGCCTTCTCTGAGCTAAGACAAGCACCAACTCCATCACCTCTGCCTAGCAGTCGCTCATTTAAACCCCAACGTTCAGGTGGGGTGAGAGTGCACGGGGGCTTTTTCACTATTTCACTAGCCCTGATAAGATTCAGCTAGGTGGACCGGGATGGGTGAGATTATTCTTGTCAAGTCTTGATTAATATTGCTTCTCTAACTCACATACACTTGCAAGGCTGGACCCACGCAGCATATCTGAGACACCCCCAAATCCCTCCAGATGCATATTATCCCCCCAAAAGGCCTCCAGCAACCAACTATTGGAAATCACCAAGCTCCTAAGATAGCACCTCTGTCCTGCAAAACCCCTTCTCTGACACACAAAAAGAAAAAGTCCCTTACAATCAGTGCCTCATCTGGAGAGTTCCCCCTCAACTTCATTCCCCTCATGCCTGACTCAAGGACCCCAAACTACGCTTCTAATTAGAGTCTCAGTCCCCTAAATTCAACTACCCTAGACCAGTTTCTGGACACAACGGGGTACGTCCCTCTAGACCCGGTCAAGACACCCCCACCCCAAAACTGAACCAGGCCTCCCTTTAATGCACTTCCACGACCTTTAAGCCTCAGTCCACGTAGGCCATTGCCAGATTTCTTAGGTGCCCCCCGAAGACGGGTGCCCTGACGTCCTCCAAGCCCAGGCCGAAACCCCCTAATCCCAGCCCGGGCCCCCCGCTGCACCCAAATCAGGATCCCGTGCACCCCAGTTAGCACTACTGACCCCAAGCGGCCCCGCACCTGAGCAGCTGGGCTGAGTCGGCCGGACTGCGCTCCTCCAATAGCACGAACACCGCTCGAGGACCCCCCGCGCTAGCCTCTACACTGTCCCGGGCTGGCTCGGCTGCATGAGACATGACGCCCGGCTCCGGGCGAGCCCTGCCAGGCCGGTCGGGCTTCAGCCCGACCCCCCCCTAACAAAATAAGTGTACCCCTCCCCCTGCTCGCCACCGCCTCCTCCGCTAAGCCATGGAAGGAGCTCTGCGCGGGCGGGCAGCGTCGGGAAGATGGGATGGGCTGTGAGTCATCCTCCGCCCCGAACGGACCTACACCAACCCCCCCCAGCCCAGAACCTAACCCCGACGACCGCCCTCCTCCCGCTCGTCCCCTTCCTCCTCCTCCCTGGGCTGGGGAAACTCCACAGGAAGTGACCGCATGTAGGATAGTCTGCACGCCGCGCTCCGCCCTCTAAGTGAGGCGGCCAATCATCAAGGGCTTGTTCAAGAACCGGCTCTAAACCACGCCAACGACGCGGAGGGAAAACTAGATTAGCCAGCCCTCATTCAGAAAAGGGGGAGCCTAGGCCACGCTCAGAGACGAAGGCAAATCATTGAGAGGCAACTTAATGAAGCCACGCCTTCTCCTCGCAGAGTACCCCTCTGCGAGACTTTAAACCGCTCCTTGGGTCCTCTGCGCCTGCGCACCGACAGCCAGTCGGCACTCGGGTTTTCAGGCCACGTTAATATCTACGGAACCGGGCCCCTTCTCGGCCAATATTCCTAGACCGCGCTCCACCCTCAATCTAAGCAGGTACATTTTCCTGGAGATGTGCACCAGAAACCCTGCCCTTTCTGTACCCACAGTCCAGCCACGCAACCCGTCTTCCTGGGAGCGCTCCGCCTACTCTATGTCATCTGGAGCGGTTGTTGTACTAGGTCATTGTCCTACACAGGAGGTGCTTAATAAATCCTTGACTCAATCCTTGAATGAGTAGAAGGATGGAAATGAGATCTGATCCTTTAGGTCGATGACTTCTGGAATCATAAAGACCATGGTTTGGATATGGGCAAGGGACTTCACCACTCTGAGCCTCAGCTTTCCTGACCTGTTAAATGGGGATCACAGTAACTGGCAGGCAGAGTTGTCATAAGGATTAGAGATAATTTATGAAAAGGGTGTTTGGCATACAATAGGCTCTCCAAAATTAATTAATTAATTAAATTGTGCACTGATTCAACAAACATTTGTTGAGCTCCTTTGTGTGCTAGATACATGCAAGCCAGCTTGCACAGTGAATTTCCACCCATACTTTCAAGGGCACGGTCAGCTCACAGAACACCTGGATCTACAATCTTCCTTTCCTCCTTTCCAATATCCCAACACCCTGCCCATCATTTGGACATCTAGGAACCTCACTGAGCTCCTATTTATCTTGCACCTTTTTGTACTGACACTCTTATTTCCCAAGTTGGCTTGGTAAACATGTGCACCCCTAACACACTCACACAAAACCATTATCCACATGATAAACACAGTTCTTCCACAAATTAATCTTTGAAAAACAACACATTACCAATAAAAATTCCAAAATGGAACTTGTAGACCTGATGTTAAAACTCCTATGATGCCTTAAATATGTGAGTATGTCTAGCTTTACAGAGTATGTGTTCTTTATAAAGAAGAAAGACAGGTCTTGCCAAATTCAAAATACATTACAAAGCTCTAGTGATTAAAACATTGTGACATGGGAGTAGGACTAGAAAAGTAGATCAATGGCACAGAAAAAAAAAAGAATCCAGAAATTGACCTAGGTATTTGTGTGAATTAGTAAATGATAAAAATAGTATTTCAAGTCACAGGGAGAGAGATGGACTATTTACTAAAATGGTTTGGGGAGAAATTATAGTCTTGGGGGCAGGAGTATAATTCCTGAGTATATTAGGAGTAAGATTCCTAATTTACACAATTCAGAAAAATGAATTCCAAATTGGCTAAAGATCTAAATATTTTTTTAAATCAGAACAAAATGCTTCTGGAGAACACATTTAAGATTTTGGCAAAAAGAAGTCCTTCTTAAACAAGAAATGAGCAAAGCATATAAAGAAAAGTAAAAGTAGCCCTGGCTAGTGTGGCTCAGTAGATTGAATTTGGGCTTGTGAACCAAAGAGTTGCTGATTCAATTCCCATTTGGGGCACATGCTTGGGTTGTGGACCAGGTCCCCACTAGGGGGTGCACAGGAGGCAACCACACATTGATGTTTCTGTCCCTCTCTTTCTCCTTCCCTTCCTCTCTCTAAAAATAAAATAAATAAAATCTTTTTAAAAAGAAAAGTAAAAATAAGCAACATTAATTTGTTAGTTATTTTTGTACTTTATGGGCCTTGATTTATTTTAATCCCCACAAAAGACCTCTGAGGAGGGTTACATTTATTATCCTAAACTATAGATCAGGAAACGAAGGTACAAGAAGCTTTCCACTGGCCTTAGGTCACCCCAGTTTATAAAACCTGGGATTGGAGCCCAGGCACTCTATACCACCATGCTCTACAATCTTTCCAGTTTGACCACATCAAATTTTTAAGTGATAGTCTGATGAAAGATACTACAAAACTTGTGGCAGAGTGAGAAAGGAAATTTACAGCACTAGACCCCCAGGTTAATTGTCCTGTAACACAGCCCAATCCTACAAACACCAGCTCCACACACACATTCCAAATATTTCCATAAGTGCTTCCTATCACATAACCTGCCCAATAAGCCCATTCTCCACCTCTCTCAGCCTCTCTCTTTTAATCTCTTGCTCACAGCTTCACAACTTTTCTCAAGTTTGCTCCCCTACCCTCTCCCTCCCTCTCTCCCTCCCTCTCTGATGCAGCTGAGGTTTCACTGAGAGCCCGCTGCAGGATGAGATGAATGGGAGATATGGAGGGAAGAAAGAGGGCAGTTGGATGGTGAAGGGGATGTTTAGGGATAGATGACAGTGGTGATTGCGGGTGGCTTGCGGTGAGGTTAGGGTCTACTACAGGACAGTTTGCATGCAATTAAATGATCACGTTAAGGTCTTCAAGAGGAATGGGACAGTTTAAGAGTGCAGATGGCACCCTGTCTCATGTGGCTCAGTGGATTGAGTGTGGACTTGTGAACCAATGGATCGCTGGTTTGATTCCCAGTCAGGGCACATGCCTGGATTGCAGGCCAGGTCTCCATTAGTGAGTGTGCAAGAGGCAACCACACATTGATACTTCTTTCCTCTTTCTCCTTTCCTTCCACTCTCTCTAAAAATAATTTTTTTAAAAATATTTTTTAAAGGAGTGCAGATGGACCCTGGCTGGCATGGCTCAGTGAATTGAGCGCTGGCCTGCAGACTGAAAGGTTTCTGGTTCAATTTCCAGTCAGGGCACACGCCTGGGATGCAGGCCAGGTCCCCAGTTGGGGACATGGGAGAGGCAACCACACACTGATGCTTCTCTCCCTCTCTTTCTTACATGCAGATGGTAGATATTGGCGGGTAAACTGAGGATAAAGCTGGGAGTTGGAAGATGGTTTGGGGTGCGTTTGGAAGGACCTTGGGAAGAAAGTGAGTGTTTAAAGACTGAATTTGGTCTTCTGATGGAGTAGAGCTGTTAACTGTTACAGGATGGCATGGTAGGCTAACTAATGGCTTCCCTAAAGATGTTCATGTCCAGACCCCTTGAACCTATGAATATCTCCTTATATGCAAAAAGAAAATGATTGCAGATGTAATTAAATAAAGGGTTTTGAGATGGGGAGACTATCCTGGATTATCTGAATGGAACCTAATTGTAATCACAAGTTTCTTTATAAAGAGGGAGGCAAAAGAAGATTAGACAGAGAAGGAGAAGGCAATGTGACCATGGAAAGAAACTGTAGTGATGCAAACACAAGCCAAAGAATGCTGACAGCCACCAAAAGAGAAAGAGGCAACAGAGTCTACCCTAGAGCCTCTGGAGGGATCATGGCCCTGTTGACAACTTGATTTTGATCTTCTGGCTCCCAGAACTGTGAGAGAATAAATTTCTTATGGCTTGCACTATCAAGTTTGTGGTAATTTGTTACAGCAACAATAAATAGCTTGGGGGTAGGTTTGGGGGTTGTTGGAGGCACTTAGGGGTTACGCTTGGGGTTTATGAGGGCAATTTGAAGGTATAATTAGGAACCATTGGAAAGTGTTTGGGTACAGTTGGAGCCATCAAAGGGAAGATTGAGGTGGGTTTGGGAGGTTGTTAGAAGGTGGTTTGGAGGTATAGTTGGGAGATTGAGACAATAAATGGGGGTGCTTACAGAGAGCATTGGGGTCTAATCACTACAACTTAGGGCAGTGATTTTCAACCAATATGCCATAAGAGGCACACTGGTGTGTTGCAAGAATCCTTAAAACATGCAATACCTGACTATTTAGTCCAGGACACTTAAGCCTTTTCCTTTAGATTGTCAAATTTAAAAAATGACAACAGCAAACACAACAATAGCTGTCCGGTGTGAATGAATCAAAGTTATACCTATTTTTGTCAGATTGGCAAATATATATAACATATATTTTGGTGTGCCACAGAATTTTGTAATATTTTTATTTAAAGTTTTTTTAATTTATTGATTTGAGAGACATCAGTTTGTAGTTCCACTCATTTATACATTCATTGGTTGATTAATTGGTCATTTCATTGGTTGCTTCTTGTATGTGCCCTGACCAGGGATCAAACCCGTAACCTTGGCATATCAGGATAATGCTCTAACCAACTAAACTACCTGGCCGGGGCCTTGCCATAGAATTTTTTAAAAGATTGTATTTATTTTTAGAGAGAGGGGAAGGAAGGGAGAAAGACAGGGAGAGAAACATCAATGCGTGGCTTCCTCTTATTGGGGAGGAAGCCGCAACCCAGGCATGTGCCCCCACTGGGAATCAAACCAGCATCCCCTCTGTTTGCAGGCCAGAACTCAATCCACTGAACCACACCAGCCAGGGCAAAATTTTAGTAATTAGTTTATATGTGCCATGAGATGAAAAAGGTTGAAAATCTCTGGTTTAGGGTATAGTTGGGAGGTCTTGGAGGGTGGTTAGGGTGATATGATTGGGAAAAATTCAAAGATGTTTTGTGGTGTAGTAGCATGTAATTTAAGATAAGGTTGGGTATAGTGGTCATTAAACAGTGGTTTGGAGATACAGTTTGGGGTCAGGGGAAGGTAGTTAAGCATTATTTAGAAGTAAATTTGGGGGTTCTTGAAAGGGGCATTTTAGGGGCAAGGTTTGTAATTGTTGGAGAGTAGTTTGAGGTTAGGGTTGGGAATCATTGAAAGGGAACCTTGGGGATATTCTTGGGAGTTAGAGAACAATTTGGGGGTAAAGTGGGAGCTGTTAGAAGGAGGTTGTAGTTGTAGTTGTAGTGTACTATTTGCTACTACACCACAAAACATCTTTGAATTTTTCCCAATCATATCACCCTAACCACCCTCCAAGAGCTTCCCAACTACAACTTATGATAACACTCTGACATCCAGACCTCAAAACAGGCCTCCAAACTGCATCTGAGATTGTACCTACCAGCCCTCAACTATATCCCCTAACCACACTATTGATTCTCAAACTTCATCACTAAATTACCCTTCCAAAGTTTCATCTATACGTCCAAACCTCCTTCTAACAGCTCCCACTTTACCCCCAAATTGTTACTTGTAGTACCCCCAAATCTTCAGAGATAGAAAGTAGATTAGTGGTTACCTGGGACTGGGACTGGGACTGGGGATTAACTCTATTCAGACAAGAGAGATCTTGTTGGGATAATGAAAATTCTCTAAAACTGGATCGTGATGATTATTGCACACTTTGGTAAATTTACTATGACAGTTGAATTGTACACTCAAAGTGGGTGACTTTTCCTGAAATATCAATTCAAAAGAACCTATGCATCCTAATGTTCATTGCAGCATATGTACAATAGCCCAGTGCTGGAAACAGCCTAAGTGTCCATCAGAAAATGAGTGGATCAAAAAACTGTGGTACATTTACATAATGGAATACTACACAGCAGAGAGATAGGAGCTCCTACCCTTTGTGACAGTATGGATGGAAGTGGAGAGCATTATGCTAAGTGAAATAAGCCAGTGGTGAAAGACAAATACCATATGATTTCACCTGTAAGTGGAACCTAATCAACAAAACAAGTGAGCAAAATAGAACTAGAGACATCGAAATAAAGAACAAACTGACAGTGGTCAAAGGGGAAGGCAGAAGGGTCAAGTTAAGGAACATGTACAAAGGACCCAAGGCCAAAGACAAGGAGGCAGAGGAGAGAGGCTCAAATGTGGGAGGCGGGAGTGGGTAGGGCAGGGGGGAATAATAGGGTAAAAATGGGGACAACTGTAATTGAACAATAGAACAATTTAAAATGTGTTTTCATGTATGTCAATTATACCTCAATTAAGTTCTTTTAAGGAAGAATCATTGGAGGATGGTTTCCAATACAGGGTCCAGCAGAAGTAACGCCACCGAGTGTGGTTGGTGGGATATGTGAATGTCTTGCACAAGATGGACAGCAATTTGAACATTTCACCTAAAATGTCATAAGGGCCCTGGCTGGTGTGGCTCAGTGGATTGAGCAGTGGCTTGCAAACTAAAGGGTCGCTGTTTCTATTCCCACTTGGGGCATGTGCCTGGGTTTCGGGCTGGGTTCCCTGGTGTGGGGCATAGGACATGTGAGAGGCAACCAAACATTGACATTTGTGTCCATCTCCTTCTCCCTTCCTTCCCCTTTGTCTAAAAATAAATAAAATATTAAAAAATATATATTATGTAGCGTGCTTGGGTGTGATATTGTTATGTTAGAGAATTAAATGCTTATGATTTTGTAATAAAAGATTTGGTATAGGTCACCAGGTCATAAAACAGGGGTATTATTTGTCCGGGACCCTGTATATTTGGGTCACTGAAGTATGATTTGGGGGTCCAATTGGGTAACTACAGACAGAAGGTTGGTGATTACATGGAGGTATAGTTGGGGACTGTTGGAAAGTGCTTTGGAGGTGGAGTTTGGATCTGTGGAATGTGGTTGGGAGGTGGAGAGGGTGTTGGAGGGTAGTTTGAAGCACAGTTAAAGGATCACATTGAGTAGTTGGAACTATATCAGATAGTGATAAGGGTTGCAGGGTATGGGGTTGGTCAATAAAATATTTGGTAGGGGGTTCACAAAACATGATTTGGAAGTGGAGCTAGTAACTATTGAAATTGATTTGGGGTACAAGGGGCCACACCAAAGCTAGTTGAGAGTTTTGGGGTCGTGTTGAGTTCTCTTGAAGAGCCATTTGGGGATGAATAGAGCATGTTTAGAAGGGTACATGGAGAGTAGTTTGGGGTCAATAGAGGGTGTTCAGGGTGTATATTGGAGGTAGATGGAGGGTGATTGAAAGGGCTTTTTGGAGGTTAATGGTTTCAGGGCTGATTGCAGATGACTTGAGGGAACAGTCTGGGGGTAGTGGAGGGTAGTTTGTACAGCTTGGGTGCCCATGGAGGGCAGATTGGGGGTATTGCTTGGAATCAGTGTGTAGTAGTTTGGGGATACAATTCAGGGGATGATGAACTGTGGTTTGGGGTGCATTTGGGGCACGAAGGGTAGTTTGGGGAGTTTAGAAATGTGGTGGGTGGTGTCTGACAGAAGGTAGTTTGAGGTACTGCTTGGTGGTTCGTTATTGGGGTACTTAGGGTGGTGGGCGCCAGACTGATCATTGAGGGGGCGTGGCTGGGAGGAGGGAGCGAGGCTAGGGGAGGGGAGTGGTGTGCCGCCCTCGAAAAAGCGTGTGCGCACGCGCTCCCAGTGGGTTTGCTCCTGGCGCTCCCCCGGCTCGACGACCTGAACTGGCGCCTGCGCACTTGGTCTCCTCCGCTGCTGTGGTCTCGCGTCCCGCCCCCTGTCAGCTCCCCCATCCCCCGCCCCCCTCCACACCCCGCAGGCTGGAGCTCAGCGGCCGTGCAGCAGAGAGCAGACAAACCCGAGTTATTCGTGAGGGGGGGCCGGGGTCCACCGCCAGCGTCAGAGCCGGCGCTGCTCTCCCACCCTACCCGCGTCCCTCATCTGGCCCCCACGGCTAACAGCGGTGCCACCGAACGCGGCCCACCACAGGGCGTGGAAGGGGAGCGGGCGTGAGCTCGGGGGCAAGCAGGGGGGCCGTGAGAAAGGGGTGCTCCCACCATCCCTCCCAGCCCACACCGACCCCGCCTATGCCGCGGGGCGAGGACCCTAGGTGAGTAATGCCCGCTCTGGGAGGAAGGGGAGGTAGGGAGGAGACTGGGCGGGGTGAGGGCCCAGACTCCCACGGGGATGGAGCTGCGGGCGTACCCCCGACCTCTGACCCTGTGGTCTCACTTTCAACCCCTGCCGAACCTGAATATATCTGTTTTAAACCTCAAACCCGGGCTGGTCTTGACACCAGGACCTTCGGTCTGACCCCTGACCTAACCATTTCTGGCCTGGCGTCATCCTCAACCCCTATTTTGCCCCCCTAAACTTAGTACTTAGTCCTTACCCCAAACTCCATCCAGTTCTGTTCTCAGAATCCTTGGCCTGACCCCGATCCTTGTCTGACCCTGTTCCATCCCTGAAGTTCACCTTGCCTTGTCCTGATCACCCCAGTTTCTGTCCTGCCTGTTCCCTAAATTCTTATCCAGTCTCTGAACCCTTTACAGTCCTATCCTGTTCCCTTACCCAAGTCCTATCCACACCTGTCCAGATTCCTGACCTCTGACTTCTGTATTTTCTCCCCACCCTGTACTGTCCCCCTGGTCCTTTTCCTGACTCCTGATCTCCATCCTGGCAATCACCTTTAGACCATTCCTCTGTCTCCTGCCCTATTCCTGCCTTCAACCCTGTGCTGTTTTCCCCTGTCTTCTCTTGTCCCAACACTGTCCTCATTCTTATCCTCATTCTATCCCAGTCTTTTTCTGTTTATTACCTCCATCTTGTACCTGCTACTTTCCTATCCCTTTCTTTGACCACTGTCTCAGCCTGTCCCCCATCATGTCTTCTGATTACTGTTCTTTACTGACCCTGACCCCTGACCCCTGCTCTGCTTTTTTGTCCCCTGCTGCCCCTACTTTTTCTTTACCCTTGTCCTGAGCCTCACTCCATCCCATATCCTGGAATGTCTTGGCTCCTTCTCTGTCCAGCCTCCTGATCTCCTTCATCGGTTTTGTCTTGTTCCCTACATTCTTTCTTGTCCTGTCCCTTCATCTTTTCCTAACCCCAAGCCCTTGGTCCATTCCTAACCATGCCCCTCCACCCTGTTCAGATCCCTTCCCTCCTAACACCCACTTTCCATCCCCTTTGAGCCAGAAGGACAGTGGTCCCATTATACCCTGCCCTAAACTTGGAGGTTCCACTGTTTTTATTGTCTCTGAAGTTCGTCCCAAATGCTTCTCTTTTCATGAGCAAGAACTAGTAGCCTCGTGGGCCTCATGTGGCTGAAGTGGTTTCTGTATGTGATTTCCCCTGCCACCACCCAGTGATCTCACACAGAACTTTCATTTCTCACCCTGCCTTAGGAGGGCATAGAGCTGTTCCTATGCTTTCCATCCTCCCCGAGTGTGGAAGAACACCCTAAATTATTCATTGACTCTCTTGGAGTCTGTGAGGTCTGTGTCGTATTTCCAGCCTTGCTAGTTTGGGGGCTGCCCCATGGTGGGGTGGTCAAATATGTTGGGCTGAGAGACTTAAGGGTATGTGTGACTCTTCTAGGTTGTGTCACCCCCATTTCCTGGTCTTGACCCTGGGTGCATAACCCTTGCTTTCTTGGCCAGAAAAAAAGGTACATTCTAGGCCAGGGATTTCAGGGCTTGATTGGGGTGGGATAGGGCAGGGGCTTATCCCCCCTCCCTTAGCAGTAAGTATACTAATCCTAGTGCTAAGTTCACCCAACCTCTGTGGGGCAGGTCTGGGGGGCAGTCTCTGGGTGTTAGAATCGCGCCCATCCAGTAGTAACAGTGACAACAACAAAGTTCCCTTGCTGTCCGAATCTCCTTGATTCTGAGGACAGTCAGGGAGAATTTGGATAGTGAGGAGGTAACATATTATTCAGTTATGTTTTGTTCCTGCATTTCTCAGAGAGAGTAGTGAGAATTTGAGGAATGAGGCACCATGACCATCTCATTCATCTAAAACATTTGTCCAAACTTATTACTAACAACACAAACCTCAATCTGAGTTCTGAGAGGGAGAGTTTGGATAGTTCGGACAGTGAAAGACCCCCAACATATCTGAAGGTGCTTTGGTTTTGCATTTTTATATACATGCACACACATACATATGTATCTGTCTGTCTATCTATCTATCTATCTATCTACCATCTATCATCTATCTATCTAGGTACAGTGATTTTCTGCCAGTTCTTTTGCTCTTCCTCTTTGTCACATGTTTCTGGTGGTGCGGTGATAAACTGGCTGTTAAAAAAAACAAAACCAAGGAAATATGCCCTGCCTGGTGTGGCTCAGTGGATTGAGCATCGACCTATAAACCCAAAAGCCACAAAACATAACTGGTTCGATTACCAGTGAGGACATACGCATGGGTTGCAGGCCAGGTCCTCAGTTGCGGGTGTGTAAGAGGCAACCCATCCATGTGTCTCTCACCCATCGATGTGTCTCTCCCTCTCTTTCTCCCTTCCTTCCATTCTCTCTAAATAAATAAATAAAGTCTTAGAAACAAAACAAATGTTTCTGCATTCTAGTGAGTAGGAAGAGTTCAGATAATGAGAAATAATGGCTTTAACTCAAAAGCCTATTCAAAATTTCTCATTTTCCTGCGTTCCAGGGGCAAGAATTGGTATAGTAAGGGTACTGGTTCTGCATTTTTGGTGTTGAGTAGGGAGAGGTTAGCTAAGGAGGAAAAACAGCTCTGTTTCAAATATGTCTGATCTGTCAAGAAGGGAGGGTTCTGGGTCTGGGTAGCAAGTAAGGAGGGTTTTAAGGCTAAGGAATACTGGCTGTGTCTCAGAAATTCACCTGAATATATTTAGTTCTTGATTTTTGGTAGTGACAGTTTGGACAAGTTACTTGAGGGAAAACAGCTTTCTTTCAAATTTATCAGGTGAAGCTGAAGGATACCAGGTCTGTCATATTTATGAGCTCTGTCCAGAAAGTAACCAGCCACATACTCTGAAAAGTAGAGACGTTTATTGCAGAAGGTACAAGGTACAAGAAACATTGTACCTAGGGCAATGACACCTCAGTCCCCTTCAAAGTAGGCATCTTGGGACCTCACACAGTTCTCTCAGTCACCATCAGCTGCCTTGTTGTATTTTCCTGAGTCTTATCAATGGCCTGAAATCTATTCCCTTTCAAAGGTGATCTTAGTTTTGGGAAAAGCCAGAAGTCACAGGGTGCCAAAACTGGGCTGTAGGGGGGCTAAGTCGCCTGGCTGATTTGATGTTTCACCAAAAACCTCTGCATGAGACGTGATGCATGAGTGGGTGAGTTGTTGTGATGAAGCTGCCAATCATTAGTTGCTGTAGCTGCAGCCCTCTGAATCATGCAAATAGTTTCCATGGAGGAATGTTCAAGTTTAATGCAAAATTTGATGCAGATTTGTTGTTCTACTTGCTCAGTCATTTTGAATGCAATGGCCACACAGTACACATGCTCACTCAACAGGGTCTACCATCCCCAGTGACTAGTATAGTGAACTCATTGTTATTGACACATGCACATTCCAGTCCACTCTCCTTGGCTGCCAGGTTGCATCGACATTGCACAAACTACTCTTGTTATATTAACAATGGTTGGACTTTTCCCAGGCAGACCTCATATATACACATATTTTGATTCCTGAATTTGATATACTTCTAACTGTAACAGCCAGGACATGTTGAGCACTTAGCTTGGGCCAGACACTATCCTATGCAGCCTTTGAATGTATTAACTCATGTCATGCTCACAACAACCCTGTGAGGTACATAGGGTCATCATCATCCCCATTTTACAGATGAGGACAGTGAGGCCCAGAGAGGTTAAGGAACTTGTCCAAACAGTCACACAGCCAGTTAGTGGCAGAGCTAGATTGAGCCCCAGACCCACCACTTGCTACCTCTCCATGAGGTCACCTGACGGTCCAGTCCCAGCTGCAGTGGGACTTAGAGGTTGGCCAGCTTCCAGGCTGTCGTGGACCAGGGCAGTGATGTATGCGTGTGACTCTGCCCTGCTTGTCTGCCTGGCTGAAGAGGCCCAGTTACCTTTTCTGTCCTCCTCACTCTGCATCAGCCCACCTCTGCATCAGGTTATTATTGTTGTTATTGACAATCATTAATGACGTGGTGTGAGTGACCTTGCACTGTGAACTGACATCCAAAGTGACTTTAGCCTCTCTTGACTCTGCGAGCACCAGTTACCCATTTTTCAGATGAGGAAAACTAAGCCTTGAGATTCAGTCTGCACTGCCAGCCAGATACCTTTGTCCCTCTCATGTCTGATTCTATAAAAATCCCTCTTTCCAACATCCTTGGTGTTTAGCAGAGGTGGGTGAGGCCTTGGCTGACAGGACGCTCCCCACCGATACCTAGTTGCCCATCTTGTGACTGCTGCCTCCGCCAGCCCCAGGCAGCACAGGGGGTGGGGGGAGAAGGGAGTCATGAAAAGGGCCTTTGTGTTCAGTGCTAGAAATCTCATTCACAGAAAGAAAGGTGGGCCGGGTAGCAGGAGGCATGTATGTGGGGCATTGCTGGTACAGAGGGAGCTCTTCTCCAGGTGTGGCCCACCAGGCAGTTTGCCCTTTCACCGCACGGCACGGACTGCTGCGGGGGCCTGGGATGGGCTTGGATCCCGAGGTCCCAAGTGGAGCACAGAGTATGTGGTGTGTGCCGTGCAGGGGCAGAGCCCAGGTGGTGGTGTGGGGGAGACAGCACATCATAGGGACTCAGAGCCCTCAATTGCCTTGACTCTTGGCCATAAATGCCCAACGGGGAAGAATACGGTTGGGGAGCCGAGTGTGGATATGAAGCAGCATGAGTCCCCCTTCCCACTCGTCCTCCCTTGCAGGAGTAGCCTCTTGTGGCCTTCAACCCAGGGCCCAGCCCCCCAAGATCTGATTCAACCTGCTGTTACACCTCTGTGATCAGAATCAGGCCTCTTCACCTCTCCAAGCCTCAGCTTCCACATCTACAAGCTGGCTATGAGGAGCTGGGTCTGCACCATCCACCCAGGTTTGTAGGGACTGGGAGGGGTTAAATCACATGCATGTTTTGTTGGTCTGCTAGGATGATTTCTCCTAGAACTGCAGAAGGTGGTAGGATCTTGAGACCTGGTCTCTTCTTAGAAAAGTTGACCTCCTCTGTCCCTAGTTGGGAAGCTGTTAACCTCAGTGAAGGTAGTAATTGCCCTAGGGCCTTCTCACACCCCTGCCTGCCCTGGGAAGAAAGGGCAGGGGCCTCAGGAATGGGATGCAGACTGCCAAGAGACACACACGCGATTTACAGATTTTACACCCCAGGCTTCCAGGGTGCTTAGCACCTCACCAGACCCCAGCTCCCCAGTCGTACCCTGGGCTGGACAGAGTCTGATCTGGGAACTTGGGCAGCACCAGAGGCAGCCGCCACTGCCATCACCCTTAGCCCTTCTTCCCCAGTTCTCTTTTGGTGTACGGGGTGAGGGAGGAGGTCCAGGCTCTATTCTGGGCCATGCTGGACACCCTGAGGGTACATGACCCCAAGATTTCCCCTAAGGGTGGCCTGAGCTTTGGTGGCAGGCAAGCAAGGGTTAAAAGGTATGGGCTGGCCCAGTCCCTGGCCAGGTAGGCTGGGCCATTGCCTAGTGGGAGGTGGCCTAGGCAGCTGCCACTGCACTCACTGCTCACTGCCACTACCAGTTGGATCCGGGCCTGGTGGAGACAACTATTTTTTTCAGGTACCTGAGGCCATCCACAGCACCTATCTGGTATTGGTGAGAACCTGGGAACACGGGCCCAAAGGTGGGGAGAGGTGGGTATGGGTGGACTAATGTTCCCTATGGGAAAAAGCCAGATCCATACAAGAGGACAGAGAGGAAGGAGGGCCTGAGTAGATAGGTGAAGCCCAAAATACACAACTTCCTTTCCTGGCACGAAACCGATCCCTTGCCGGAAATGGAGGAAGGGAAGGGATCAGGGAGAAGAGAAGCCAGAGTCCCCCTTCTCCACTCCCTCTACTTCCTCTTCCCCTTTCCTTCCCTGCGGGAGCAGCCTCTGCCCTCCCTCAGCCCCAGGCCCAGCCTCTCAGGGGAGCCCAGACCTAGAGTGGGGCAGGGGGCCCCTAGGGCAATATGAACAATCTAGACACTGGGAGTTTGTATTTGCTTCCATGGTGGCAGGATGTGGAAATGGGGGTCCCACTGAAGGTGTTGGGGTGCCACCCAGTGAGGTGTCTTGATTGTAAACAGTCATTATAGCCAGGAATTTCTTGGTTGTGGTGTCAGAAGGGCAGACCTGAAAAACCTGCTAGGCCCGCCTCTGGGTGTGGGAGTGCTCTCGGTAGTGCTCCTGCTACAGCCCATCCTGGGACCCTGGGAAAGCACAGGGCCACCAGTGGGGAAACCTAGGGACTAGTGTGGGAGGGTGTTGGAGAGGGGTCTGCTGGGATCCCCTGTTTATCATCTTTGGATGGGCACCCGGCAACTTTGGGCCCCAAGGCAAAAATGCCGAGGGCAGAGATGTGCGGAGGCAGAGGTTTGGAAGTCCAGTGTGGGGTGTGGACTCTGTGTCTAACCTGCCCAGTGATCTCATGACTCAGGCTCTAGCTATGTCCCCAAGGTCAGGCTAATAGGGTGGAGCCAGGGTTCCTTTCTGGACCCCGTGTTGACTTCCAAGATGCTGTGAGCTCCCAGAGAAGGAAGGCTTGAAGCAGGTTAGTGTCACATGTAAGACCAGTCCTAGAGAACAGGCCCACCAGGGAGAAGTGGAGTCCTCTTGGGGTAGAGGAAGGTTTAGGGGAGCCCTGGGAGATTTCCTCAAACTCATATGAAAGCTGGGGTAGAAGGACTCCCAGAATCCAAGGGGCAGAAGAGGCTGACCTGGGACCTCAAGGAAACCTCACTCACTGTGCTGTTAGACCTCAGAGGGTGGGCATGTGAACGCCTCTACAAAGCACATGCTGCCGCCTGGATGTACAAAAGGGTTTTAGGTCCTGACCCTTGTCCCTGATGTTGAGGACAGGGAACCACAGGAGGTGTACAGATCCTATGGGGCAGGTAAGAGGACTGCTGAGGAACTTATAGGCCATATTAGTAGCTTGGCCACATTTCCCAATGTGTAGATGGGGAAGGGGCTTGGACCCACGCCTCCTCAGTTGACTGAGTCCTCTCCACACCTAGCCAACATGTTGTAATAAACTGGGGAGTTCGAGGTAGGTGGGGATGGGACCTCTGTGGCCTCATGAGGCCCTCCCAGCCACCTGCAACTCAGGTCAGGCCAGGTGGTAGCAGGTGATGTCACCTGGCTGCCCAGCTAGGGACTAAGCAGGATGTGGGAGGGAGAGAGCAAACTCCAGAGGAGGGGACGTGGGCAGGGCTGGCGGCCAGCCAGGGCAGGCCCCATGGCCAGCCAGGGCAGCTTAAGGCAGAGAAAGAGGCAGGAGACAGTCAGTTGTGGGTGCAGGACAGGCTGGGGTGGGCAGAGGGGCTGGAGGGGTCCTAGAGCCCAGTGCATACTCTCCCTTCTACACCAGAGCTGCAGGATAGAGATGAGACAAGTAGCCACCCACAGATCTAGGCTTGATCCCTGGATCGGCTGCCTCATCATTCTTTCATTCACCCAGCAGACACTCACTGAGCACTTGCTGTGCATGCAGAATTGTTCTGAATGCCAGAGATACTGATGAAAATAGGACAAACACGTTTCCTGTCCTTGTGTATGTATGAGGAACATAGTCTCTTGTTGGACAGCAGTTGTGAGGGGAAGTAATGTGGGGGCCCACCACTGGAAGTCCCCACATTTAAGTCCCAGAATGTGAGGACCAGGGGCTGGCATGGTGAGAGATGAAAAGAGCGCTCTAGGCAGCGGCCACAGGCTGGACAAAGGCCGTAAGGTTGCAAGCTCGTGAGGAATTGGTGGGGTTGGAGCGGCTTTGGTGATGGAGGGAGTGTTGGACCAAAGGGGTGGGCTTGGACTCTATCCTTAGCCAGAGGCAAGTTATTTTGTCTCTTTGTGTCTTACTCTCCTCATCTCTAAGCTGGGGGTACTGATAATCACAGAACTGCCGTCACGAAGTGGTTATGAAGATTAAATGTGGCATATAAGGTAACTGTTCCAGGCGCTCAGGTGCTTAATAAATGCTCACTCTTGTTATAGTCGTTTGAATCTGTTATATTAATTCTCCCTTCCCAGGTGAGAGTCCTGACTGTGGCCCATGGGCCTCTGAGGAGGCGTCGTAAGTCCGCCCAGCTCCTCACTTGCTTTGCTCCCATTCAATGGGAAGGGAACCAAGGTACCAGGGCCAAGTGGAGGCCAGACATTGATATAGAGTCTGAGAGGGCAGGTCAAGCAGATGGGTGGGGTCAGGGGATCCCTTCTTTCTGGGGTGGGGAAGCTGGGGCGGTGGGGATGGGGGGACCACACATGTGCTTTTTTAATGGCTCCGGTGTATCACTGCCAGGCCTTGTCCCACCAAAAGCCACGGCCTCGCAACAGCACCAGGATGGAAGTCAAAGGTCAGCTGATCAGTTCTCCCACTTTCAATGCCTCAGGTTGGTGTCTGTCCCCCCCCCTGCCTCCCTTGCTCTGAGTCACCCCCTGCCAGCCCATTGGGGAAGGGATGGTTCCTGGCCCCACAGGATGCAGGATGCTTGGCTGCCCCACTGATCTTTGCTCCCTCTGTGTCCAGCTGCCCTGTTTGGAGAGGCTGCCCCTCAGGTGAAGTCAGAGCGTCTGAGGGGACTGCTAGACCGGCAGCGGGCTTTGCAGGAGGCCTTGAGCCTGAAACTTCAGGAGCTACGCAAAGTGTGCCTCCAAGAGGCGGTAAGGGCCTGGCCCTAAATGTGTGGCAGTGGGGATGAGGAGCCAGGGGCCCTAGGTAGGCACACTGGGGTGGCCGTTGCTGACCCACTTGTCTGACCTGCAAATTCCCTGTCACTCTCTAGCTTCTCAAAGTTCAGCTTAGATTTCTTAGAATCAATAAAATAGGGCAGTGGACACCCACATCCCCCACCCTCATCTGCAGTTTGAAGTCCAAAAACCCTCACAAAACAATTGCTGTTTCCAAAATTTGGCAGTAAAATCTGATCTGAACTGACACAGGGTGATTTATAGTGTTGATTTATCCCTCTTGGTGTGACTGTCCGCACAGCTTGCCAGAAATGATAATGTAGTTCAGAGCATACAGCACCAGGCCATGAAGGAATGTTCTATAATATGCAGTGTATAGATAGTGTCATCTTCATAAAAAAATCAGAAATTATGATTTTCAAAACAAGCCTTCCTGCCTCCCATGCTCACTGCCTGGGATTTGGGCCATCAAGGGGCTGGGAGTCCAGCCTGGGCACGTCCCTGGTGGAGAATTGGGAGAAGGAAGAGAAATAACAAGCATGCTATGCCAAGCAGAACTGGGCTCCTAGTAGGACTTCTGTAGCTTCTGTAGTCATTACCGCTTTGCCCCGTCACTCCAACTAACCTCTGATAGTCTCTCAGTCCTGCCGTTCTGCCCCCCCAGGAGTTAACTGGCCAGTTGCCCCCTGAGTGCCCGCTGGAGCCTGGTGAACGGCCCCAGTTGGTCCGCCGGCGGCCCCCTGCAGCACGAGCCTATCCTCCACCACCCCCCAATCCAACACACCACTCCTTGTGCCCTGCTGAGGTGAGCAGATGGTCTGGGAGAACAAGTTGGGGGTGGAACAGATACAGAGGAGGAGCCTGGAGAGAACCTGGGCAGAGTGGGGGGGTTGCATTCAGGGGAAGGAGATGTCAAGATGAAAAGGAATCTGGCCTGAGGGAGGGAGGTTCCCAGTCAGAGACGGGATGCTGGTCTCTAACTGTTAGGAAAACTGTTAATGCCCTCTGGGAGATGAATAGGCCCAGACCTTAATCCGGACAGGTCCTACCCCGAGAGGGAAGAAGCCCCACCCCCGGAAGGAACAGGTCCCGCCTTCAGTGTAGATGGGCTGTTCCACCTCCTGGTCCCTGTGCTTGGCATTTTCCAACATTTAATTCTACCCCACCCTCTCTGGTGGGCCCTGCAGGAGCTGGCTCTCGACGCTCTGGAACGCGAGGTGTCAGTGCAGCAGCAGATCGCGGCAGCTGCCCGTCGCCTGGCCTTGGCCCCTGAGCTGAGTGCTGAGCAGCGCCGGCGCCGGCGCCAGGTCCAAGCAGACGCTTTGCGGAGGCTGCATGAGCTGGAGGAGCAGCTCGGGGACCTCCGAGCCCGCCTCGGCCTCCCAGTGCTCCCACTGTCCACAGGGGCAGTTATCACTGCCCAGGGTGTCTGCCTGGGCACGCGTCTTGCTCTGCTTAGCCAAGGTGAGCCATGCTCTGTCATCTCACCAGTGCAAGCATGGGAATGGACTTTGGCTGAGGGACAAGGTAGAGGTGCGGTGAGGGGAACAGCCATTGAAAAGTGAGCAGCGGGCAGAACCTAAGGAAACCAAACAGAAAGAGGGGTGGTGATAAACCAGCTCTGGGCAAGGTTGGGGCCATTGGGAACTGATCCATAAGGCCCCGGGAAAGTTCAGAGTCAAGTCTCTGGTGGTCTGGAATTCAAGTAAAGGTAGATTCTCAGAGAGGGTACAGGGTGGGGAGGAGACCTGCCAGTGGTATAAGGGGATGACCCTAGGCCTGGTATGGATGGGCTGGGGTCTCTCCCTTCTTGCCTGTAGATGATGTAGTTCTGCACTCGGAGAGCAGCTCCCTCTCAGAGTCTGGGGCTAGCCATGATAATGGTGAGGACCCCTGTCACCCAAACCCCCCATCCTTTGATGTTCAATCCCTCCCCTCCCTCTACAGCTTCTCCTTAGCCACGGCACATCCTCCAGTGGGGCTCCTGTCTCTACTTTTAGCCTGCTCAGCCCTGCCCAGCCCTCCGCCCCTCCCTGCCTCCCAAACCCTACCCTTTGCTTTGCCTACAACCTATTGCACCCCTTCTTATTGAATTCTCACCCTCTTTCTCCCTTCCACCCAGAGGAGCCTCGTGGCTGCTTCCCTCTGGCTGAGCGTCCCTCACCACCCAAAACCTGGGACCAGCTGCGGGCAGTATCTGGGGGCAGCCCTGAGCGGCGAACCCCATGGAAACCACCCCCATCAGACCTTTATGGGGACCTGAAGAGCCGGCGGAACTCTGTGGCCAGCCCCACCAGGTGCGGATAAGACCCTTCCCCCCTTTCTCAATGAGCCAGGAGTAGGGTCCTGAACCTTGGTGGCAGGAGGGCCTGCTGCTGGGGACTGTCTCTAATATGGACCCCTCCCTGGGCCTGCTCATCTCTCTCTAGCCCCACACGCTCGCTGCCCAGGAGTGCCTCCAGTTTTGAGGGGCGAAGTGTGCCTGCCACCCCTGTCCTCACCCGGGGCACTGGCCCCCAGCTGTGCAAGTAAGGGAGTTTGGGGGTGTGTTTGAGGATCAGAGGAGGGAACTGTTAGTTCTAACTGAGAGAGCATTACCAAAGGGTGTGGGATATGAGAGACTGGTCTATGGAAGGTGAATAGAAGTTGCTTGGTAGAGAAGAAGCGGGTGGGGATTTGGGGCAGAAACCCTAATGATTGCCTGTGGGCTTTTCTGTGCACTTTGGACAAGTCATTTTCCTTCTCTGAATCTTGGTTTCCTCATTTGTGAAATGGGCATAATAATATCTGCCTTTGAAAGACGCTCTGGGCGTGATTTAGTTCTGGTTAACATGCACTGAGTACTAAGTACCTGCTAGAGATCAGTGCTTTACATGGTATCAACTCATTTAATCATTGCAAGATCCTTAGGAGGAGGTGCTATTGTTATTCCCATTTTATAGATGAGGAGACTGAGGGACAGAGAAGTTCAGTGACTTGTTAGTAAACCAAAGACCTGGCATTTGAACCCAGACAAGTTTGACTCTAGAGTCCATGCTTTTAACCAGTCGTCTACTGCATTTTAAATACTAGTGCCTGCTTTTCTTAAGCTATGAACAGAACAGTCTTGGTCCTCATGGCACACGCATTCTGTGACGGTGGCTATTGGGATGATAGTTTTGGATGGTTCATACAAATGCGGGGGGGGGCACAGAAAGTTTAGAAGGGGTCTTAAATTCCAGGCCTAAGGATTAGGACCTCATTGCGGAGGAGGTGGGGAGCCATGAGAAGTGCCTTAGCAGAGGGTGCTGGTCATATTTGTCTGGAAGAGCCCTCTTCTGGGCCTTCTCCTGTCAGCATTTCCTCTCTAGCCCTACACACACTGACGTCTCCCTTGGAGCTAACAGCCACAGGCCCCGCCGATACATTTTTAATCCCTCTGCCCCCAAGTCGGGGACAGAACCTCTGCTGCCATTTACATACCTCTACCTAACAAATTTATACACACAATGTCTAGTTCTGGGTCCATCTGGGGGATGAAGAAGTGAAGGCTCAAAGAGAAGTATGGTACGGACCTAGGGCACTCAGCCCATCTGCCCGACATACCTGACTTTCCTCCCATCACTCCCACCTCCACTCCCCCAGACCTGAAGGCCTCCATTCTCGCCAGTGGTCCGGCAGCCAGGACTCCCAGATGGGCTTTCCCCGGGCGGACCCAGTCTCGGACCGCGCCTCGCTCTTTGCAGCTCGCACCCGCCGCAGCAACAGCTCTGAGGCCCTGCTAGTGGACCGTGCAGCTGCAGGGGGAGCTGGCTCCCCACCTGCACCTTTGGTTCCCCCTGCCACTGGTCCCCCGGTCTGCAAGAGCAGTGAGGTCCTGTATGAGTGCCCCCAACCAGTCCCTGCCTTCTCCTCCCGCACAGTTGGCCCCCCAGACCCTCCACGGGCTGCCCGGCCCAGCTCAGCTGCCCCTGCCTCCCGTGGGCCCCCCCGGCTCCCACCTGTGTGTGGGGACTTCCTCTTGGACTATTCCCTGGACCGGGGCCTGCCCCGTGGTATTGGTGGGCCAGGCTCAGGGGAGCTGCTACCTACAGCTGAGGTCCCAGGACCCTTCTCCCGCCGGGATGGGCTCCTCACCATGTTCCCGGGCCCACCATCTGTGTATGCAGCTGATGGCAGTAGCCCCCTCCTTCGCAGCAAAGACCCCCACTCCCGTGCCACCCGCACCAAGCCCTGTGGCCTGCCCCTGGAGGCTGCAGAGGGCCCAGAGGTGCATCCAAATCCTCTCCTATGGATGCCTCCACCCACCCGTATCCCTCCGGCTGGTGAGCGCAGTGGCCACAAGAGCCTTGCCCTGGAGGGGCTACGGGACTGGTACATCCGGAACTCGGGAGTGGCTGCGGTGCCCCAGCGTCGGCCGGTGCTCTCCCACATAGGCCCACAACACCCACCCTTCCTCCATTCCCGCTGCTATGAGGTGGGCCAGGCGCTGTATGGGACTCCCAACCAGGCACCCCTCCCGCACTCGAGGAGTTTCACGGCGCCCCCTGTCTCCAGCAGGTATGGGGGGTGCTTTTACTGATGGGTAGGGGTGTCTTGAGGTAGACGGCAGAGATCTCCAGGCTAAGGGGCAGGTAGTCAGTCGTGAGAGCTAATTGACTTGGACCATGAGAATGCTAGCTGCAGTCTTGGCACGGGGTCACTGGGCCCTGCCTGACCTACGTTAGTCCCTGGGGTATTGGTGGAGGGGTATCTTGGGCCCTGGCAACAGCAGTTCTTTACCAAGATGTAGATGAATTTTCATATTTTAACAACCAGTGCATGTCAGTTGAAAATGAACCTTGGAACCAGGGTGCTGGGAGGAAGGGACATCCTGTGCCCTCATTTTTCTCTTCCTCTTTTTGCCACGCCCCACGCTTTTGAGCCTTAAGGTGCTGTCCTTTGCCTCCCTCTACCTCTTTAATGAGCCTCTTTTCCTCTCTTTGTCTTTCCACCCTGTCCTCCGGATTCCTGCTACCCCTTCTAAAGATACTACGTGGACTTCCTGTACCCCCCGGAGCTGAGCGCTCGGTTAAGTGACCTGACGCTAGAGGGGGAGCAGTCCTCCAGTTCTGACCCTCAGACCCCAGGGACACTGGTTTGAACCCTCCCGATATGCCCCTTGTTGTCCTGGGCATGACTCCAGTCTGGAGAGCACACAGCTGACCTCGCTGAGCCCTAGGGTGTGGTTGCTCTTGGTCCTGGGCGGGGAAGTGCCAACCTCTTCCAATGCCCCTGGCTCCCCATAGGCCCACGAAGGTGTTTGATGCCCTGCTTCTCTTCTCATACTGTGCTGGAAACTGGGGGCCCTCACAGTCTGAAGGAGGGAGATGGTGTAGTAGGAGCTCCAAGCCTCCTCCATTTCTGTTTACAGTTGTGATTTAGGTTTTCACTGTCTTTCCCCGACACTAGAAGTTTTACAAAAGGGAAACTGTGATCTCATCTGGTTGGGTTCATTCCTGTCCTATGCCCAGCCTGTTCCATTCAGGAACCCCCTCCACAAAGTGGACCATATAGAGTAGCGGGGCCCTGTTTGGGGCAGCTAGGGGCTCTAATGTGAACAGAAGTCCCTGCCATCCCCCCCCCCCACCAGGGCACTTGTTGGGGAGTTAAGCTCTCTGCCTACATTTGGAAGGACTGAAATCTGGATGGGGGGGGGGCTTGGGTTCATTTTCCCACTCCAGAGGTACCAGAAGGAGCCCCCATCCCTATCTGCCTGTCTGTGCCCACTTCCTCTGCTTCCAGGGTGAGATGGCCCAGCCTTTGGCGGCAGCCTCTTCCCTGACTATCTCTACTCTGGAGGCTCTGCAGGAGGGCCCAAAGACAGAGCCCTTGGGCGTGTTGTGTCCTGGATGCTGCCGTGGTGGAACTTGGTAGATGCCAGTAAAATCCTCAGGTGACACCTGGCCATAGGCTGCGTCACGTCTTCCTTGGCTTTCCTTCCATCCACCACTTTTTAAACAAATCGACACAAGCTGTGTTTTCTATACCTGTCTGTGACTTTCTGGAGCTGGGGGGGGGGCGGTCCCGATACCCCCTTAACCTGGTGTTAAACTTTTCTTTTGTACCAACAAAACTGGGGCCCAACACACTACCCACACTGGAAGGGGATTTCTAGAATAAATGTGTAAACTGAACCCATGTGTTGCTCTTCTCCCTGCCTTGTCTTGGGACCCACACCCATAGTTAAGACCAGGTAATTTTTTTTAACATCGTGTTATGAAAAACATAAAACCATGGGAATAGCCTGTGATGTCAACCAGTTTGGCTTTACTTGTTTTGTCACATGTGTCAACTCTTTGCCTGTGGCCAGATTTCTGGCTATCCCTGAGCAAGAGCCCTTAGTAATACAAATGATAATGGGAACACTGCATGCCCTCAACCACCTGTGCATTATGCCACTATGGTAACGTATTCCCAGAAGGAGAGCTCACCACATCAGCCCACATATTTCCCAGAGACCCAATCAGAGTCTTAGCAGAATTGAAAAGCAGAAGGCCGCTGTAGCCCATTGAAATGTGCAGTCTTTATCTAGGAGGTCCAATTGGCTTGAGCCACGTAACAGCCTTTATTGCTGCAGCAACACTGATATATGTATATATATATATGTATATATATATATATATATATACTTCATTCCAAGTTGGGGCTACCCCCATCCCCATGGCCCTTGCCACTGTGGAACGTTGGCAGAGGATGAGAGGCAGAATCCCTAAGCAGAGCTGGAGGGGGGCAAATGGGACTGGTGAGTGGAGTTACTTGGGGCCAAGGGTTCAACAGGGTCAGGATACCCGATTTCCACCCAGAGGGGGACTGAAAACTTGGGTCCTAGGGTCAAGATTTGGCAATGATTTGATCTGGGTTCGAAGCTGGAGTGTGGCATGGAAAAACCTTGGTCTAAGGTTCAAGATTTGAGAATGCCTTGGTCCCACATCCCACAGCTTTGGGGTTGAGCATGGGGGACAAGTAGGTCCCAGTTTGGGGTTGGGGGGGGTATCTGTCCAGTTTGATGTTGGCCACGTATACTCAGGTTTTCAAGCCCCAGTTTTTGGCTAGATGTGGGTGGCTCTGTGTCCCAAGTTCAGAGCTGGGGAAGACTCTGGTTCCCTGGGTAATGGGGACTGGATATGAGGGTTATTCCAGTTTTGGATCTCAGGGCTGAGGCAGAGGAACGGTTACAGGTGTCCTGCTTTCTGAAATGGACAAGGGGCTCCTGTTTTAAGGGGTGGGAAAGTGCTTTGAATCCTGGTTAAGAGCCGGGGTGGGAATAGCATTCTCCAGGTCTTGGGTATAGATCCCAGGGCCCTAGGATCCAGCCTCCTGCTCTTGTCCCAGTGCCTCCAGTAGCAGCCCCATTGGCGTCCGCTTGAGACCAATGCTCTCAATCTTGTTCTCAATCTTGTTCTTGAGGTTGCGCAGGCGTAGCGAGGCATGCACCAGGATCACTATGGGCAATACCGAAAGGAGTGGTCAGTGGTCAGTGGAATGGGACATCAGCCTTTAGCCAATGGTGGCCCACAAAGGGGAACAGTACAGGCAGGCCACTGGTCAGTGGACAAAACACCTCCGATCCTGAAACTGGCCGAGCAACGCCTGGCAACAGGGGCGTGACCAGGGAGGGCACACAGTAAGGGGGATGTGGCTGGTGGAAGAAACTTAATACCAGGAGAGAGAGCCAGAAAAGCAGAATTAAGAAGGGCGTTCCCAAACAAGGGGAGCAAAGCCAGGGAAGGTGCTTTGTAAAGGAGTGTGGCCACACCCACCAGGTCCTCCCAGCCCCCCCCCCCTCCACCCAGGAACCAAGGCAAGGCCAGCCTGGCGCCAAGTGCTGGCCTTGTTCCCCGCTATCTCAGGGTAGTGGTAGTGGAGACTCACAAAGTACAGGCCCAGCAATGCTGAGCAGGAAGGTGCAAGCGCCGCCCACTGCCCAGAGAATCAGGAGGCCAACGGCAAGCACTGCGGCCAGGCAGGCGGCGGGGTGACTGCGGCGGCAGCGGCGCACGGCTGCGCGACTCTCAGCAGCCCACACCAGCACCCCGAGGGCCACCGCCACCACCAGTGCGCTTAGGAGGGTGTGCAGCGGGCGCACGTACCTGCAGGGACAATAGAACTAAGCCAGTAGATCAGTCGAGAGAGCCGCCCCGCCTCTAAACCTCCCAAGACGGCCATGCAAGCCCTAAGAGCTTAGGTCCCCACTCTCTGGACCCTCCCGCCAGCCCCATTTCCAACAGGTCCACCCTCCAGGATTTCCGATTCCCTTCTTCACAATCCTATGGTCCCATGTTCCGGAGCTTCAGCCCCTCCCACCTTGATAGGCTCCTTCCCCAAGTCTTTCCTCCTGACTCTACCCCTGCTGGGCCCCTCTCCAGTAACCCCACCCCATCCTGCCCCCAAACCCATTTGAGTCCAACCAACCCTTGCGGATTCTTTTTCCAGGCCTTCTGTGTCAACACATTTCCCTCTCCCAGGCCCAAGGTCCTTAAAGGATCCCCTTCCAGGCTTTAGACCCCACCCAAGTCCCTCCTCTAGGTTCTCCATTGCTCTCAGGTCTCAGGCCTTCTATCCCTGGGTCCTCCCTCTTGGTTCAAGCTCCCCAACAATGTATCTGTTCCTACTGCGCTCCAGTCAGACAGACTCCCCTCCAAACCTAGATCCTCCACAAGTTCACCCTCCAAACCCTTCAACTCCACCATAGCGACGATCCCTGTCCTTGCCCTAAGGCCTCCAGGACCCCCTTAACCTGGCCCCATCAGTAACATTGCTCCACCACCCCCAGACACACTCGCGACCCATTTTAAAGCTCTCTTTCAGGTCTACCTCCCCACTGTTTCTCCTTCAGTTCCACGTTCTCCATCTCCACTGGGTCTTCCTTCCAGCCCCAGTAGCCCCCTCATGCCCCCCTCAGTCAGGTTGTATTCAGCCCCAGGCCCTCCTTATAACTAGGTCCCATTCACTTCGAGTCCCCCCACTCCCAAGCACCTTAGACTTTCCAATTCTACTGAATGTGCCTTCCCATGCCTTGCAGCCTCCCCTCCCCAGGTTACCCTTCCCTGTTTACAGAATCCCACGGCCCACCCTCTATACCCTGCAGGCATCCCCGGCCAACTGGCGCCTCCCTCCCTCACCCAGCCAGCGAAAGACTGAAGCCGAAGCAGACAAGGTAGTTGGTTTGGTAGTAGAGGAGGTTGTTGATGACGCGATGGCACCATCGTTGTAGGTCGCACGGATCTGGGGCTGCCAGACGCGCGGACCCCAGAATGAAGTCATCCAGGGCACGTAGTGGTGGCAGCCGCACCTCCGACATCCTGCAAGTCGATGTAGATGGACCAGCCAGAAGAGCAGCTGGACTACAATGCCCGTTATTCCCCGCGCCACTGCAGCGGACATTGGGAAATGGAGTCTGGGCGGGGCAAGCCGCTACCGTATCCACCCAGGTAGATAGCGCAAGCGCAGCAAAAACACGTGACCGGGAATGCAAATACCGGAACAGTAAGCAGCAGGGGCTGCAGGGAAACTAAGTATCCGCAGCGAGTTCCTATGCGCTCCCGGACGGGGGCGCCAAGAGGGATTGTTCCAGGCGATGCTGGCGGAGCAGTAACAGTAACCAGGCAAACGGATGTAGCAAAGTTGACGGCAGGGACTATCATTAGGACTGGAGCACGATCCCACCTCCTTCCTGTCCAAGAGGGTCACACCTTTCCTGGAAACTCCTGCAGTGCCTTTTCAGCCTCATCTCTTTCAGGTCCCGCACCCCCCCACCCCACCGCGAGGTCCAGCCATAAATACTATTAAGGGCTTTTTATTCATATTCACCAAAGACTGGCTCTTTCTAGGAAGTTTTTTTTTTTTAAATCACCACAGGTTGGATTAGGGCACTCCCTCAGGGTTCCTGGTCTTCTCCAGGTTGGGAGCCCAGGGCATCTGCTGCTTCTGAGTCCCTGGCCTGGCTCTGTGGGCACAAAGTCCTTAAGGGCACAATCATCAATAAGTGCTTGGGGGAAATGAGCTGTTTAGGCATTGCTCTGCAGAGTGGAAAGTGGGCACCTACCCCATTAGTGTTTGGTGGCTGGTGGCTTCCAGCACTCCCACCCCCATAAATGCTTTGCAGTCTTCCACTGCAGTTCCCTAGCACAATCCACACAGGGTCCTTAAAAGTCATCATCATCACAGATGTCAAGGTACACATCAAAAGCCTCTCTGTTGCAGTTTCCATCAGGAGTGAAGACATATTTGTGGAAGGTCCCATCTACACAGATGGCTAGAGGAGGGGAGTGAAGATCAGTAAAATGTCAGAAGTTGCCAAACGACACATTTGAATCCAGGTGTCCCATGGCCTACGGTCTCCTTCTAGGCCATTGCCTGCATGCCATTCCCCTTGGTGATAATGGAGTTGAACCACCCATTCTAGCTTCTTCAGGCTTCCTATTTCCTAAAATTCTTTAGGTCCAACCTACAGGCCTTTGCCCATGCAATACCCCGAGTCAAGGGTTGGTCCCACTCACCAATGACAGAGTTGACATTCTTGGAAGTGTTGCGACCAAAGGCACAGATACAGGCTGACTCGGCAGGCACAGTGAAGCTTGCCAGGCTCCACTGAGAGTCCACGTACTGTCCAATCATAGGCCCGACCTTGCCCACGCGAGCTAGCCTGCAAGCAGCACTAACTTAGCCCAGGTGTGGTACACGGGCAGGGGGAGAGGGATGTGGCAGGGTGGGGCAGGGGATGGGGGTACTCACGCAGAGCGGCGGTTGAGACGGGTATCCTTAAGAGCAAAGATATGGACTGTGCCCTTATCACTGGAAGCGCATAGGAAGGAGGAGTCATGGCTGAAGTTGATACTGAAAGACAGACCAGCAATGACGCCAGCATGTCATATGGCATGGAGTCGCTGGCCCAGCATGCATTCATTCCCTGTGCTCACCAGTAGAGGGTGGCAGGGTCAGTGCCTCGGCGTAGTTCCACGAGTTTTTCCTTGGACTGTGTGTCAAAAAGACGAATAAGGGTGCCCTTCTGGGAAGCTGAGGCCACTACAGTGCCTGGCTGGTTTAGGGATACACAGGCCACGTCACTCTGATGTGCATTGATGGTAAACGGAGCGGATGAAGTGCCAGGCTTTGTGCTTGCCAGGTCCTATGGTGGGAAGGAGCAGTCTGGGCTTGGGGTAGTAAGGATGGCAGGGTCTCAGAGTCCACAGGGGAACTAGCCCACCCACCTACCCACCCCTGCCCACTGGGAAACTTACCACAAGCTGCAGACTCCCACATTTGTGTCCTGGGAACACTAGCAATTGTTTCTCCAGGCTGGGGCAGAGGTCACAGAGCCCTAGGGTGTGAAGATGAAGTCAGGTGGCGGGGGGGCTGGTGAAGGGGAGGCAAGGGCCAGGCAGTGTCTCAGAATGGACAGAGCTGGATAAGGGCTGGACTTTGATCTTCCATGATACATGTTACCCACAGAACCCTCAGGGTGCTGCCCTCAGCTGTGCTGCCCACCAGTGAGGTATAGTCTGTTCTTGCCTACACAGCTGTGGCAGCCCCAGGAGGCACAGGGATCCCTGACACACCCACCTATGTGCTTATTAGGTATTTTTGCTCTGATATCTGGGGCATCAAAGGGTGGGACAGGGATTAGGGTGGGGAGAGAGAACTGGCTAAGGGATGGAAAGATGGACACATGAGGGATATGAGTATCTCAGGCCATCTCTGCAAACTCTCTTCCTGACTCTCTTTTCCCATTTCTCTGTGTGCCCCTTTTGTTTGCTCTTCATTTTCTCCCCTCCACCCTATCCACTGCCTCCTGCCCTACTCCTGCATATCTGGGTCCTCTTACCCTTTGGGTTGTCCCGGGTGTCGAACTCAAACAGCTTTCGGGGATTGTCGGGGAAGGAGTACACATAGATGCGGTTCCTCAGCACAATCACGATTCTGTGGGCATCACACAACACCGGATGGCCATGAGGGGAAGGCAGAATGTCTAGGTAGGACTAATCCTCTTGCCTGCTGTGGGGACTTCCTACCTGCCCCCCACCCCCAGTCCTCCTCAGGCTCACTTGTCATGGCGCATACGCACAGCCAGCACTGGCTTGGTGAAGGTGAACTCCAGCACCAGCTTGTCCTTGGAGTCCTTGCCCTCCCGGGCATCGTCCCAGATCAGCACTGCGGGGCAGGTGGGTGCATTGTTGGGGCCAAGGTTTAAGGTGAAGGGCATCCCTGGTGACACAAGACCCACCCCTACTCCCCATGGGACCTCAATCCACTTGTTTGCCTTTTGCTAACACCCAATGCGGGCCTCATACAGCATGAGTACTTGTGGACATTATTCCTGAGAGAACCGGTTCTAGAACTGTTGTACCCATTTACAAGTGAGGAAACTGAGGCTTGCAGGGATTGAGTATTCATCAGCAGGCAAGCAGGGACTCATACCCAGGCCTGTAATTTCCTGTCACTATTTTTGCATCCAAGGTTCTAGTCCCTGTACTCCTGCGATCTCTATGAGAAATACTAGGCTCTGTCACTTGCTTATGGCAAGGCTCTTGCCACATCCCACTGGAATTTTAAAACCCCTTAAAATAAGATGGCACTTGAGGGTCAAGGCAAGTGGGCATTGGGGACAGCTTGAAGATGTTAAAGCCAATTAGTTGTATGACCTTAGATAGGTCACTCAACTTCTCTGGGCCTCAGTTTCTTCATCCATAGAAATGGGGATAATGATACCTCCCGCCACAGAGTTATTGTGAGGGTTAAATGAGTTAATACACGTGCAGTATTTAGAACAGTACCAGGCTCAGAGCAAGCACAATAGGTAAAGACATGGCATACAGGAGGCATTCAATTAATGTTTGTTAAGTGAAGCAAAAACACCAAGCTTCTTAAGCTATAAGATCCATGACTTTTAAGCTGTAGGCTTCACTGTGTGACTCTAAAGCGTTCTGACATCTTCAGCTGCCATTGCCTTGGGGTGCCTGGGGGAAGCTAGGATTCCAGGGAATCTGGGTCAAGGGTGAGATGAGACGAGAGCACGTACCTGAGATCTCTGAGAACTTAGGGCTGCTACCACCGCCCACCAGGGCCAGCAGGTTGGAGCGGTGCAGCATTTCCACCAGGCCCATGCTGCCTACCTGCTCATGGTCTGGACAAGGACCAGGGTATTAGCAGGGTGGGAGCCAATGCCCAGCCCATTCCTTCATCCCTTCTGCCCACTGCCTCACCCCCACCGATGGCTCACCCAGATGCCCCTTCTCCATCAAGGGCTCCACGTTGTAGATGCGCACACCTGTCTCCATGGCGCAGCAAAAGCAGCCTGGGGAATGGGAGGAATCCAGGATGCCTCAAAGGATGCCCTTAGGGCTGCTTAACAACCATCTCTGACCATTCTCACCCTTCCTCCCTCCCTCCCTCCCACAAGGGTATAGGCACAAGTCTCACTTTGGTCTTGGTTGAAACGCAGGCTGGTCACTCCTCGAAGTGGCTGCTGGGACATGATCCAGGATTGCTTTGCTGGAGGTAGGTAGTGGGTAGGGTTGAGGAGAGTCCTGCAATCTGTTTGCCTTCCAAGTCCTAGAACTCCTGCCCCTAATTGATTTCTTAGTCCACCTCCCACTCTCCTAAGCCCAGCAGGACTGCAAAGAAGACAAAAACAGAGGGAAGAGTCCTAGGGTCTTCACTCTAAACTCCCAAGACTCCAAACAGTATCGCCAGGAACCTCCCTGTCTTCTCACATTTGATTGACCCCAGCTCCAAGGCCTGCAGGGAACTGGCCTGCAACCCAGGCACGTGCCCTGACTGAGAATCGAACCGCGATCGTCTGAGTCGCAGGCCCGCGCTCAATCCACTGAGCTACACCAGCCAGGGCCCCTGCATTTCTTTCTGTCCAAGACAGCCTCAAACTCCTTCCAACACCAGCGCCCCTTCAAGATCCCTGTTCTAGATCCCCTCATCCACCAAGGCCCTTGATCAAAAAGCCTCCAGCCTAACCCCAAACCCCGAACAATTCTGAGGTTATATCCCAGCTCCGCTCCACCTGTACTGACCTGGCCTCCGCGCCTCTCGACCCCAAAAATAGTTCTCGGTGCCGCCCGCGGCCCGGCTTTCTGACCTCCAGGGCCTTGACACCCGGTTCCGGTGTTTACATCGGTCTCACTTCCGGGGGAGGGAATCTGTCACCGGAAATGACTCATCTTGGCTGGAAGATGAAACCGCAGCCCTACTGGTCCGGATTTCGTGGTTTTGGAACAACGCGAGTGAAAATGGCGTTCTCCTAGGAAGGAGCGGAGAGTGGAGGAGGCTTGGCAAGGCCATGGCCACGAGTCTGAGGGGAAGGAAGAGGGGTGGGCTAGAGAGTCTTCCCCTTGCTGAACGGGAAAGGGCCGAGGATTTCCGACCCTGGTCCTGCTCAGAGGGCTTACAGGCGTCAACTTCCTGAGTCAATGAAACTCGGACCTCCGAGGTGGGCTACCTTGGCCGCGCCTTGTTAACAACTAGTTTGCCCACGCCTAGAAAGGACTAGGAACCCTCCAGGCGTGGAGCGGTCCTGGAGACTTAGAAAGCTGAGGTCGTTCACTGTTGTCTTTGAGAAACCTGGGATGGGATTTTCCCAGCCTGCTCTTGGTTTGTTTACAAAATGAAAATAGTGTTTTAACATTTGTTTATTTATTTAAATATTTTAAAATTTATTTTTAGAGAGAGAGGAAGGGAGGGAGAAAGAGGAGAGAAACACCCGTGGGGGCCTGGCCCACAAGCCTGACTAGGAATTGAATTGGTGACCCTTCAGTTTGCAGGCTGGCACTCAGTCCACTGAGCCACACCAGCTAGGGCTTTAAACTTTTTAAATTGATTTTAGAGACAGAGGAGAAGGGAGAGATTAACGTGGATTTGTTGTTCCACTTACGTATGCAAACAGTGGTTGATTCTTGTATGTGCCCTGACCAGAGATCGAACCTGCAACCTTGGCATATCTGGTCCACCAACTGAGCTACCTGGCCAGGGTGAAAATGGTGTTTTGATGGCAAGAGGTGTGTTTACTGTGGGGAAAAAAGACCCTAATTATGTACATAATGGAAATTTTTTAATTCAACTTTTAAATTTTGAGTTAATTGTGGATTCACATGTAGTTTTGAGAAATAATACAGAGAAATCCCACGTACTTTAACAGTTTTCCCCAAAGGTAACGTGTAAAACTATACTAAAATATTACTCAGGATATTGGCATTGATATAACCCACCTGTCCTTTTTTTCCAAGTATTGTTTTAAAAATTATTAATATATTGTGGACATCTGTTTAATTTATCCATCTAAACTGGCTTTATGATATTCTATGGAATAAATATAGCATTATTCAGCTGTTCCTCTACTGATGGCCATCTCTCTAGGTTGTTTCACGTACTGTGTTATTAACATCCATGGAGTGACTCCATTGCTATGCTCCTCAGGAAAGCCAGGCTTCTGGACTTCTTTGTGCTATATATATATTTTTAAAGAATTTTGTTTATTTTTAGAGAAAGGAGAAGATAGGGAGAAACAGAGGGTAGAAACATCATTTGGTTCCTTCTCGCACATCCCCAACCGGGGACCTGGCATGTAACCCAGGCATGTGCCCTGATTGGGAATCAAACCAGTGATCTTTCAGTTCACTGCAGGCTGGCACTCAATCCACTGAGCTACACTAGCCAGGGCTTTATGCCATATTTCTTCATGTCTCAGATCAAATTGATTTAATTCAGTTTGGCTTTTGTCACTCCCATATATCTGAGACTGCTCAACCACACAGTTGGGCACATTCGAGGGGCAACTACACATTGATGTTTCTCTCCCTCTCATTCTCCCTCCCTTCACCTCTCTCTAAAAGTAAATACATAAAACCTTTAAAAAAGTAAAGTGTACTTACAGCTGGTGTATCTCATCAACACCATGCCCCTTTCCTTTCTTAGAGAGTGAATAAAAACTTTACTGTCTACAAAGAAATAAACTAAAAGTAAAGTATACTTATGGAGGTATGCAACCATCACCACAATCTGAAACATTTTCTTTTAAAAAATTTTTAATTTATTTTTAGAGAAGGGAAGGAGAAAGAGAGGGAGAGAAACAACAATATGTGGTTTCCTCTCACATGGCTCCCACCAGGGACCTGGCCTGCAACCCAGGCATGTGCCTGACTGGGAATCAAACCTGCAACCCTTTGGTTCACAGGCCTGCCCTCAACCCACTGAGCTATACCAGCCAGGCCACAATTGGAAACATTTTCATCACCATCAAACGAAACCTCATACTATCAGTCATTGCCCTTTCCATGCTCCTCCCACCCCAGCCCAGGCAATCATTAATCTACTTTCAAATCAGTATGGATTTGCCGATTCAGAACATTTTATACAAGTGAAATTATACAATATACAAGTAGTCCTCTGTGACTGGTTTCTTTCATTTACCATACTATTTTTTTCCTAAGATTTATTTACTTTTAGAGAGAGGGGAAGGGAGTGAGAGGGAGAGAAATATGAGATACATCAATCCGTTGTCTCTCCCACGCCCCCTACTGGGGACCTGGCCTGCACCTAGGCATGTGCCCTGACTTGCAACCTTTCAGTTCACAGGCCAGCAGTCAATCCACTGAGCCACACCAGCCAGGGTAAAAGGTGTTATTTTTTTAAAAAAGGAGAACATGACCCATAATAATCAATAAATGGAAACTGACCTAGAATGGACACAAATGTCAGAATTAGAAGAGAATGATGCTAAAAAAAAGTGTTAGACAAGATCGGGCGCATACTAGGTGGTATGGCTGTGGACAGGATGGATAAAATCAAAATGCTGACCATACTTAAAACAGCTATAGGACATTTACACAATGGAATACTACTTGGCTGTGAAAAGAGGAAAATTTTACCTGTTGCGACAGTATGGAAAATTTTACCTGTTGCGACAAAATTTTACCTTAGCATTAGAACATAATGCTAAGTAAAATAAGCTAGTTAGAGAAAGATAAGTATCATATAATCTTACTCATATGTGGAATCTAATGAACAAACTGAACTAACAAGGAAAATGAGGACAAACTCAAAATGGAGAACAGATGACAGCTAATGGGTGGAAGATTAGGGGGTGGAGGGAGTGAGCAGAAAGGAAAAAGGAGCCATGGACATGGACAACAGTGGTTATTGCCGGAGGGAGAGAAGTATAAGGGGACTAGATGATAATGGAAAAAATACAATAGAGTTTACATTTAAAAAATAAAAATATATAATTTTGAAAAAACAATGCTGACCATACCAAAAATTGATGAGGATGAAGAGGAACTAGAACTCTTACACTATTAGGGCTGTAAAATGGTATGATTGCCTTTGGAGAGAGTTTGGCAGGTTTTTTTGGTCATAAAGTCAATTATTCTTTTTTTTTAAGATTTTATTTATTTATTTATCTTTAGAGGGGAAGGAGAGGGAGAGAAACATCAATGTATGGTTGCCTTTCGTGCGTCCCCTGCTGGGAGTTGGCCTGCAGGGAACTGGCCTGCAACCCAGGCAGTGCCCTGACTGGGAATCGAACCGTGATCCTCTGGTTCGCAGGCCCATGCTCAACCCACTGAGCTACAATTATTCTTTATACAGCAATTATTCATAGAAAGCTTACTATATGCTACATTGTGCTGGACACTTTGGATATTGGCAGTTTCTTAAAATATTAAACACAGTATAGTTATTGTATGATCCAGCTATTCTACTTCTAGGCATGTACCCACAAGAAAAAGAAGTATATGTCCATACAAAGACTAATCCCCATCAACAGATGAATGAATAAACAAAAGGTGGTATATCTATACAATGGAATATTATTAAACCACCAAAGGAATGAAATACTGATACATACTATAACATGCACCAACCTTGGAAACATGGTGAATAAAGAAAGCCAGACACGAAAGGCCACATATTGTATGGTTGTGATTCCTTCTATGAAATACTCAGAATAAGCAAGTCTGTAGGGATAGAAAGTATTTGAGTAGTTGCCAGGGGCCTTGGGGAGGAGAAAACAGAAAGTGAGTACTAATTGGTATGGGGTTTGTTTTAGAGGTGATGAAATGTTGGCAGTATGTATTGGTGATGTTACACAATCTTCTGAGTGCACTAAAACCACTGAATTGTATATTTTAAAGAGGTGGATTCTATGCTGTGTGAATATACATGGAACTACATGGATGAATCTCTGATAATTTTGTAGAGCATGGCAGACAGAAAAGACTACATATTCAATGATTCATGTATGGAAAACTCTAGAAAATGCAAACTATAATGACAGAAAGCAGATCAGTGGTTGGTTGGGGATAAGGGCAGAGCAGAAAGAAGGGATTAGCAGGGAGCAGAGGAAACTTCTGCAGGTAATGATATGCTCACTATCGTGATTGTGGTGATGATTTTACAGGTATATACATGTTTGTTTGTTTGTTTGTTTTAGAAATACTACAACCTTCTCTTCTGCCTGTATAGGCCACCAACATCTCTTTTTGTGTCCATATCACTCTGTGATGTTTCTGATAGAAGGCATAAAAAATAGTCTCTTAGGGCCCCAAATATGAACAGCTGTTACCAGATGGGATGATGTTATGAGGAAAATCAAAACTCCCAAAAGATTAGTAAGCAAAAAAAAAACAACCAAAATTAGTCATGGCATTTAGTTCTCTCACTGAGATGCTGTAAGGAAACTGGAGGACACATGTAGCCCTTCTCCCCTTTTTCTGCTGGTGTCTGGTGATCTACAGGCAATAATAACTCTCCCAAAGAAATGGTAAAAGACCAGGGGTGAGTGGAAGTCAGGTACTGAAGACTCCTCTGAAGTCTGAGAAGGCAGATACTTCCCAAGACTGAGGCCAATACCCTTACTGGGAAGCCAGTGGGAGAATCAGTTCCAAAAAGCAAATATCAGCCCAGCTGACTAAAGCACTGGAGGGGCAGGTGTACTGACTGTGGCCGTGAAAGTGTGTGTGTCCCTCAAAGCACTGCATTGCCTATCTGACCTGACCTCCTACCTCTGTCTCCCTCATTTCCTTCCCTGTGGCCACACTGGACTCCTCACTGTCCCCCCAGCACACCAGCAATGATCTCACCACACAGCATTTTCACTGTTTGCCTTTCCTGGACCACTCATTCTCCAGATAGCTGCATTATGCTCCCTCACTTCCTTCCTCTCTTTGCTCAGTGTCACCTCTGTAGTAAAGCCTTCCCTGGCCATCCTATGAATCCTGCCATCTTCCCACCATAGATCCCCTTTATCCTGCTGTTCTTTCTTTTTCCCTATGGTTCTTATCACCTGGGTAATTTCCTTCTTATGCTTATCACGCATCATCTCTCAGCCCTATTGGAATGTCAGGTCCACAAGGACAAAGATCTTTTTTTTTGTTCATGGCTGTACCCCCAAGTACATAGATTCATGCCTGGCATATAGTAGGGACTCAATATTTGCTGGATGAAATCATTTACTTTCTATTGTATCCCTAGACGCAGAACAGTACCTGGTATACAGTAGAGGATCGATAGATGCTTGTTGAATAAACTTGGTGAAGACCCACTTCATGTAGCTTTCGAAGGTGTCAGGCACTTATCCCTCTGTGTGGTGCTACAGACATGGAGGACGAGAGGCCTCAATATAGAAGTGGAGGGGAGCATACCCAGGCTGAAGAAGGCGTGTCAGAAGAGTCTATCTCTGTATAACTGCCATGAAGCTCAGCCACAGAAGGCACTCCCAAACACCCAAATAATTTACTTCTGTATGAAAGTAAGCTACTTCTTTTTAAAATTTTCTTTTAAAGAGAGGGAAATGCAGGGAGAAAGAGAGGGAAAGAACATTGTTGCAAGAGAGAAGCATCAATTGATTGCCTCTCACACCCACCTTGACCAGAGACCAAACCCATTACCCAGGCATGCGTGCTGACTGGGAATTGAACCAGCGACGGACGACATTTCTCTTCACGGAATGATGCCCAACCAACTGAGCCACATTGGTCAGGGCCAAAGAAGCTGCTTTTTGAGTTTGCTGCCACAAATTCCTAGGTCAGTGTCTGCACAGTTTTCAACAGAGGCAGCATGCCGCCAGGGAAACTTCTGGAACTTGGCAGAAGAGGCAGATACTTCTTCACCCACCTCTTGCTCAGTCCCTGTAATATCGAAGAAGCCAGTCTGGACTGATTGTATGGATCACAGTCCCCACCTTGTGAGTGGTTCATGGAGAATTCAAAGACTCATGGAAACTGTTGTTGCAGTAACCATTGCTCAGGGGGCAACCTTGGCAGCAGGCAAACGCTAGGCAGGCAGCAAGCCAAGAGAGAATGGTGCAGACTCAAAGGGTCTTGAGAAACAAGTCTGTGCACAATAAACAAGGGGCAGATTGGGAACAGCGCCTTATATTGTCCACACTTCTCAGAATGTAAGGAATTCTGTCCTCAAACTGAGGGACCAAGAGGGAATCCTGTCAGGGGAAGCACAAAAAAGCCCTATGGTCTGTCAGAGGGGACTAGACACTCTGCCTAGGGCTTAGTGTTCTGGACATGGGACAGTATTCAAGATCTTCAGGCCATTTTCAAAAACAGGCTTTGAAGAAACATTAATTCTGGGAAATCAGAATCTGTTGAAAGATCTATTTTAAGTATCATGGTACATGGAGGAGATGAAGGGATTGTCCAAAACTGCCAGGTCATTCCATGTTGCAGGGCAGACACAGGGGACCAGTGCCCTCTCCCTGGGAGATCTGAGCCCTTCTCAACAGTGTTTAACAAGATGGACTTGTTATGATTTGGAGAAAGGAGTAGGCCTTCTTGAGTAGGTGAAGCACATATAGTGTAGGAAGCTGACTACTGAGCGTGCCAAATTGGGAACTTCTAGAATCCCAACTTTTCCCCCCAGGATTAAAATACAACCAAGCATGGCATCCAAAGGGTAGTGTGTGCAATCACGACTGGAGAACTGGAGGAACTGGGAGTACAGGTTTGTCCCTGTCTGCCTGAACAACCCTGTTTGGACAATCTTGAAAACATATATGAGTTCTGGAATTAATTAGGGGTGATGAAAAAGTAAATCAGTCTGCACAAGTGTGGTTCATGCTGGAGTTGGTAAACAGTGGAAGGTTTTCTAGCCATCTCTTATTTTAGGAGCACGTGGCCATTGATGTGGCCAGCTCATTTAGGCTCTAAACAGCAGTCTGCATCTGCTCGGGGGTGGGGACGGAAGCTTACCGTTACTATCCTGCTCTAGGGGTGGTTAAATTCTTCAGCACTGTGCCACATTCTAACCCATTTGGACTTTATACCAGTGGCCTAGATCTAACTCAAATCGTACTTATTACATCAACAGCTTAGTGACTGGGGATGATTCAGAAACAACTGTGCCTATAGCTGACTCCCCTTGCTGATTTTGTATCCCACACCACTGAACAGAAAAGTCTGAAGGTTCTGTCTTTGGCAATCTTTTTAGGATCCAGTTACCTGGAGCAACCAGAGAAATTCTACTTGAGACAGACAAAAGTTTTTTTACCCTCACACCAAAGTTTTGGGACTAAAATAGGGCCCATGAGATTCACTGGCTTCCCTGGAAAATAGTGCTAACACATGCCATTCACGGGTAGATGCTTCCCTTCCTCTTGACTCCTATCACTGGCTCAAGTTATCATCTGGGCATCTGCGCTGCACCAAGACTAGAAGCAGAGTCACTATTAGGATTCTTGCTTAGAAAGTTGCCCAGAGATGTTCCAGACTCTGTATTATCTGCTTATGGGAACGCATTTCATAGCTTCTGTGTTCCAAGTGAGCTTGTTAGCAAATGGATCTTTTTTAAATTTTATTTTTAAAGAGAGAGAAGGGAAGAGAGGGAGAGAAACATCAATGTGTGCTTGCCTCTCACACACCCCTCATCGAGAACCCAGCCCGCAACCCAGGTATCTGCTCTGACTGGGAATTGAACCTGTAGCCCTTTGCTTCGCAGGCCTGTGCCCAGTCCACCAAGCCACACCAGCCAGGGATTTTTATTTTAAAGATTTACTTATTTTATTTTTAGAGAGAGGGAGAGGAAGAGAAACATCAATGTGTGGTTGCCTCTAATGTGCCCCATACTGGGGACCTGGCACACAACCCAGGCATGCACCCTGACTGGGAATCAAACCAGTGACCCTTTGGTTTGCAGGTCGGCACTCAATCCACTGAGCCACACCAGTCAGGGCATGGATCCTTTTTTTAAAAAAAAATCTTCACCTGAGGATATGTTAACTGACTTGAGAAAAAGGAAGCGGGGCGGGGGGGCGGGAGACAGAGAGAGAAAGAAACATCAATGTGAGAGAAATATCGACCAGTTGCTTCCTGTATATGCCCCGACTGGGTATCAAACCCACAACCTAGGCATGTGCCTTCACCAGAAACCAAACCAGCAACCTTTTAGTGTATGGGACAACACTCCAACCAACTGAGCCATCCGATGGATGGGACCTTTTAAACTGTGTGGCAGCCCAAGCAGGGCAATGGGGTTGAACAATGAAATGGTTCCCACCTCAGCATGGCTCTCACCTCCACTCACAGCTCAGTACACCATTTATGAGCTCTTCATTTTACTAAGTATTTGAAATGGTTTTTATTTTATACTAACTGCTGGTAAGTACTAGGTTTGTTTCCAGCCTCCCTCTGGTCTATCCATTTTGTGCCCTGTCCCTGTCCCAGGGCTGCACTCCAAGTACAGGCTGGACAGTGGCCTCCCCACCTTCACAAAGGTGGGCTTTTCACACTGTACAGAACTGGTAACTGCCTGGGGGAACTGATGAGTCCATGGGTCAGTCTTCGTCTGAGTCACTGGGGCCCCTGTACTCGCAGACAGCATCATAGTGAAGCTCTACCAGCCGATTCTCTCTCCGCAGCTGAACCACAGCCTGGCTCTGCTCTCTGTCCCAGCCCAGCAGACGGCCCACCTAGAACAGGGACAGGCAGAGTCAGCTAGGCCAACCCTGACCCCAGCACATCCCCTGCATGCTCCCACCCCCATTCCCAGGTCTGTGACTCACCCTTCCAGCCTGTGGTCCCAGCACTATCATCACCTGTTTGCCCTGGACCTTGGGGATGAGGGTCTCCAGCATTTTTTCCCTGACACCTACAGAGAAGGAGAGGGGAGTGAGGTCTGCATCCAAGGGCCGGCCCAGCCACAGTCCTGTCAGAAGGGCCTTTTCTGTATTCCCTGTGGCCACGCTGTACCCTACTGACAGATGGGAGTCCCACCCCACCCATTTCATAGATGAGGAAACCTAAGGAACAGTTCCTAGCAATAGTTGTTCTAAAGGAGGCATTTACACATTATGGTGATGGGTGGTGGTGATAACAGACGCTGCCTACTGTGACCATGTTGTGAGCCCTGCCCTGCAAGAAGAGCTCAATACACACACCTATAGGGCACCAGCCACAATAGGAGAAACAGGTCATTTCTGTACTAATTTTGCAGATGTGGAAAGTGAGGCTCAGGTAAGTGTCTCATTTTGTGTTAGGATGCTGGGCCTTGCAAAAAAACCTTAACTCTGCCCAATCTCCCAGCCTTTGCCTTGGCAGGCTCTTGGCCTAAGACAGCCTTTCTAAAAAAATTTTCACCTGAGGATATGGTTTTATTGATTTTTAGAGAGAAAGGGAGGGAGGGAGGGAGGGAGAGAGGGAGGAGGTGAGGGGGAGAGAAAGAGAATCATCAATGTGAGAGAGAAACATCAATCAGTTGTCTCCTATAAGTGCCCCGACTGGGGATTGAACCTGCAACCTAGGTATGTGCCCTGACTGGGAATCAAATGCGCAACCTTTCTGTTTGGTGTATAGGACGATGCTCCAACCAACTGAGACACCCAGCGAGGGCAGACAGCCCTCTTGATTGGCCTCTAGGATGATAACAACCCAGTGGCCATCCCTCACACTCACCTTCCAGGACCTGGCCTTCATCTGTCCGACATACACAAGTATCTGGGCTGATGACATCTTCGATTGTCATCTGGGGAGAGGGTCAGGGGATGAGAGAACGTTAGACAGTGAAAGGGGCTCAATCCCTGGGGGATGAAGCAAACCTAGGCTGTGGGGTACCCACCTTGGTGTTGTAATACCGCCCGCCCTTGTGCAGTTTATCCACAAACCGCACACGCAGGTCCCTGTGCAACCAGTGCTGTCTCCTGGAGGCCACTTTCTCACTCTTGGACGGAGGCCTGTCTTGCCTGTGGAGATGGGGCAGACACCAGGCTCAGTCAGATGTGTGTTCTGGTCACCTCACCTTTGTTGGTGCTGTAAAACCCACCCATACTGCCATTTCTAGTTCCTTCAATGCATCTGCCTTGCCCCAGAAGCTCTCTCTGACTGCAGAGCCTCCCCACACTCCCTCATCTTCTTCTGCCATCCAAGATACCCAGGGCCCCACCGGTCTGGAAGGTGTTTCCGCTTCCTCTCTTCTGTTCCCCGCCGGGTGAGGGGGTCCTGATTCTGGAAGGCCTTCAGTGATGACGAGGGTGTTCCATTCTTTTGGCCTGGAGAAGTTTTGCTCACTTGGCCTATTCAAGAGGGTGTGGGGAGAACCAGGAAAGAGCTTCAGTGTCTCACTATCTTTCCTTCCAGGCCACACCTCAGCCTCGGGCCACCTCTCATCCACCAAAGTGTGCCCTCTACCATCATGCCTTTGCCTGGACTATTGGAATGCTCTCCCCTTCTTCTCAACTGCCTTGGCTTCCTTCAGGAAGTCTTCCTTTTACTATAGCCCCAGCCTGTGCTAATAGTGCCTACCTGAGTCAACTGCTTAGCGTGGGCTAGGAGTCCTGGAGGGCTCCACTTGCTCCCACCTGCTAAACTGCCCATTCTACCAACACGCCTAAAATGCCTTCCTCCCCTGTTAAGCCTTAGTCCTAGCTGTTCTCACTCCCTAGCAAAAGAGAGGTTTATCAAATAGACAGAGACCTCCAGGGGTAGAGACTAGTTTGCACACTTGTTTCTTCTCCTTCAGAAAGAGGCTAAAGACTCGGGGTTACTAGGTCAACCTTCCTTCAATCAAACCGAAGAAAGCACTCTCTCCATTCTCATCTCCTGACCTCTGACCAGGCAGACCTGGCCGCCCCTCCCCTCTGCAGATCTAACACCGGCCCAAGGCAGGCCCTACCACCCTCCGGGATGCTTCTCCAATTCCCACAGCTAGGTAAGAGGCTCACTTACTGGCATCCAAGGAGTTCTTGTCAAATTCCTTCTGGGAGACAGGCTGTAGGCAGTACTCACTCACAGTCACCATGCGGCTCCCCACAGCCAAACGAACCATGGCCCTAACATTGTCAGGGTCGAGGCCTTCCACCTAAAGTGTTGAGAGGAAGAAGTTAGGCAAAGGTTGAGTGGACTCGACCCACATTTCTAGGACCAAGCTGTCCACCCCTACCTCGAATTGGCCTGACCCCTGTGTCTTCTGCAGCAGACTGTAACCCCTGAGAATGAAGACCAGGCTTGATCACTGTCTCTCCCAGCTGAATTTGATCCCTGAGGTCTGAGACTGGGATGAGTCCTTGTATCTGCCCACCAGACTGTGGTTCTTAGACATACTTGAAGCATTTAATCCTCAGGGACGTGTGGCATACAGTATTCTCTCCCCTTTAGTTAGAAACTAGGCTCAGAAAAACCCAGAAAGTGGTCCTGAGTTACCAAATGAGGCAATGAGCCAGGCAGGCCTAGAGGACAAGGACTTCCAGGCTTTCTACCCCAAACCCAATTCTTCATAGTTCTGAGCCTCACATCAATCTTTCCTGCTGTCTGCCTCGGGCTCCAGGCATATCTTGGTTCCTTACCTTCCCATAGAGGCCTCGGTAAGGGCCAGAAAGAACCACCACCGCTCCTCCAGGAACCAGTCCTTGCCGCTGGCCTTCCTTATCTTTCTCTTGCTCCTCATCTGGCTTTGGCAGGCGGTGGGGGCCACTGGGGGCCAGGGCCTGGACCTCAGTCAGGCTGGCGCCCAGCCCTAACCCTTTAGGCCTCAGTGAGTTGACACGAGGCTTCACCACTCTGTAGCGAGCACAGAATATGAGCTTGCTGGGGGATGTTACAGTCGTCCATGCTCTACCCCTCCAACCCCTACCCAAATCCCACCCTTTCTGTATTTTTAAGCATATGCTCCCCCATCTCATGTCAGGCCTGCTTTTGACCTACAGAAATGGCAATTTCATTTGGTTTAACCTAATAACGTGCTATGTATGCCATCCATTACATAAGATATATAGTATAACCAAATATACTATTTGTACAGGGGAAACCATAGAGATATTCACACCTAGCAGGTGAAACACACTATAAAACACTCTATGTCAATTCGGGTCACATTTCACTGCCAAAAGATTCATGAAAAAAAAAACTGGTTTTGAGAATTCTTTGGTGTTCAGAACTGTAGAGAAGGGATTATAAGTCTGTGTGATAATAACAAATGTCTATCCATGCTTATTTGGGGTCAGCACCTACTGTGAGTATTTTACATGTATAATTTCACTGAACTATCACAACAGACCTGGGAAGTCAATGCTGTTATTATCCGCATTTTAAAAATTTTGATGTACACTTACTAAAGCTGGGGACATTGTTAGGAGACAGAAAATTAAAGGTAACACACCTGGGAGATGAAGGGGGAAGGAAAAATGCGAGCCTGCTCCGGGAGGAAGGGAGCCCCCATTTTTCACATAGGGAAGCTGATACCCACACAGGCAATCTTTCCATAAATGGAATCCCGTTATGGAGTTTCAAAGCGCAAACAGGAATTTGAAACAGTAGTGGGAGAGATTACTGAACTGGTTATAATGGTAATGTGCCCGTCCCATGCCTAGATGGTTCTGGATGCGTGATAACCACAGGGGTCTCATTCACTGCCCTGGCTGCTGTGCCAACCGCCCCACCCCAGAACTCACTGACTGAAGGTTCGGCCGATGCCTTGGCCAGGCTTCCAGCCCATGCCCCGCAACATGGCCAGCCCATATGCCTCCACGGGGACTGCCTCGTAATCGGCCTCCTTGGGCACCTGTGGGTTCAGGTGGAGGAAGGACAGTCAGGCTTTGCTTACCACAGGCCCTCTGATGTGAATTTGCTATCACCTACTGGTGACCCTCAATGCTTCTTTTCTAGTCAGCTCAAGTTAGCTTTTATAAATAAGAGATTTTACTTGTTTTTAGAGAGAGGGGAAGGGAGGAAGAGAGGGAGAGAAATATCAATGTGGGAGAGAAACATTGATATGAGAGAGAAATATTGATTGGCATGAGCCCTGAACAGGGACTGAACCCACAACCCAGGCATGTGCCCCAATGAGGAACTGAACCAGCGACCTTTCGGGGTCTGAGAGGCAGTGCCAAACCAACTAAGCCACACCAGTCAGGACTCAAGGGATGGCAAAGATTTCCTCTTGCCATTCCTCCTTTAACACTCCAGGTCAGTCCTTCAAATGCTTACAAGGTACCCAGTGCCAGGTACTGTTTTAGGTACTAGGGATAAAGTAGTGAACAAAACAGACAAAAAATCCTGCCCCTGTAGGGTTTTCATTCCAGTTGTAGGATACAGAATACATAAAATACATAAAACATGATATGTCAGGTTGCAATACGTTATATGAAGGAAAATTAAGCAGGTTAAGGAGATGAGAAAGGTGAAGAACTCAGTGTCACTGAGTTGATATTTGCGCAGAGACCAGAAGGAGATGGCAGAGAGCCACAAGGATACAAGAAAGAGTGTTTCAAGCAGAGAGAACAGTTAAGAGCAAAGGCCCTGAGGCAGGGAAGGATTTGGTATGTGTGAAAAGCATCAGGAAAGTCAACCTGACCGAAACAGAGATGTGGAGGCAGAGAAGAGTGATAAGAAATTAATTAGGAGGAGGGTGGGCTGGGATGGGAGTAAAAGACAGAAAACTGTACTTAAACAACAATTAAATAAAAAATAAAATTAAAAAAAAGAAATTAATTAGGAGAGTTCGGCAGAAGTCACAAGAGGGTGGCAGCCACAAGGAGGACCAGCAAGTAAGAAACTGTGATAGTCCGGATGAGACATGTTAGTGGTTCAGACCAGCATGCTGGTTGGTGGTAGTGATGGGGAGGAGCGGTCAGATTCTACATGTATTTTGGAAAGGGACATGATAGAATTCTGCCGCCAGTTTATGGAGTATAAAATAAAGAGGGAGTCAAAGGTGTTCTTTTTTTAATTTAAATTTTTTCTTCCTTTTGTAACTTGTAAGGAAAATTGGCTGAGAGGAAGGATGGATGAAACTGTGATCAAATGAGATGTGGAATGCTGCAAGAGGAGGAAAAATGAGAAAAATGAGGCCAAAGCTAGAACAGGATGGAGAGTGAAGTAAAAGTCTTTTTTCTTTTTTATGATGAAAGAAATCAGAGAACATCTGAAGGCTCATGAGAACTGTTCAGTTAAAAGAGATGGCGGTCTGGGGCTGTAAGAAAACTAGACCCCAAAAGAAGCATCTCCAAAAAAAAAAATTGTGGTCCTGGCTGGTGTGGTTCAGTGGATTGATTGAGTGCTGGCCTGTGAACCAAAGCGTTGCTGGTTTGATTCCCAGTCAGGGCACATGCCTGGGTTGCAGGCCAGGTCCCCAGCTGGGGCACAGAAGAGGCAACCACACATTGATGTTTCTCTCCCTCTCTTCCTCCCTTCCCCTCTGTGTAGAAACAAAAAATTTAAAAACAAATTGTGAACGAAGAGGTAAAAGACTGAGTCCACAGCTATGAAAGGCAAAAACCTTGTAGACATAACCCTCACCTCATGTTTTCACCTCCCATCATCACCCGCTCAATTCTTGATACTCACTCCAAAAGTTCCATAAGTTCCCTCACTATTGGAGATATAGCACATCGATTTCCAGCCACCATACCACTGCCTGGGTTGTTGCTGCCATTAGGAGTACTCACCCTGCTCTTTCCTTTCTCACTAAACCCCACCTGACCTTCCAGGTCTCACTCCTACCGCTCTGGTCTCAGTCTCCATCATCTCTAGCCCAAACTACTGGTCTCCCTGCTTCCATTCCTGCTTATCAGTCTGTTCTGCTCACAAGTGCCAGAGAAATCCTGTCAAATCATAAGTCTTGTCCCTTCTATGCTCAGAGCCCTCTCATGGCTCTCATCTCATTCACAGTAAAATCTAAAGTCCTTACCATGCCCCACAAGTCCCTACCTGGTTTAATCCCCACTTCTGACCTCATCTACTACCCATCCCTTTCACTCATTTCACTCCTTCATGTTCAGTCTCCTTGGTGTTGTCCAACACTCCAAAGGATGAAAGGAGAAAGGAATAGACAGCAGGCCTGTAGTACATGCAGACTTTCCTCGAGTTGTACAGGGAGGCAAGGCTGGCAGACATGGAAAAGAGACACTGGGATAGAAGGGGGTGAGGGGCCAGCTCACTGTCTCAGCCTGGGGCTCGCTGTCTGACCCTTCCTCGTTGGGGGTACATCTTTTCTGGATCATAGGGATAGCGAGTGTGGGGTCGACACCTGCATTCTCTCTCTCCTCCAGAGACTTCTTGGATTCTGAGGAAGAACGGGAGTGAGCAATGAGGTCCCACCACATCCTTCTACTTTTTTCCCACTCCTTCACCAGAGCAAGGCAAAGGGGGAATCACTCACCCTCAATGAGCTCCTTCACAGCCTGGGAAAGCATCCCATCTGTTGTGGCTTCCACATCTGTGGATGGGCCAGGGGCCTGGGTTGGTGGCTGTCTTCGAGAGCCACTCTGGATCAAAGGGATGATGAGTTCCTTGGGGGCTTCTGAGGGATTCACGCTGATATGGACACAGAGGAATGAGGTCCAGAGAGTAGTATGGTCAGTGGGTGCTGAACCACACCCCTTCGTTCAGAGAAAACACAAGAGCCAAACTCACTCCCACCCTGTCCCACAAACCACTCCCTCCCTCCGTTCTGTCTGGTTCTCCAGTTACGTCTCTGATGGTGCCTTCTTTGGATTCCCTCGTCCACCCCCAACTCTTAATTGTGCCTTTGAGGAATTGGTCCTCAGTCTATAGCTTCCACAATGACCCACAAATCACCACCTTGAGTCCAGACTCTCTTTCTAGTTTCAGGCTCCACACCAACCTCCCGATGGTAGATTCTCTTTGTGAAGTCTCTCCTTTCCTCAGACCTCCCGAATTAAGTGGGGGTGTGGCTCAGCACCCACTGACCACACTACTCCGTCTCCTTTCTGAATTAAGCTGATGATGGCCTCCCCACCCTCAATCTGCCACTCCACCCTATTCCCCATTCTGGAGAAGCCCCACCACTTCAGTTGAGACATTAAGGGTCCTGTCATTCTCTCCTTTCTTTATCTCAGAACGCACACACCTCAGGGTTCCCAAATCCTAAAGACACTCCCTCTCAGGATATATTCCCTCTTGTCCATTCCCAGGGCCATCAGTCTCAATTTCTTCAGCTGTCCTACAAACTCCCGCCTGCTCGCCTCCACGAGTTTCCTCAGACATATTTAGGCTTTCTAGGCCACTGTCAACAAGACAACCAATTCTGATTGCACCCTCCCGCTTGCACCCACCGCACCTATTTCCAAGGGATGAAAGACCCAGAGCATCACCTCTGCAATTTTCTCCCTTCCACGGTCTTCAAGAAATCCTTCTCTTCTGGAGCCACACCCACGCCACCTCCCCGGTCTGACAGCCGTTTTCGGGCGGTCGTGCGGCTGAAGCTGAATGAAATTGGAGCAGTGGAGTGTCCAGCCGACCGCAAAACACCCTCTTCGGGGTCCGCCATCTTGCCGCTCTTTCCAGGCGAGTGCAAGGCTTGCTGGGAAGTTTAGTTTGGGCTGAGTTTGCCGAGGACCGAAGGACGAGCTCTAGAACTACTGTTCCCATAAAACACTGCGGCATCTGACAGACATAGGCGGATACCGGGCCGTGGGAAGTGTTGCTCTTTTTACTTCATAGAAGCACCTCTCGCCAAGCAAACGGGGAAATATAATTCTTCAGGAAGGCAGGGGTGGTAGGAAGTGGACCCATTCTTGCCAGGTATTCGTTCCTTCGTGTAGATATTTGACAGGTATTTATTGATTGTCTACTTTGTGCACGTGACTGTGTTCTACTGTGTGGGAAGTGTGGGTAAGATAATTTTAAAAATCTGTGAATGCCAGTTGGGTACGATAATAAATAATAAAGATGTAAAACGAAATAAATAGCATAAATAATACACATGTCAATGATGCCTTCTGATGCTAGATTTAATACTCGACAAATTCTGGTAATGTTAATAAAATAGGTCTCCCGCAGAGACTCGTAGTCCAGTACGGAACTAGGACACGTCCTTGGGGCGCAGGCGCAATGTGGCGCCCGCCTTGCGAACCAGCGCCGCCACGTCGGCCGCAGCTTGGGCCGCAAGGGGGCGCGCGTCCAGCCGCGACAGGAGTTGCCGGGCGCTGGGGCTGGCTCTCTGGGGTGCGCAGCGGCCTGCGCGGGAGGGGGCGGGGGAGAATAGGTCAGCACAGACCCCGAGCCTCGCTGCACCCCCAGACTCCTTTACGTCCGGAGACCTAGATGCTCCGCAGGGTCCCCGGAGCCCTCAGACCCTCCCTCGATAGTTCCGGAGGTCGCTGACTGTCCCTCTCATCTGCCGCTAGCCCCAGCCATCGCGTGTGCTCCCGTGGACCCCCGCCGGCCTTCACGATATTCCTGGCGGCAGCTATTTGACCGCAGTATTCCTGGACACTCCGAAGACCTTGTGACTATCTCTGGAACTTTCCAACTGCCCCTTCGTCGCCCCTGATTCTAATCTCTTACCCCCGCAATATCGGGAGGGCCCCGGGACTCACGACTCACCCTCCAGATGCCTAGGCAATCCTCGTGGCCCACGCCGGGGCCCCAGATTGCCCTCCACTTATCCCCAGAGGCCCCCGCCTAAGCCCCTGCCATTCGCCGCAGACCGTGAAGTGCTCAGGCATCCCCAGTGACTCCAAGCAGACCCCTCCAGCACATCTCCCCGGAGACTCCTGAGAGCCCCCGGAGCTGGTGCGCAGCCCCGTGGCGCGGGTGCAGGTGCTGATAGGGGGCCTCGAACCCAGGCCGGGTTGCTTGGCCCCTGTCCGCAGCTGCAGCCGGCGCCGCCGCCGCCGCTGCCTGGGTACCAGGCTGCCTTGTTTACCACCTGTCTGAAGGGAACGGGAAGGAGCAGACAGGCGGGGCGAGGTGCGCTGGGGATGTACCCATCTCACTCCCAGCCCAGTACCTCCTCTGCTCCCCCTAGGGTCCGTGGCGCCCCCCGCACGCGGCTCCATGACCCAGAGTGGTCCGGGTGGACACACAGTCACCAGCGACACGTTCTGAGCGCTCGCGCGCGCGCTCGCTCGCTCACCTGGCTGCCAGCCCGGGCCTGGACGCCGTGAGGCCAGCCTGTTCCATGCCGGGCACCCCAGCCCGCGCGATGACCTACCTGGCGGCCTGCAAGGAGGTGTGGCTGTAGGCGCCAGCGCTCGGCCTCGCTTGGCCTCAGAGGCGCCTCTGTTATCCCAGGACCCTGGACTAGGGTTCTTCTGCCACCCAGAGGACGTTATTTCATGTGTGAAAAGGGGAAGTTGATTTCCAGAGAAGTTAAGGGCCCTGCCTGAGCCCTGACACCTAAAAACGGGATGCAAAACCGGAACCCAAGTTATCTGGGAATTCTGTCGCCTCCAACAGACCTTTGCACATAGCAGACACTCAATAAATTTGCAATGAGTATCTGCCTAAGCCAATCCCTACTGTGGAACTGGAAGAGTATGCGTGGCTGTGGAGGGGCCATCCTTGAAATCTTTGGGGTCTTGGGAGGGCGTATGGCCCTGAGCCTGATAGGGTTGGAGGCTCAAAAACTGGGGAAGGATAGGTTCCATGGAGAGTGCAGAGACAGTAGTAGGGTTCTGGACTTGAGGAGGCTTTGAAGGCACCTGGGTTGCAGGGGACACCAATCAATGAGAAGGGAGAAATGAAGCCCTTCCTAAGTTGGAGAATCTGGAGGTGGGGTCTGGGGACATAGGCCCAAGGGGAGAGCACCTGTGCACAGTACTACTGTAGTAGAGGGAGGAATGGGGACCAGTGAGAGATGGCCTGTGGCCAACACTTTGTGGAGAAAGATAATGAGGGCTAGAGGGGCTCAGGCGCCTGCCCAGAGCCCAGCATCCAGTTGACAACAGTACTGGTGTCAGGCAGCTAGCTCATCCCCAACACTCACTTGGTCCATGACTATTTCACTGTGGGCCATGGACATACTATGTCCTGATGTCCATTATGGCTGGCTGGGCAACCTCTCTTATCTACCTGTCAGGGTCCCACTGTTGTCATAGGTGAAAGGGGCTGAAGGTCACTGTTTTCATTCCTCCTGCAGTCCCCTGCCTCTCCCACCTCTGACCTGGCCTTGTCTGTGGAGGTACCTACTGGACCTCCTTCACTGCTCCACCCCATTCTTGAGACTTCAAGCATTGCAGATGGAGGGAGCAGCTTCCATTCCTGGGCTTGGGGTTTCCAGAACTGATGGATGGGGTAGGGAGATGCTTACAGACTGGGGAACAGGAGACTGAGGTTCTGCAGATCCCTGATGGGTGGTCTTGCAGACCGCAGCATAATTGAAGAGCCAGAATGCATGAATGGTGAGGGGAGGCTGCCAAGCACTGGGAAGCCTCAATGCTTCAGAAAAAGGACAGGGAGCTTGACAACTGGATGGATGCTCAAGGGTCTGCAGGTGGGGAATTTCTTCCAGAATGAGAAATGCTTAGTCCTGGAAGATTCTGTGAAGCAATAGGATGTCCAAGGACAGCCTCTAGGATAAATTGTAAGGGCATGGGAGGGGATTCTCTGAGAGCCAGGTCAGAAGGGATGCAAATCTGGGAACAGTAGCAAGAATTGGGGTTGAGGTAGCAGTGCTGGTCACTGAGAATGCTGGCAGGGTTGGGGAATCCAGACAGAAAGCAGAGCGAGGCCGAGCGCTGGCGCCTACAGCCACACCTCCTTGCAGGCCGCCAGGTAGGTCATCGCGCGGGCTGGGGTGCCCGGCATGGAACAGGCTGGCCTCACGGCGTCCAGGCCCGGGCTGGCAGCCAGGTGAGCGAGCGAGCGCGCGCGCGAGCGCTCAGAACGTGTCGCTGGTGACTGTGTGTCCACCCGGACCACTCTGGGTCATGGAGCCGCGTGCGGGGGGCGCCACGGACCCTAGGGGGAGCAGAGGAGGTACTGGGCTGGGAGTGAGATGGGTACATCCCCAGCGCACCTCGCCCCGCCTGTCTGCTCCTTCCCGTTCCCTTCAGACAGGTGGTAAACAAGGCAGCCTGGTACCCAGGCAGCGGCGGCGGCGGCGCCGGCTGCAGCTGCGGACAGGGGCCAAGCAACCCGGCCTGGGTTCGAGGCCCCCTATCAGCACCTGCACCCGCGCCACGGGGCTGCGCACCAGCTCCGGGGGCTCTCAGGAGTCTCCGGGGAGATGTGCTGGAGGGGTCTGCTTGGGGTCACTGGGGATGCCTGAGCACTTCACGGTCTGCGGCGAATGGCAGGGGCTTAGGCGGGGGCCTCTGGGGATAAGTGGAGGGCAATCTGGGGCCCCGGCGTGGGCCACGAGGATTGCCTAGGCATCTGGAGGGTGAGTCGTGAGTCCCGGGGCCCTCCCGATATTGCGGGGGTAAGAGATTAGAATCAGGGGCGACGAAGGGGCAGTTGGAAAGTTCCAGAGATAGTCACAAGGTCTTCGGAGTGTCCAGGAATACTGCGGTCAAATAGCTGCCGCCAGGAATATCGTGAAGGCCGGCGGGGGTCCACGGGAGCACACGCGATGGCTGGGGCTAGCGGCAGATGAGAGGGACAGTCAGCGACCTCCGGAACTATCGAGGGAGGGTCTGAGGGCTCCGGGGACCCTGCGGAGCATCTAGGTCTCCGGACGTAAAGGAGTCTGGGGGTGCAGCGAGGCTCGGGGTCTGTGCTGACCTATTCTCCCCCGCCCCCTCCCGCGCAGGCCGCTGCGCACCCCAGAGAGCCAGCCCCAGCGCCCGGCAACTCCTGTCGCGGCTGGACGCGCGCCCCCTTGCGGCCCGAGCTGCGGCCGACGTGGCGGCGCTGGTTCGCAAGGCGGGCGCCACATTGCGCCTGCGTCCCAAGGACGGTGCGTGTTGAGGGCGGGGCCTTTCCGGGGGGCGGGGTCAGAGTGAAGCTCAGTTATGAAGTAGTAGGTGAGTTAGGAGGACTGGGTTTGGAGGGGGATTTGAGGTGGCCGGGACTTGGGGGTCATCCTAGCATATTCCTCTAGGAAGTGACACTGGGAGGGTTATTGCAGTAGGTGAGTGTTGGAAAATTAGTTGAGGATACGAGGATCCTCCTCATCTTCTTGAAGAAGGCTTTGAATGGAGGGCACTTAACTTAGGGTAGAGCCCATAAATGCTTGGGGTGGGGCTGGAAATGACAGGATTGGTTGAGATTTATAGGCTATAAAAGGGCGGATCCTGGAATTGTTCAGGGGTCAAATCCTGGCTATGCACCCTCCAAGGTGGGCCTATGGTTTATTTGGGCGTTGGGGTCTGCATGTTATTAGAGGGAGGTAGGAAGGTATGGAGAATGATTCAAATAGCTGGGCCCAGGATTATTATTTAAGAAATTGGGATCAAGACAGTTATATGAGTGTGCAGAGCCTCACTAAATGGGTGGGTGATTCTGTCTGTGCAATCTAGAGGCAAGTTAATGAAATAAGGCTAGAACGGCAACTCATGGGATAGGACCTAGGTAGTTTACATGCAGTTGGACCCTGGATTTCGTCTTTCATCCCCCAGCCATTAACGAGCTGGATTCTGCGGACATAGAGGTCACGGACAGTCGCTTGCCTAATCCCACTTTCATGGAACAACGGCCACAGGTACCACCTAGTCTTCCTAATCGAGGCCATGTGCCTAGAGACTAGCAATGTATGTACACTCGTGTCCTTACTCCAGCATCGTCGGTCAGAGACCTTGGGTACATGCATGGCGCCATCCCAAGTGACTCAGGTTAAGGCACGTTGTGCTTCGAAGCCGCCTCAGGCCTCTGGTCGGTTCTGTGTGGAGCTGGTTCGTGGTTCTGCAGGCTTTGGCCTCACACTAAGTGGAGGCCGAGATGCAGGCACAGACACTCCACTGGCAATACGTGGGCTGCTGAAGGACGGGCCGGCACAGCGCTGTGGTCATTTGCAGGTGAGCCATAAGGCACCCTCCATTCCATGGTGCTACCCTGACCTCATCCTTTGTTGGGGTGCTCTCAATCTGCTCTTCCTACAACACCCCCCACTTTGTACTCCTGTAGCCCGGTGACCTTGTGCTCCATGTCAATGGAGAGTCAACTCAGGGCCTCACCCATGCCCAGGTTGTGGAGCGAATTCGCACAGGTGGGTCCCGGCTCCACCTCGTGCTGATCAGACCTGTTGATACCCACCCCAGCAAGCCTGAGATGGAGGGAAGACCTCGGAAAGGAGACGGTGGGTTTCCCAGGGGAGAGGGGTCTCAGATCTGTGAGTCTGGAGAGGGTTGCAGAATAGAGAAAGTCTGGGGTCCTGGGTAAGATGAGTTTGGTGGTCTCGGTGGGGAGGGCCAGGAGTTTGGTGTCTGTGAGGGGGTCATAGCATTCTCAAAAGTGGGGTCAGGGAGGGCAGAGTCCCATGATGAGAATAAAGGTGGATTTCAGAAGGGAGATAGTGGGAATGGGGAGGAAGGAAGGGGCCTGCAGTAAAAGAAGGTGTTCAGAAGGAAGGGTCCTGGACCTTGGAGAAGAAGGCTGAGTCGTATTAGCAGGGAGGGGATGGTATGGGGATGTAGAGGGTAGGTGGTCTAGTACCTAAAGACAAGGGATTCATAAGTGAAAGGGCAGGGATTAGAGGGAGGTGGGTTGTGCAAGGGGAGAGTTTGATAACTTAGATGGGAGGGGTTTGATTTCCTTTGGGTATTGTGGGAAATGATTTCTGAGTTGTGTGTTCTGGATCCAGGAGGGGCTGGGTTTCTGGAAAGGAGATATTGGGGGTCTTGTGGGGTGGTATTGTTTCCTGAGGGGGTGTATCCAGGCCTTGATGGAAGGTTTTTCTCAGGGGTGTTGTCTCTGTCTCCCTCAGCACTTGAGATTCTTCTGGCCACCCAGGGGCCCAGCTCTCTGTACCCTAGCCTGTCACTTAATCTAATCTGCATTCCTACTGTTCTCAGATTGCAGCCCAGATCCTGGGGGACCAGAGGTGATGAGATCTAGGGCCAGCACCTCCCCGCTTCAGCAGCCTCCATCCTGTACAACACCCAAGACCCGGGGCGGCCCAGAGCCTAGCCCAGAGGGGGCGGCTGACAGCCACACTGTTCCTCCTCTTGAGCTCCGCCCTGGAGACACCGACCACCAATCCCTGGGTTCCCCAGGACCCTGGCTGGTGCCTAGCCAGGAACGGCTCTCCCAGGCCCTAGGTGTCCCAGGGGCCACACAGCTTGCTCTGGAGATGGCAGCTGGAAGGCGGAGGCACTGAGCATCATCTAACATCTGATGGCTGCATGCTCACTTGGAACTGCCTCACTTGAATCTGGCCTGCTCTGTCAGCCATGCATTAGCACTGCAAGCAGAACCACCACTTGGCGTTGTCCCCCATCCTGCTGCACAGTCGACCAGCCCACACTCCCCTTGTGTGGTGTCAGTGGCACAGCCCTTCCAGACCCGCCAGCCTGGCGTTTCAGGGTGGGGAGGTAATAAATCTGCCGATCTGTCTCAACTTGCCAGGTGCTCTAGGCTGGGTGGGGCTCCCAAGTCCACCCGGCAATGGAGGGGGAGGGTCAATCCTGTTTTGAAGAGGGCCTCTTCTTGCAACCATTAATAAATGTTGTTTCTTTCATGCTCCTAGAGGGGCTTTGCTTCTGCTGGTCCTCAGCCCAGCATGCTTTCTCCCCACTCTTTCTCTTCGACAACTCCTGCTTCTCTACCCAGTTATTAATTTCACTTTTTTTTGGAGGTGTGCAGGGCTCACAGATAATTATTTTGCGTGTGTGAGGAATGCAGAGGGAGGCCTGTTACAGTGAGAGAGCAACAGTTATACCCGCAGCCCTGGCCCTGAATCATCCAGACCCTCAGCAGTGGCTGGATAGGAAGGCTAGAAACTGGGCAGCTTCCTTTTTCAGGAGCTTGTGGTCTCTTACTTCCGGCCTGACATCCTCCGGGCAAGGGCTGGGGCCCTGGGGCCCCTTTGGGGTGGAGCCAGGTAGGTGTGACTCAGCGGGCTGGGCTAAAAACAGCTGTTAGAACCTTTGAGCTACTCCCCCATCTTCCATAGATGGTGACAAACTGGAGCCGTGCTTGTGTGCACAAGCCACACACTGGGCGTTCCTGGTCCTGGGAGAGGCCAGAGTTTCCTCCATCCTGGGAACAGAGCCCTAAAGCCCAGGCTTATATGGCCAGCAGGACTCCAATCTGGGTAGCCCCCAAACTGGTGCTGTCTGAGGCCAGAAATATACAGTCACCTTTGCTGTCACCACATCCTGAACACTTGGCCTCATCTCCCCAACAAGGGAAGCTGTGGTCAGTGGGCAGTTTTCACTCCTATGGGGAGGGGCCAGGAGTGGGGAGAGAAATTAAAGGACCAGAGTGTGAGCATCCAGGGCAGCCCTAGGGAGGAGAGAAGGACTGCAAAGGCTGGGAGTTGGGTATAAAGAGGTGAGCCAACTCAGCGTGGCTCAGTTGGTTGGGCGTCATCCTGCAAACCAAGGGGTGGCTGGTTCGATTCCCAGCCAGGGCACATGCCTGGTTTGCTGACCCCTGTTGGAGTGGGTGCAAGAGAAGCAACTGATCGATGTTTCTCTCCCTCTCTTTCTCCCTCCCTTCCTCTATCTCTAAAAATAAATAAATAAATAACATCTTTAAAAAAAAAAAAGAGGCGAAGTGAACCCTGACTCAGACCTTGGTGGAGGTATGGTTCTACAGAAGTAAGGAAAGGACTGCTGAGCCCCAGTTCAGGAGACTAACAATAGTAACCCCAGCCACAATTTACTTGGCCTTATCCCTGCTACTGGCTTCACTTGCACTATTTCTATTAGAGGGTTACACATCTATTAAATAACCTTGATATGTCCATTTCACAGAGGAGGGAAGTGAGGCACAAAGAGTAGCTGGGTGGGGGTCTTGAGAAGCAAGGTTTAATCAAGGCCTGATTCCCAAGCCTTAATCTCACCTTCATTTGAGAAGTATGAATCAACTCCAACTGTTTACCTTGCACTGTGATAGGCACTAGGGAGGTGCTGGGGGGAAAAACATAAAGATTTCTATCCTTGTGTAGTTGATGTACTGGGGGTAAGACATGTCAGAAGAGATAAGAAAATTACTAATATCATAAGGAAGTGAGCCCCGGCTGGTGTTGCTCAGTGGATTGAGCGCTGGCCTCTGATCCAAAGGGTCGCTGCTTTGATTCCCAGTCCAGGGCACATGCCTGGGTTGCGGGCCCGGTCCCTGGTGGGGGACACGTGAGAGGCAACAACACATTAGTATTTCTCTCACTCTCTTTCTCCCTCCCTTCCCCTCTTTAAAAATAAATAAATAAATAAATCAGAAAAAAGAAGGAAATGAGAGTTATGAAGACAGCAAGGAGGTTATGTTGGGGAAGGTAATTATGAAGGGCTGCTGGCCTCTTTAAAGACCTAACATTTGAGCTGGGACCTGAATGACCAGAAGCCAGATGTAGAAAGGTCTGGGGGAAGGGCATTGACAGCAGCGGGAACATCAAGTACAAGGGCCCTGATGCATAGCAAAGTATGTTATATTCTAGAAACTCAAGCATGTCTTCACAGAGTGAGAAAGCACACACGGAACACTGGGTAAAAGTATGTTTCATCCCTTCCACTATCCAATTACTTTTTCACTGGGCTGAAAGAGGGGGAGCTCCTTCTTTGGTTTTGAGGGGTCTGGGGCTAGGAAATGGAGAGAAGGCAAACTGTTGGAGTGAACTATCCTGGCCTTCCAGTCACAACTCTTGCCTCCTCAAATGAGATGGGAATAAAACCAATGTCCAGTCTAGAGAGTGTGGCTCCCAGTACATCTCAGGGGAGATCCGGATTCCTGTAACCAGCTGCCCATCTCACATGCAGAAATGGGATGAATCAGGAGAAATTACTTGCTCAGGGTAACATACTCTCCAAATGTGGTCAGCCGTGTCACCCAGCCTGGCACTCCAGAAGCCTTCCCCTCATCTTGCCAAGCTCCCAGTAATAAAACCCATGATCCTTTTCCATTCTTCATCTAGGGCTGGACTGACAGCCTCCCTCCTCAGAACCAGAAAACTAGACTTCTCTACGATTGCAGAACAGAGAATCATACAGACCCTGGGTTCTGACACTATTATTGATGATGTTTCCCTCCATTTACAGAGCAGCTTGATGCTCACCAGGCCCTGTTCTCTCTTGGCGTGTGCACCAGAGGTCTTTTCCCATCACTGCTGAGAGTTTTATTCCACGGTCCACCATCTTTTATCCGCAATTCTGAATTCCCCAAAGCTCTGGAAACATAGTTTTCCCACGATTTGGCACACCATTTGGCTACAAAACCTGACTTGGCTTTATGCGGCACACTTTTCAGTCCTAACTTATTCCACTTATCGTGAATGTCCACGCCTTTGAAGGAAATACTATTTTTTTAAACGGGGCAGCTTCACCCCCCACTGACTGTTAAGTAATATATCATATATGCACTGGGAAATCTTTTCAAAATTTGAAATATTCCGAGTTCTGGAAACATCTGAGTTTCAATAGGACCTCGACTACTTTTTTTTCTATAGCAAAGGAAACTAAGTTACTCCCTCCCAAAGGCAAGCTCCCCTCGGTTCTGAGATGTAGCAGCTTCGGGTACATTTGTATTTTAAAACAGTGAAAGGCCTCGCCATTACCGTTCAAAGTACCCTGAAGTGCCAAGCCTGAAAGGCTGGCATCTCCGGAAAAGAGGTGTCCAGTAGCTGTACTACGGGTGGGGACTATCCCTAGCGGGCGGGGCGAGGGGGCTTCCGGGGCGGCAGCCACCTGGCCCGGCCCCCTCAGGCCCCGCCTGCTTCTTTTCGGCATAGTGATTCACTCCCTTCTTGGTCCCCGGGCCCCGTTCCCGGCCAAACGGCAAACGGCGGGCTAGACGGCTGAGTGTGCAGTGTCCTCGAACTTGCGAGAAAGCGAGCAGATCATCCGCGCCCCTAGGGACTCCGGACCACACCATGGCAGATTCTGAGCGCTTCTCGGCCCCGGGCTGCTGGGCTGCCTGCACCAGCTTCGCGCGCACCCTCAAAGGAATTCTTCTGTTTGCTGAGATTGTGAGTGTCCCTGAACTGGCGGGTGGGCAAAGGCGGGGTGTAGTGGCTGGATCAAGCGGAACCGGGCGGTCCCAGGTGAGGCAGGTGAGGCAGGCGGCCCGAGAGGCTAGGCAGTGGGACTGGGGGGAAGTGGGTAAGTGGCGGAGGCCCGAAACCAGGGGTGCAGAGAGAGTCAGTGGGGTTTGAAGAAGGTGGTCGGGAGCTGCTGAGCAAAGGGATGAGGCCAGGTGTCCATGGTACATATGGGGGACGCCGTGGAGGTAGACCGCGTGGACTCACCCGTGGGATCATTGAAGGGGTGTCAGAGGGGTGAGAAGTGGGGGCATCCGCGGCAGGGCGTGGCTCGGCCTCGGCACGGACCGGCGGGCTGGCAGCGCGCCCAGGGGCGGGGTCTGTTGGGGTGGAGCCCCCAGCCTGTCCCGTGGGGTAGGGTGCTCCGCCGTTCTCCGGTTCTTTCTCGCCCTACTGTGGTGAGGTGGGAGGTCCTTAGCTATCCCGAGCCTCGTTTTCCCGCCCCTCTCAAAATGGGCACCGCCTTTGAGTCACTTGTAAATGAGGCGCGGTGCCTTTAACCGGAACCCTGCCCCTCCGTTGTCACTCTCACCGCTTTCCGAAGGGGTTGCCGGAGTAACTGCACGTCCCGCCCCCGTCAAGGCCCTAAGCTGCCTCCAACAGTGCTCTCGAAACACCTGGCGGGGCCACTCCCTGCATGCCGCCCCTATCTTGGAAAGAGGGAGGAAGCGAGGTGCCCAACTCTACCCCTTATTAGCGGGGTGACCCTGGGCAAGTCACTTAACATCTCTGTGTCTCACTTACCTATAAAATAAACATACTAATAACAGTACCCAACATATTAGATTGTTGGGATGATCAAGTGAATTAATACTTGTACAGCTCTTAGAACAGTATTTGGAGCACAACGAACACACGAGAAGTGTGTAGCTATGATTATTTGTCATCTTCTCAGTCCTGGTAGGCATCCGAGTTTGAGACCCCTGATTTAACCCACCCCCAGAGCCCTAGGAATTGATGGAGGACCCCTTTCTCATGTTGTCCTTCCAGATATTGTGCCTGGTGATTCTGATCTGCTTCATCGCCTCCACATCAGCATACTTATCTCTGTCGGTGGTTGAGATGATCTTAGCCGCTGTCTTCTTTGTCGTCTACATGTGTGACCTGAACACCAGGATAAAGATCATCAACTGGCCTTGGAGTGTGAGAAAGGGGCCAGAAATGGCTAGGCATGGGAGGGGCCCCAACAGTTGGGATTGTCTTGGCACTCTGGACACTGACTTCCCCTTTCTCCCTACCCCTTTACAGGATTTCTTCCGAGCCCTCGTAGCAGCCATTCTCTACCTGATCTTCTCCATTGTTGTCCTCGTTGAGAAAGGAAACCACTCCAAAATCATTGCAGGGGTAAAGGCGGTGGAGGCAGCTCCAAAGCACAGAAAGAGAGATTTGAGAATCTAGGGGCCATTTCTGTCTCTGCTTATGGCAGAAAGTGTGTGACCCACAGCAGGCCACACTTGTCCTCAGTGTCTGCAGGGAAGTCAGGCCTAGGCCCTGGTTTTTCTTCCAAGATCATTGTTTGCTGAAAAGGGCTACCCCTTGCCTGACTTAGGATCTTTGTCAACACACTAGACTGCCATCTGCTAGAACTTTGTCTCGATGTACACTGAATGGTGCCACTAGTATGTGGGGCCACCATGTGGCTGTCCTGTGTTGAACAGTACTAGAAGGGAGAGTGGGAGTAGAGTCCAGTTTCCTGATCTTGTCTTGGGGCTCTTTGGCTTCACAACCTGGGGCTTTAGTCACCATCCTAGCATGGGCAAGTCCTGGAGATAGGAGGTACGAGGCCCAGCAGGCTGACCAGCCTAATTCAGCCCTCTCACTCCCATCCCTACCTCCAGGTGATGGGCCTAATCGCTGCTTGCCTCTTTGGCTTTGATGCCTATTTCACCTTCCCCTTGAGGCAGCAAAGACATACAGCAGCCCCTACTGGTAAGTAAGCATGTGTGCGTGTGTGCGTGTGTGCATGTCTATGTCGGGGTGTGGTGTTGATGGGGTTGAGGAGAGAAGGAAAGGGGTATCCCAAGGGTATGAATGCCAGCTTTGTCCTTTGTTGGTACTTATGGCTTTAGTGCCAATAATTACCACAAGCTTCAGTATTTTTGTCAAATGGGCATGTGGATCCCAACTGCTTTCCATGTTTTCCTCACTTGCAGACCCTGCAGATGGCCCGGTGTAGGCGAACTCCCTTCATTTCTCTCTGCAACCTGCAAATAACACTTCCATTGAAATGACTCCTCCCCAACCCTACAAACACTTCTAGCCAACTCCCAGCCCCCCAACTGAGGTAAAAGTGCCTTTATCAGAACTTGTCTTTCAGCCTGCCAATCAACCATCCTGGGTGTGGCCACCTTTATGGCTGGGTCAAGTATCCAAAAGCAGACACCAGTTCTGCGTGGACTATGCCCCCACCTCAGCCACAAAATGAGGGAGAAGCGTGCCTCAGATTTCACAGTCCAGCCCCTAGGTTGTGGCCCACGCCAATAAACCTCAGGGTGGAGAGGTGGTGGTTCTGTGGAGGGATAAATATAAATAAATAATAAACAGATTGTTAGACTGTATGATGAATAAATTAATCCTTTGATCAAGTATAGATAAATCTCAAGCATCAGGAGGGGAAAAATTGGGAAGGTGGATAGCTACAGCAAGGAGGTAAAAAAGCCAGGCCTGTTTTACATCAAATATTAAATTACTTCAATGGCACAGAGGGAGGAAGGAAGGGGATGTATTCTCAAGTTAGCTACTGACTTGAGAATGGAGGAATGGAACCCCCCCAGGACTGCCTTGCCTTCAAGCCACGATGCAGTTCTTGTCTCTGGCCTGGCGAGGCATCCCTGGGCCCAAAATGGCAGGGGTCGGTGGAGATGGAGAGTTGGGGGTCTCTGTTGCAGTGTCCTGAGCAGGCACGGACCTGCACAGGTGCCGGGGCAGTGGGATGCGTTCCCCTAGGAAGAAGCCATCATCCTCTGAGGACTCAGAGCTGGAGCTGGAGGGTGAGCTAGAGCAAGATTCTGAGTCAGACCCAGATCCCCGGTCACAGTGATGGTGGTGAAGTCTGCCAGACTGGTGGCGGCGGCGGCGGTAGAGATAATGGTGGCTGTGGCGACGACGTGTGGGGGCCCTGGGAGGGGGACTGCGAGGCCTGCGGCGCTGGGCTGGAGGTGCACTCAGGGTCCGACGAGGGCCTCCCTCAGACACCAGAGGGTCTCGGAAGCTGACACGAGGGGCACTCTGTCGACTGAAGGCACCATCTTCAGGGTCCAGCTGGCTGGGGGTCCCTGGGGGTGGCTCAGGGGCATTGCGGAGCCCCAGCTCAGGCATGGAGTGTCGGTGAGGGGCCCCTCTCAGAAAGTGGGTGGGCTCCTTGGGGCCTGCAGCTAGAAAGAGAGATGGAGGTTGTCCCTATATCTGCTACCTCCCAGAGGAGCCCTGTGGAAGGGCCTTCTTTCCCCTATCAGGACTGGGAAAGTGGGGCAGTGGTCAGAGATGGGTAGTGAAGTGGGGAGTCTAGGAAATATGAGGCCTGGGACAGGCTCTGAATGGAGGGGAGTGTGAGGTTGGAACATAGGAGCAGGAGTGGATTGGTGCAAGGGGACATGGCTTTTGACAGAAGGGGCATGGAATAGGCTGGTACAGATTAGGTTTTTGATAGGGTGGAAGGTCAAGGGTTTGGAGAGGAGGAAGAGGAACTTGAACTCAGGCAGTACCAGTTGAAATAGGGAAGGGCCCTCTACAGAAGAGGGCAGAACCAGGGTTCATGGCGGGGGTGGGAGGGTGTAGTTTGGGTGGAGACTAGGCCTGGAATGGTTTGGGGGCATGGCCAGGGATGTAGCAGGTGAAGGGCCTGGGTGAGTCACCTTGAAGGGTCTGGGGTTGGGGAGGGGAGGACTCAAGGGTTAACTCACCAGGCTCTAGCTCAGTGCTGGTGTCTTTGGTGGCGAGCTCAGGTGTCTCCTCCACAGCAGAAAAAGAGGCTGTGGAGGCTGCAAGTGGTGCAGAGACTGTGCCTGCGCTCCAGCTGCGGCGGCCTGGCTCTGGAGCCGTGGGCTCTGACCCCAGGCTGCAGGCTCGGGAGCAGAAGATTAGGCCACGGCGTGGCAGGAAGGGGCGACCCAGCAGGGCTCGCCCGCAACGACTGCAGCAGAAGCAGTGGTCTGAGGCGTGCCAATGCTGGCCCTCATAAGTCATCTGGCCCTGGTCCAGGCCTGTGGGGACATCGAGAGGGGGAAAACTAAGGTAGAGCCCCAAGGCATGTTCCACCCCTCCCGAATGGGGCCCTTCTGCAGAAGAGGGTAGGAATCTGAGGCAGGGTACCCCAAGAGGCCCTCTCCCCACCACCTCTCAAAAAAACGGGCCCTTCTCTGCAGAAAGTAGGAAATTTGAGGTTTGGTCCTCACGATAGGGCTCCTCACTCTCCTCGCCTGGAAACCAGCTGATAAATGTCCCCCCCCCACTCTTTCCCAGGAACTCCCTCCCAGAGTAGGGGGTGAGCATTTGACTCTAAGATGTGGGTCAGGCTTAGACAGTAAAAGGTGGCTTCAGGTGGAAGGAGAGTGGATTTAAAAGTGGGAACAAGGCTTAGAAGGTAGGGCGTGGCCTCGGTGGGAAAGGAATGGATCTTAAAGAGTAGGATATGGCTTAGAAAATATGATGTATCTAGGCTAGCAATTTTCAACCTTTCTCATCTCACGGCACACATAAACTAATTAGTGAACATCTGTGGCACACCAAAAATATACTTTTTTGCCAATCTGACAAAAATGGGTATAATTTTGATTCATTCACACCTGAGGACTATTGCTATGTTGGCTGTTGTCATTTTTTTCATTTCACAATCTAAGGGAAAAGATGTCAGTGGCCTGACTAAGCAGTCAGGTATTGTACATTTTAAAAATTCTTATGGCACACCAGTTTTGCCTGTCACACACACTGGTTCAAAATTGGTTTTCCAGGTTGATGGAGAAGAGTCTTAGGGAATGGGGTATAGCTTAAGGGTGTAGGAGATACCGCAAGGGGGGAAACTAGGGCAGAGCCTCCAGGCACATACCACTCCTCTCAAATGGGGCTAGACTGAAAGGGTAGCCCTGGGGTACTGGGAATTAGAGGTCACTCTGGAGGTGGGCCTAGATGTATAGTGGTGTCTGCACTGTGTAGGTGGGGTTGAGAAAATAAGGCCAAATGGAGGATATCAGTGATAGGACTTGCAGTGAAGGGTATAGGGCTATAGTGCTTGGGCTAGACTGAGAGTATTGTGATAACAGTGAAGTGGGGGAGGGCATTGGGGGTGGAGAACAGGAGAAAGCAGGGGCTGCGGGTCAGCTGTTCATTCATCCCCCTGTCTAGTGCCATGTTCACCCACCGATGTGTTCCCCACAGCCGTCACAGTACTCTGCATGGCGGGCCTCATAGCAGGCGCAGCAGTGGGGGCGACTCTGACGCATGACATAGCGCTGACCTCCTAGCGATGCTTCACACTCGAAACAGCAGAAGTGACCCATGTGCCAGTGCCGGCCTTCAGCCTCTGTGCACTCAGGGGAGAAGATGATCTGGGGGGGTGGAGTGCAGGCCGTCTGTGGCCATCAGCAGGGCCTACCCCTGGCCCTGCCCCCCCTCCACCCCCACCCCTGGGCGGAGAGGCACACACCTCATCACAGGCTTGGCAGCGTGGGCGCAGGCGTTCGGCATGGTGACGACCACAGTAGACCTTGCCAGCATGGTAGAAGTAGATGAGATCCACCAGCAGCTCCCGGCACGTGGAGCACACAAAACACTGGGGGTGCCAGCAGACACCCAGTCCTGCTCGGCTGGCAAACACTGCAATGTCCCCACCTCCAATCTGCTTCCCACACTGCCAGATGATAAATAACACCGTCACCCTCACCAAGATGGTTAGATGAGGATTAGCCAAGGTCTGTGTCATACTTGGGCCTTCCCCAGGGTGGACCTTCGTGACTGGCCTTACCCATGGGGTAAATTTGAGACAGGCGCTGCCTACATGGGGGAAGGAAGTGCCTTAGAAACTGGCCATGCTCTTGTTGGAAACCTTAGAGATAGGCCCTATGCATTGTCGGTGGCCTTAAAGGCAAGTCTTGCCCTTGGGAAGTTGATGAAACCATAGAAACATGCCAGGCCCAGTGGGGTAACCGTGGGGACAGACCCCACCTACCAGTAGGAGCTAAGGTCAGGCTCCACTCATGGGGGAGCTTGGAGACAAATCCCATCCATCACCTGGCTCTAGGGATAGGTCCTGCCACTGTGGGTGGGTTCTTAAGGATAAGACTCAGCCACAAGGGGACCAGACAAACAGCCTCTACTCTGTTGAAGGCAGGAAGCTAATAGAGAAGGTCCACTGGGGCCTCCTCAGTGACAGACTGCACCCAACAGTGGGATCTGAGGGACAGGTTCCATCCACCAGGGGGCCCTACACACAGACAGCACTGGCCAGGAAGGCCTTAGACTCTAAGGCCATCCCTGACAAATAGAGGGATAGGGATATGGGACCTGAACCCCAGGGCTTGGAGCAAAGGCACCACTCACATTTTGAGGCCCTCCATGGCTCACCTCCTCACAGATGGCCCCAGTGATGGTCACAGGAAAGATTCGCACAGTGCCACGCCCCAGATTCTCCCTTTTCCGCTGCTGGCTGAAAGCTTTGAGCTCTTTCTTCTCCTCTTCTTCCAGTGCTGTGCAGTACTGCGCCTGGGGTAGTGGAGGTTGTCCAGGCTCCTCCCCTGATGTCAGCCCCGCTCCCCTCTTTCAAATTTCATCCATGCTCAAAAAGTTTACTTCTAGGCCTTTGTATTGCTGTTGCTTCCTGCCTGAAATACCCACCCCTTACCTCTCCCAAGTCCCAGCTGTGGTTCTGCCAAGGGATGTCCCCTGATTACCCCTGCCCTTTCAGATATTTCACCTCAGATCAGCTCACCTCTGATCCTGCCCATTTCTTTCCAACTGCCTGCCATTTTCCCAGGCTGTGCCCCCTACCTGGCATGCCCTTCCTGTCTTCTCTCTCCTCACCTCACTGTCATGTGGGGGCAGCTGGTGCAGCAGCTGCTTGATTCTGTATTTCTCCCCGGGACTGTTGACGTAGGGGACCTTGTCCTCTGGGAGGCAGCTGAAAAATTGGTATACCTGGGAGGATGTGGAGGATGGGAGAAAACAATTGAGACTAGGGGTAATTGGAATGCAGTGGGATGATGGGTCCCTACTTCTCTGAGAAAATTAAAGTCATCAGAGGGGAATGTCTCCTGACTGCCTTCATTTCTCCTACCTACAGGCTGGATCATTTTTGTTACCTTCCAAACATACCAAGAGTTCTCTTACGTCTTGACGCTATTTTTCCCACCAGCTCCTGCTCCACTTTTCTCCTCCTTCCCTTTACAGAAAAATTCCTCAAAAGAATTACATGCACTCACTGTCTCCACTTCCTCTCCTCCCATTCTCTATACACCCAACTCCAGTCAGTCTTCCCTGCCCTTCCTTTAAAGCTATTCCTGCCAGGGTCATTGATGCTATCCACATTGTTAAAGTCATTGTTCAGGTCTCAATCCTCATCCAATTTGACCCATCAGTAGCACTGGACACAGCCGATGACTCCCTCTTCCTGGAAACATTGTGTTCCCTTGGCTTCCAGGATACCATACTGTCCTGGGTTTCCTTCTACCAAAAAAACCTCACAAAAACCTATTTGGCTGCTCCTTTTCTGTTTTTCTTTTGGTTCCTCCTCAACTAACCAACCCCTGAATGTGGGAGGGTCCTCAGGCTCAGTCCTTTGTCCTCTTGCCTCAGTCTCCCTTCATTCCCTTGGGAGCTGTATCCAACCCCGTGGCTATACTCTCTCATGGCTAATGCCCCACAGATACATGCCTCTAACTCTGTGATCAATCTCTCCCTTGAGTCCCAAGCAACATGGCCACTCAGATGTCTAATGGGCATCTCAAACTGCAGATGCCAAAACCAAACTTATGCTTAGACTTCAAACACGCTCCTGCCTTGGCTCGACCCATATTAGTTAATCCTTCCACCTTTAAGGTCATCTTTGACTCCTTTTTCTCTCACACCCTCAAGCAAATTCTCTCAGCTTTCCTTTCAAAATATAACCAGAATCTGACCACCACTTACTACTTCCACTGCCAAAAGCATCATGGCCACCTAGACTATGGGAGTAATCTTCCTTTCACTTGTACCCTGCTTCTACCCTCACTCCTACAGTCTGTTCTACACTTGGCAGCCAGAGGGATCCCGTTAAATCTTAAGACAAATCACATCCCTTCTCTGCTCACAAATCTCTTGTGGCTTCTCCCTCATTAGTGTAGAAGTCCAAGTCCTTTCTGTACCCCTTCCCCTGCCATCTCTCTGACCCCTCCTCCAACCATTCTCCTTGTTGCTCACTCGGCTCCAGTGCACTGGCCTTCTCACTGCTCCTCACACATGCCAAGCAAACTCCTGCCTCAGGGCCTTTGCATTACCTATTCCATTTGCCTGGATCTCTCTAGCCTCAGATTTCTGCATGGTTCCCTCTTCACCTCCTTCAGGAAATTCAAACATCATATTCTCATAGAGGCTTACCTGGGTGCTTTATTTACAATCCTAACATGTCTCCACCCCTTCCCTGCTTTTCTATTCTAGATCTTTCACCATTTGATGTATTTGTATAGATTTGCTTACTGGCTGTTGCTCCCTTCAGGAATCTAACCTCTATGTGGGGGGGGGGGGCGAGCACACACACACACACACACACACACACAGTTTTGTTCACTGTTGGAGCCTGTCCTCAGTGCCTGCAACAGTGTCTGGTATGCAGTAGGCACTCAATAACTGTTGAATAAATGAATCAATGGAGATGTGGTGAATGAAGTGCCAGGATAAACCCTTAGGTAAGGGTAAAACAGGAGCGGGATGAACAGAATCCAAGGAACTGGCTGAGTGACCACTCAGGGTTCCCTGAGAGTTTTGGGGGTCTGATTACCCCTAGGTCACAAAGGGTTAAAAAAGATAGGCACAGTCTGACCTCACACCTTAGTGTTGCCCCAGAAATAGGTTTCCACTTGAATATATGTGTGTGCACCCACTGGAGAGCAACAGTGGGTGATGCCTTCTGGTCACCTGCTCTGGCTTGAGACCAGGGGGCACCCAAGCATACTCCTCTGAGGCACAGCCCGAGTCATCATCAGAGATGGAGTGGCGCTGGAAGTCTGAGATTAGCCGACACATGATGCGTTCCAGGTCCACAGGCACTGCGTGCACAGCGTGCTCCTCCCGAGGACATTTGCAATGCTGGCAGATCTTTCTGAGGGACCAGGATGGGGGCAAATTACTAAAGAGTAGTCCACTTGGACCCCTCTGCAGCCCAAGGAAGTCCAACTGAGGGGCAGGAACATGAAGATTATAACCATTAAAGGACCCTGAGCCTGAGGGCGGGCTGAGAGGGGTTGGGGCTGTGAGCCTGGGCACAGGAGGTGTAGAGATGGAGCCATGGGGTCTCAAGGCTGGCCCACTACTTTCAGCTCTGGGACCTGGGCCTGAATAGGGGCGAGGCTCTGAGGCTGAGATTGGAGTTATACATTAGGGCTTCCCCTCAGGACAGGCCCTGGACATTGCGGAACTTTCCCTGGAGGTAGGCTCTAGCCTGTGCTGAGACTCTGAACTTTTGGATAGGGCCCTATTTGTGGCATTTTATGGGATGTTTTGGGTACTGGGATCCAGTAGGATTAGGTCACAGGAGTCTGAGAGAGCTGCTCCTAACTCAAGAAGGGGGCTAGGCTGCCCTGGCTGGTGTGGCTCAGGGTTGATTCCCAGTCAGGGTACAGGCCTGGGTTGCAGGCTACGTCCCCAGTTGGGGGTGTGTGAGAGGCAACCGATGGATGTATCTCTCACACATTGGTGTCTCTCTCCCTTTCTTTCTTCCTCCCTTCCCCCCTCTCTAAAAAGTAAATAAATATAATCTTTAAAATTAAAAAAAAGGGGGCTGGAGGTGAGTAGGCAATGCTCAGAGTCCAGGACGAAGAGATAGGACTGGGAGGGGTGGGGAGGACACTTCTGAGGTGGGGCTGTTATGGGCGGAGCTCTCCTGGGAATCAGACAATAGGGAATGAGTCAGGGGGTGGGGCTCTGAATCAGAGCGTGAGGCTCTTTTCCGGATTGAGCCTCCCCTGTGGACCAAGCTCCTGCCCAGGGGTGTGGCTTAAGTCTCTGGGGGTTCCCTTCGATAGTCACCTACCTCCAGCGGTGCAGCAGGAAGCCAGGGCACTGCTCCCTGCAGAAATTGCAGGGCTGGCCTCGGTCTGGGTCTTCTGCCTCGGGAGGCTGTAGTGAGGGAGCGGACAGACGCGGGATACCGCCAGGTGCCGAGGCAAGGAAGGAAAAGTCAACGCCCTCCTCTCCACTCCAGAGCCCGAGCCCGCACGCCGGGGCCTGTCTTACTAGGGCACCACTGGGCAGGCTGGGACAGCACCCAGAGCTCAGGGAAGGGGAACATAACAGAGACAGAGGAGGGACAGCTGAGGCCACCTCCCTCTATGCCCTCTTTTTAGGGAATTCCCCTTCCTAGGTCGGCCGCCAACCTCCCCCACCCAGCGGAGGATCCCCCTCCGCCAGGTCTCTGATTCCTTCAGGCCTCACACACCTCCCCCAAAATTTAGAGTACTCTCCCCACTCAGAACTCTAATCTGAATGTCTCTCCCGGCAGGCCTCTCTCGGCCTCTTCTCCACCCATGAGGCCAGCAGCACTCAAGTTCCAGGGGTAGGAGTCTGAGACCTCATCCTTAGCTGAGGTCCACACATGAACCACTCCCCCAAGCCCTGGTTTTACTCAAGGAACTGGAGAGCCTCCTCCAGGACCTCCGGAGGCCCTTGATACATTCAGAAACGCTGCCCCAAGAAGCCTTGGCCCTTACCCCTCATATCTTGAGGCTATTCACTACTCTGGACCGCCGAACCAATGCCCCACTTAGAGACCCCCACCAAAAAAAGAGAGACCCTCTTATATAGGAAGTAAAACTTTGTCTGCTCAAGTGGAAGCCTAGAAGCCCTCTTACCCCAAATTCCAATCCCTTGACCCTCAGTATTCCAGCCCCTAGGAGTGTAGAACCTCACCCTCCAGTTCACCTTCCACCAAGGTACAGGGGGAGGTCTCTTTCCTCAGAAGCTGGAAAGGACCCTGCTCAATCCAGGAACCCAAGACCCAATCTTTTGGTCCTCAGAATCCCTTCCCATAATTCACACGAGAGGGGAGCACACCAGGTCCTTGATATGCTAATAAAGGAGTTCGGAGGGGCGATTAGGGAGCGTGAGCCACCAGATCTTCACGTTCCTTTACCCACAGGCTTCCAGTAGCCCCAGCCCCTCTGGTTTCGAAATTCTGGGGATGGGAATTCCCAAATCCTCTGTGGAGTGCCTCCTCACTATCCCTATCCCCTGCTCCCTCTCCTGGGCCTCAGTTTACCCCTGACCCCTGACGCTGCACTGAGTCTCGCTCACCGCACGCCCGGAGCGGCGCCTCCGGGACCCACGTACGAACATGGCGCGCCCGGGCAGGGTCAAGACGGGCCGGGTCAGGAGAATGAGATCCTCGCAGCCGCCAGGCCACCTCGCGCGTCCGGGTTGGAAGCTCCGTTCCGTAAACCTGACACTGGTGGGGGAGGAGCGCGCCCCGCAGCGCCCGCCCCTGGGCTTGTGTCTCTCCGGGGCCAAGGCGCCCCCTGCCTAGAGGTGAAGGGCACGCAGTCCAGGAGCGCTGTGCGGGAGAGCTCCCTTCCTGCCCTCCTGCCACGCACCCCAGAACCCCAAGATGCCACGTGGCCTCTCACAAAACATTCTAGGGCTTGAGAACTGTAATGGAGGAAGGGCCACTTGGAAGTGGCAATCTGACTGCAAGGCGTGGTGCACTAGGGTACTTGTATTGGCGCTTTATGTCCATTTATCTTGGATACTTACTTCGGGGAGGGGTTAAAGCCCCCTCGGTCTCTTCTCCACTGGTGATGCTCCAAAGGACTCTTTATCCCGATGAACGATGCAAAAATGGTCCCCAACTCCATTACAGCCCCAGTTGATGCTCCCTCTCCTCTATCAGAGAGGTAGAGCTTATACACCCCCAGACGTCCCGCTCCCATCCATTCAGAGCCAGGATTATTTGAGATTTATAACAAGGTTAAAGTCACTGGCTAGGTCCCCATCCCAGTCGTCATGCCCCCTAAATCCTGAGAAGATCTGGTAAACTTCTTTCCCCTGTTGCCCTTTTTTTTTTTTCTTAGACATCTCATTCCCTGAGCTCAGTTCCAGAGCTGGGAGTCTCTCTTTCATGTTATCAGGCCTTGCTGTGCCTTGGGGCCGGCAGGAGGGGGTCCCAGACCCGCAGTCAGAACTCGGGCGCCGGGTTGGGGTCTCTAATTAGCCGTGGTGGAGGCGGCGATCAGCCCATCCTTTCATCGCAGGCGCCAGGGATTTCCCTGCCCCCTCCGGCCCCATTACGCACATCACAGACATTTACCGCCTCTCCTTGCTCAAGGGAGGAGCCTGGAGGGGTTAGAAAGAATGAATGAATGAAATACGGAGTTACTCTAGCGCTCCGCCTCCCGACCTTGCAGCCTATTGGGTCTCCCGGTTTTCCAGTTGGAGGGGAGGCAAAGAAATAAAGAGACAGCAGGGTCTGAAGAATACGAGTGGTGTTGGTAGAGGGAAGTCTCCCTGTGAAGTATGGGGTCTTATTAGAACTCCTTGAAGATTTGAGGACAGGGTAGAGAAGGCTCATGGCTAAGAAAGCAGAAATAGAACTGAACTTTTGAAAGACAGGGCTTTCTGTGGCCAGTAGTGGGGCATTGCACAGGGCTACTCAGAGCATGACTCAGGCTTCGCTACTGTTAGAGGGGCCTAAAATGGTGAGATGACTTGAACAGTGTCCAGCAGGTCAGGGATGGAGCTTCCCTTCACCTAGTCTCCTCTCTCCCTTTGTGTCCCCCCAAAAGACACACTGACAAGTCCCAGTCAGAGGTACTAGTTGGTTGAGGAGTTTATTTAGAGGAGGATAATTAATCATATTTGTTCTTCCTTTGGGAGGGAGTCTTCAAACAATACCGAAGGGCAAGGGAAAAGGTGGGGGTCTGGAGGGGAGGGGGAAGGGCCACAGCCAGACAAAATGGCAACACACGGTCACAGGCACTACCGACATCACAGACACAGCAAAAGGTGTAGGAGAGGGGCTCCAGACCGAGCCTCCAACCACCCTGGTACAGGTGGGATGTGGAGGGAGGGAGGAGGCAGGAGAAGAGGGGAGAGGGGTAGGCTGGCCCCAGAGGCCCATTGGCTCTGTTTTCGGATTACCTAGCAGTCCTGTAGTGGGGGTGGGCAAGGGCACGTGTGGTTGCTTCTCTCTGGATCCCACCCCTTACCCTCCAAGCCATACCTCTCCGGTCTCTACAGGCCCCCTCAGTCCCTTGTCTTGGCCAGGGACATTCTCCCCACCACTAACAAAACCCATCCAACAATCCTTAGCCACTGTCAAACCTGCCCACTTTAAAACATATTCTTTTCACTGCTCCATTGCGGAGTAGTTGGGCAGGCTGTCCCCTCTGAAACCACCAGGCATGTCCCACTCTAAGCCCCGCCCCACCTAGAATCTTGACCACGCCCTCACTCCAACAGCAGCCCATTACTGAATCACCCTTCCTGCCTGTCCTCTTTAGAATCAAACTCAGTCTCCCAACTGTTCCAAGCCACACCACTCCCATAAACTCTGGTCCCAATCCAAGACCTGCCCACTCTGGAGCTTCACCTACTGCCTGGTTCAAGCCCCACCCCTCTAGAACTCTCAGCGTTTTTCCAAACCCTGTCCCCAGATCCCCAAGTCACATCCCTTCCATATAACCAAGTCCTACTACAAGCCTTGATCACTTTGAGGCCCACCCGCTGCCTCACTCAAAGCTCTGATCTTTCTAGAATCTCATCCTTAGCCTCCTTCCAAGCTCTCCTCCAGAATGCTCTAGGACACCCCTCTCCTTTACATTACACTTCCAGTATGTCTGGAACCAAACTCCCTGCTTACTAGTCCCCTCCACCAGAGCTCCTCTCCAAGACCACCTTGGGTCCCAACCTCTCCAATCTCTGCCTTTCTCCCCCCTCCCACACCACTTAGGGTTGAATTTTCTGTAATGGTCCTTTTTCAAACATTGCTGAAAAAATCAAGGCCAGAGTTGGGAGGAAGGAAGGGAGAGAGGGGAGAGAGTCTGAAGTCAAGCTTACCCTCCCCACATAGCCAAGGTCTGTCTCCTCCCTGTCCCTCTTTCAGAGTCCTCCCCAACTTCAGGGTACAGGGCCAGGGAACAGAGAGGGGCCAAGGGATGCAGGGAAAGGGCTAGGGGTAAGAGAGGGGCCCACTAAAGATGGAGCCCCTAATGCATGAGTGGAGTGGAGTGGGGGAGGACAGGATGGATATATATATATATATATATATATATATATATATATATATATATATATATAATGATAGACAGTTAAGGGTCTCCTGGCTTGAGAGGTGGAGACCTGGGGTATAGAGGTGAGAAGGGGGGGCAGGCCTTCTCCTGAGCTCTTGCCCACCCATGGGGTCCTCCTGGGTTCCACTGACCTGTGGAGACAAAAGACAAAGAAAGGAGAGGGGGGTCCAGACATAGGTGCTGCCGTCAGGGAGGGGCTGGGTTGCCATGCCTTCACCCTGGCTTTACCCTCTGCCTGACATGCCTTTTCTTCCTTTTCCCTTCACTCAGATTCCTGGAGTCAGTTCATCCCATTTGCCCCAACTGGGAAGATACATTTCTTCCCCATTAGGCTAGGCACCAAAGAAATTATAGTCCTCACTCCCCTAACCCAGAAAGTCTGTTAACAGGAACTGTTCTAGTCATTGGTTATAAACTATATGGAGACAAATGAAGATCTTCATCTGTGTGGAGCTTACACTGTAGCAGGAGAGACAGACTTAAGGTGATTATAAGTGAAATGGAAAACCAAAAAGTAGACCAGGGTGAGGGGATTAGGAGTGCCAGTAGGGAAGGAAGGTTGCTGTAGTAAGTAGGGTAGTCAGAGAAGACTACACAGAAGAACTGGGGTTGGGGTGTGGGGTGTGGGGATAGGGTAAGAGCATTCCTAGCAGAGGGGAGAGCCAGTGCAAAAGCCCTGGGCTGGGACCAGGTTCTGTGTTTTTGAGGAACAGCAAGGAAGTCAGTGCGGCATGAGGGGAATGAGCAAGGGAGAGTGGTGGGAGGTGATATCAGAGAGAAGGCAATGGGGTCACATAGGACTAGGTTGTGAGGACTTTAGCTTTGTCTCTGGATGAGGTGTAAGTCATGGGAAGATTCTGAGCAAAGAATAAAAAGTCTCATGTTGTTTCTATTATTTATTTCCTCAATAAATGTTTCTTAACATTGGTTTGCTCTAAGTGATGTGTGTACAGAATAAATAAGTCATGGTCACATCCCCTAGTCTAGTGGGAGAGGCAGTCAATAAACATATAAACTGATAATTACAAACTGTGATAAAGAAAAGCACAGGGTACTGTGAGAGCGGTAAGAAAGGGGGACTTGTAAGGACCTGGCCAGGTGAGGTTATCAGTGGGTGTGGTTGTGAAACTCCAGGAGGAAAGCAAGCATTAAGGGAAGGCACGAAAGTTGGATTGTGCCTGGCACATCGAGGTGGCCAGTGTGGCTGGAAGAGTGTATGTGTGTAAGTGTAAGAGTGTATGAGTGTATGTGTGTTTGGCAGGGAGGCAGTGGTAGGAAGTGAGAGGTCAGAGAGATGAGGGGAGGTGTTAGATTGTGTAGAGCCCTGTGAAGCCTTGGCTTTCAATCTGAGTGAGATGGGAACTCTGGCAGAACTCTGAGCACAGGAGGAAGGTTGCCTGACTTAAGATTTAATGGTGTCCCTCCCAATGCTGTGAACAGAACAGAATGGGAATGGGGGTAGAAACCTGTTAAGATGTTTGGAGGAGATGACAGTGAGAAGTGGGAAGGTTATAAATATATTTTGGAGGTGGGAACAACAGGAATTTTTGATGAGTTAGATGTGGGATGTGTAATAAACTCCTCCCTGCCTTTTCCATTCTGGCCAAGTGCAAGAAGCTACCTCCACCCACCTGTTGCCACCTCCTTGATTTTCCCTTCTCACGCTATCCCCTACTCTCTTCTTCCCATTTCCCTCCATCATATGCGAAGGAAATCTCACTTCTTAGGTCGGGCAAGAAGGCCAGCAAGCCTTTCCAACGTCCCCGCCCCATCCCTTTTTGCCTTCTTTGAAATTCCACACCACCTCCTCAGCTTCGAGAGTTGGGGGAGAGGTGGCAGATATAACGCCTCCTCCCAAACATGCGAGCTTGTCGGATCTTTATGATCCAAGCCAGTTTACCCTCACCATCTATTTGCATTACCATGACGCATTACCTTATCAATCACTTCTAAGACTACTGCTTCACCCTCCGGTACTCCCACGCTCTGCTGATTCTCCACTACGCAATCCCTCTGCTATTTTCTCCTTTCATTGGTTGCTTTGCCAGCTTCTCTGTTCCGTTCCTTCCCTCTGAGCCCCACTTCATCTCTCCCATTGGCTTCTCATTCTGCCCATCTTCAAGAACAATTCTTTTGCACGGTTCTTGCAAAAGAACCAGCCCAGCGCACGATGCCTCTGTATTGGCTCCTTCAAACTCCCACTCTCATTTGTCCAGGTCAGCATCTCACGTGCCATTTACTACGGACTCTTATTGGTTCACTAACCCGCCCACCTTCTTTCAGGTACCCTCCTTGGCCGCGCCGTCCGCTCGTCACTCACCAGACTACATCTGATTGGAGAAGGAGGTGGGCGCACCCTGAGGGCCATAGCCTTGCTGCCCGTAGTCGCCCTGAGGCCCATAGCCACCGCCACCGCCGCCGGCTGGCTGCCCGTAGTCGGGCTGGTAGCCGCCCTGGGGCCCGTAGGAGTCCTGGGGACCGTACCCACCAGGGCCTTGCCCATAGCCCGACTCGCCGTAGGCATCCCCGGGCGCTGGTTGCTTCTCAGGGGCGCCAGGAGGTGCACGTAGGAATGGGGCGGCCCAGCCTGTCTCCTTGAACACGAACCACAGGTTGCCGACCCAGAGCACCAGGTTCAGGAAGCCGAACACCTGAGGGGAGATAAAGCCAAGCTGTCATTCCCCCACCCATTGCCTCTGCCGCCCCGGGAAACGTCGAGGCATCGTGCGCTGGGCTCGGATTTGCCGGCTCCAGAAGGGTGGTAGTTTCTGAAATCCAGACGCCTGAGTCCCAGCGCGTTAACATTAATGTGCAGAAAAATCACCTTGCTGGGGAAGGCGTGGGGTGCGTTAGAGTTCAGATTCTTGGGTTGTTGAAGAGTAGTATTAGGTACATTTGTTTATATGTTTATGCATTTATATGTTACATATACACATTTATACATGTATAAAATATAGTAAATGTAAATTTGTGATGTGAAATAGTAAGCATACACTTTGATTAAATATGTAAACATCACTAATAGATGTGTAATACACGTATGTGTGTATAACTACAAATGTATAAAGTATATAAATATTGGGTTAGCCAAAATGTTTTTTTCATACAATGGCTCTAATAGTGCTTAGTTGTCTTTCACTTCATTAGAAACAATTTTGTTAGATTGTACTGTGGCAGCTGTCATATCACCATGTATTTAAAAGACACATACAATTGGTGAATTTTTGTGTAGTTGTAGCCATTTTAATACTGAAAATGGAAGAAAGTAACATTTTTAGCTTATTAAGCTTTATTATTCCCAAGAAAGGTAAAAACGCAACTGGAACACACAAAAGATTCATGCAGTGTGTGTAGAAGGTGCTATGACCGATTGAACATGTCAAAAATGGTTTGTGTGTGAGACAACCAGTCGATATACTATTTTGCTGTGTATAACATGTGCCCCCATTTTGGTGCACATCATACATGGGATTATACCCATGGCATGTAATAATCACACCCATGTATAATGCTCATCCTTATTTCTCCCTGAAAAAATTTGGCAGAACACTGCACATTATACATGGCAAAATACGGTCTCTCATACATCAATGTTTCTCTCCCTCTCTGTTTTCCTCCCTTCCCCTCTCTCTAAAAATAAATAAAATCTTTTTAAAAAGTGGTTTGTGAAATTTCTTGGTACTATCGGCATTTTGGCCAAATAATTCTTTGCTGTGGACCTGTCTTATGCATTGGAAGATGTTTAGCAGCACCCCTGGCCTCTACTCACTAGAAGCCAATAGCAGGAGATAGCCGACATGCTCAAAATGTCCAAATCAATAAACTTATTGGTGAAAATGAAAAAGTGTCTTATGGAAAAAAGTAAATGGACTTTTTGGCCAACCCAGTATATACTTTTATATTAAATACATGTTTTACAATACAAAATATGTTTTATATATATATATATATAATGTATACAATATAATGCAATTTTGGGACAGGAAGTAATATCTCCACTTTATAGTTGAAGATTTTAGGCCCACATGAAGTTGCCTAAGGTCTCAGATCCAGCAAATGGCAGAGTTGGAATCTCAACATCTGTAACACTTGTATTTGACTCGCCATATGCCAGGCCCCTTTCTAAGCACTCTGTATTATTAGCACACTAAATATTCGACTTTGGAACAGGACCTATATTTAGTTTGCAACTTACATGCTGGAACTGAGGCCTGAGAAGCTAACTACTTTCAGGTCACAAAACTTAAGTAGCAGAGCTGGGATTTGACCTCACACAGACTCTGGCCAGTAGGGGGCGTCCAGTTGGGAAGTATTTCAAGTGACTCATTTTGCGTGTAAGGAAGGAAACAGGATCCAGAGGGTACTGAGTAGCTGGAGAGTTTGACTAGGCTGGGGCTGGGATCCAGATCTCCAAAATCTAATTGGACAGAAGATGTCATGTTCCCCTTTTGGACACAGTTTGTGGTGTCACAGTAGTTACAATTGCTATCTAATCCTTCTAGGCTTTGTTGTTGGTATGCCTTCTCTGGGGAGCCCTCTTGGATACCCTCTGAATTTTTTCATTCTCTCTCTCCACCACTCCCCACATTGTAAGTGACCCATCTCCCCTCCCTAGCCAGCCTGGCCAGTTTCCCAGGGCTCACCACGGAGGTATTGAGGCCAGAGGTCACAGGGTCTCTTATCTCCTTGCATGTATTCTCCTTCTGGAGGCAGCTAGGAATCTCCTTGATAATGGTTTCTGGGTCTGTGGCCATCTTCACATCCGACAGCCCCTTGGCCCATGCCGATGAGCTAACCAGCCACATGAAAGCAAACACTGCCGTGGCCAGGAAGTCCTAGGACGGGCAGGAGAGAGGAAAATGGCACTGAGTGGTCTGCTTCCTGCTCGGCTGTGGGGCATCCTTAGGTTACAGGATTTCTTGGTAAGGGGGTCCCCCAGAAGAGGTTTGTCTCTCTCCCCTGCCTTTTCCCTAACACTCACTTGGAGATGGTCCTCCTGGCTTGGGCTTGTGCATGACACAGAGGATGTGGGTATGGGGAAATTCTGAGGGATGGCTGTCAAATCTGTGTCTTTCCACTTTCATCTGAATGTGGGAATATGTGTCATTTTGTGCCTGGGATGAGGGGATATGAGTACAGCTGTGTGGGAATCAGTGTGTCTGTAAGGCATGACAAGCATGACTGTCACAGTGAACCTCTGTGTGCTCCTTTCTTTAACTGAGACTGTGTGGTTGTGTGAGAGGTGGCAGGTTTCCTGGTGTAGGCCTGTCTGGGATTCTGTGTGGGTTACGAGTGTGTCTCTGTCACTCTGTAATTTAGTGTTCCTGATATTCATAGCAGCAGCAGCAGCAGCAGTAACATGGGGTGGCAGCTGCCTGCAGGTGGGCCAGTCTGGGATTTGGTGTGACGTATGAACATGGCTGTCTCCTTGAGGCTCTGTGTCCCACGGGGCCCTTGCATATAAGTGGATGTGGGGGCTCACCAGCATTGGCCCTTTGTTGTTTTCTCGGTACTTGTTCTGCAGAAAGATGTAGGTGGCCAGAGCCCCCATGGAGTAGAGGAAGGCAAAGACTGCCACGGTGACAAAGAATTCCGCTGATGAGGAGTAGTCTCCCAGTAGGAAGACTTTGGAAGTGCCCCCTCTACAGTCGGGTGCATCAAAGTACACTTGGTGCAGCCTGCAGAGAGAGGTGAGTAGGTGTGGCCCAGACTTTAAGAACCCCCTCCCCTTCCCCCTCCCTTCTGCCCAGTCATGAGTCCCCCAGATTGACAAGGTCCCGAGAAGAGGAGGAAATAACCATCCACAGAGCACCTATTGTGTACCAGTCACATTTCATTGATTGCTCATAGCATGCTGTGAAAGAAGTTTTATTCATCCCTCACTCTAACACAGGTACCTTGGCCATTTGGTTATTTGTACAACATACCAGGTACCTTCCCACCCCAGGATCTTTCACTGGAATGCTCTTCTAGATATCTTTATGTCTTGCTCCCTTCATCTCCTTCAAGCTTTGCTCAACTGTCCCCTTTTCAGTGAGGCCTTCCCTGATCTTGCTATTTAAAATTAAATTCAACTATTCCCTGGCTCAGTTGGTTAGAGCATTGTCCAGATACACCAAGGTTTTGAGTTCTTTCTGTCTCCCTTTCTCTCTTTCTCTCTCATCAATAAGGATTTCTTAAAAATTCAACAGTTCCCTCCAAGCACTCCTTAGCCCCCTTCCTTGAGCCATTTTTTCACTGTAGCAGTGATTCCTCATTTGACATACCATTTTCCCTTGATTTTTGCTGTAATTACGAGAAGGCAGGCCTTTGCCCTTTATTTTGTTCACTGCTGTGTCTCTAAGGCCTGAAACAGTGTTGCCATATAGTAGGTGCCCAATAAATGTTTATTAAATAAAATGTACAGACGCAGAAACAGAGGCTCGGTGAAGTGCATTAGCTTGCTTAAAGTCATACAGATGGTGAAAGAATGGTAGAATTTTGGATTTGAACCCTGTGATTCCCCCTACATCATACTGACTCTTCTCATTCTACTTTAGTTCCCCAAGAAAAAGAAGTGTATGCATAGCAGAGGAGAGCCCAGAAATTATAAAATAAGAAGAGACAGACCGACAGGAGGATAGAAGGGATCCTGGAACAGGACGTGTGTATTTGAGGGGAGGAGGGTCTGATTGTGTTGGCACAAGACTAAGGCCTTCCTTGCGGTATTATGGAGGAGGGAGTCATAGGGGAAAATGTGTGTGGGGAGGACTGGGGTGGGGTCCTAGAACTCACCTCAGACTGGGGCACAGGATCCTGAGATTGAGCAAATGGTGCCAGTGCCCTTGTGTAGCCAAGGTCCCAAAGCTTATACTTCTCGATCCCCTACTATTTTGCATAAATGCCTCATTTAATTCCCCTGTAATTCTCTAAAGCAGGTATTATTATGCCCATTTTACAGATGAACAGAGTCTCAGCAAAGTTAAGTTACTTGCTCCAGGTTGTGCAGCTGTTAAATGTTGGAGCTAGGAGTTGAATCTGGGTTTGAGCTGCAGGGTTTCTAGTGTGCTGGATTGCGAGGGGAGTATCCACGGGGGACTGAAAGGCCCTTGTGGGGGGGTCTTGGGACAGTGGTAAGTTGGTCAGAGGGATCCTTGGCACAGGCTTTTTTGTGGGAGACTTGTGGGTAAAAGATAGATCCTCAGGACCGGAGGTCCTAGGCATGGGAAGTGTGTGTGGGGTGCCAATATGTTTTTGTGGTCTTCTGATTCTCATAGTGCCTGCTCTCAGCATTATCCCGTGCTGCCAATCTCCCTCCCCATATACTCTCTTCCCTGGCTTCTGTGAACTGGTGGATCCTTGGTTGCTCTCCTGCCTCTCAGGCCACACCTGCCCGGCACCTCCTTTTCTTCCAACCATTGCTCAGAGCCTTTGCTGGGCTTTCCTCTCTTCACTCTGCCCTCTCACCCTGGGTGATCTCCTGAGCCTCCATTTACCCTTAGTGCTAACCCGCCTCAAATTTCCAACTCAGTTAATGACCTCTTTCCTGAGTCCCTTGCACTTACTTATTTTCCTTATGTTAACAAACACTATGGAGTGATTATTGTGTGCCTGGCACTGTGCTAAATACTTGACAAGTATAATTTCTTTCTATTCATCATAACCCTGTACTACTCCATTTTATAGTAATGAGACCTAGAATTGAGGGTAAATTGAGACCTAGAGCAGTTATGCGATTTGTCCAAGTAGTGGAGGAGCCTCAGAAGCCGCTATTGAAATTGTGTTTGTGGGTCTCTGCCTCCCGACCAGCAAGGAAGTAAATATCTCCTTGAGGGCAGGAACCTTGCCTGCCTCTGCTCACTCCCATGTACCTAGCACCGAGCACTGAGTATGAGCTCAGTAAATATCAGAATTGTTTAGTTGGGTTTAGTAATTCCCTATAGCTACAGAGCACCCCCTCATTATTCTCTACCATAAAACTCTGCATGAGGATCCTTTCCTTGAATTTCTTCTGATGTGTAATTCTCCTCTTTGTTAATTAATTATTATAATGTTGGTTCCGTGAGGGTAGGGAGCTTGGTCTGTTTTGTTCACTAGCACTTTGAGCAGTACAACAGATTCTCAACAAAAAAATAGTGTGCATGGAACGAATGAATGGGAATTAAATAATGATATTGGCTAACATTCGTTGAGAACCTACTGTGTTAAGGCTATATATACTTTTACTTTTGAACTTTGTTTATTGCCGGTCTCCCGCCCTCCCCTTCACTAGAACATAGCTGGAGGGCAAGAGCCTATGCTTGTCCTTTTTTTTTTAAGTGAAAGTTTATTAGTGAAGCAGTAGGAAAGAGAGAAGACTACTCCACAGGTAGAGAAGCCTATGCTTGCCTTGCTCACTACATGTCCTAGATATCCAGAGTAGTGCCAGGCACAAAGTAGGTGCTCAGTGCATGTGCAGTGACCTGAATTGGTGTGGTCTCCTGGAGTAGGGGCTGGACAGGAGCCACTGGGGAGGAGGTGTTGTCTGGCCCCACCCCACCTCTTCCTCTCCCAGGTCTGTCAGGGTACCAAGGGTGGGCTAGGGTGAGGGCACACCTGAAGGGGTACTCGAATTCAACCTCGATGTTGAGGAGACTGTGGGTCTTGTTGGCACAATCCACGCTCAGCTGAAGCTCCCCACTGTAACTGCCGCATGTGGCAAAGGCGAAGATGGCAAAGACCTTGGGCAGCAGGAATGGGCATGGTGGTGAGCCCACGTGCATGTGGGGTGGGGGTGCCCTCCTCTGGACAGATCAGGGCCCAGCACAGGCAGCAGCAGATGGACCGGTCCCCCACCCCACCCCCTAATCAGGGCTCATCCTGCCCAAGGACAAGCTGATTACAGGGGTGTGGCTATCTTTTCCTGTCTTTCTCCTAGTGCTTCTGTCTGTACCTCGCAATGCTCTGACTCCCTTTCTCTCTCTCTTCTGTCTCAGTCTCTATTTCTATGTCTCTGTATTTCCATCTGTCTCTTTTTCTCTGTGTCTCTATTTTTCTTGGAATCTCTCTGTTTCTTGATGTGCCTTTGTCTTTCTCAGATGTCTTTTGGCCTTCTATATCTCTGTTTCTCTGCCTCTGCCTCTCTAGTATCTCTGTCTCTTTCTCTCTTTTTTCCCCTCTTGCTGTGTGAATGTATGTCTCTGTATGTCTGTTTCTCAGTCTGTCTGTCTTTATCTTCCTGCTGTCTCTCACTTGGTCTCTGTATGGTGCTCTCTCTGTCTCCCTCATACTGCCCTTTCTCTGTGTATCAGTCTCTTTTTCTCCTTTCTCTTGGTGCCTCTTTTTCTGTCTCTTTCTCTCCCCATCCCTTTTTCATTTTCTGCCTCTCTTCTTGTGTTTATCTCTCTTTGCATCTTTGTCGTCTGTGCATCTGTGTCTGACTACCTTTTCTTTGTCTCTTTCTGTTTGTCTTCTCTCTGTCATATCTCTGTATTTCTTTTTTTCCTCAATATTTCCATCTCTATCTTCATCATTCACTGTCTCACATTCTCTCTCTCTTTTTCACTGTCTCGGGTTTTCTCTTGGCTTTGCATCTCTCCCACAGCAACCGGCTGCAAGCTCCACCTCCCCTTCCTCTCTCTCACCTCGGGAGAAGAGGTAGGACGTCACAATCTTCCACTTCACAACGGGGGTACCCTTGGCCTTACGTGACGTCACTTCACAGCCCATCCATTCTCTAGCTCCAACCAAGCCCCTGGGACTTCACCCTGGAGTATAATCCCACCATCCCCTTCTACCCCCGCTCCACTCATCCATTGCTTGCTTCTCACCCCAACTCCACCCCTGCTCTTCCGGATCCCACTACCTACCTTCCTCTCTCCCCATGGCCCAGGCCACACTCACCCATTGCAGCACCTTCAAAAAGCCGAGGGGCTCCTTGACCACCCGGAACTGACCCCCAGCCACCAGCTGAGGAGAGAAACGGTGGGGAGGGGATGGGGTTTTTGAGGATGGAGAGGGAGGTGAGGGAGGCCATCAGATGATGACCCCTGGGAATAGGGCATGTGACCTCCAGGAAGGAGTGAGGACATTCTTTTGGAGAGGGGTGACACTTCAGGCAAGTGTGGGTACAGCTTCCCTGAGAGAAGACCCTGGGAGTTCAGAACTGGTGGGGAGATCTGGAGAGATGGTGAGGTAGCTGGCAGAGAGGGTCAGGGGTGAGGAAGATGGGGTTAAGTCAGGATGGGTTAGAGAATGAGAGAGGGTCTGAGATGGTAAAGGTGAGTCAGATGGAGAAAGGAATCCAGTAGAATGAGTGAGGAAGGAGTCGTGGTTCATTAAGATGGGGGGAAGGGTCTGCAGCGGTAAAGGTGAGTCATATGGTGGTGATGGAGGGTGGTCTGAGGTGATGAGGATAGGAAGGGGTTGGTACTTGTTAGGGAAGGGTGAGGTTCTAATGCGTTGAAGAAGAGTGAAATGGCAGAGGGTCTAGGCTGATTAAAGTGGGGAAGGCTGGGACCTGGCTTTACTGGATATGTGCTGGGGGAGGGGAGACTAGGGGTTTTGGAGTGGCAAAACCAGATCGACCCCCTTGGTCTGCTCTGGGGGAAGGAGTGGTTCTCTACCAGGGTACCGTCTCTGTTTGGGAGGGGCAGCTGTCAGCCCTCCTCCCATCCCCCGCCCTCACACCTTCTGTTGCTCTATTTCCTGGCTCATCCACAGCACCCCTATCTTCCTTCCACTCTCCCCTTTCTCTCCCTTGTCTGTACCCTAGCCCCAAGACTCCCTCTTCCTCCCTTCCCGGAGGCTTGTAAAAGAACCGGGCTTGTGGCAGCCCCCGCTGCGGCAGTGAGGACAGCCCTCGCTGCGGCAAAGGGCGCACTCCTTCTTCACCTCCCTCTTCCTCCCCTCCTCTGCCGCAGACCCCCAGCCCAGCATCGGTGGCCGGATGTCCATGGCCCAGGACCCTGGTCACCACCTCTGTGTCAGCGGATCAGCTGCGCCCCGAGCCGGGAGGCCCTGCCGCCTCGGGCTCTGTCCGCGGTGCTGGATCGCGTACCTGATTCACCACGTCCATGTCGGCCAGCAGCAGCATCAGCAATGCGGGGGGCGGGAGGAGCCTGCTTGCAAGGGCGAGTGCAGCGGCGGAGGGAGGGGTGTGATCGTCAGAACAGCGGAGACAGCCGCAGCTCCTCCCTTTGCGCCCCCACCTCATTGGCCACTCGCGCCTGCGCACCGCGGTTGTACCTAAGTCACTGGCGGCCATTCCAGCCCCGAAACTGGAACCCTGAGAACGTTCAAGGAAGATCTATCTCTCTGAAAACACAGGTGGAAGTCTGGGGTGAAGAGGACCGTTCAGTTCAGTTCTACAGTATGACATTTTGCCAGGCCCTTTACTGAGTTTGTTGAATGTATCCACTCATTTAAACTCATTTAACCTTTACAAACAGCCCTATGTGGTAAGGACTGTTAGCTCCATTTTTACAGGTGAGGAAAATAAGCCCCAGAGAGGTTAAGTGACTTGCATAAGGTCTCCCAGCTAGTAATTGGCAGTGACCCAAATCCCTGCAATTTAAACATAGTTCAAGGTCTTGAGGGTTTCTTCTCATCTGTATTTTAAGCACATCTTAAAGTCCCTCCCACTTCCAACCATCTTCCCTATTTCTCTTTTCTCTTAGGTCAAATTCTTGCCTACTTTAACTCTACACTTTACACCATGTTTATTCCTCAGCCCACTCCTAATTGGACTCTGCCTCCTGTATGCCACTGAAACTAGGCCTACCAAAGTCAGTGGTGATTGCTGTGCAAAAAATACAGTGCACAAATACAGCTGGAATTTGAGATGCTCAAACTCACTCATACTAAAAGAAATGTCTATAAAAACTTCTAAAATACTGTTTCTCATCTTTGAGGATGGTGAATATGAAAATGTTTGTGAATGCTCAATATTGGCCAGTTGCCCAGAAACAGACATTCTCATAAATTGCCTGTGGGAGTTAAATTGGTATAACCTCTATAGAGGGCAATTTGGGAAAATCTAGCAAACTTACAAACCCATTTAGTGTTTGGCTCACCATTTATACTTACAGAAATTTATTTTACAGATGGATTTGTACATGTGCTAAAAGATGTATGTGTTAAGATGATACACTGCAGCATTGTTTATAATAAGAAAGAGTGGACACTCCCTAAGTGCTCGTTACTGGTGACCTGTTTCAATAAACTCTGATACAGCTATAAAAATGGAGTATGCACTTGTCATTAATAGTATGGAAATATGGAATGATCACCAAGATATTTAGTTAAGACATGCAAGATGCCAAACTGTGAGGATGGGGTACAAAGAGAAGGGAGGATTATATCATAATTATAGAGACAGCAACATCTTAAATTGTGGCTGTTTGGTGTCAAGCACTGTTTTGAGAGTTTCACTCATATCACTCATTAAATCCTCACGGCAACCCTATGAGAAAGATATTACTACTATCTTCATTTTACAGATGAAGAAACTAAGATGTAGAGAGGTGAAAGAATTTTCCAAGGTCACACAGTTGGTAACTGATGAAACTAAGATTTGAGCCCAGGAAGTCTGGCTCCAGCATCTGTTACTCTTAGCCACTTACTTATGGGTACAGAACATGTTATGCATGCATAAAAGCTATCTGGTAACACTGGTTGCCTCCAGAAGGGAGGGAAACTTTTCATTGTATACCCCTTTGTACCTTTTGAATTGTGAATCACCTGAATGTATACCTATTTTTAAAAACACACGCTCAAATTCATACAAATACATAATGGATACTTCTCAGTTGTATTATTGGGAGACGAGCATAGGTCTTGACATTCAATGGCTTGAATTTAAATGTCACCTCTCATATTTATTCTGTATGACTTTGGACATGTAAGATGGTTTAAAACAGTACCTATAAGGTTGTTGCACTGATTACACAAGATAATCACTGTAATGCATTTAGCATAGGGCCAAAGAAATGGTTCATTTTACCTCCTACGCATCTCTGGAATTCACTCACTCCTCACCATCTCCTCTGCCACCTCCCCTGGCTAAGGCGACCATTGTTCCTGCTAATTTTAGCATCTCCAGTCTCTTTCCCTTCCCTTCTGTTTCAGCACAGCAAACAGAGGATCTATTTAAAATACAAAGTTAACTATGTCACTATCTTTCTCAAATCCTTCCCATGGCTCCCCACTGTTTTCAGGAAAAGTCCCAGGGTTTGGGGCCTGGCATGGAAAGGCTCTGCATCATCTGGCCTCCGATAGCCTCTACCACCTCATCCTGTAACAATCTTCTTTCACTTTGGACATCCTGACCATGACTTACTGTTCCCACAATACACCAGCGCAACCACTCTAAGCCCTTGTTTCAAGTGCAACTCTGTATTCTGAGTCCCGGTCTCCAGTTCTGACTTTCCTCAAATTTCAGTACTGGCTCAATGGACAAAAATTATACAAATGAGAAACCCCTGCTCTGAGAACTGGGGGGAGATCCTAGGTCACACCCTTCCCAGTGGTAGCCCCATTCCATGCCACACTCAGCACTGCCTTCAGTTCCTTTGAGAGGGGCTGACTACCACTTCGGACAAGTCATGTTACATGTCTAAGCCAGCTCAGTTTGCTCTGAGGGAAACTCAGAACAGTGCCTGGCACAAAGTAAACACTGGTAAATAGTCACTGAATGAATGAGATCCCAAATGTTGGGCAGTGACTAAAGGTAGGGCAAGAAGCAGAAAAAGAAGGCCTGAGATCTCTGTGGGAAGAGAGTGGGTTACTCTCTGCTGGTCTCAAAAAAGCTAAATGGGCCCTAAGAGGGTTATCCCAGATTGGGAGCCCCATCCTTTGCTGTCACCCATATCTTTTGCCAATGGATTTAAATTTTTCAATTTTCTTTTTCTCAGGAAGAATATGGGAAATTGGAGAAAGGATGATCACAATTTAGCCCTCCTGAAATTCCCAATGCCATCAGAGGACCCTTCTGCCTGACATATCACCTACCAGGCCAGTTCTAATCTCCAGGCTTTTCTACTAGCAGAACTCTCCTCTGGTTTATCCTTCCCTTTTCATCTGTGTGTCCTTCCTCAGTCTGACCTGACTGACCTGTTGTGGGATCTCTGACTTCACTGCATTCCTTACCCAAGCCCCCTCTCTTCTCTTTCCTCCATCTCTGTCCAGGGCTGTCCCCCTACCCCACCATCTCCACTCTGTCTCCAGCTTTTTTTTTTGGCTACTGTCTCTTCCTCCTCCTCCTCCTCCCTCCCTCCGTCACTGACGCTGAATAATCAGACCTAGCTGTCCTGGTTTCCGGAAATACCCGTGTGTGGGCAGTGACTCGGTGCTGAAGTGGGGATGGATTGATGGGGGCTGTCGGGCAGCCTTAGGTCTAGAGCACAAAGACATCAAAATCCAAGTGTGTGGTCCATGCCTATATCTTTCTGGGGAGGAGAGGGCAGGACGTTTATTGAGCAGTAGGGTCGGGGTGTGAATTCAGAGGGCATGGACACAGGCCATCTCATCTCCCAGGTCCTCCTCATCAAAGCAGGAGAGGATGGACTCCTCATCACTATAAAGTGAGCTGGTTCCCTGTGCCAGCAGGTCACTGGCAGCACTGTCCATCTCATCCAGTGTCAGGCGACATGCATCCGCAATCTCCTGCTTGGCCAGGGCCACGAAGCGTGGGTCTTGGGCAAAGAGGCCCAGGCCCTCGGAGATGAGCACCTGGGGGCACAGATAGGATCAAAGTTGACAGAGGACACAGCATGGAGTCAAAGCAGCATGCACAGAGAGATCAGTGTGGATAAATGATGCACTCATAGGATGTGCAGGGAAGTCTAGGGGACAGTGGCACACATGTCATGCTGAGTACAAGTTGCAGAGCAAAGGGAGAGCTATGTGCACAGCATAGAGGGAGCCATTTCCCTCTGTGGGGACCATTTTCTCCTCCTTCCCAAGCTCCCCCTTCCTCTTCTTCTCACCCATCCCTCTTTCCCATGTCCTTTCTGGACTCACAGCTTCCACCAGGCTGTCAGCACTGCCCCTCTTGCCATGGCTGGGGTCTGAGTGGGTTCCAGGCACATGCAGACAGGTGAAGGTGCAAAGTGGCCCACTGGATTTGCTGAGATATCCCTCCCTTGCTGCACCATCTTCCACCAATAACAGTGGGGCATACAGGAGCCGACCCCGCTGAGGAGGGGTTGCCCAGGAACCCTGGAGAAGAATAAACATCACAGTGACAGTAATTGATGGCTGGGGTATAAAGATATAAGACTTATTTCTGTGCCTACCTCTTACCTGTCTCCAAACACAACTGGAGTCAAAATGAATGTATATAAACTAAACTTGAGTTTATTTATGAGCATAGAAGACCTGGGTTTAAATCTCAACTCTGCCACGTACTAGCTGTGTGATCTTGGGTAAGTCTCTCTGGGCTTCTGTTTCCTTATCTGTAAACTGGGACTAATAACAGTACTCCCCTCACAGGTACAGTGATATGTGAATTCATATGTGCCTTGTTCTTCAGAAGGGCTTGTCATGCAGTGGGTTTGACAAATTCAAACTGTGTTGCTCCCACCCCACCTCACCTGTGCCCTGCTGGGCCCTGAGTTGCGCCCACGATGATAGGTGCCTGGGATGGGTAAATCTTCACAACTTCCCTGACGACGCAGACACTGGATGGTGAAGGAGGGCTTTTGACCTGAGAGTGGGAGTATAGGGGATGCCCAGGGGCAAAGAAGAATGTCATTGCATCCCAAGCTCTCTGCCCTTCTGGGCTTTGGGGTCCCCTAGGATCCACGTGTGCTCTCACCTGCAGGTGTTGGGGGTAGCAGACGGCGATGTGGAGCATGGTGCCCACCCATGTATCTCTGGGGTCTGTGAGATGGCAAAAGGATTGGGCGAGGGGGAGTCCCAGCCTGTTCATCTAAGTAGGAGAGCCTGTATGGGAAGGAGGGAGGCCTGGAGGTGAGCTCAGACCTGGAAAGGGGCGATGTGGTGCCATTAATCCTGCCCTCCCACACATGGGTTCATCCTACTTGTCATGGTTAGAGTACTGGCCCGGGACTTCCTCTTCCTCAGACTGTTTCTCCTGCCCTTCAGATCCCTTGGGCTGAAAACTTCCTTCTTCCGGAATGGTGAAAATGAGAGCCCCAGAACCTCTCCTGGGGAAAGAGAGGCAAGTTAGGCAGACAGATTCCCAAATGTGTGGTTCTGGGTCCCTGGTTCCCTCTTGTGCTATGCCCCTTCCCTTACAGAAACACCATACTTCTAATTTTTTTAATTGGGGGAAAATTTGCATAACATAAAATTAACCTGTCATTTTAAAGTGATGCTGGGATTTCTTTTAAGAGATGTTTTTCTCATTGGAAAGACTCAATATTTAAAGAAAACCAAAGTTGGTCTGGTAGAGAAACAAGTTCAACACTAGAAATGGGGGGGGGTGTTAGAGTGTAAAAGCCAGGTGTGATCTCATTCTATCCTTTCATTATCCCCATGTGATAAGGTGCTATTATTTTAATTTTTAAAAAATTTATTTATCTTTGCAAAAGGGGGAGGGAGAAAGAAAGGGAGAGGAACATTGATGTGTGAGAGAAACATCGACTGGTTGCCTCTCACATGCCCCCAGCTGGGGACCTGGCCCTCAACCCAGGCATGTGCCCTGACCTGAAATTGAACCAACCTTTGGGTCCATAGGTCAACACTCAGTCCACTGAGCCACATCAGCCAGGGCAAGGTGCTATTATTATCCTCCTTTCACAGGTGAGGAAATTGAGGACCATGAAAACTAAGTGACTAACCCAAGGTCACTTAGCAAATGACAGATTCAGGATTTGAACTTAAACCTGTTTAGTTCAACATGGTGTGCTTTTTGTATTAAACCTTTGCATTGCCTTTCTCACAGGAATCTCTTATTCCCCTTTATTCCCACCTGAGCCCTTGAATCCATCCTATGTATCCTAAATTTCATTAGAAGTCTTCACTCTTATGCCCCCTGAAGTTATTCCCAGAGAGTGGCTAGTCCCTGCCTTCCCTCACAATCTTCCCTCAGACTCCTGACCATACCTCTTGGCGTGAGATCCAGCCTGGGGCACACTGGACTGTCTGGAGTTGGGAGCACCCCCATCATCGTCACTGGGTCCAAGGGAGAGTGAATGTGGAAGTTTGTCCCCAGTAGGTAGAGACACAGAAATCACAGAGGTCCTACGAGATGGTGGCTGGGAGTCCATCGGAGCCTGTGGGAGTCACAGGACTGAGTGTTACTATATCTAAGTCACTTGGTCATATAGTGTATCTCCAATGAGCTTCCCAGGGACTGGGCTGAGTCTGGGTCTTGCCCTCTGATACTGAGTGGGTGGTAGGTACCAAATAAACAGTTGTTTATTGTGGGGGTGGGGGTGGGGAGTGCTTCTCCTTAGCAGCAGTGTCAAAGACACTCAGGGGATTGAGTGAGTACTTTACAATCCTGGGGAAGTGGAAACTTGTTGTCCTCACTTGGTTTGTTTCTGGGTCCTTCTCCTCTTCCTCCTCTTCCTCATCTGTGTCACAGGTGAGGGCCTGCCGGATCTCAGGACCCAAGCCCTGTAGACTCCTCAGACCAGCCTGTGAGTGTGGAAAAATAGGGAAGCAGGACAGCTCAGGGTCTAAACTCCCCCTTTATTGAGCTTGCTTCTCATGCAGGAGTGTGGAGTGGAGGAAGGAGCCCCTCAGCTACCCCTGACCCTCTGTGGGTCCTGGGACCTCAGTTTCCTCATCTGTGATACGGGCTCCATGAGACCAAGAGGGCAGTTAGCCTCTGCCACACTGCTCCCACATACCCCGCCCCCCAGACTCCTGTCTGAAAACCTGAAGGGCAGAGGAAGTGCTTGCGGGTAGCTCAGTCCCTAGTAGCCCCTTTTCTTTCCTCCGCCGGAATTTTCGAAAATAGTCCTGGATCAGAAATGTGGCATAGAATTTGCCCACGGTGACATCTTCTTCTGGGGGCAAGGGAGAGGAAGCAAAGTCACTTAGGGGTTCACTTATCCTCCTATTCTACCCACAGCATGGACTCCCCTTTACCGCCCCTACCCCAGTCAGTTCTGGTTTTGTGTTGATGAGCAATGATCTAACACTCAGACGCCAGCTCAAGGATTGGGGTGGGGATGGCTCACCGTCAGCAGGGGGAATGACCTCATCTAGTAGCTTCGGCTTCACACGCTTCCAGATCTTTTTGATGACAATCCTCAGCTCCTGATTGGCTTGCTCCAGATTCCCTGCACCGGGCATGAGCCAATAGGAAGAGCCCTTCACAGCCACTCCCTCACTATTGAAGGGGCTTCACAAGCTTCTACCGTAGTCACCCACTGCCCCTATTGGACAGGTGAGGAAATGGGTCTAGAGAAGCCAAAGTCACCCATTTTGAATTTTAGAGCTAGGAGTGGGGCCCATCATTCATTCCTGTTTGCTCCCTGCAGCCTCCCCAGGGACCCTCCCACTCCTGCCTGCCCCTGACCTTCTGTCTTGATCTTCAAGGATGTCCGAACCAGGGCAAACAGTGTGGCATTGAATGTCACCGTCCCATCTGAGTTGAGGGGCATGTTCATCGCCACAAGTCTCTGTATATATCAGGGACATGAAACCCACTTTGGGCAAATGCCCCAGATGCAGGCATGAATGCCCAGGTGCAGAACCTTTGATAATGCAACCAACCGCCTTCTCCTCATCTAAGGCAAAGTCTCTGCCCACCCTTGCCAGATGGTGGACAGCTATCTGAGAGGCAAGGTGGGAGTGGGAAGGTACACAGACCTTGCAGGCCACTCGGTGTGGGCACAGCTTCCCAAATCCCAGTGGTGGCTGGATGCGTCTCAGCAGGGCAACCACATCCAGGTGCTTGATGCGGCCCCTTGGGCAGGTGGGGTGGGTGGGAGGCGCCACTGGATTGGAGATAGCCCCTCCAGCCCTTTCTCAAGGACCCACCAGCTCATTGCTACCTCTCCCCACCAACACCCCAGGGCCTGCCAGGGCAGAATTGAAAGGCAGTCATTGGGGAGGGGAAGGCAGAGGACAGGGGCAGTGGGGACCTTGGAGCACCTACTGAATGGGTGATGGGAGGAGTAGGCCAGAGGTTCTGGGGCTGGGAGACTGTGTGGGGCATTGCACTGTCCCCTGGGATAAGAGGTATGGGGTTAGAGGGCATACTTGGCCCCAGGGTCATATTCAGACCAGATCCTCTTGAATTCATCGAGGTGATGGGGGCCCAGGATGGACCAATCTCTGGTTAAATAATCAAAGTTGTCCATGATCACAGCCACAAAGAGATTTATAATCTGTGGGCCAGTGAGCAGGGAGGTTAGGTCAAGGGCAGAGCAGGGTGTGGAGGGTTGGTGGGAGGCTGAGGTAATCTTATATGTTCGCTGGGTCATGAATTCCTGAACTGATCTTGTTGACAGGACAGCCCTTTCACCTACTCTGAAGATTTGGGCTCCCCACCTCATTTGACATCCCCAGACACTTCAGGGCCGGAACATATGGCACTGGGGGTGGTTATGGGAAAATGGTCCTCACCAGGAAGGCACAGAGCATGAAGAAGCTAATAAAATAGGCGATGGCAAAATTGCTACCACAGGTAAACTCCTCTCCAGGGCCGAAGTCAGACTCAGGGTCACATCGATTCCCGGGAAGGGTGGCAAGCATTATCTCCTGCCATGCCTCCCCAGTGGCACACCTGGGGATCACATAGGGGTGTCATCCTGAAGGGAGGGGGTATGAAGTCATGGCAAGTGGCATTATGGGGACTGGAGAGGTTAGGAGATGACTCACTCCCTGCCAGGGCCTACATCTGGCACAAATAGCATTTTGACATTTAAAAAGCTGGCATGCCATATTAATGACTGCCATGTTCACATTTTACATATGGGGCACTGAGGCTTAAGAAGGGGATACATCTTACAGGCAGAAAAAGGATGGCTGAGGCTAGAATATTCTAAAATATTCAGATTATAGCCAGGAAAGGGCTCAGGCAATATGGAACCACATGCTGTCCTGTTATTTCTACAGCTAAGGCAGGCTGGGGCCCACTAGAGCATACTGGGGACTGACATGGTGGGAGAGGGGCAGATGTCACCTGAACAGAAGCAGCACAGCCTGTGGAAACGTCTGAAAGTTGTTGTTTCGGTTGATCTGTGTGCCATCCTGAAGAGCTACCTTGCCAAACATCTGTGGGCGCACAGGGGCTATGTCAGAGGGGTGAATTCCCACCCCTTACAGGTTGCTACCCATTTTGCAACCCCTAATGCCCAAAGGGTCCTCACAACCCTGACAGTCAGGCACTGCTGATCTCATTTGACAGATATGTGAACTGACTCAGGGTTATCCAGCATGTCTGTTTGTCTTCCCACCCAACAATCTCACTTTTAGGCTATTCCTACCTGTCTCCCCTCAGCAGAGAAGTGCCTCAGGGATGCTCCTTAGGGTCCCCACTCACCTGCATTCCAATGACTGCATAAATGAAGAATATCATTGCAATGAGAAGAGCAACATAGGGCAAGGCCTATGGGGATGGAGAGGAGGATAAATAGTCAGGTCCAGTCAGAGAACTATAATCCCCAGAATTCCCTGCTCTCTCAAGGCTGGACCTACTGAGAAATGTGGTCCATCCCCCAAGAGCCTAGGTCATGACTACCAGTATATCCCAAATGTGGATACAGTATTAAATACAATAGAAAAAGGTCAGTGAGGCCAAGCCATGTTGGGAATTGAGAGCCTAGAAAAGAGAGAAAACTGGAAATGGTAAGTTGTAGGCAGGTGTGGCACACTAGAAGATACAGTTCTAGGGCTGGTAAAGTGGCAGGCTGAGAGGTGTGAGCTAGGAGCGAGGGGTGGTCAGAGGGATGGGGTGGCTACCTGGAAGGACTTGATGAATGTCCAGAGCAATGTGCGGATCCCTTCACCCTTACTGAGAAGCTTGACCAGCCGCATGACTCGGAAGAGGCGAAAGAAGGTGATGGAAATGCGGGAACTGTCCTCAGAGCTCTGGAGTTGGGAATGTGATGTGTATGCTCAGCCCACATTTGCCCCACTTACCTCCCTGCCTCATGCTTTGGCCCCCCTGGCCCCTAAATCCATTAGAAGTCAGGCTCTAGGGTGGTCAGGGAGCATTTCTAAGGACTCTTTAATAAAAAAGAAAGGAAGGGTGTGTGTGTGGAAAGAACCAGAAATCCCTGTTGAGTAATGGAGGGGGGGGCTACCTCGCCAAGATGACCACCATTCTGGAGGGAGATATGGCCAAGATAGAGGTGAGAGAGATGATGTGATCACAGGCCGAAATGAACAAGGGGAGAATGATGAACAGTTATAGGGGATAATGGATGGTACAGTGATTATGTAAGGGATGATGGGGAAGGTTATATGGTATGGACCAAGATAGTTGTGGGAAAAGTTGGTAATGAGGGTGGAAGGAGAGGAGAGGGTTCAGGAAATTACAGAGGAAAGATATTGGAACCAACGGAGAAATTGTGGAATCAGTTGTTTTATACAGATGATGGAGATGAGAAGATCCACAGGGAATCCAGTGCAGAAGCCAGTGATGGAGATATGGAGCCAGCAGCATTGTCAGTTGAGGTTATAGAACCATGTAATACCCAATGGAGGAGATTATGGAGCCAATGATGCAGTCCGTGGTAATGACAGAGACATGAAAGACCCAGTGTTGGAGATGATGGAGGAAATGGAGTCAATGAAGGAATCACAAGAGATGATGGAGCCGAAGCAGGAGTTGGTGGAGATCATGGAGCCGATGGAGGGTGATGTAGAGGCAATGAAGGCAATCATAGAAATAACAGTCATTTCGGGTGATGGTGGAGCCAGAGGATAGGTTGCAAATGGAATTAGGGAGCTGGTAGAGGGGGACTTTGGCTGAACTCAACAGGGACTTAGAAGGATAGAACTAGCATGTGGAACACTGAGTCTCCACGAGTGAGGTGAAGGGGAGTGAGTCACCTACACATTTGAAAGAAAGCCCTGGGGTTGAGGTGGGGAAAGGTTAGTAGGGGGAGAGTAGGTTAGTGGAGAGGCCAGTACTCACATTGACTTCAGTGACGGCGATGTCCACTATGCTGCCCACCACAATAAGAGCATCAAATGTGTTCCACGCATCGGCAAAGTAATGCTGTAGGCAAGAGGAAATTAGAGTCCTGTATTCTCAGATCTAGGAAGCTAGGGTAGGGGGCCAGTAGTAGGGGTCAGAATTGGGGAGACAAGGCCCAGCTTGAACCACATGATGGGCCTGCATCTGGATCCCTCTCATTCTCTAGTCTCATGATTCCATGGTTGCAGCCCCCACCCCCTGAGAGCTCTGCAAGGAATTCCACCCCAAGGAATTCATCCACTGCAGGTGAGTCTAGGGCTGGGGAGCACCTTGGGTTTGAAGGCGATGATTTTGAGCACCATTTCAACAGTAAAAAGGCCAGTGAAGAACATGTTGAGAATGTCCATGGCATAGTTGAAGGGAGCAGTCTGCTCATAGTGCTGGAGGAGAAAATTAGGTGTGGGGGCAGAACCTGAAGCAGAGATTCCCCTCCATCCCTAACCAAATGTTCTCTGGCTAGAAGCGAGAACAGTCTGGGGATATGGTGGCACTATGGGTTGGTCAAATCCCTCACATTATCTGCTTCCTGTTATGGATACTGGGGAGACCAATTTTTTTATCTGTCAATTACATTGACATTCAATATTATTTTATATTTATATATAGTATAATGGTTAGACACTTATATAATTTACACAGTGATCCCCTTGATAAGTCTAATACTCACCAGACACCATGCTTATTTATTATAATATTACCGATTGTGTTCCCTATGCTGTACTTTACATCCCTGTGACTATTTTGTAACTACCAATCTGTTCCTAGCCCACCAACTCCCTCCACATCCTGCAACTATCAGTTTGTTTTCTGTATCTATGTGTCTGTTTCTGTTTCTGTTTTATTTGCTTATTTTGTTCTCTAGGTTCCACATATAAGTAAAATCATATGGTATTTGTTTTTATCTGACTTATTTCACTTAGCATAATACCCTCTAGGTTCATCTGTATTGTAGCAAATGGTAAGGTTTCATTTTTATTTTCCAATGGAAAGCCCAACTCTTGATTTTCTAGCTTCCCTTGCAGCCAGTTTTTTTTTTAAGATTTTATTTATTTATCTTTAGAGCGGAAAGGAAGGAGAGAAGGAGAGAAATATCAATGTATGGTTGCCTCTTGTGAGTCCCCTCCTGGGAACTGGCCTGCAACCCAGGCATGTGCCCTGACTGGGAATCGAACTGCGATCGTGTGGTTCGCAGGCCCGTGCTCAATCCACTCAGCTACACCAGCCAGGGCCCTTGCAGCCAGTTTTTATTGAGACAGAAACATAAGTCTGTTGTTGGTTGGGCAGCTTCTCTGAAAAATATTTTTGCTTTTCAATAAAAGGTTCAAATGAAGAAGATCCTCTGGTGCAACCTTCCCTCCTTTTTTATGCTCTGAATGTAGTGTTGATGCCTGGAACTGTGGCAGCCACCTTGTGACTATGAGGCAACAATCATGAGAATGAAAGCCAACTTACTAAGAATGATAGAGCAGAAAGATACAGCCTGGATCTTTGATGACCAATGAGCAAACAGTCTACCCCTATACTTCATGTTATGTGAGGTAAGTACCATATTTCATTGACTCTAGGATACCCATCTTTTCACATTTAAGAATCTTTGAAATTGGGGTGCACATCACAATCAGTGAATGGCAACTTGCAATTGCCATCTGCCATTTCTTTTTCACATTCTTAGATTTCTGAAGTCAGCATGCAACTTACAATTATTCATCTTAAATTTGAAGAAATGTGGCAAATATCTTTATAGCATCTCTGTCAGTGGGGGGTTTGTTACTTGCAGCCTAAAGCATTTCTAAAGGTTCCCATGGGATTGTGTGGATAGAATAGAATGTCTGGCAGGGGTCAGGGTGGGGAGCTCAGACCTGCATGGCTAGTGCAACTGTGTTGAGCAGGATGAGCAGGAACATGAGGTACTCGAAGGTAGCAGAGTTCACAGTAGCCCACACACGATACTGATGTGGGTTCTTGGGGATGTAGCGGCGGAGTGGCTGGGCCTTGAGGGAGTACTCCACACACTGGCGCTGCATATGGGTATAGGGCATGAGTGAGCAGTGGGGTCCCGAAGCAAGAAGGCATGTATAAGTGGGAGATTGGTGGTTATGGATCAGGGGTCAAAAGTCACCTGGTTCTTGTCCAGCTCACAGTTTTGGTATTCCTGCTCACCCTGGGCACGGAAGGTGATGATGACGAAGCCCACAAAGATGTTCATCATGAAGAATGCAATGATGATGATATAGACAATGAAGAACACTGAGATTTCCACATGGTAATTATAGATGGGGCCCTGATCTTCTGCATGTGCATCTATGGCCTTGTATAAAAGCCTGGGGATCCAGTGGAGGCAGGTGAGAAGATATCCCAGGCCCCTGAGGTCTTCCTCAGACTGCTTATTATAGACACCCCAGAATATCCTGTTTGGCACTCCAAAGATCCCTAAATCCCTTGACCTAATTATCTAGGACTTCCACACATGCCCCAAGAGACCTTCACTGGGCCCTCAAGCACTCCCAGACACCTTACGCTCCCACAGGTCCATAAGTCCCTTTCTTCATCCACTTAGAAATCCCAAGGCAGTTTGCCAGAACTCCCACATCAGCCCCCCAAAGATCTCTAAATCTCCTGTCCTGTCAACTTGAATTTCCTCCTCCATACCCCCAATATCCCCAACTACTACCCCAATGACTTGTGCAGTTCTCTGGAAACTCCTGAATCCCCCACTCCATCTCCTTTGGGACCCCCCCCCCCCAACCAGTCTCCCCAGGCACTGACTTTATCCACCCCCACCTAAATCTTTCTCAGTACTCTCTAGACTTCCACCTGGTCCCTCAGAGATCTCTACCCAATTCCTGAAGACCCCAGCCACCCAGGTTCCCATAGCACCCCAGCCAGCTACTGGAAGACCCACACCCAGTCTTCTGACATGCCCACCAGTCCCCAGAAAACCCTATCCAGTCTTAAGGGAGACTTTATCACATGTGAAGATACCCTCCCACCTATCCTCAGCAGATTCTAAGCCAGTCCTCTATATACTTCTTCCCTGTTCCCTGCCCATCCTGGGGCCCTGTCCCTCACGCAGGCCAGCCTTCGAAGGTGGAGACAGTGAACAGAGCCATCATGGCTGAAAGGACATTGTCAAAGTTGAAATCGCTGTTGACCCAGAGCCGCTCCCGGACCAGGGGCCGTGACACATCTCCATCAGGATAGACCAGGAAGGAGCCCCTGTGGATGTTGCAGACAGTCTGGGTGGGTGAGGAGGGGTGGGAAGCCATGGAACGGGGACTGGGACCTCCTGGCATGGAGGCAGCAGGGCATAGTGGTAGAGCTGAATAGCCTTGGTTCAAATCCTGCCCCTCCATTTACTGGTTAAGTGACCTTAAGCATTTAACCTCTCTGTGCTTCAGTTTTCCCCATCCATGAAATAGGATTAATAATAATGTATTTCCTGGCTTGTTACAAGGATTAGGCCAGTTAATGAAAATAATGTGTGGCACATAGTTGGCACCACATACAGGGGTGGGAAAAATAGGTTTGCAGATGTGAGTACATGAAAAACAGAGTTTATTATTGTGTTATTATTTATTAATTATTGTATTACTCATTTGTGATACAACTGTAAACCTACTTCCCCATTCTTGTTTGTTAGCTCTCATTACCATTATCATCATTATCATCTCTACCCAGAAAAAGGTAATACAAATAGCAGCCAACTTGATCAGCATTAAGTCTATGCCAGGCATGGCACCAGGCTTTATACATAATAACTTTACATTGTAGCATACTCTCTATGTAGTAATTCATTTACTTCTCACAAAAAAATCTTGTGAGAGTCGCATTTTAAAAATCCCTATTCTTTAGTTGTGGAAAATCAGGCTCAGCAAGATTAAGAAATGTAGGAAATTACAAGGTTAAGAAGTATTATGGTATGGATTTGAACCAAGAATGTTTGACTTCAAAGCCCATGCTTGTAAGCACTACCATCCACAGGAATCACAATATGGAAGTGGAGGATTGGGTGGTGCATGGCAGCAGGGGGAGGTGGTGTTTGGGGATGGCTGGGAGGTCCAGAGTGGAATGTAGGTAACTCTGGGGAATGCGGAGAGGGTTTTGGAGAAGGTATTGGGGGAGCTCTTAGGGTTTGGTGAGATCTGAGGGCCTTTGCCATTATTGGGAGAGTTCTAATGGTGTATCTTTGAGCCTTGGAAAGTTTGGGGAGTCTTGGAGGCTTTGATAAAATCTGGGGCATCTCTGAAGTTCTTGGGAGGAAGCTCTAGGGTCTTCAAAGGCCTTGGTGACCTTTAGGGGCTTCTGTGGCCTTTGGGAAGGGTCCTAAGCCCCATGAGGGCATGGGCTTGGCCACTCACTTGCATTCTTGGGGGGTGTGTTTGGCCTCATCAGTGCAACTGTAGAATTTCCCCTGTAGGGAGGATATTTGTCAAGCAGGTGCACACATCGCCCCCACCTTCACCCATGCCTGGGCCTCCCTCCAGTGTTTCTTCCCACCTTGAATAGCTGCACACCAATGCAGGCAAACATGAATTGCAGGAGTGTGGTTACAATCATGATATTCCCGATGGTCCGGATGGCCACGAACACACACTGCACCACGTGCTGCAGGTACCCAGAAATATGGCTAATGGATACTGCATGCTACAGCAGACATGGGGCAGGGACTCTGGGCATGAATGGGTCTCAAGGACTTGGGTCAGAAACTTGCGTTTGTGGGTCAGCAATGTGTGGTTAGGAACATGTGGTCAAGGGACAGTGATGTGGGACAGGGGCATGTGGGCACCAGCCAGGGATAAGCATTTGCTGGGTAAGGATATGTGGCCACACACCGGGTACTCAGAGTAGAAAAATGGCCATTGGTTAAGGAACATGGGTCAGACTGCATGGCCAATGGTGAGGCATGAGTGGTTTCATGTGGTTATGCATCAATGCAAAGGGTCAATCTGAGCAGTGATTCTGGCCCTAGAGGCAGGGCAGGGCCTGGGTCCTGTGGGTTTGTGTGGGGTGGGGGTTACCTTAAGTCCTTTGGCCCGGTTGATGGCTCGAAGGGGCCGAAGTACTCGAAGCACTCTCAGAATCTTCACTACTGAGATGGCGCTAGAGCTGGGGAGGGAGCAGTCCTCAGGTCTTGATTCGGACCTGGCCTCAGATCTTGGAGGAGTGGGGTGGGCAAAGGGTCACTTACTGGATGCCAAAAGAGATGAGGGATACACTGACCACCAGCAGATCCAACAGATTGAACCAACTACGGCAGAAGGAGCCTCGGTGCAGGAAGGCTCCAAACACTGTCATCTGGGAGTAAGAGGTCATCAGGCTAGACCCCAGATTTGGGGATAGAAGGGGTAGGCGGGGATGTAAATAGGAGAGGTGAACTGCAGGGGTGGGTAGGGAGTGGGTTGGGGCAATTGGGGTTATGATTAGAGGTCCATTAGTTACCTTTAGTAGAATCTCCACAGTAAAAATGGAGGTAAAAGCATAATCGAAGTACCCCAGAATCTGGGGAATGAGAAAGAGGGGGAATCACTGAGTCATGGCTGAGGGGTATCCTAGGTGTGTATGTACATGCATGTGCACACACACGTGTACCTCTCTATGCATTGCTGTCCCTTCCTCCCTCCCTCCTTCCTCCCTCCCTCCTTCCTTTCCTCCCTCATGATTATCAAGAACTTCTTTACAAGGCAAAAGATTTGGCCATCAGAAAAACCAGCATTCAAATTTGGGTTTCTCTGCCTCTACCCAGCTACACAGGTGCACTCGGCCTGTTCAACCTCTCTGAGCACAGCTTTCTCTTTAGCTGAATACTGATCTCTTCCTTGGCACTTCTGCAAGTGTGCTGCATATACAGTAAAGGCTGCCATTATTACCACTCTTTTTCTGCCCAGATAGGAGTCCTCTCCTTCTTTCTACCCTGGTCCTGGCTTGTGCCCACTAGGACATTCCTGGGAGTGCCCCCCCCCCAAAGGCTCACGTGGTTGCGAAAGGAGTGGGCTCGGATGGGGTCCTCAGCGGCCAAGGACACACTGCTAAGGATGATGAATACCAGGATAAGATTGGTAAAGATATGATGGTGGATGAGGGTGTGGCAGGCCGTCCTCAGTCTGGCGAGTCGGGAATGGGCCATGGTTAGAACCCAGGACCACAGAGTTGATTGGGTGAGCCCAAGGGGTGCAGCTCGGGCTTGTTGTATCATTCTTTGCAACATGCTTGGATGAACTCTGGCTGCTCCTTGGCCCGCCACCTACCGCAGCCCTTCCTCCCCCCACCTCCACCCCCAGCACTCACGGGTTGGTTTGGCTGAGGCAAAAGAAGGCACTGCCCTCAGGGATGGGCACCACCTTCTCCTTGGGTACAACTTCCTGCAGAAGTTCCACACGCCCTGCACCCTCTTCCTCTTCCTCTTCCTCTTCTTCTTCCTCCTCCTCCTCCTCTTCTTCCACACCTGATAACAGAAGATCAAAAGAGAGAGAATAAATTGAGAAAATGTATGTAAAGCACTTAGAACAGTGCTTGTTACATGGTAAAGTCTTTCCATCTCTCTGCCAAAATGTCAGCTCCTCAGAGAAAGGATTTTGGTTTGTTTGGTTCATTGTTGTGTCCCCAGCACTTAAACAGTGCCTGGGACAAGTAAGAACTCAGCAAATGTGTGTTGAATAAACACTGCCATCCTCACAGTTATATACATACTATTATAAAATAAAGGCTGAGAAGTTCTGCAGTAAAATAAAACATCTGTTAATCTTTAATTTCAGTGTCCCAATGTTGATGGCCACGCACTAAGCCCTCTGTTTTTGAGATGATCTTGGAAAAGGCTGCTGTCCAGACAGGAAGATCTTAAGGATCAAGAACTCTGTTTGGGTGTTGTTCCTAGGGTCCCACACCTTCTCCCTGGTCACTTGCCTGCTTCTTCGTTCTTTGCACCCTCCTCTTTCTCATTCTCCCCAGCAGGCACCTGGGGATAGGAAGATGGGGGTCATCGATGGTGGGGGAGACACAAAGGGATGTAATAATGAAGGATTGAATAGGCAGAGGTTGGAGTTAAAAACAAACAGATAGACAGGTGTTTCTGGTAGTATGAGGTGTAGACAGTGTCTAGGTTTGTAACTCACCAAAGCTCCATTCTCCTGTGAGGGTTTCCTTTCAGTGCTCTTCTCCCTGTGTGAGAAAACGAGGAGTGGGCAGTGATTGCTAAGGATTGCAGCAGATGGGTAAGGCTGAGGAGGAGCACTATAGTCAGAACAGACCTTTCTTAGACCCCACAGAAGTTCCCTGCTTCCGCCCTCATCTCCACAGTCTGTTCTCACGGTAGACAGAAGGATCCTGTTAAATCCTGAGTCTGGCACATCCCTCCTCTGCTCACACCCCTCCCATGGCTCCCACTCACTTAAGCAAAAACCAAAGACCAAAGTCTTCACTGTGGCCCAGAACACTCTCAGTCTGGCCTCCCTATTCCCTCACTTGAGCTCACCTCCTACCACTCTTCTCTTTATTCATTCCACTCCAGATTCACTGGTCTCTCTGGTGTTTCTTTTTAAATGTGCTAAGAATATCATCACCTCAGGTCCTCTGGATTTGATGTCCCCTTGCCTTGAACATTCTTCCCCCAGATATTTGCATACTTCACTCTCTCACTTTATTCGGCTCTTTGTTCAACTGTCACCTCCATATAGAGACATTCCTTGAGTACGCTAACTAAAATAGCAATCTTTATTTCTCTCTATTATTTTATTTCACTTTCTTTCTCTGTGTCCCGTATTATTTACATATACTTAAAGTATACTATATATTCATTTGTTTGTGTTTTGCTTGCCTTACCCAGCTCAAATGGCAGTTCTGTGAAGGAGAGAATTTTGTCTACCTTGACCCCTGCTATTTTCTCAGAGTCTAGAACAGGACCTGGCACAAATCAGGTGCTCAATAAATGCATGTTGAATAAATGAGGACTGGCAGGTTGGGTCTGGGGGTGGGGATTGCCAGGGTGACTGAGGCATCTCTGGTGGTGTGGAATGTGTCTGGGGGTTCCCACACAGGGATCCAGGGAGAGACTGTCTTGGGGCTGGAACCAGACATCACCTGCCCTTATCCTTTGCAGTGCCTGCGTCTCCACTGGCTAGGTTGTCCACAGCAATGGCAAGAAACACGTTCAGCAGTATGTCTGGGGTGAGCTCAGGCTGCAAAGGATGGAGAAGTAGCCTGCCTGTGGACTGCCCAGGTTCCCCTATCCATCACCCCCACCCCTGCCACCATCCAACTCTCCCCCAAGGCTCCAAGGATACAGTTGCCGCAGATGAAGAGAATGATGAAATAGACACACACCAGCATCCCTGGGAAGAAGGGGCCGCCATAAGCCATGATACCATCATACATGACCACATTCCAGTCCTCACCTGTCAGGATCTGGGGATGGCAGATGATCATGAAGCTCTTGGGACCCTCCCTGGACCCTAAGGTGTCCATGACTCACCCATCCCATGGTTTCCAAGCCCCACCTGAAAAACAGTGAGTAGGGCCTGGGGGAAGGTGTCAAAGGTGCTTCGCTTGGTGTGGGTCTGGTCAAAGTTGAACTTGCCCCCAAACAACTGCATGCCAAGCAGGGAGAAGATGATGATAAAGAGGAAGAGCAGAAGCAGCAAGGATGCAATGGACTTCATCGAATTGAGCAGGGATGCCACCAAATTGCTCAGAGATGCCCAGTGTCTGCAGCAGAGATAGAGGGAACAGGGTTGACATGTCCAGTGGTGAGTCAGGAGCCAGGGCAGGGATCCAACTTAGGATGCATTGGGGTGGGATAGGTTAAAATGACCTTTGGTGTCAGGGTTAGAAGTGATTTTGGAGCTGGGGTGAGGAGAGGGTAAGAAGAAAGGAAAAGGTTTAGACTGGGGTTAAGCATTAGAGGAGCCATGGGAGGTGTGGTTAGGAGAGGGTAAATGGAAATTGATGGAGCTAGAACTGGGTTTTAGGTTGGGATCAGGACTGGGGTTGGGATTATAAACTGCAACTGGGGTCAAGGTTGGGGTTGGGGATTGGGGAGTATTTGGAGCTATAGATGATCCAGTTGAGAATAAAGTTGGGGTTGAGGGTTGGGACAGAGGAGAGGATGGGGATAAGATTGGGCCTGGGGCTAGGAACAGGGTTGTGGTTGGAGATAGCCTGATGGTTAGGAGTTAAGGATGTGGGGCTTGTGGTTAGTGGTGGGCATGAGCCTGTGAATTAGGAATGAGGTTGGAGATATGGTTAGGATTGGATGTTGGGGTTGTAAATGGACTTGTGGATGACAAGTTGTTGGGGGTTGGGCGGGTTGGGGATGGAGTTTGGGTTGGGCATGAGTATGGAGTTGAGTTCAGAGACAGGTTTGAGGCTGAAGAACAGGATTGAAATGGAGTAGACATCTTCCCACTGAACTTGAATCTTCATGAAGGCAGAAACTTGTGTTTGCTTTGATTCCTGGTGTTTCTCTGGGGTCTGGAAAGATGCCTGGCACACAGTAGGCACTCAATAGATATTTGAAAATTAAATGGGGATATGATAAAGTTATCATTGGAGCTGGGGTGGGGGCTATTGGGGTCTATGTTTGGGGCTCAAGTTCTCCCCCTGCCACACACACACCTGGTCACCTTAAAGATCCTGAGGAGTCTCACACATCGGAGTACTGAGATGCCCAGGGGCTGCATGGCTCCCACTTCCACCAGTGTGGTCTCCAGGATACCCCCACAGACCACAAAGCAGTCAAAGCGGTTGAAGAAGGAGGAAACATAGGTGGAGGGGCCCAGACCATACAACTTGAGAAGCATCTCCACAGTGAACAGACAGAGCAACACTTTGTTGGCATACTCTGTGGGGAGAGGAGAAGGGGTTGGCCAGTTTCTGTGGTGACATGTGGGAGGGTAGGGTCATGGGGTGATCTGGGGTAGATGGTATCAGAATAAACAGACTGGGCATGGGGCTAGGGTTAGGGATGGGGTGAATTTGTAGGTCAGACTCATTGAGGTTTTGAGGGGTTTTGAGCTGGGGTGAGGGAAAGATTTGGGGTGGGGCCTCAGCCCACCTCCATGAGTTTGGGAAAGCTCCAATTCAAGGATATAGTTAGAGTCTGGGTTTTAGTTAGGACAGGGGCTGGTTTGAAGATTGAGGTTAGAAGTGTGCTGAGCATTAAGGTTTGGGTTGAGATTAAAATGAATACTAGTAAGGGCTGCCAACTCATAAAGTTTTAGCTTCATGTAGGCCTGGCAATGTTATAAACTTTTCACTTTAATTTAATCCTCCTACCCACCTCACAAAGTGAATACTATTACTAGCCCCATTTTGTAGATGGGGAAATTGGAGCACAGAGGGGTTAACTTTTCCAGTGTGGTGTTAAGAGCATGGACTCTGGAGCTAGTCTGCCTGGATTTGTCACTCACTAGCTGAGCCCTGGGGTTAGTCACTTAACTCTTCGGTACTTTGGTACTCAGTACCTTGTGCCTTAGTAATTAATTCCCATAACGTTGTGGTGTAGAGAAGTTGAGTTAGTTCATGTAAAGCACCAAGAACAGAGCTTGACACACATAGCGAGTACTATATAAGTGTAAACTACAAGGTGGGATGGGGCTGGCTAAAGTTCCTGCATTTACTTGCATGGAAGGCAGTGTCTGGGGGTCTGAGGCACCTGAGGGATCCTGTATTGGAGCTTTTGGGGTGGAGGAAATTAGAGGCTGGGGGAGAGCAGTGGCAGGCTGCGGGGGGGTGGGGTGGCGCACCCTGGGTCTGGGTGAGCCATACAGGCTGCCCATGATGCTCTGAGGCAATGGTCAGTGTGTTGAGGAAGACGAGCAGCAGCACAGCCCAGTAACAGGCATTGGACTTCACAGCCCTCCGGCAGCATGCCCTAAGACCCCGGTTGGCTCGTCGGAGGCTGCGGCTGGGAGCAAAGGAGAACCCACTGGCTGAGATCACCTACCTCAGCCTGCCCTGGGGGGCTCAGGTGGGGCTCATAATGTCATGGAGTCCGGGAGTCACATAACTTCCCCAACTTACCAGACTCTGGTTTTCATGATCTTGTTTCTGCAAAAGAGGGGGATGGGAGGTGGGTGTCATAGGGGTTGAGGAATTGTCAGTGGCTGGTGTCAGAGGTCAGGGGCTGAGGTCTAGGTTGGAAGCTAAAGTAAGCACTGCAGTGAGGATCTGGACTGGGTTTTTTTCTGGCTGAGTCAGGGGTTAAGGACTTGGGACCCTCACAGACAGTGTGTACAACTGGCCAGAGCCCCCTCTTCCTCTTCCTCATCTCCTGGAGTCTCTGCCATCGAAGCAGTGTCACTGGCCGGCAGGCTGGCTGTGGGCAGGGTGGGAACAGAGGTCAGCACATGAAGACCCCTGGGTTCCACCCTTGGCTTTCTCTTCTGCCTACCCATCCTGCCCCACTCCCCAACCTGGATGGATCCCCACCATGGCTGCTAGTGGAATGTGTGGAGCGTGTGGAGTGACTGAACCAGCGCAGACGTCCACGTCTCCTATTGGTCAGCTCTTCCAGTTGTGGCCCTGTGAGGATAGAGAGGACAGTTGTGGAGCATAGCCTGAGGCAGGGTTAGGGCTATGCGTGTGTGTGAGGGGTGGGTTACTTGGAATCTTTGTTCTGGGTATAGTTGGAAAGGGGATCTGGTTCTGGGTCTGGGTTCTGTATCCTAGGCCACAATTGAGGGCTGGGCCAAGAGTTGTTGTAGGTGGGGATTGGGTCTCCGGAGGGCAGTCCACATTTGACGCCTGCATGGAGCAGGGAATGGGCCAGATTGGGGTTGCCTACGGTGGCCAGCCCTGCCCTCTTCAGCCACAGAACCAAAGTTGCCATCAGCTGAGGGATCTTCAATGTCCAGCTCCTCTGCCTGCGTGATCCAGTCCAGGTAGCCCCTCAGGTCATCCTCTAACTGCTGTTTCTCCCGAAGCTTCTGGAAGTCCCCTCGTGCTTTTGCCTTCTCTCTCTCCTTGGAGAACTCCCTGAAGAAGGAGGACAGAGGGTGAGGAACCACCTTGGCTCTTCTACCTTCCCTATTCCAGCTACACTGGCCTCTTTGCTGTTCTTCGAATATACCAAGCACATTCTTGCTTTGGAGCCTTTACACTGTCTGTTCCCTTTGTGTGGGGCAGTCTTTCCTCAGATAGCCACACAGATCATTCTCTTATTCTTTCATATTTGTATTCAAATAACACCTTCCTGAGGAGGTCTGTCCTGACTGTCCCTGTTTATAACTGCAAGATCTCCTCTTTCCTATTTTTTGCCTTTGCAAACATGTTTTGGACTTCCGGCCAAGATGGAGGCGTAGGTGGAAACACTGTGCCTCCTCGCACAACCAAGTTTAAAGACAACAAAGTTTTAGTAACAAAAGCGCAACCAAAACACAGAAAATTGAACTATACGGAAGTCCGACAACAACGAACCATTCAGCCAGACCGGTAAGATGGGCAGAACCAGCGGCTGGCAGAGCGGGGGTTGTGCAGGAAAACTCGGCTGGCAGACCCAGGTGTGGGCGGCAGTTGGCGGATCCCAGGCATGGGGTTGCAATGGGCAGAGCCAGTGAGGGTGCAAGGTGGCAGGTTAACAGCAGTCACATATTCGTGTGCAGATAAACCAGGTGAAGGAGCGAGCAGTGAGACAGACTGTGCAGGCCCCAGCGGCGGGAAGCAGCAGAGGGGACCACCATTGCCCCTCTCTGACCCCGCCCCCACATACAGCGTCACAACCCAGCGACTGAGTTGCCCCACCCTGGTGAACACCTAGGGCTCCGTTCCTCATAGGTAACAGGTGCAAACAGACCAAAACATTATGGCTCAAGAAGAACTCAAAGGCCCAGAGTCAATACTTCTAAGCGACCAAGAAATAGCGAACCTATTAGATGCACAGTTCAAAATACTGGTGATCAGGATGCTCACAGAATTGGTTGATTTTAGTCACAAGTTACAGGAACAAATGAAGGCCAGACTAATTGAAATGAAGGGAAACACACAGGAAACCAATAGTGATGGAAAGGAAACTGGAACTCAAATCAAGAGAGTGAACCAGAAGGAAGGAAAAAACAACCACACACAAAAAATGGAGGAACAAGAATTAAAAAAAAAAAAGGAGAGGCTTAGGAACCTCTAGGACATCTTTAAACGTTCCAACATCTGAATTATAGGGGTACCAGAAGGGGAAGGGGAAGAGGAAGAGTGACAAGTGTAACACTTATTTGAACAAATAATAAAGGAGAACTTCCCCAATCTGGCAAAGGAAATAGACTTCCAGGAAATCCAGAGAGCTCAGAGAGTCCCAAAGAAGTTGGACCCAAGAAGGAACACACCAAGGCACATCATAATTACATTAGCCAAGATTAAAATGAAGGAGAGAATCCTAGAAGCAGCAAGAGATAAGGGGACAGTCACCTACAAAGGAGTACCCATCAGAATGTCAGCGGATTTCTCAAAAGAGACCTTACAGGCAAGAAGGGGCTGGAAAGAAGTATTCCAAGTCTTGAAATCCAAAGACCTACATCCAAGATTGCTCTATCCAGCAAAGCTTTCTTCCGATCTGGAAGGGCAGATAAAGTGCTCCTCAGATAAAGTCAAGTTCAAGGAGTTCATTATCACCAAGCCCTTATTTTATGAAATGTTAAAGGGACTTATCTAAGAAAAAGAAGATAAAAAATAGGAACAGTGAAAGGACAGCAAACTCATAGTTATTAATAACCACACCTAAAACAAAAGCAAACTAAGAGGACAGCTAGATCAGGAGCGGAACCATAGAAATGGAGACCACATGGAGGGTTAGCAACACTGGAGTAGGAGGAGGAGAAGAGGGGAGAAGGTACAGAGAATAAGTAGCATAGAGGGTAGGTAGAAAATAGGGGGGAGGGCAAGAATAGTAGGGGAAATATGGAATCTAAAGAACTTGAGACACGTGGACACAAACTAAAGGGGGGATGGTGGGGGAGGGGTGTGCAGGGTGGAGGGGAATGAAGGGGGGAATAGGACAACTGTAATGGCATAATAAATAAAATATATTTAAAAAAACATGTTTTTATTATCCACAATAGTACATACTAAGGAAAGGCATAAGATCAATTAATGTACCTTCAACTGCAACTTTTGCAAGTGTGACAAGTACAAAATATAATTGTAGATTTGATCAAAATTAATATACATGTGTTTTCCCCCCTTGTTCTGCCATCTTGGCCAGAAGCCTTCACATTCTTATTTTTACCCTTCCTTTCTTTCCATAGCACATATTCCATATAAAACACTGCATGTTATGTTATTTATTGTGTATGCTTATTGTGTATAGTCTATCTCTTCTCCCCTCTCAGAATGTAATATCCAGGAAGGCAGGGATTTTGTCTCTTGCTCCTTTTCTAAAATGCTGCTTGCATACAGTAGATGTTCAATGTTGAGTGTATGAGTGAAGGGTTGTTTCAGGTGGGTTTTGAAGATTGCTTAGGCTGACAGAAATTTTCAAAAAGAGGCATAGGTTAAGGATCAGGATGAGGGGAATGTCTAGGTTCCTCACCCACTCAAGACGCCAAGTACAAGGTTGAGGACGAAGAAGGACCCAAAGATGACAAGACTCACGAAATATACCCAGGGCAGCTCATACCCCATGGCATCCTGCATCTGGGAAGAGAGAGGGCATGTATTCCTCAGGGTATGCAGACACTCCTTCTGCCTGAGCTCAGGGAAGAAAGGCAGGTGCAGCCTATGAACTGTGTCCCTGCCTCCCACCTCACCCAGTAGAGCACATCGGTCCAGCCTTCCATGGTGACACACTGGAAGACTGTCAGCATGGCGAAGAAGAAGTTGTCGAAGTTAGTAATGCCTCCATTGGGCCCCGCCCAGCGCCCGCGGCACTCGGTCTGGTTCAGCATGCACACACGTCCTGAGCCGGAAGACGCACAGGGCGATGGGTCTTCCTCTGCTTCCACTTCTGCGAGAAGACTGGAGTTCTGGGCTCAGACACACCCACCGCATTCACAGCCACCCCTGTAGCTCTGTCCACCTGGGAGGTTCAACTCAGGGTCCTAGATGTTTCTAAATCAAGGACAACCCTTAGCCCTTGGCTCTGCCAGGGAACCTGAGTCCCTACTGCAGGGATCTGGGGTGTGGGACTGTAAATCTTGGGGAAGAATTTTATAAATAAGAGTGAGGCATCAGCCTGAGGGCAGCGTCTTGTGAATTTTAGAGCGTCTCTTAAAAAGGGGGTGGAGGCAAGGGTTTGGGGGTCCTGATGAAAGGGCGGGGTATATGGGTCCAGTCCTGGAGGATGGAGTCTTAAGTGCAGGGCAGGGGGGCCTTGACTGGAGGGTAGAATCTTGTGATAGTGTGGAGCTATTATGGAGAGGGGTGGTGGTAGTCTCGGATTGAGGGAGGAGTCTTGAATGTAAGGATAGGGCTCATTTATCGAAGGTTGAGGTTGAGCCTGAGCCTGAGGGTGAAGCGTTTGGAATCGGGGGTTCCCTTGAGAACAGGGTGAAGCCTAGGAGCCAGTGGAGGGGGAGTGCCCTTTCCTGGGAGGGTTAGATTAGCTGACCAGATCCCAGGAAGTAGCACGTCTTGTGCATGCGTCCGAGGAACAGCTCGAGTCCGATGATGGCGTAAATAATGATGACGAAGAGCACAAGCAGTGCGATGTGCAGAAGTGGCACCAGCGCCTTCATGATGGAATTGAGCACTATGTGCAGGCCTGAAGAGAGCAAAGGCCGGGTGAAGTAGGTGTGGGATCCATACAATCCTCCGCCCACTCCCCACCCCTACCTCCAACCCCGGGGGTGCGTTACACTCACTCGGGACCCCAGACACCAGCCTCAGTGGCCGCAACACCCGAAATGCCCTTAACGCCTTCACATCGAAGCCCCCCGGCTTCCCTCCCGTGTGCGGAACATCTCCAGGCCGCCCAGGGCCCTGCTCCAGCAGCACGCTGAACAACCTGAGGGGGGAGCAAGGGATGAGGCATGGGGGGAGGGTAAGGCCTTGGCAACCCCTCCCATCCCTCCCCTTTCCTCAGGAAAGCACAAGTCTCTAGCCGGAAATGCAAATAGACAAAATATGTTAATATTCCTTATTCTGATTGTTGAACGGGGTGGGGGGGGGCAGTTAAAAGCAATCACTTCTTTGAGCTCCGAAATCAGTGGGCCTGGGGTGGGAAGCTGAACTAGAGTAAGAGTGTCCCCCACAGACGCTCACCCGACCACAACGATGATGAAATCGAGTAGATTCCAGCCATTGCGGATGTAGGCGCTTGGATGAAGCACCAGCCCATAGGCCACGATCTTAAGCACAGTCTCCACAGTGAATATCACCAGGAATACGTACTCCACCTGCTCCTGGAGGGGGTGGGGGAGCCGGAAAATGGGGAGTTATTTGGGCTGGGAATTGAGGGTGGCTGGGGTGTGGGTATATGGTATAGCCAGGACTGAGGGTGGGGATGGGCAGGGATGAGTATTCTGGATCAGAGAAGGGCACGGCCTGGCTAGAAAGCTTGAGGTGTGGTTCTATTGGGTCTGTATCTGAGGGTGGGTCAGGGTGGAGCAAGCCTTACCAGGTTGTGGTTGGCAGTGTTGGAGTCGTCTTCTGGGAAGGGAATGTAGACTCCCAGGGCCACGCAGTTGGCAAAGATGGTCAGCAGGATGAGGATGTCGAAGGGCCTCAGGAGGACACAGTCAAGGACCCATGCAAAGCAGCCTCAGAACCCCCACATTGCCTTGGGGCCCTCCCCACGCAATGCTCACCCTTGATTCCAAGGTGACCAGCACTGACATTCCCAGCCCCTGCTATGTCCAAGGCTTTGATTCTGACCCCCCTGGAAAACTTAGCCATCCTTATATCTTGCTGTAATTTATTCCTAGACTCTTGAACCCCTAGTGACTGACCTTCACTTTTCTCAACTCCCCCTTGAAGCCAGTACTTGACCCTTGATTCCGGGTGACCTTAGCCCTCCTCCACTCCAGCTGTGACCCAATCCTTGACTCTTGGTGCCCTAGTGACCCTTACCCCTGGCCTTGCAGGATGCTTCCACTCCACAATGCTGATGCAGGATTGCCGCAGAGGGTTGGCCAGGGTGAGGCAGAAGAGAGCCCGGGGTGACCGCTGGGCACTGGCCACTGCCAGTGTCTTGTGTTTACTGTGCTGAGTCCTTCGCTTAGGGATCCCCAGGCCTGATGCCTCGCTGATTTCACCACCTGATTCTGGAGGTCCAGGTTTCAGCCCCCATTTGGGACCAGGACCTGCCTCATTGGCTGGACTGGGCTCTGGGGTGATATCTGTGTGGAGAAATCAGCTCAGGAGGGACAGGGTATTGGGGCAATCATGGTTTCCTCCTCCCTGATCCCATCCCTTTGTCCGGGGGAAGGAGAAAAGAACATGTGAAATTAGGAAAAGTTAGGGGTAACTGAGTTAAGGATTGAGGGGTAAGAGTTAGTGTTGGAATTGATTGCAGGCAGAGTGAGAGTTTATAGGGGAGGGTGAGATTACACTTCCAAGAGAAGTTAGAAGTAGGTTTTGGTGTTAGACTTGAGGGTAGAGTTTAAATTGGCATGGGGTACCATTAAATTTATAGCAGGAGGCAGATTTAGGGTTAAATTCAATGAGTGGATTTTTGGGTTGGGTTTAAATACAGGTGGGAGTAGAGTGTGCTTGAGTTATGATTTAGGGTTAGAACTAGGTATTTGAATGAGCTGGGATTAGAATTAGGATCAAAGTTGGGGCTGAAGTTAAGTTTGGATGGGATCTGAGTTCTGAACCAGTGTTTTAGCTAAGGCCATTCTCAATTTCCATGGCCTTGTTTTAGCCTCTGAGGTGCAGTAGATTGACCTGGTTAAGAGCCCCACCCTCCCCCAGCTTTAGCCCTGACCGGCATGGCTCAGTTGATTGTCATTCCTCAGAGCCAGAGATTGCCAGCTCTATTTGATGTTTCTCTCCCTTTTTCTCCCTCCCTTCCCCTATTTCTAAAAATAAATAAGTAAAGTGTTAAAAAAACGAAGAGCCCCAGCTTTGGAGGAAAGAACCTCTCTGAGTTTAAATCCTGACTTTACCACTTGGTAGCTAGCTGTGTGTGGCCTTGAGCTAGCGACGTAATCCCTCTGAGCATCAATTTCCTTATCTGTGTAATGGGATGACAATAAGAGAACCTACATTATAGGGTTGTTGTGAGGATTAAATTAGTTTGGTATTCGGAAGACTGTCTAGCACATAGCAAATATTCCCATTTTGCAGGTGAGGGAACTGATGTAAAAAGAGAGGCTAAGTGATTTGATGAAGTGGCTGCATTGGTAGTCAAACCCAGGAAGCCTCTTACTGCAAGCCCTCATAATTTACCAGCATCATTAAATGTGTATTCTCTCTTTCCAATTTCTTTTGCCTTTAAAAATGGATCTGCACTCTTTTTGGAAAGTCAGAGAAGCACTCACTAACAGTATTGACAACCAGGGGTTCGGGTTCGGGTTAGGTAACTCATGGTAAGGTCTGTATCCATGTTGGGGTTTGGATTTTAACAGGGGTTTGCCATCTGGTTGGTAAGGTTTGTGTTAGGATTAAGTTTGGGACTAGCTTTGGAATTGAAGATGGGTGGGTGGTAGGATATGGGCTGGGGCCGGGATTGGGAGTGGGTTTCAGCTAGGAACTATGGCAGTAGATGGGGCCTGGAGGCCACAGAGGGCAGTGTCTAGGTCAGGCTGAGCTTCACAGGTTGGAGGTAAGGCTGTGTTTGGGGCTGGCTGGGATGAAAACAGGGTGATTCTAGTCACCTGGTGGCTCTCCAAGGTTGGGGTCCTGGTGGGCAGTGGGTGAACCGGAGGGGCCAGGGGTAGAGCAGAGCCCAGGCTTGCTCAAAGGGTCCGCAGGGGTGGAGGGCTGCTCTCACCTTTCTGGCCTTCAGATGCCGACATCCTCCTTTCGAGGTTGAAGTGCCATCTGCAAACATCCCCTCTCGATTTACCCAGCTTTGGAGGGATTAAGGCCACAGGGCGGAGCCATAACAAGGGAGGGTGAGCAGGGGCAAAGATGGGACATTTGTGGATCAGAGCCTGGCAACAGAATAGGCAATGGATTAAAAAATATTTTTATAAAATATATAGCAGCACAAAACAGTCAGAAACTAAAATGAGAAGAATGATATCATTTTTCCAATAGTATCAGAGAGTTGAAGTACATAGGAATGGATTTAACACAATATATGTGTGAGAGCTCCATGCAAAAAATGATCAAGTAATATCAAGTGCTTAAGGGGGACCAACATAAGTGGAGAGATATATTAAATTAACTAATTGAAATAGTGAAAATTGTGAAGATGTCAATTCTTCCCAAGATGATCTAGAGATTTAACACAATCTCAAACAAAATCTCAAAAGTCTTTTTCATGGAATTTGACAAAATGATTCTAAAATATATACCAATATACAAAGGACCTGGAAAAGCCAAAATTCTTTGATAAAGAACAAGATGAGAGGATTTGCTACATCGCATATTATCTTGTTATAAAGCTACAGTAATTAAAAAAGATTAAAGTTCCAAACCTGAGCCCCACATATGTTTATTCATAATTTATGATTTATGACATATATGGCACTACTGAGCAGTGGAGACAGGGTGGTCCTTTTTAATGAATGATGGTTTTATGGATGGCTACTGTGTAATCGTTCTTTGGAGTGTATACATATGTATAACAGCATTTATTGAATGCATGGGTGTGTAGTAACTACAACTTACATACTCTTTTCTTTATTATGCACCAGGCACATATTACAACGTGCTTTACATGAGTTAATTCGTTTTAATCCTAGGAAGCAGATACAGTAGTTCCCCTCTTACGCATGGAGGTACATTCCAACACCTCCAGTGTATGACTGAAAGAACAGATGGTACTGAACCCTAGATAGACTGTTTTTTTCCTATGCATACATATCTTTTCACTTAAAGGAAACACTTTATGCCTTCTTTTTGGCATATCTGAATTCCCAGCATTGCTACTCTTGCACATTTAAAATAAGGGTTACCTGAACACAAGCAGTGCGATACTGCAACAATGTTTCTGAAAATGAGAAGGCTACTAAGTGACTAATAGGCAGGTAGCATACACAGCGAAAAAAAGGTGATTCGCGTGGGTGGGGGGAAGGGGAGGGGGATGGAGATGGGTGGCCCAAGAGTTCATCATGCTACTCAGAATGGTGTGCAATTTAAAACTCATGAATTATTTATTTCTGGAATTTTCCACTTAATATTTTCTGATGGCTGTTAATCTCGGGTAACTGAAACAGCAGAAAGTGAAACCATGCATGAGGGTGGGAAGACTACTGTAGCCCCATTTTACAGACGAAGAAACTAAAACAGGGAAGTTATTTAACCTACCCACTATTGCACATCTAGCAAGCTGAGCTAAACACTTGAGCAAAAGAGCTGAGACTCAGTCCCAGACACTTTAGGTGCTAATGTCCCTGCGTCCGTACACTTCTACAATCTAGAAGATGAATGCCGCCTTAAATGAATGAGTCAAGAAGTCACTCGCCGTCCCGCCCTCCCAAGACATACACACACACACACACACACACACGCAAAACACACTTGCGCGCGCACATACACAAGCTATATTTCGTTGCACGCTTGGAAGTGCCCACTAGAATGTAGGCGGAAGAACTACAACTCCTAGCAGCCATTGCTAATCCACGCCTGCGCCCACATCCGCACCAGAACGCCCTGCACTCGCCATCGAAACTACACTTCCCGGCTCTCCGGTGGCAGCCCGTGACACTCCTTGGACCTGGGGCTCCGAGCTGGGTTTCAAGAGCTGCGCCTCTCTTCTTCTCTTCTTCGATTGCTTGGGACCCGGCCCTGGACCTAGCCCCAGACCCGGACATAGCTTCACCATGGAGGAGGCAGACCGAATTCTCATCCATTCCCTGCGCCAGGCCGGCACGTAAGGACACAGCCCCCGCCCACCCCGGAATGCCCATATCCGGGACTCCAAAACTCCGGACCCAGTCACCCGGGAACCTTAAAACTCTGGACCTTGACATCCAGGGATCCAACTTGCAGGATCCTAAAGCCCCATTCCCCTTACACACACGCGCGCGCGCGCGCACACACACACAGAGTGACATATAGGGGCCTCCCAAACTCGACGTTTGGTAAACCCCAAAGTCAAGGATCCAGACACCTTGACATGTTAAAACCTTGGGACTTAAAGATCCGGGACTCTGAAATCTGTGGATCTCGAGTTCACTACCCTGGGACCCTGATACCTGGAGATTCTGAGACACCTGTATCCTGAGAACCGGGGAACTTAAAACCCCAGGACCCTAGCACTCAGGGACTCCCCAAAAAACCATGGGGCTGGATATTTGGGGAACTTCAAACCCAGTTTCCCACATCTGGAGATTTTAAAACCCCAGGACCCTAAAATCTGGTGGACTCAATGCTGGGCGACCCAGATACATGGGACTCCTGCATTTGAGGGCTCTAAAAACCCAGGATACCAACATGTAGGGAGCCTGATTTCAGGATTGCTTAAAACTAGGTGGTCTTAATATCCACCTAGTGTAGAGATATTGAATTCATGAATTCTGACACTTGGAACTTCTGAAAACCCCAACCTCCCAACCTATAGTCTCAAAACTCAAGCAGCTCAATATTTAGGGTCCCCTAACATTAAGGGAACATGATTATCTGGGGACACATAATCTCAGAGATCATTGCACAATAGGCCCTTTGCCCTTCCCAGACCCCAGAAATTTGGAGCCTTTTAGGCATAGGGAAATTTGAGATTTTCTCAACTCAGTTCCCTTCCATCCGCTGTTCTCCTACACCAAGTTCTTAAGACCTGGAGACATCCTCAGTTCTTAGTTTTCCAAATGAAAATCACATTTATCAATACCTGGGACCTGTCTGAACTGTGGACATTCTCCTCTTCCCCACCCCAGTACTAGGGCTTCCAGAAGGCAGCACAGTCCAGCCTGATCCCTGTTTTCTGACTGCTCCCCACGTTAAGCTTGTCCCCTTTTTCCTTCAGGGCAGTTCCTCCAGAAGTGCAGACCCTGCGAGCCTTCACCACTGAGCTGGTTGTAGAAGCTGTTGTCTGCTGCCTTCGTGTGATCAACCCTGCTGTGGGCTCTGGCCTCAGCCCCCTGCTGCCTCTCGCCATGTCTGCTCGTTTCCGCCTGGCCATGAGCCTGGCTCAGGCCTGCATGGTGAGTGCCCTCCTCCCAGTGCACACAGCCTCTTCCTTCCTCCTTCACAGAGTCACCAAGCTCCTTTGAAACTCTTGCCTTTCCTCTCTGCCACCTCCCTTTGTGGCTTAACATGAAGGCTGCTGGCTCTCTGGTCAAACTGCCTGACTAGTTGATATCTTCACTGCACCACTATTAACTGGTCCCTTGTGGACCTTAATTTCCTCATCTGTGAAACTGAAGTGACAAAATTCAGGTTGTTATGAGCATTAAAAGAGTTGATCTAGTTTGTGCCTGGGCTGCCCTTGGCTCCTGTATTTTCAGCTTAATGCCAAGAATTTCCCCCACTCTAGTATCCATTTCCCAGTTTTAGAAAAGGCCCTCCTTGGTTCTCGGGAAGGGGGGGGAGGGGGGAGGGGGGAGGGGGGAGGGGGAGGAGGGGTCATTCCTNGGGAGGGGGGGGGGGGGGGGGGGAGGAGGGGTCATTCCTAAATTAATCACTATGTATTCAGATTGGTCCACCCTTATCACCTGGTCATCCATAGGGCACTATGATTGGCTGTTTGGAATCACATGGAGTGGGTGGGGGGGATCATTACCCAAATGAAGATATGGTGGTTAACTGAAGACAGTGGGTCTGCACTAACACTGTACTCTGCCCTGTGGCAGCCACACATATCCTGCCTCTCATGAGAATAATTGCACAACTGTCTCCATCTGGCTAATGTGCCTTCTGATGTACACACCTTTGCAGTACAGACCTGTGTCCTGTTACTAATCCAAGGGCTCCCAGTAATGTCATTTCTCCTGGTTCACTAGCTTGGTGACTTTGGGCCAGTCTCTTAATTTCTTTTGGCCTAAGTTTCCTTATGTGTAAAATAGGTGTAAAAATTATACCTACCTCATAGAGTTGCTATAAGGATTAAAAATGTGTTACCATATGAAAACCTGGATTATAATAAGCCTTGTGTAAGCGGCATTACTATTATTGGGTAGGCCTGGTTTGACTGCTTGCATTCCAGCATCCTGTGGCTGCAGAGTGAATGTCAGTCCGGTATACTCAGTATTGGTGGTAGAGGGCCAATAGAATAACTACAGTGAACACTTCCACCTGGACCTAGGAGACAGCATGGTCAGGTTTCTTGAATTTGGACCTTGCTTGTGCAGTGTCTGTCTCTTAGCAATAAGCCTCAGGGCTCTGCCCATCCCTTAGTTCTCAGGCTCACTTATCTCTCAGAAGTTCTCAAATTTTTCTGGTTGGGGGTCTTGGTAGCATTATGAGGCAGACTGTCCCCTAGCCCAGGGCTGTATTCTCAAGGATGGCACTCGATAAAGGGGAAGTTATGTCCTCTGCTTGGCAAGGAGAGTGCATAGTGGGAGATGTTAAGGAAAATCTGAGGAGACCAGCTTCCCCAGTTCTCTGTTCCTCTCTTCTCTCAGTGCTGAGTCCCACCGGACTTGATGTTGACTTACTTTTGCTCACACTAAATTTAGTGTGAGGTTGAGAGTATGGCTTTTTCAGTGATCAAGAGTTCAGTTCCTGGGACGGTCTGGCCCCTGAGCCTCAGTGTGTCCACAGCAAGCAGAAAGGGTGTCTCTTAATCCAGTTGCGAGCTGCCCCTGGAGCCCACCTTGGCTCAGCACTGCCACCCTCTGGCATCTGCCTCTTCCTATGCCCTATTCCTGCCACCGTTGTCTGTGACTCAGCCACCTCCATATTTTATGACTGTCACTTCACACACCCCACCCCTGGAATGAGTTTCTGTATCAGTCACAACTTTTTGATTGCAGGTGTTGGAAAAAACTCAAAGTGAAGTAGCTTAAAAGCCAGTGGTTTTCACACTTTTTTGACTGTGACCCTCCAAAATAAATATGTCTTACGTTGTGAACCAGTACACACATATGTGTGTAATCATGATGTTTTCTGAGTGTATACTTTGTGCTAGGCACTGTGGTAAAATGGTGTTAAACTCATTTAATTCTCACGACAACTTTCTGAGGTAGGTATTCTTGATATCCTTTTTTTTTTTTCAGATGAGGAAAGTGAAGCTCAGAGAGGTTAAGTGATTTGCCTGAGGTCACACAGTTGGTAAGAGGCAAAACTTAGATATGAATTAAGAAGAGTCTGATTTCAGAATCCATGCAGCTTCAGACTAACAGCAACTCTGGCACTAAAAGGCTTTCTTTCTGGGCCCATTTTCCAGTCCCTACCCAGAACCCCGATGGGCCCTTCTATCCCCTAAAACAGCCACATAGAGGAAGAACTATCAGCCCTATTTTACAGCTAGAAAACTGAGTTTCTAGGGGTTAAATAACCAGTCCAAGGCCTTATAGCCTGGAAGTAGCACAGGCTGGATTTCAACTTTGATATTTTTTACTCCAAAGCTTGTAATCTCTTTTTTAAAAAATATTTATTGTTTTGGGTAGATTATGTTATTAATCAGGGTCCAGTCTAAAGGCAGAAACCCCAGCAATAGTTTAAACAGGGATATGTTAATATAAAAAATTGTGAACTACGTAAATGGTAATTTACTGCTAAGAGAGTAGAAGAGCCCGCCGTGGTGTGGCAGAAACAGTGTGATACCTTGGGACATCTTACTCACACACCCACCCATTCACCCCATGACCTCCACCTGTCTGCTATAAGGGAATTACTTTGATTAGTTTCTCGTGTATCTTTTTAGTTTTTTAAAATGCAGATATAAGCAAATGTGAATATATATTCTATTTCCCTATTTCTTATACAAAAGAAAGCATATACCTAGCTTCTTAGCCTTTTTTTAACCTAAGAGTATATCCTGGAAATAATTTCATGTCAAATAGTAGAGATCTTAACAGTTTTCCTTTTTTACAGCTGTATAGTAGTCCATTGTATGTGTGTACCAGAGTTTATTCAAGCACTCTTCTGTGCTCGGACATTTAGGGAGTTTCCAACATTTTGCAAAGAATGCTGTAAGGAATAATCTTGTGCATATATATTCTTAAATTGTTGGAGGCATATCTTCATGGTAAACTCTTAGAAGTAGGATTGCTGGGTGGAAGGGTAAGTGCATATGTAGTTTGGTTAGAGTTTGCCAGTTCACCCTCACTGGGACTTTAAGTTTGCATTCCCACCAACAATATATGAGAGAATGTCTGTTTCTTCACACCCTCTCCCACTGAGTGTATTGTCAGGTTTTTGGATTTTTCCCCCCCATTCAGTAAGTAAGAAATGGTATGTCAGTGTAGTTTTTTCCTCCCTGGCTTTGTACCTTGAAAAAATTTTCAAATGTAAATAGAACAGTGAATACCTTTTTACCCTTCTCCTAGCTTCCTGCATTGTAACATTTTGCTCAATTCTTTTCTCTCTATATAAACATATACACACCTACATATACATATATACATACATGCTCTTTTTGCTGAGCCACTTGAAAGTGGTTTACATCATGACATTTCACACCTAAAACTGAGTATGCCTCTTCTAAGCAAAAGGACATTCTTCATCATAACCACAATACTATGATCACATCCATGCAATTTTATAGTATCTAAGGTCCAGCAGTGGTTAGATTTCCCCACTTGTAACAAAAGTATCTCTTATGGTTATTTTTTTAACTACAGAGTCTAATCAGGGATTACATTTTATTTCATTGTTACATCTGTAATCTTAAATATCAATAGTCCTCCTTTGCATTTGTTTCTTTGTTTCTTTCTCTTTTTTTTAAAGATTTTATTTATTTATTTATCTTTAGAGGGGAAGGAGAGAGGGAGAGAAACATCAATGTATGGTTGCCTTTTGTGCGTCCCCTGCTGGTAGTTAGCCTGCAAGGAACCGGCCTGCAACCCAGAAATGTGCCCTGACTGGGAATTGAACCGCGACCGTCTGGTTCGCAGGCCCGCGCTCAATCCACTGAGCTACGCCAGCCAGGGCCCTTCTTTGTTTCTTTTCTGATGACAAATGTTTTTGAAGTGTTCAGGCGGATTGTATCCTGAAACGCACCACAGTCTGAATTGCTCTGAGTGTTTTCTCATGAGTACATTCAGGTTTGGGGCAGGAACACTGCCTTAGTGATAGTATCTCCCTCCCAGTGCACATCCCAGGAATAGCGTCAGGTTGTCCTGGATTAGATGCTTGTGCGAAGTCTCTCAGTGTTCCTTCAATTCATGTCTCTCGTTTATCTCCAAGGCTGGACATATTTCCATATGTTTAAGGGATGTTTTCATTGTTTTTTCAGTAAACTTTGTTCTTACCTTTTCCCTGTTTTTCTGTCGCATTGTTGGTCTTTTTTTCTTGTTTAATTTTAAGCATTTTATTCACTATGGTATGAGTTCCAAATATTTTTTTCCCAGCTTGTCATTACTCTTTTGACTTGGCTTATTATATTTTTCCTTTAAAATTTTTATTTTTTTTCATGTATTCAGAAATACCCATTTTCTCTTTTATGATCTTTGGATTTTGAGCCATAGTTAGAAAGTCTAGAGCTTTAATCTTATTTCTTGCTCTCTGTAACATTGACTAGAACCACTGTGCGGCCCCTCCTGCAGAGGCCTAGAGGCCTTGAGGAGCCAAGGAGAGGTTGGGAGGGTGCTGGCTGGTAAGAGAGTGGGAGCATTTAGGGTCTAGGCCCAGGGCTCCCAGGGCAGGAGCAGCCTGCCTGCCTGGTTGATAGGGGCCCCCTCCCCAACCCCCAGGACCTGGGCTACCCTTTGGAGCTTGGCTATCAGAACTTCCTCTACCCCAGTGAGCCTGATCTCCGGGACCTGCTTCTCTTCTTGGCTGAGCGTCTGCCTACTGATGCCTCTGAGGACGCAGACCAGCCTGCAGGTATGGGGTACCTGGGGCAAGGTGAGGGCAAGGGGAGAGGGTGGCATTCCTGGGTGTTATAGGGGCTGAGAGAGGTAGAAATGGTAAAGAGGTTGCCAGATAGGAGGTGAGGGTATGTGTCTTCAGAAGACCTAGGTGGGAGGATTGGGGGAGGGGATGCAGAGCATGGGGAAGGGACTGGGACTTGGGCTGAACCAGGTGGTGAGTTGGTGCTGGGAGGGCCCTCTCTGTCTTACCTCCTGCCCTGTTCCCCCTCACCTACTCTACGGCCTCTGGCCTCCTTGATGGCCCTCACATATGCCAGGTGCACTCCAGCCCCAGGGCCTTTGTATTTGTTGGATTGTTCTCCCCTGAGATAGTCTCTTGGTTTCTGGTCACATGTCACCTCAGGGAGGCCTCTCTCGGACTGCCTTGTTTAAAATGACATCCTCCTCTCAACAGTCCTTATCCTTTCCTATCACTACCTGACAGTTTTCTGTATTGTCCTTTTGACATTAGTCATGATCTCCTCTACCAGCCTGCTGGCTCCAGGAAGGCAGGATCTTTATCATTTTTGTTCACCGAGATAACCTGAGAGTCTAGAGTAGTGACTGGCACATAGTAGGTACTCAGTGAGTATTTATTGAATGACTGAGTGTGAGTTTGATAGCTAGATAAATATGTATCTCTGCGAGGGGGGTCAGGGAGAGATGGCTGCTTTCCCATAGTCTGTATTTTTGGAGTTGTGGCATTGTCACCTGATTGACGCTCCCTCCTCTCCCCCCATAGGTGACTCAGCTGTCCTTCTCCGAGCTATTGGGAGCCACATTAGGGACCAGCTGGCTCTGCCCTGGGTTCCACCCCTCCTTCGCACTCCTAAGCTGCAGCGCCTCCAGGTGGGACCCCCAACACATGTTGATCTTTGCTTGTTTTTACCTGGTTTTCCTTGTCCTCATCTGGGTGCTCAGGTTTTTGGCCCCCTCCCACCAGTGCTTCCTATCACAATTCATCCTAGAGGCTCTGATTCTGTTTTCCTACCAGGGCTCAGCCCCCCAGAAGCCTTTCCATGCCAGTAGACTGGTCATGCCTGAGTTGAGTTCCAAAGGAGGTGAGTGTGGGACTGTGGGGAGGTGCTGAGGGGAAAGGTAGAGGCGCGTGGTGAGGTGGGAGAGCTGGCTGACTCTGTTCCTGCTTCCAGAGTCCCGAGAGTTCCAGGCAAGTTCCCTGTTACTGCCAGTCCCAACCCAGGCACCTCATCCTGCTGGGAGGGTGGCCTCGCTCCTCGAATGCCATGCCATTCAGCTCTGCCAGCACACAGGCCGGGACCACCCTGGTGACAAGGACTGGGTCCACAGGACGTCTCGCCTTCCTACCCAGGTGCTGCCCAATGCTTGGCTCCCTGCTTTGGAGGTCGCTGCTTATCGTTGCTCCCATTCTATCTCCCATTGGCCCCCTGCCCTTCTCCTTTTCCTACTTTGTCTCTCTCTTTCATCATCTCCCCTCTTCACGCATCTACTTGGCTCCCCATCTGCAAGAACATTGGAGTCAGAAAGGCTGTGGACTTCGGACAAGTCGATATCATCACAATCTCAGTTTTCTGTTTTAAGATACGGGTGGCAGTAGTGCTCTCTGTGTTTGACTGGAAAACGTGCACGAGGTTCCTAGCAGCCAGAACAATCAGGATCTCCTTCCATCCTCCCTGTTTCTCCTACCTTCTTTTCACCCCTGATGCTCTCACTCTTTCTTTGTCTCTGCCATTGTCTGTAATGGTTATTTCTTCTGTCTCAAGATTTCTGTGTTATTTCTTCTGGCCACTTTCTCATTCTGTGGTTTTGCTGCCCCTGTTTCTCACTCCTGTTTCCTCATTTCTGTGCTGTGTCTCTGCCACTCTGTCTACCTGTATCTGGCTCCTCTGCCCACCCCTGCAACTGTCTTACTGTCTCGCTCCACTCCCCGACTGCCATGTGTTCCATCTTTATTTCTGTCTTTTTTAAACTTACAGAAAATTTCAAACACAGAGGTAGACATAACATTCTAATGAGTCCTATGTACCTGTCACCTACCTTCAACTATAAGCATTGTACTAATCTTTCTTCATCTAGTCTCTTCCAACTTTTTTTTTCATTTTCACTTTAAAGCAAATCTCAGACTTGTCATTTCAACTCTGAATGCTTAAGCATATGTCTCTTAACTCATAAGGACATTCACTTTTTAATGTAACACCTGGGCCATTTCATACTTCACAAAATTAACAGTGATCTCTTAGCACCATTCATAATCAGATTTCCTCTGCTGTCCTCAAACTGCTCCTGTTCTTGTATCTCTCTCTCACTTCCACTCTCTGCCTCCACCTCCTTCTTCGCTCAGCACCTCTGACTCTGTCTCTGCTCTGTCCCCGCATGTTCTTTCTGTGTCATTCTCTGATTTGGACCTGCCAAGAGAGCCGGTCCAGTGCCCCCTTGTTGGGAGAGGCTGGAGGGTGTGATTTGTCAGTAGCACCTTGTCACGTGGCTCCCTGGAGGAAGCAGGGCCTGGGGTGATCAGGGGGCCCCTATACCTGACCTTTTTACCTTACCCTCTGTTTTCAGGAGGATAGGCGGGCTCAGAGGCAGCGGCTGCAGAAGCACCTGGCTGAGTATCTGCGTCAGACGTGGGGACAGCTGGGTCCCTCTCCACAAGCCCGAGACCTAGGAGAGCTGCTGCAGGCCTGGGGTGCTGGGACCAAAACTGGTGTTCCTAAGGGCTCTCGCTTCACACATTCAGAGAAGTTCACCTTCTGTCTGGTGGGTGGGACTGCATGGATATTGGGCATGTTGATGGGGCCAAGACTGGCTTGGAGGGTTGCTTTATGTACAAACACCATCCTTTATCCATACAGGTGCCTATGTTCCCACCAGATGTGGCCTCTCCGCACTAGGAACTAGTATCCAGAGGGGTCCACTGGCTTCTCAGGGACTTCAATGGAGAAAGGGTTGAGGGGTGGGAACCACGTAGGGGTAGAGGAGTGTTCATTATGCAAACTCCAAGCTTCCTCAGGAAGTTTTCTCCGGGTATATCTTCTCTCCTTGGATGGTCACCCAGAGGGGCACTCATCCTTCTCATGGAAAGTTGGGGCTTCAGAGATGGGCCAGGTGAGCAGAAGCTGTCAGGATCAGGGAGGTTTCTTTATGAACAAATATTCTAGTCTGAGGCCACATAGAATTTCTTGATCCTCATATAGTCACAGCCTGGTAGTCATTAGCAGTTGAGTGGGCATAGGTATGGTGTTAGAAGAGTACTTTTTGGGGGTGTTTAGGCTGGGCTATGAGGGGCAAGGCCTTCTTCAACAACGAGGATGCTCCCCTCTCCCTCCTCCAGGAGCCCGAGGCCCAAGCAGCCCAGGTGTCAGATGTGCCAGCCACCTCCCGGTGGCCTGAACAGGTGAGTGGAGCAGTAAGGGGTGTCCTGTGCCCTTGCCTGTCTACTGGGTGTGACATCCCCACCCTGACTGGCCTGTTCCTCTCAGGACACATGGGCAGCTCAGGAGCAGGAGCTGGAGGCCCTTCAGGAGCAGCTAGAGGGAGTGAATCGCAACATTGAAGAGGTTGAAGCCAACATGAAGACCCTGGGAATCGGCCTTGCGCAGGTGGGGTGGTAGAGGGGATGCCATCTGGGGTCAGGTCACAAGTCTAGCCTAGAGGGCTTTGGGGGACTTGAGAGGGATGAGAGGTACTCAGTAGAGGTCTGCAGATGTCATAAGGGTTCATGAGGGCCTTTGGGGGATACGTGGGGTTCTTGAGAGTTCAGGAGAATCAATGGGGGTGTCAGGGGGATGTATGGTTGCAGGGCTTGGTGGACCTGTAGGGGTGAAAGGTGCCTGTGGGCATTAGTCAGGCCTTGTGGATGTCTGTGAGATTCAGGAGGTTTGTGGGCATTTCTGGGCATCTGTGGGGCATGATGGATCTGTACGGGCAGGAGCTTATGGGGCTCATCAGGGCCTCTGGGGGTAAGTGTGGAGCTGGAGACATCATAGGGGCCTCTGGGTGCCCATTGGTGCTTATAGGTCTCTGTCAATATCAGAAGGGGGTCAAGAAGTCCATAGGGGCCAGAGGGATATGTCATCATCTATGGGGGCTTGGGCTAGGCCAGGGCTTTCCAGGCTCAGTGTGGGCTGGCAGCCTGTGGTGTGTATTTGAGCTCTCCCACTGACTGATATTGAGAGTCCTGGGGTACCAGGTGGAGGCCAAGTGTCGGCAGAGTGAGCTCAGCACAGCGGAGAGGGAGCAGGCCCTGCGCCTAAAGAGCCGGGCGGTGGAGCTGCTGCCAGACGGGGTTGCCAACCTTGCCAAGCTGCAGGTAGGGCTGGTACTGGGGCTGGACCAGGAGGGTCAGAGGTGGAAGGGCCCAGCCTGTATGACATGTACCCTCCTACCACCATTCCCCCAGCTTGTGGTAGAGAGCAGTGCCCAGCGGGTCATCCATCTGGCGGGCCAGTGGGAAAAGCACCGGGTCCCTCTCCTTGCTGAATACCGCCATCTACGAAAGCTTCAGGATTGCAGAGAGGTAGGTGGTGGGGTCCTGGGCTGTGGGTGGGGCAGGTTTGGTGTCTTCCTAGGGGGCCATCCCTGTGCTTTGCTCACTGCCCTGTACCCATGGGGTCCTGGCAGCTGGAATCTTCTCGACGGCTGGCAGAGATTCAAGAGCTGCACCAGAGTGTTCGGGCAGCTGCTGAGGAGGCCCGCAGGAAAGAGGAGGTCTACAAGCAGCTGGTAAGGCCCATGCCAGGGCCCTGGGTGGCTCAGAGTGCAACAGGTATGGGTCCTGGGGGAGTGTCTGCTGTGTCTCTACTTAGGTGTCTGAGCTGGAGACCCTGCCCAGAGACGTGTCCAGGCTGGCCTATACCCAGCGTATCCTGGAGATAGTGGGCAACATCCGGAAGCAGAAGGAAGAGATTACTAAGGTATGCTGCCATGGTCTTAGAGGGTGGGTCACATGGGCAGACATGTCCAAAGGGCAAATGTGTATAGCATGGCCACATAGGGACCTCAGGCCCTCTGATAGGCAGAGCTATCTGGCCACACCATGACCCAGAACAGTCCCACACAGTCCACTCCAGCCACCCCTGACACACTGACATAGGCCCTGTCTGGATGTGAGTGCATGCACATGAATGCCCTTAGTTGGTCAGCCCTCCCACCCCAGACATAGGCTCATGGCCCTGATCTCTGCCAGATCTTGTCTGACACAAAGGAGCTTCAGAAGGAAATCAACTCTCTGACTGGGAAGCTGGACCGGACATTTGCGGTGACTGATGAACTTGTGTTCAAGGTGTGAGGCAGACGGGGCCAGATAGAGGGGTGGTGTGGGGCTGGGCTGCTGCCTGCCCATCTGCTTATGGGCTGACTTGGCCTGGGCCCTGTGTGAGACTTGTAGGTACACTGATGCTGGGGCCTGGCTTTGCTCCATGGAGGATGAAGTCATGGGGGTGGAAGAGGGTGGCCTTGTGGGTTCCTGGAGGTGGTGTGTAGGGGGTGGGGTGGGGGGTAGGGGCATCCTACTGATACATTTGAGGTCCTTTCTGTCTGGTCAGGATGCCAAGAAAGATGATGCTGTTCGGAAGGCCTACAAGTATCTAGCTGCCTTGCATGAGGTGAGTGGGGGAAGCATGCCTCAGGGGCTGCTTTGGGAGGAGCCAGTTTGGAGTGCAAGTCTTTTCTTCCTACTGTCCCTAGAACTGCAGCCAGCTCATCCAAACCATTGAGGACACAGGCACTATCATGCGGGAGGTTCGAGACCTTGAGGAGCAGGTGAGGTGTAGGGGTGGGAGGGAAAACCAAGGCAGGCCAGGGGACAGCTCCCTGGTTTGTGCCAAGACAGGCTATGGAACCATACACAGCTTGTGGCTGGAGTCTCTGCCTTGCCCCTTAGCCATGCACTTGACCTGGAACAGTCAAGTGGCCTACTCTGAGTTCCAGATTCTGTCCCGATGGTTTGTATGCCTGCCTCCCAGGGCCATTGGCAGAGGCTTCAGCTTGAGTATGTGGTGGGTAATCCTGCTACATAGCAAACAACGCTGTAGGTGTAGGAGCAGCATGTGCACAGGCCTGGCAGTGGGACAGAGCAGGCTGCTGTCAGAGGTTGGGTGGGAGGAGCCCAGGAAGGGCCCTGAGTGCCTGTAACAGAGTGGGTGGTGAGCAGGGCCTGGGAAAGAGGCCATGTTCGCTGCAGGGATGTGATTCATGTTCCTTAGATCGAGATGGAGATGGGCAAGAAGACCCTCAGCAACCTGGAGAAGATTCAAGAGGACTACCGGGCACTTCGCCAGGAGAACGCGGGCCTCCTGGGTCGGGTCCGTGAGACCTGAGGGGCTCCAGGCAGAGGTCTCCCCCACCCCGGGCTTCAGCAGGGATTTGGGGTGTTGGAGGCGACGACCAAGCGCTTGTCTTGTGTTTGCTGCCAAGTCCCTCCTACTGTGGTGACTCCTGCCCACTTGACCCCAACCCTTATCTGGGGCAAACATCCAGAAAGTGGGAGCTTGGCTGCAGTTTATTGGGGAGGATACTGAGGGTTGGGGCCTTGGATCCCAAATAAATGAGGGACTCTGTCAGTAGTCTAAGCTGAGGCATGGATGGGGGCACAGGGCTCAGGGCGGGGCAGGGGTGGGTGGTGGGTGAGACACAGGGTACATTTTGGCAAGTCAGTGTATGTGGCTGTGTGTCTGCATGGGACTCAAGAAACCCGCTGGGGCTCTGTGTGGATGTGCCTGTGTGAGTATGGTGTGCAGGTGAGTTTTAATGGGCTGTGTGACCAAGCTTATGTGTCAGGAGCTGTGTGAGACCCTGTGTGAGCAGTATGTGTCCCTGTGGCTTTCTAGAACCTGAGACCCTAAAGGCACTAAGCTGCTTCTGTGTGGGTGTCGAGACACACCTCATGTAACAGTACACCAAAGGGCTCGAAGGCTGGCTGTGGTTGTATGCTTTGGGGTATGCGGGTTGACAAGACTACTTGGGTGTGACTGTCTGTGTAACTGTGCAGATTTGAAGTGTACTGACAGGCTCGTTGTATTTGAGAATTTGTAAGGAGTCTAATGGACAGTATTGTGAGCACCTGTGTTTTTTCCAGCCCAAGGTTGTCTGTGAATGACTGAGGGAAGATGTGTGTGTGGTTGATTGTGAAGATTTTGTTTGCCTGGAGAGCCTGTTGCAGGGGCGGGAGTGGAGTCAGGGGTGGGTTTGCAGGGCTGGGGCCCCTCTGAGCAGCCTTGGTGCACAGCATAAGATCCAGGGGGGTAGTCATCTGGGTAGTTGGGTCCCAGGCAGGCAAGTGAGCACACATATTTCTTGGTCCCTGTGGGCACGTCCAAGTCCTGTTAACCCTGCCCCTGGCCACTTTTGCCCCGCATTTTGGCCCTGTCCTTCCTTCTTTCCTTGGTTTTGAGGTCAGGGACCAGGAATGGGATTGGAACACCTGCTGGGCCTCTGGCTCCTCTTCTTGCGGAACTCAAACTCATCCACAGTCCACACAGCCCCCTTTTCACTCTCCACTCGCACAAAACACTTGTGCAGGCTCAGGTTGTGGCGGATGGCATTCTGTGGAAGGAGGACCAGCCAGTCAGGAAGCGGGTAGGAGGAGTGGGTGGGCAGTCATCCTCTGAGGGCAGCAGTCCCCACCAGAAACCAACATCTTGCCCCTTCCCATCACATTTGCAAGCCCAGCCCGAGGCCTTCCCAGCTTGGCCCAGCACTGTGGTGGCACCTGAGGCTATTCCAGCCCTGCCACTTGCAGAGGCACTAACCTTCCAGGTGGCAGGGTGATTTCTGAAGAAGGCAAACATGCGTGTAAACCAGTGATAGATCTCATTGAGTGTCCGCTGCTTCTCAGGAGCCTCCAGTATGGCCTAGAAGTTAGGGTGTGTGGCAGTAAGGGGAGATGCTCCTCTAAATTTGGGCTGAGAGGGACAGGGGCCTACCCTGGGCCATCTGACATGGGGTAGAGTTGTGGGGACAGAAGAAGGGAGGGAGCGTGATGGTATAGGGGCAATGGATTAGACACAAGGTTAAAAGTGGGGTAAAATTGGCTGGGATGGGGTTACATAAGGGATCAGGGCTGAGGTTGGAGCAGGACCTAGCTCAGGGTTAGGGCTGGAGTTAGGTTAAAGGTCTGGGATGGAGTTGGAGTGGGGGTTCTCTGAGGGGTGAGATTTCAAGGTTTTGGAAGGTTAAAGGCCAGGAATGGGGTCGAGTTAAGGATTTGGAAGGGGTAAAGGGCCAGGCAGAGCTAAAAGTCAGGGAAGGGGTTGGTTAGATTCAGGTTGGGGTGGACTAGGGCTATTTGAAGGGCATGTGACAGGATGATGTGTGGCATTAGGTTAGGAGTCTGAGATAAGCCTAGTTATTTAGTTATTTTATAGGCCAGGGATGTGGTTAGGTTCAGGGTCAAGAATGAAGGTAGTTGTGGTGAAATTGAGGTTAGTTGTGTGTAGTTGTTAAGGGGCAGGGCTGGGTTAGTTGTGAAGTGAGACTAAGAGTCAGGGAATTTGATCTGTTTGGATCTAGGAGTGGGGTTAAGTTAAGGGGCAGTGATTACAACTTCAATGAGGTCAGGAGTCAGGATGGGTCTGGGTAGAGGACTGTGCAGCATTGCATAGGAGTTAGGTTAAGATTCAGAATTGGCATTAGGTGTGGGCCTAGGATGAAGGTCCAGGTGGGCTTTGGTGAAGGTTCTGGGAAGGCACTGGGGAGATTCAGATGAAGGGGTTGGGATGGGGTGAGGTTACGGGTCAGATAGGTGTTACAATGAAGAGGTTAGGGATGGGGTCCAGCTGGGGGATGTGTTGACATATTGGGGCTGGGGAAGATATTAGAGCAATACCTGGAAAAGGTTCAGGGCAAGGGGCAGAGATCAGGTTAGTTTGGGGGGGGGGATTTTATAGGTCAGGAAGGCAATATAGGTATAGAGTTGAGGTGGAAAGGAATGGGTTTAGGGCCCGAATTTGGCTTGCCCTGGACTGGATGATGGTTTAGGTTCAGGTTTAAGAGCAGGTCTGGGGTGAAGCCAGCATAGGGCTCCACATCTGAGGCATGCGTTTCTTCATGCAGGAATCCTCCCTGGGGGTGCTTAGAGGGAGGCTGGGACTTTGGGAGGCCGGTCCCCGCCCCCTCTTTCTCTTCTTTCTCCTTGGCCTGAGCCGCCTGCTTACCCAGCGGATGAGGGTGGCGTAGGTGAATGGGGGCCGCATGTTGTGGAACTTGAAGTAGTCCATGTTATGGAAGAACTCTGTCCAAGGGAAGAGAAGAGTCAGGCTCCATCTAACCCCCGCCTCCCCCCCCCACCCCGCTCTCTCATACCCTCCACTCTTTCCATGATCACAAATACTGTTTGCTGAGCACCTGACATTACTTGTATCACTTACTCTCTGTACCACTCCCACCAAAATGGGGCTTATTTTCTATGAGGCTTAAAAGGAGGGAAGTAACTTGCACACCAAAAGGATGTAACTGGTTTGGTGGCAGAACCAGCATACTACTTGAGTGTCCTGATCCCTGTTAAACCCACCACCCAGGCCTTTTGTGTAGTAGGGGATTGGTGAACTCGGGTGAATTGCCCCACTTTCCCTTGGCTGAGGGGAGAGCGAGATCCCTAGAAATTATATAGGTAGTTCCCTCGCATCTGATGACCAAATGGAATAGCTGAAGCCCCAACCCCCAGGAGAGTGTGCAAGCCCCAATCCCCAGGGGGAGACAGGGCCACACATCTGAGACCATAATGGGAGCTTGCAGGCTACGGAAACCCCGAGAGGAAACTTTTCCAAGCAGATGTGTTTTTCCAAAGGCCAGGTAGTGGTGGTGGGGAAGAGCAGGGTGGAGATCCCCCACCCCAATTTCATGCCAGCCTGGGGATTAGGGGTTCAGTGACACCATGCAGGGTACAGAGCATCCTTACCTGGGAATGTGCTGTGTCCATGGCTGCCCCAGAGGTGCCTCCGCACAGCAAACAGGCCACTGGGGCCCTCCTGGGGGCTGGGCCAGGCCGGAATGCTGGTGCCCGGGGTGCCAGTAGCTACAGCACAGCAGGAGCCCTTGTCAGATGACACCTGGGGAGGGTGGGGAGGGAGAGGCTGGTGACCCAGAGGCTGAAACTTTCCGCTTACATTTTAAATAATTAAGGGTTTTTTAAAAAAGCAAGGGCGCCCTCTTCTGAACTCCAGTCTGATGTGTATTCCCACAAAGCAGCATGAGCCATATTTTTCACAGTGTGGTGTGGACACTAGTGTGTGTGGCTCACCAATGCTGGGGCCACAGGCTGGGGTTGAATCGAGCCCCTCTACTACCCAACCTTGGGGGAGTCACTTAAATGTGCCTGGCCTCAATTTAACCTCATCTGTGAGTTGGGGATGACAGCAATGCCCGCGTTACAGTGGCATCATGAGGACTGAATAAGTTCACACCAGCAAAGTGATCAGAAGCAGTGCCTGTCACCCAGGGACCCCTCGTGGGCATGTTACCTGTACAGCCACACAGGGCTCTGCACTTTGTTTCATGCTCTGCAGTTGCCATATTGAAATTTGAGCCCTGCATTTTCATTTTGCTCTGGGCCCAGCAAGTTATATTGACAGTCCTGCCACTGACACACGGTCTGTATTCAGTAAGTGTCTAGCTATTTGTTTTTGTTTGGAAAACAAGATTATGATGTCTTAAGAGGTTAGGGTTAGAGGGTTTGTAAGGGGAAGGGGATAGATTCTCAAGTCTGGGCATGTTTGGAGCTGGGAACAGGGGTCCAGGGATTCCAGGGCTTGGGTGTAAGGATAGGTTCCCTGTACCCTGCAGGGCCTCTTCCCTACCCCCTTTCCCCAGTAGTCTGTGCCAACATCAAGCCTGGGGTGGCTTACCACAGATGGAGCCTTGGTCAGGGCCATCTTCCCAGCCAGGTGGGCCTGCATAGCACCCAGCTTCTCCTTCTCCACTACCAGCTGTGAGGACAGGCACAAACCTGTGAGGTCTCAACCTGACCTTTTTCCACCACCTCTTTGCACAGGCTATGGTCTTCCCTGGGAGTGCCTTTTCCACTTCCTTTCTTCATGCCAGCCCCAACCTCAGTGAGCTTGGCTTCGGGTACAGGGTGGACATAAGGTGTGCCCACCCCACCCTCCCCACCATTACCCTGTGTTCCATGTCACCTGCTTCTCCAGAGACTGCACCACCTCTTTCTGGAGGAGACACTGTGCCCTGCCCTTCTCATCCAGGAGATGGTCTGCCTGGCAGTGCCTAGGGAGGGAGAAGATTCCATGAAGGTGGGCCTGGCCTGTTGGCTCAATGTTCTGAGTGGGAAGGGCTCAGACCCTCTGGGAGGTGTCTCAGCCTCCCAACCCCCCTACCTCAGTCTTCCTCTCACACCCCTCATTCCTTCAACACATGCTACTTGGCATTTCCTTTGTGCCAGACCTGAGCTTGCCACTTGAGCCTGGCCAGGGTGTTGGAGAGGATGTTGGAAGAGTGGCAAGCTGGGAGCAGCCAGGGAGGTGAGAGCAGGAAAGGCATTCCAGGTAGAGGGCAGGCCTGGTGGTGAAGAGGACAGATTGCCATTGATAGGTGGGTAGGATCGGAGAAGGTGTGTGTATGTGTGTTGTATTTTTGTGTTATGAAGCTAAAGAGAAGCAGCAACAGCTATTTTGAGGAGCTGGGACTTTGGGGATTGACAAAATCAGGCTGGTGTGTTGGCATGAGGGGTTGCAGGGCAAAACAGTTAGTGCATATTCTGGAGGCTGTGTTTAAATCCCTGCTCTGTTACTTAGGAAGTGGGTGATCTTGATCAAGACACTTAACCTCTTTGGCCTCCATTTCTTTGTCTGTAAAATGGAAGGAAATACCTGGCTGGTGTAGCTCAGTGGATTGAGCACGGGCTGCGAACCAAAGGGTCACTGGTTCGATTCCCAGTCAGGGCACATGCCTCGGTTGTAGGCCAGGTCCCCAGTGGGGGCCATGTGAGAGGCAACCACACATTAATGTTTCTCTAACCCTCTTTCTCCTTCCCTTCCCCTCTTTCTAGAAATAAATAAATAAAATCTTTAAAAAATGGAAGTAAATAATAGTACACACTATTATGCCCCATGTACAGATGAGAAAGCCAAGTCCCAGAGAAACTAAGTAACTTGCCCAAGGTCTTACTGGTAGTGAGTGACAGAGCCTGGATTTGAATTCTCACGTTCAGCGTCTTTTATCTTGCTACTTATCAGGATGAGGCCTGAGCTGAGACCTCCTTCCACAAACTGGGGACTCCCCTGAACTGGAATGGGCCTGGGCCACTCACTTGAGGAAATCCTCTGGCTCCTCGAAGACCTTCTCACATCCGGGCCACTTGCACACGCCATTTGCCAGCAGCGAGTAGGAGCCCTGGGGCATGGTTGAAAGGGTACTGGGGGGACAGAGGGTGTCAGGGCAGGTGTCAGGGTGTCAGGACAGTGGGTGTCAAGGAATGGCAAGGCAAGGGTCCCTCCCAACCCTGCACACTGACCTGTCTTTCCTGGGTGCACTGGGGCTTGGGAAGGTGCAGAGCAGGGCTGGTTCCCTGGACACCCACTCCAGGCTGGCCACATTGATCCCTGTGGGTAGGGACCGGGGACTTCTGTAGACTATGGGCTGGGTTCTGGAACTTGGCCCACAAAGCCTCTTCTTTTGAGCTACCCACCCTCCTAAGCCTCTGGTGTTCCTAACATCCAAGGTTTCTGGCGGAACAGCTCAAAGGCTGCCATTCGTAAGAGCTGACCTTTTCACTAACTCTGCAGAGATCTGTGGTTCCGTGATTTTGACGTTATGCATCTTTCAGGTTCTGAGCCTGACATTTTTTGGAGGTTGGAGTTTCCAAGATGATAAAACCTGACATCTGACACCTGAGGGCCATGGTTCAGCAGCCTACACTGCTCACATTCAAGGACTTGGGGGCTCTAGGATTCTGTGGAGCTGTGGGGTGTAGTATTACCAGGTGGCAGGCCTGGTCGGGCCTTGAGAGAGAAGATCCCAGTGGCAGCTGTGGGTGGCGGGAGGCTGATCATAGCTGGGCTGTCCAGTGGGTGCACCTGCAGCATGGGGGTCCGGGTATGGGCATCCACTGTTGAGAGCTAGGGGCACATATGGGCTGTTGTCCAGCCTAGCTCCCTCCCCAATTCCCCCACCAGCTCCCTCACACCCCTGCCCAGTCAAGGTCGATACCTGGTGCATGAAGTGTGGCCTGTCCTGGAGGAGTGCTTGCAAGTGGGGTGAGGGACCCAGCCGTGCTCCAGAGGGTGCCACCATGACGAGGGGCACCGAGGGTAGCTGGGGGAGAAGGCAGGCAAGAGTGATGCCATCTGCATCCTCACTGTTCTACATGTCAAATTCATATGCTCCTCACCACAAGCCCCCATGGTAGGTACTATGACCATCTCCTTTATACCTATGTAGAAACTCAGGCTCAGGGAAACTGAGTGACTTTCTCAAGATCAACAAACTAATAAGTGGCAGAGCTGGCCTCAACTCTGTCATCCCACCTCTTTGGGCCCCAGCCCTTTCCTCTGTCACATGGGGATGGGGACACATGGCCATGCCTATGGGACCATGATAGGATTTCCTCTCCTGAAGAAAGGGATTGGGAGTTTGGGGAGAGCCTTGAATATCTGAGACCTGCTAAGTGGGGACTTTCTTGGCCCTGTGACATCTGCATAAGTCACAGACTTGCCTGAGACCCAGAAAACCACTTCCTGTGCTCCGGCTGGGCCCCCCGCCCAGTGCCAAAGAAAAGGTCGGCACCTGTAAGCCCAGGTACTCCACCCTGCTTGCTCCATCATGGGCCCTGGGTCTCACCTGCAGCTGTGTTGGTGGCATGGGGTTCAAGCAGGAGGAGGAGGCATGTGTCCCACCTCGGAGGTCCCGGCCCTGGAAGGTTGCCCCCGGGCCCTTGGTCCCCAGGAGGTCTGAGGCCTTGGGTGTAGCCCTCCAGCTGGGTGAGGCTCCTGGGGATGGGCTGAGCACCAAGGAAGGGGCCAAGGGCTTGGCTGGCTTGGGGTTGGGCATTGGGTTTGTGTCCGAGGTCAGGCTGTGGAGACACGGAGGGAAAGAGTTATACATGTGCTGAGGGGTGTGCAAAATACCGAACCACCTGAGCCATGCGGACACCCCCTCTGGTCAGAGCAAGCATTGGCTGGGACATGTCCCAAAAAGTCCCACAACTGGACTTCGGCTCTGGTCATGTGTACGTGCACATGCATGTGTTCACACACACACACACACATTGTTGTCGGGAACACAGGTATGCATGTGTCTGCACACATGCCCCATGTGCAGTCTTGCATAGGGATAGCACATAGCTGCACATGATGGTACAGCCCTGGTAAGGATGTGTCCTTTAGAGAGAGGTTGGGGGTTTGAGGTGGTTTGTGGGACCTCAGCAAGGGTAGGTCTCAGCTCCTTCCCCCATCACTTGAGGCTTGTCTTCAGGCCTTAGCCCTCTGGTCCTCCCTGTATCTGGCATAGGCTACACAACTTTTGCTGATCCCACTGGAGCTGGTCTGTGATTTTCTCCTGGGAGCATTATTTTACCCCAGTGACTTGAGTGAATTTGGGACAGTATTTGGGACTTGAGTGGCAGGGGGGCATGGACTCAAAGATCCCTGTGGCTGCTGTGAGAGGGACAGACTCTAGGAAGATGAGGACAGAAGCAGGGAACTAGTGAGGACACAACTGCAACAGGCCGGGTAAATGGTGATGGTGGCACAGACCAGGACAGTAGCAAGATGGTGAGGAGTGGGTGGATTCTGAGTATATTTGGAAGGTGGAGCCAGGAGAATTTTCTGGTAGCTTGGATCTGGGGGTAAGAGAGCGAGAAGGTCAAGGTGACTTCTGGGTACTAGCCTGAGAAGCTGGAGGGACAGAGCTGATGTGATGTGAGATGGCAGAGATGAGGGGAGCTGGGTACAGGGGTGATAATCCAGGTGTGAATGGACATGAAAAGTCTGGCATTAGACATATGAGTGGAAATGCTGAGTGAGCACATGGGTACAGGAGTCTAGAGTTCAGGCAGGGGTAGGGAGGGTCTGGTCATCTCTGGGTTTTGCTCTGCACAGAACTGGCACGGAGGGTGCCAGAGAGAAGGAGAGACTGTCTCTCTTGACCTGGCACCTATGGAAGTTCCTTGACTCAGCCCTCACAGGAATTTATCCCCAGATGACCTTCAAGTCTTTGCTTACGCTGTTTGGCTTGCCTGGAATGCCTGCTCTTCCTTCTCTTCCCCTATCCAAGGCCAATGCAGAAAGCCTGCCATAATGTCCCCAGAACCCCACACTTCCCAAGTGTAGGGCCTTAGTTTCTCAGAATCTCATAATCCCAGCATGAAAGGAAGTGAGAGCTGGAAGGGAATGCCTCATCCAATCTCCATTTTATTGAAGGGGACACCTAGGTGCAGCATTCCACAGTCTCATGGTGACTCGAGAGCTCCACTTCTTTCTCCAGAAAGGGTGTGTGTGAGTATATTGCACATGTACCCTGCTGTGGGGCTGTGTGTATGTGTCTCCCCGACCCACCTACAGCACAGCATTGGGCACACAGCTGCTGAGAACAGCCCAAGAGAGTACAAGAAGGGTTCTGGGGGAGAAGTTGATCCTTCCTTTCTTTGCTATCAGCCCATGGGGGTTGTCAGAACTGTGGTGCTGAGGGAGGTGGGGGTGAAAATCTAAATATACAACTCTTAGTCTCCTCTGGGGGTTAGAACTATACTGTGTGAGAAATAGGAGTCTGGGTCTGTGTAGGCTCAAAACAAGGGCCTGAGAGAATGTCAGTGACCATGAGGAGGCAAGGGAAAGAATGAGCGAATGAATGGAAGTAGAGATCAGGGTAATGCTTCTAGAATTCAAGGAATGCCAAAAATTCTCAGCAAATCATGAGAAGCTGGGAGGGAGGCATGAATACTTTCTTCCTCACAGCCCTAGAAGGAGCCAACCCTGTTATCACCTTGATCTAGGATTTCAGGCCTCCAGAACTGAGACAATAAATTTCTGTAGTTTAAGTCACTCAGTTTGTGGTACTTTGTTATAGAAGCTGGAGCAAACTAGTAGCAATTTTGGTGAGTGAGTGGATGTTTTCCACTCCTCTGGCTTGGTCCACAGAGATGGCCTGTGGTCACTTCTGAAGCTGCCTGGACACTTGGCCAGACCTTATGAGGAATCTCCTACCCAAACATATCTGGAATGGCTCAACTCAGGGAAGCAGAGATACATTCTCAGAACGGGGACATGGATATGGTCTGTCTAGTGGTGGGGTACTGGAGGGCTGGGCTTGGGCAGCCAGCTTCCTGCACTGTCTGTTGGGGCGTCCCTTTCTGACTATTTCTCAGAAGACGCATGGAGGATGTTTCTGGGACATAGATTGTATTTTCATATCGGGGTCTGCATCTGGGCCCTGTTGTCAGAGCCTCTGACTTCCCCACATTTTTCCGCCATTGACGTCATGGCGGCCGGATGCACTGGGCTTCATCGGCACCAAGGAGGAAGACAAAGGGGCAGACACCCCACCCCACGGGTTTCGTTCCGAGAATTGGCTGGCCCATCCTGCAGCTGGCTTGGCCCAGGTGTGGTGATGTGGGCGCTGGCGGATGTGGTGAGTGACGTCCATCTGGCTACCATGACAAGCCCTGGGCCCTGTAGACATGGCCCTTCTTGGTCAAGGATAGGCCCAAGATTTGAAGCTTAGGGAGTGCCATGCAGATCCCACAGATACTGGGACCCTCAGGGTCTTCAAATGGAACTATGCCAGAACCTCAGAATCACAGAACATCATTTCTTAGATTCAAAGGATCCCAGAATATCAAACTCACAGACTCTCTGGGACCTATATGGCTAACTTCTCAGTATGTGAAGGTCAGCATCCCTGGTATTCAAACTCACTGGAACTCTCTGAAGGACAGAAAGCTGACTACTTCATTGGGCCTCCCACCTACCAGGTCTGGAATTGCGGTAAACCTACCCTCAGCCTCCCTCTTAAGTTCTGTGAAGGTAGAATTACTCCCTCTACTCCTCCCAGCCTGGGGCCAGGCTCTGCCACTAACCAGCTATAACTCTCCCCAGGCTCTTATGTAAAGTGGGACAATAACAGTACCAAAGTCAATGCACATGAAACACTTAGTCAAATGCCAGTGATCAATGAATGGGCACTACAGGGCCTCCATCTTCCTGTCTATTCTGGGATAGTGTTCCTAGAATCACAGCCATTCTGCCAGAGATGGGGAGAGAAGACAGGGGAGATTGAGTCTGGCACACTTCTGGTGAGGGTCTCATGGTGGGGAGCAGGAAAAGCGCTTGTCTTTGCCAGTAGAGATCCCACCACCAGGCTCTCTGGAAAGGCCCTGGGATGGAGGTTCACAGGAACTAGTGCCAACTATGGGGACATGGCTGAACTCTGTCCATAGCCAGACCCACTGACTGATGTCCTCCCAGTAACACCACCCTTTCCCCACAAGGCCTCCTGACCCACAGGCCCCCAGGACTCCACCCAGCCTAGCTCTTGGGAAGCTGAGCCCCATACTGTGGCCATGGACCCTCTTGCTTCAGTGAGGGTTCCACCTGTGAGAAGGCAGAATGGGGAATGGCAGTAGCTGGGGAGCAGCCCAGGTCACCTTACCCTGTCATAGATGCTGAGAAGTAACTGAGACCCACAGCTGGGGAGAGAAAGAGAGCCAGAGCCCCACTGGGAGTCCTAAGATCTAAGCTTGGGTCTCAACTCTGCCTCTGTATCTCTGTGAGGACCTGGGGGAGGCCCTCCCACCCATCTCTGGGCCTCAATTTCCTCTTCTACACTGGGAAAGGGAGAAATATGGAGTAGGTGAGTGCCATGGCCCTTCTACTCTGTGTCAGGATGACTTGTTAGTTGTCTATAGGGCTTCGAATCGACAGCTGCCCCTCTACCAAGGGGACTGAGAGACAGGGATACATAGAGATACATAGAGATGGAAACAAAGAGACAGATATAAGGGAAGGGAGAGACAGAAGAAAAGGGATACAAAGAGAGATGGGAGAGACCTGAGGTGGGACAGAGATAGACAAAGAGACAAAGAGAATGAGAGAGACAGTGAGAGACACTGAGAAAAGGAGAGACAGAGTGTGTGTGTGGGACCAATAGCATTCATATGTGTGTGCATGTATATGTGTGGTGTGTGTGTGAGTGTGTGTGTATATATAGATATATGTCTCTCCATATATATATATATGTCTCTCCATATATATATGGAGAGAGAGAGAGAGAGAGAGAGAGAGAGAGAGATGCTCCAAATAAGAACAATTGCTGGCCTCTGGCTGGAGGAACTGATGCTGCCTGAAATGATGAGGAGTAACAAATGGCAAGATGGGTGCCACACCCAGGTCTGGGTATGGTATGGTATGGTAATGCAAAGCAACAATCAGTGAAGTGGTGTAGTTCTGGTGTAAGAGCAGACACTGAGGAACAGAATAGAATAGAAAGCTCAAACACAGACCCACGGCTAGAGGAACTGGAGTTTGTGATCAAGGTGACATTTCAAACTGGGGGACAGTGTAGGATAAATTGGTTAACCCACATTTCTGGGATAATTAAGGGAAAATAAAGCTATTGAATGAATAATCAGTTCATTTTCCCAGTAACCCCTCCCTGCCCAGTTTGAAATGTCAGCATCATCATATATACTAAAATAAATTCTAGATCCATTAAAAAGATAAATAATAGTATCTAACATGGACCTTGCATTTATTGTATTCAGGTCCTATGCTAAGTACTTAATATCATTAATAGATTTAATCCTCACAACTATCTCTGAGGCAGGCACTATTATAACCATCACAGTATGTGTGAGGAAATGGAGATACAGAGAATTTAAATACCTAGTTAAAATTCACACAGATGGGTTGGGGTAATTGTCGGTTTGTCCCAGACAGTTTTAATCTCTACAGTAAATGGAAAAAATAAAGCCATAAAAGAGATGAGAAGCCAACACGTGTGAACATTTATCTCATTTTCAAGTGGGAAAGGACTTTCTAAGCACAAAACCAGAGACAGTAACCACAGAAGAAAAGACTAAACTATTTGACTATATAAAAACATCACAAGTACCACAAAACACTGTAAAAAATAGAAAAAGCAAATATTTGATATATATGCATGGCTTATAGGAGGTTAATATCCTTTCTAAATAAATACTCTTTCTAAATGTGATAAATCAATAAGGAAAAAGATGAACACCTTATTAGGACTAAGGACACCAGACCCTCCAAAAGCATAAATGGTCAATGAATAGTATGAGTAATCAAAGAATGTAAATTTCAACAATGTGGTAGTATTTTTTCTCACCTGTAATGTTAAGAAAGGATTAAAAAATGATAGTACCCACCCAAGGTTAGCATGAGTAGAGGAAGTATAAAAAACAGGACAACCTTTTGGAAGAACAATTTGCAGACAGGGTCAGAAACCTTATAAATGCACACACACTTTGCCTCAGCAACTCCATTTCCAGAAATCCAAGGAATTAATCAGGGATGATCTTGGTAAAAACTAGAAACAACCCAAATATCCAAAGATAGGCATTTGGTGTAACCAATTATGGTTCATGCCAATGTGAGGTCAGTTTTGACAGTCAGGAAAAATCATGTGTTGAAACAATTTCTGATCTACAAAAATGCTCTTGTTTATTGAATAAAGCAGGAACAAAGACAATGGATAGCATGGTTCTAATTTCGTTAAAAAAATACTAACAGCTAACACTTAGTGAGCACTTGCTAAGCCTGCAGGGATGAGTTCACTCCAGGCTTGAACAGCCTGTTCTGTTCCTGGATATGGACTCTGGACGAACACACACACACACACACACACACACACACACACGATCCTGAGACTAGGACCACACAGTTAAACCATGATAGACAATGGTATGAAATGTCCCACAGGAGGGTCTTCTTTCATACAGTGCAAGGACAAGTTCAAAGTTCAGCTAAATCCTGAGACTCACCCGATAGCTCACAATCCACCTTCAATCGGAGCAAACAGAATTGACGCCCATTCTTATAAAATTAAAGTGTCCTCATGATCATTACTCAACACACTATTATTGAGTGTCAATAATGGTGTATAAAGTTCTGTGCTGTATGCTGGATAGGAAGGCAGGCAGAGGAAGGCAAGACAAGAGAGCAAGCGAGATGGTGGGAGAAAGGCTGAGGAAAAGAGACTGAAGGAGTGTGGTCAAGATGGAAGAAACAGGCAGGGAAAATGCTCAGAGAAGATAAAGACAGAAGGATGGAGATTCTGAGTACTAGGAAAACAAACAGAGAAAAAGAGGAGCAGAAAAACACAGAATGAGTGAGACGGGGCAAATAGAGACAGAGGGATGGGAGATATCGAGAGAGAAGAGACGAAGAGAGGTGAGAGATATAGTTGAAATTTCCAGGCATACCTGGACAGTGTTTCGAGTTATTTAAAGCACGGCAATTCAAAAGGATTGGCAGTTGACATTTAAAAAAATTTGCCCTGAGTGGTGTGGCTCGGTGGATTGAGCATCGGCCTGTAAACCAAAAGGTTTGTCAGTTTGATTACCGGTCAGGGCACATGCTTGGGTTGCGGGCCAGGTCCCCAGTTAGGGGCATGTGAAAGGCAACTGATTAATGTTTCTCTCACACATCAATGTTTCCTTCCCTTTCTTTCTCCCTCCTTTTCTCTCTCTCTAATAATAAATAAATAAAAATTTTTAAAAAATCCTACTTATCAACATATCAATTTACTTATCTTTGCCTCCACCCAAGTATTACGTACTTTACCTATCATTTTTCTGGCATTTATTATTACTATTATTATTTAAAAAAACACCTTACCCGACCAGGACCACAGTAGCTGCATGCGTTTGCACTATACTGGAGGACCCCTGACCCTCCAGTGCCTACCTCATTGCCATCTCTTCCATTGGACCTGCATCTGGTGGGGGAGAGCGGGGACACTCACCTTGGTGAAGTGGACTGACAGAAAAGGATCAGCCTGGCTTGTGGGAAACTGTCACATATCAAAAACAACTTTGCTTTTATACCGAGAAGAAAACCCACGGTGTGGAAGCCACAGACCTCTCTCTTCTAATAATCCAATTTTTTTTTCGATGACTGTGTGCACTGATAATCACAGGGTGGGGGGGGGTTCTCATAGTTTTCTCTCTCTCTCTTGCTCTGTTTCTCCTCTTCATGATTTTGAGACTTAAACGGAAATTTTGGTTTTTTTCTTTGCCCTTTAAGATTCATCTGAAAATACGATTTCTTCCCCTCACCACAGAGGTGAGAGGTATCAATGAGATAACAGGACTCATGAGAAACCACAGTTTTTAAAACAAAAGTGTGTAGAGTTAGGGAAAAAAACAAGGGAAAAGAACTCAAATCACAGGGTCATCACAGACATGCAGAGATACTACTCTGTGAATGACAGGATATTTGAGGGTCTCTGGGGGAAAAAAAGAGAGGCACTAAAGCCATATGTGTGAGTGGGAAATACCAGGGAAATGGAATAAAGCTGGGTTTCCAGAGGCTTTGCCCTATTCCAGGCCTCAGTTTCCCCTTAGGCGGAATTGATATGATCATTACCAGTCTTACTGCCCACAGTAGGGGAGCTCTGGACACACTTGCAACCCATCTTTCCACAGTGGGTGAGGGGCATAGAAGTTACTTCATGAAGAAAAAAGCAGGGAGTCCTCTCCATCTCCTACAATTGACCGAATCAAAGAGTCTGAGAACCACTGGCTTCCAGAATCCACTGAGCATCACTGGGTGAGGACAGGGAGTAAAGTCTCTCTGAGCTCGGGGCCTAAGAGCTCAGACCCAGAGGCCACCCTACAGGGAAGGTCCTGACCAGGATCCCACCGTTAATCCCAGCACTCATCCTCACAGAACCCAACTCTCATTTAGTCAGGGACACCATGGCCTGACGCTGCCGAGGCCCTCGGCCTCTGCAATTTTCTACTTTAACCACCCCCCCCCCCAATTTTCCAAGGTTTTAGGATTCCAAATATCTGCCACCATCCCTGTAGCTGAGACTTATCTGGAATTCTCAGTGTGCCAGACTCAGAGCTGAACACTTCTCAGAAATGGTCATATTCAATCCTCACCAAAGCCTGTTCAGGTCCATCTTGTCATCATGGCCATTGTACAGGTGGAGAAGATGCACAAAGTAGTCAAAAAACTTGTTCCAGATCACAGAGCTGGAGGGTGGAGGCCCTGCCTTCCTTGGTCCTGGGCTTTGAAACTCCCAAGTTTCCTTGAGCCCAGTAGTCTCAGGTTTCAAATTCCACAGTGCAATTACAGGGAGGTTCTAAGATTCTTCTGGAGGGCTTGAAGGTTGTGCAATTTTAAGGTTGTCCAAGGATTGGTGGTTGCATTTCCTCACCTCAGTGAGAATCCGCTCCAACCAACGCTCAACAGGGGAAACCAGTGTCCAGGGGCTTCTCCTGACAGGCCGTGGTTGAAACTTTCAGTCCCCAGTTCGCCAGTACCCTGCATGGCCTGGGATTCTGTCATCCATTGTTCACTCCAACCCATCTGCAAGAGCAGTTTCAGGCCTGGAAAAGAGAAATTGGAAACATCTTTTTATTCACATGGCACAAATGTAGTGGCCAAGATCCACCCCTTCACCCCTTTACCTCCTTTCCTCCCCTCACCTTCCAAGCCCTCAAAAAAAAAAAAAGGAGAGCCTCTTTCCTCAACTCAGACTCACCTTTGTGGAAAAGCCCAGAGGGGGCCTGATGGTATGGCTTTGTGAAGATAAGAAAAAAAAAAAAGGTGAATAGAAAAAAAAAGATCTAAAAAAATCAGCCTACAATGACAATTTAAAAAAAAAGACCCAACCCTCCCTACCATTAGTTCAAAACAAAACTTTCACTGGTTGAGGCTTCTGAGTTGGTGGGACACATCTGTGACCCAAAGATGGCCTGAGTGCCAGGCATCCAGGGGATACACCAAGGTGGGATGAGGTCCTCAGGTTGAGATCTTTAGGGACCCTTTGTACTGCAGGGGCTTAACAGATGTGGCTTATAGTTGGGAGCAAGAAAGGGGGAGGATTGTGTTTGTCAAAAAGGAGCCTGGGAAGCTAACTTTAGAGATGTCCCCAAGGTTAATGACCCTTTGATCCCTGTGGACTTGGGCCTGAACATTTCTTACACCTGCTGTGCAAGTATTAACCAGGCCAATTCTAGAAGCCAAGGTCTCATTCTCTGCCCCAGGTCCTGCCCCTCCTGAGAAGGGGTTGGTTTTCTCTTTCAGGGTTAGAGGTATACGATGAACCCCTCCTATGCCCTTTCAGATGATCTCTCCCTTACTGTCAGAGGAGTGGCAAGAGAAATAGGAGGAAAACTGAGTGAGAGTAGTGGCCCAAAGAGTCCCTGGATGCTACCTGAGTGGACCTCAGGGTGGGGAGCTGTGCTGCTGCTGCTGCGAGACAGGATCCTTGCAGAGTGAGAGCTGGGGGTCAGGTAGGCAGAGAGGGGCAGAGTTCACTACTTCTTCTCTGTATTGAGCTACATCCTCTCAAATAAAGGCTTCTGAGGGACAATTGGCAGGATTAAACAAAGTGGTGGGTGAAAATCCCCAGAGAAGGGGGCCTTTGACAAAGACTTGAAGGAAATAAGGGAGGGGGCCATGTAGACATCTGAGTAATTCCAGACGAAATACGCAGTGCAAAGGCTCTGAGGTGGGAGTATGCCTGGTTTGTGTAAGGTGTACTTAGGAGGTCCATATGGCCAAAGTAGTGTGAATGAGAGGAAGAGGGGTAGGAGGTGAGGTCAGAGAGTGGACAAGGGTGGGGAGTTAGCTGATGCAAGATCTCATAACCCATGGTGAGGACTTTGGCTTTTATTCTGAGTGGGGAGGAGTCCACAGGAGAATTGTGAGCAGATGAGGGACATGAACTGTCTTGGAATCTAACAGGATTTCTCTAATTGTTTTTTTAAATATGTTTTATTGATTATGCCATTACAGTTGTCCCATTTCCCCCCTTCATTCCCCTCCACCTTGCACACCCACTCTCCCCATTCCCCCCCTTTAGTTCATGTCCACGTGTCACAAGTTCTTTAGATTCTATATTTCCCATACGAATTCCTCTAATTGTTGAGTACAGAACTGACTATAGGAGTGAGAGTAGAAGCAGAGGGACCAGAGAGAGGGAGGCTACTTCAATAGTTCAAACGACTGATGGCGATGTTGGCAGTGGAGTGGGTAAGGAAAGTGGATTTGGGAAATATTGTAAATGGAGAGCTGATAGAATCTGTTGAAGGATGAGAGTCTGGGGGCTACACTTGGACACAGACAATGCCCTAAGTGGGTAGGCAGGAAAGAGTCCTTGGATTACTTACCAGTTTGGACTTTTAGGTGATAAAAAATAAAGTTCTATCTCATTTAAACGCCCATTTTTTCATGATTTTTTCTCTTATGTGCAGTGGAACATATTCTTCCCTGACCCATGATTGGACACTGAGACATGTGGGGGAAGGGGAGGAAGGTGGCTGCTAGGGAGACTTTTTCCTAGGGATGCTGTGGGTCAAAACCTCACATACAGTAGGTGTTCAGTAAATCCTCCCAGGATGGAGGAGAAATGTATGATTGGATATGTTCAGTGGAAAAAAGCTACAATTCAGTTCCAACAGGAGGTGAGACCTCAGAGGGGGAGTGGAAGGAATTGACTAGACGGAGGAAGCACAAATAATAGTGCTCTTGGGAGAGGGAAGAGTAGAAGAGATGGAGACAAAAAGGAGGTGAGGCCAAATAAGGTGTGCAGGGCCAAGTCGGGCAAGAAAGACAGGCCTTGGATTTGCGATTACTGTAGTCAGTGCCTGCCAACATGCCCAATCAAATTTTGGTGTGGCGAGGCTCAGTGTTTTTGCTGACCTGGTTAGAAAAAGCTAATCTTCCAAAAAAGTTCAATTTCTCACTTGGCCATTCATTCAGTAATGGTGCCAAGTCCTGGGGAATGCTGAGGATGACAATGCTGAGAATGCCTTAGGGGCATTCTTGGCTAGTGGCACTCAAGCAAAGGCTTGGAGGTGGGCCAAAGACATCCAACAACTGCGACAGGACAGTCCGTTTTGCTTTCTTAGATCTCACACTAGGGTGCAGTCTAAGTCTTCAGCTTGGGGATTCACAGCTTGGGGCAATGGGGAGTCACAGAGGGTTAAGGAGAAGGTAAATGTTCTGTTTCTTGACTACCCTACAGCCCATAGACTCCTACGCACTGTCCTCTCTTCTGGCTTCCTTATTGACTTTTCATCCTCTCCTTCACGCCACCTATAACATTCCGGTTGGCTCTGCTCTTTCACGTCTCGCCCTAGTGTCACTTTGAAGGTTCCACTTAGCTCTGGCTCCCCTATTGGCTATCTGCCATCTCTCTTCCTTGCTCCCGCCTTCACCACCCACCCCCATTGGTTCTCCCCCTCCAGTCCCGCCACCAAAGGCACTCATACACCGCCTCTCCAGCTTCTTGCAGCCTCCTTATTGGCTAATTCCGCTCTGGCACCGCCCCTTGAAGGCTTGTGCAAGCTCACGAGAACCACCATTGGCCATTATAGTCACCCCTTCCTTACGCTTTTGGCGCGTGGCTCCCCATTGGTTGTTCTCTGTCTCTAGCTTCCATCCACTACCTGCCTACGCAATGCTGGGGCCCCTACTTTTCGGACCTCTGTTTGCTGCCTGCTGCCCCTATCGCCTGTAGCCATTCCATTTCCCCCGCCGCCCAGATGCCAGTCCCGCCCGTACTTCCTCATTAGTTGTTCTACTTCTCTATCTCAGACCCTACACCCCCATTCAGTCCTCATTGATTCCCCGATCATCCCGCCTTCTACACCGCCCACTCTCGGGCATTCCTATTGGCTGTGTGGTTCTCCGGCACTCGATTCACCGGTTACGTCACCGATGCGCGGCTCCCCATTGGCTGGCTGATACACCTGTCTTCATCTAGCTGCCTGCCCCCGCTCAGGCCTTTCCATTGGCTGCTAGCCCCTTCAGGCCCTGCCCCCGCCGGTACCGCCGCCGGTGCCGTCGGTGCCGCCGCCGCCGCCGATATGGCGCGTACGGCCCCTGTGGAGCCCCCGCTGCGGCCTCCTGCGCCCCCCTCGCCGGCCGCGGGCGAGCCCCGCACCTCTGTCGAGGCAGCGGTGGCCCCGCGGAGGGTGCTGTTCGCCGATGAGGCCCTGGGGTTGCCGCTGGCGCAGCTGCGCCGCTACCGGCCGTGGGGCGGGCCTGGGGCGGGCAAGATGGCGGCGGTGGCCGGGCAAGATGGCGATGGCGGAGGGGTTGACGAGGACGACGATGGCGAGGATGGGGATGAAGGGGAGGAGGAAGAGGAGGCTTGCCCCGAGCTCTCACCGCTGTGCCCCGTCCCCGCTGGCGGGGGTTTTTACTTGGTGCCCACATTTTCGCTGCCGCCCGCACCGGGCCGTCTGGAGCGCTTGGGGCGCGTCATGGTGGAGCTGGAGGCGCTGCTGCCGCCTCCCGGAGCGGTCCCCGGGGTTGCCGGGGTGTGGGTGCCGGGGGGGCGCCCACCTGTGCTGCGCGGGTTGGTGCGCGTGCTGAACCGCTCCTTCGAGAAGGCGGTGCACGTGCGGGCCTCACACGACGGCTGGGCATCCTTCTGCGACCACCCAGCGCGCTACGTCCCGCGCAGCCCGCCGGGGCCAGGAGCGGGAGGACCAGGAACAGGAGATCCCATCCTGGATTCGGGCCTTGGCCTGGTCTCTGGCCAGGTGTCTGCATCCTCGCCCGACGATGGTGGCAGCACCGACCGCTTTGCCTTCCAGCTGCCCTTTGCTGAGGGTGCGGGTGATGGGGCGCGCCTGGACTTCGTGGTGCGCTATGAGACGCCCGAGGGCACTTTCTGGGCCAACAACCACGGCCGCAACTACACAGTCCTGCTCCGGATCGCACCCGCTCCCACACCCTCTGATGCTGAAGGGCTGCCCCAGCAGCAGCAGCTGCCGCAGCTGGAGCCACAGCCCGAGTCCCAGGGTCCCGTGGAGGCTGAGGTCAGGCAGCTGAAGAGCTGCATGAAGCCCGTGAGGCGCAGGTAATGTCTGCCAGCGCCACCTCCGCCAACTCAGGGCTGTGTCCAGGATGGCAGACAAACATCCTGACCCAGGAACCCCTTGGTCCTGCTCTCCAGGACAGGGAGGAGGGCACATTCAGCCAGTCAGTCAAAGAGTGATGAGAGGCCATACATGTGCTAGGCTCTGTATTACTGGGGTTTTATTCATTCATTTATTGAATTCCACTGTAAATCCCTGAACAAGACATCTTTCCTGACCTCAAGGATCTTACAGGTTCCTATGGGAGACAGTTGGGGAAAAAAAGCAGATAAGAAATACAGGGATAAGGTTAACTGCTGAGAGGAAGGTAAAATTGAGTAAGGGGAGAAAGTTTGGGAGGGAATATCTATCTTAGGGTATTCATGGAGGGCTTTTGAGGAGGTGAGTCCTGTATGATGTTAAGAATTATCCACAGATGTGGAGGAAGAGAGTTTGTAGAAAAGGAAAGGGAGGAGGACTTTTCTGAGGAGGTGCCATTTAAACTGAGTCCTGAATGATGAAGAGCACTTATGCACACATGGGAGCAAGGATGTTATAGGCAGAACAGCAAGTGCAAAGGTCCTGAGGTGGGAATGAGCTTGGTGTGAATGGTAGGCCGTGCGATGGAATGTAGAGAACTGCTGAGACATGGTAGTGTGGATGAGGGACCTTGCTAGTTACTGGGGCAGGGAATCTGACCCCGATTTGACAGCGTGAAACCAGGGCTCCAGAGAGAGAAATGTGATGGTGCCTGACATTTCAATTCGGCCATGACTAACCTTGAAGCCTGTGCACCCTCTTCACTGTTATGCTCTAATCTAGTCTGAGGCTTCTTGATGAGATGAGTGGTTGAGCCCATCCTCGAAATGTGAGGCATTGGTTATGGCAGAGGCAGAATCAGATGGGCCTGGACTTGAAGCTCTTGTCCTTTGGTTTTGCCATGCCACCTGGTAAAAAGAGCCAGTTAACCCCAAAAGGTTCTGAGACAAGATTCTAGGTATTCTCTATCAAGCTTTGAGTTCAAGTTATACCAGATAGGCCTGATTCTTTTGGGAGTCAACTAAGTCTAGTCTGGGATAAGTAGATTCATGCATGTGTGGGAAATACATACATTTCGCTGGTAATAGGAGGACTGGAAATGGGAGTGGGAAAGTGCTTTTTGGACCTTGTATATACTTGCTCAGTAGCCTCTGGCTGCACGATGTTTGTGGTCCTGGCAAGGCATTGGGCTGTGAGTTGTTCAGGACGATCTAGCTCAGTTGGTCAGCAGATGTGCCTGGGTACTTGAGCAAGCAGGCAAGCACCCCCTTACCAACCTGTGAGACCCATAGTAACCTGGAGCTTAGTCTAAGGGGGTAAGCAGCATGGCTTTCCTTACAGCGTTAATTAAGAGTATAGATTCTGGATCTATAGTACTTGGGTTCAAATCCCAGATATGCCCTCTATATTGGCCTTGTAACTTTGGCCAACTGCATTGTGTCTCAGTACCCTCATCTGTAAAACAAATAATTATATCTTCTTCACAGGAGATGAGTAAAAGAACCTAGCTTGGCTCATAGTAGTGCCATATAGGGGTGAGCTAGTGTCAGTACTTAATCACACATACAGTTCCTTGGATTCTCCTCCCAAACTCTGCTCTGCCTGTCACCAGCTGTGTGTCCTTGCCTCAGTATTCTCACCTGCTAAAGGAGAATGACAGTCACTTTGGCTGGATTGGACGCAGCAAGCATTGGCAAGGTAACTGAAGCTTGATGGTAGCTGCAAAAGATAACAGTGGCCAGCATGTACTAATATCTGCTAAGAGCTTCAAGTCCGTTCTCTCGTGTCCTGCTGCTGTGCATGCTGTGTGCTGTAGGTACTATGGCTATGCCCGTGTAATAGAGGGGGAAAGAGGTAGGTCAGAGAGGTAAGTCAGTTTGTTTAGTTTTACTCAGCTCGTGAGTGATGGGACCAGGGGCAAATTTTTTTTAAATGGTTCCTTTTGAAGGCCTGGTAGGATTCAGGGCAAATTGTGCATTTTGCTCCTGGTGTTCTTGGCATGTTATGCTTTGCTCTTCTGGGTTTTTTTGTTTGTTTGTTTTTCTTTATTGAGGGATAGCTACATAAAGTGTACTGATTTTAAGTGTAGGGCTCAGTGGATTTTTACATATCTTTGTCCTTGTGTGACCACCACCCAGATCCAAGATATTGAGCTGTTCCAGTGTCCCAGGATTACCTTTTCTCAAGTCGTCATCCCAGCTGGGTGTTGTGGAATTTCTGTCTGTAAGACGAAACAGTTTGGTAATGGACTTTGGTCATTTTAGAGTGTGAAAAGAAGGGAACAGAGAAATCAAAAGCTCGCAGGGCCAAGGTGGGTGGAGAGGGTGTTTTTCTTTTAAAATACATGGGTGGTTTTAAGGAGAAATTGAAACAGCCCGTTCAGACAATTGTTTTGGTATCTGGCCCCAGGTCTGTGGTTCCTAACATGACTTGTGATATTATTTTAAGTGGGCAGATGGCTTTTTGATAGCTTCTTTATCTTTTGATCTCAGCTCTTGCAAAGGGAGGTTGGTGCTCATTGCAAGATCAGCGATAAGATTTTCTTTGTAGGTCGGTGGCTTTCTTGGTGAGTACATTTCAACTTATTATTGTTTTAAAACCTGTGTGCTGCCAATGAGTTGGAGCGCTGTTGAAGAACAGCTTCCCCCTGAGACTCAGTCCTCTTGGAAATGGTGGAGGATCTCAGAAGATAGCCTTAACCTGCTGGAGTCCTGGCACAGAGGTCTTCCCATTCAGGAAGTGATGGCTGTAGGCCCACTGTGCACCAGGTGCAGCCACAGGGAAACACGGGAGAAGTTGATGGTAGCCATCGGGATACAGCTCAGAAACTGAAATGGCTGCATTCCCTGAGTTGCTTGACCAGGCTTTTGATAACCCTTGGCTTAGAGATGATCCATCAGCAAGCATTTATTGAGGGCCTACTATGTGCTGGGCACAATCCTAGGTTCATACAAGGGTAAAGATGCAGACTGGCACCTAGGTGTCAGAGGGCTTGTGGTGGAACTGGGTGGAAAGGGACAGGTACAGAGGGCTTGTCATTTGAGACCTGGAAGATGTCTAGGCACTTGGCTGTTTGCATGCAAAGTGTCATCTAATCCTTTCAACATTCTGGTGTGAGATAGACTGGTTTATCTCTTTTTTTCCTCAGCAAACTGAAGTTCCCCAAGTCCAAAGTACCAGGGTCGGTATGGGGGGGAGCCCTCCTGGTCTGCCTTGGTTTAGCACCCTTAGGAGGTATCCTATTCTTAAAAACAAAGACCAAGAAAGCCTCAGCATGTCTTTCAGGCACCTCCTTCCCTCTCGCCCAGTCTGTCTTCTGGCTGCTAGTCTCATCTCATGCTTCCTTCTTCCTTCTGAGCTCCTATCAGCATGATCTTTCCAAGGATCCTTGCCCCTTCCTGCATCAGGGCCTTTGCCCATGCTACTTTCGTCACCAGGAGTATTGGTCCTGTGCCCATTGAAGTCTCCTTGTTTTGATCCTTCAGTTCTAAGAGTGCTTCTTCTGGGAAGCCTGTTCATTCTGACGTCCTCAGGCTGGGGTTTTTTCACAGCACCCATCAGCCAAGCAGACAAGCCCTGTTAGAGGATGTTGTGTAGTAGAGCAGATGGGCATCATCACAAATTCAGGATTATTTTCCACCCTGCCCAGCAGTCCTATTTTTATGATCCATTCTTGTCTCTTCCATGATGTGTTTCTTTCAAATGTTCTTTACCTTCAGACTTCCTGCTTCAAAAAAATACCCCCCCAAAAAACACAAAAAACGAATAGAAGCCATAAGAGTGGAACTCCCCACAACTTGCAAACCCCATGCCTTCAAACTGATTTCTCTCCTTTGTGTTACAGGGTAGGAGGGAGCTTTTTCTTCCCTCAGGCCAATTCCTCCACTCGTGTTCTAGGTTCCATTCTCTTCCATTTCCTCCAAAACCTGACATAATCAGTTTCTATTTCTTTCCTAGCAGCTTTTCACTGCTCTCCTCACCTGATCCTCTATTGGCCTTTATACATGCCAGCATCTCTAATGCCTTAAAAATCTGTGCTTTGATCCCACCTCTGTCCATACTTCTGGCCAACACCTAATCATCCTCTCCTTCATTTCCGACCCCCCTCTAAAGAGTTGCCTACACTTGCTTTTCCATTTACTTCAGCCCACTGCACCTCATATTTCATAGGCAGGTTTTTGGTTTTCTTGTTGAAGTGGCTGAGCACTCCTATTTAAAATGCTTTATTCCCTTGCTTTGGGACCACACTCTGCTGCTTTTCCTCTTAACTCCAGGTCCTCCTCTTTCTCCTGGCCTTTTCTTTTAGCCTCATATATTCAAACTCAATGTCTCCACTTGGCTGATGTTACAAAGATGCCTCAAACTCCTCTTGTTCAAGATTGAATCCATTACTTCCTGCAAAGTGTTCTGAACAGCTTCTCACTCCCCTACCCCTCCCTTGCTTATTTTCCTTCTAAGCATCCTAAGCTCTGCCTGATCTGTAGTGTGGGCCAGGGCCACCTTGTTCTAGGACATTCTTTTCTTTTCAGAAGGCACTGACCTCAGTTTGTAGTTAGACCTTCATTAGGGGATTATTGGATGACCCTCTCTGCCCTGCTAGACTGTAAGCTCCGTGAGGGGTAGGGACATGGTCTGCTTTTATTCACCTCTGTATTCTTGCAGGGTCTGCCATGGTGCCTGGCACTTAACAGGTACTCAATAAATGTTTGTTGAAAGAATGAGTGTGAGTATTTTTTTTATGTCTTCCTTTACAGTAAATTATAAGCTTCCTAGTCTGATTTGTTCACCATTGTGTCTCCAGGACCTGTCACTGGGCGGATGCACTGTAAGGCCTCAATGATTTTTTAGGTGCACCTGTACTGAATGGATGGGAACCCAACCTACTTACCAAGTTGGTAGTCTTAGGGGAAACCAGAATAATCAAAGTCAAAACAGGATGGGCCAGGGGTGATCTTTAGTTGTCTGGAGAGTGAGGACTTAGTAAAAGTGATCCTCTTTTATTCCACAGAAAACTAGTAGGGCAACATGGTTAAGGGTGTGCAACCGAGGCCACATGTATGAAAGTGGCAGAGCTAGGTTCTGTGCTGGGGCAGTCCTGCTCTAGTGGCCCAGTTTTTAACTGCTGTATCAGGTTAGGTGATGTGTATTACCAGCTGGGCAATGCTGGGCAAGTTACTTTCCTTTTCAGAGCCTCAGTTTCCCTCAGTGGGAAAGTGGAGGGGATTACTGTTGAGCACTTCATAGGCAATTTTCCTGTATTTCCTCAGTCTAGCTCTCTGAGGTAGGTATTACTATTATTCCCTCTTTGCAGATGAAGAAACTGAGACATAGAGAGTTTTAAGTCACACAGCTGGTAGATGGCAGAGCCAAGTTTATTCAAAATTACATGTCATGACCCTTGGTTAAGATGTGAAATTAATTTACTGGATTCCAACAAACAATCAATAGCATAGGGAATAATCAGTGCATCACAACGTGGTAAAGGTAAGTTTCTCAGTTAAGTATGAATATATGTTCACACATGCATGGGGTATGCTGGATTATGATGTACAATGTATTTAACTTTGGGTCATGGTCAAATGAATGAAGTTACCACTGTAAAAGAATCTCATGGCACAATAAACTCTCTTCCTTCCACCCTGCTTGATTGTCCCTAAGTCCCAGATTGACACTGACACAGACTAGCTGGGAAAGACAGAGCAATGCCCCATATAACTTGGTGGCTTTCACAGGCACCTTCAAATGCTGTGCTTTTCAGAAAGCAGATGGCTCAGGGTAACTGGGATTCCAAGTATCAAAGGGCAGGTTTCTGAATTCTGAAGCCACCTGTCTCCCCCGCCCCCATAGTCAGCCTTATCTTCAGGTTGACTGCACGAGAGCTGGGGTCTGCTGACTTTCCCGTTGGGTTTTATTGTGTGACCCACTTTGGGCTGGCCAAGTTCTTTGAAAACATGAGTGTTGGGGGTGCTCACAGAGGACATGGGCGGTGGTGATGGCAGTGATGGGAGTGCTCTGAAAGTCTGCTTTGCTCTTTTCCCATGGGGGTTGACAGCCCTCGCTCACTTACTCTGAGTGGATGGAGATTTACTTTTTTCTGTTTTGGCTGGCCTAGGCTGGGGCTGATGGCGCTTCTTTCTGAAATCTTACCCCCTGGTTTCTCTGGGTGTCACCTGAGGTCAGTGACCATTGAATTTCCTGACAGCAGGAAGAATTTTCATGCCCAGGTGACTGGCATGCAGGCCCCTTCTAGGCTATAATCTTGATTAGTTCTCAGGAGCGACTAAAGGATTTGTGTCCAAAATGTCCCTAGGCCTATGTGTTCCAGCCCACTATTGCCCATTGCCCTTGAGGAGATAACCATGTGGCATTTGTGAGGCTGGAGCCAAAAGAGCAGGTTTCCTTCTCAAAAATTAGTAAGCACACTGGGGTACAGTTTTGTTCTTAATGTTTTCCCCTCTCCATTTTTCTAAGAACACTTCTTCTCTGTTACTGATGAGTGAGTCAGTATACGTTGGTACTCCATTTCTCTCACCATCCTCCTTTTGATTAAAGTCATAGTTGCCCTTGAATGTTTACTATGAAAGAGAGTTAAGGATATTTAAGTTTTCCTTTTTTTTAAGTTCAGAGTTTCAAACACTGTCTTCAAAATGAAGCCCTCTTTGGGTACTCTCAGTGTGGTGTACAGTTAGTGAATGTAGAGGCATGGTTTCTTGAGCCTCACTTTTTATATTTGTAGAAAGGGAAGGGTATTGCTTTGAAAGATAGATGTGAAGGTTTTCAAATGATTTGATGTATCAATGAAAATGGCCCTTGGGGGAGGAGGTGAACAATGGGTGCTTTTGCCTCTTGTTTTCATCTCTGACTTGAGAGTTAGAGAGTGACCTGTGTATTTTTGCCGACTTCATGGATCTTGGGGCTGGCTGAATTGCTTGACCTGATATTTGGATGTTGCCCCTCTTCTCACCCTCCTTGGCTATGGAAGAGATACTTTGGGGGCCGAAGGATTTGTTTTGTGTTTGTTTTACTTCTTTCTCCTTTCTTAACCGAACTGTGGAGTTCTTTTCTTGCTGATCGGCTCTGTCTTGAATCCCCACCCCCTTCTCTTTCATATACATCTAGGACACTGCAGTGGCTTTTAAAAGCCTGGTTGTCAAGTATATCAGTTCTGGGCCAGATGGCAGGGGACACATTGCATAGTCCTGCCCCTGGGAGGGAGGGCTGCCTTTCTGTCTCTTTGTGGGTCTTCTTGAAGAGCTTTGCTGTAGAAGATCTAGGAAGATGACATTTTTTTTTAAATAAAAGACTTCACCAGCAAAGAAGTTTGCAGAAGTGTTGGGCCAAAAATCTGAAGATCTGTATTTTAGAGCCACTGAGGGGACTGGTGCAGTACAAATCTGGTTTGCTTTGAAATCTTTCTCATCCACGATTGGCAGGAGTTGATGGCTGGGCTTCTGCTGTCACCCACTCCAGGTCCTGTAGTATTGTCAACCAAAGACCTCTCTCTGGTGGGGCAAATGAGCCCTGGTTCATGGTGAAAGACATGGTTTCTTCCAGAGCTTCAAGACTCTAGATCCAAGTACACAGTTCAAGTTTCTTCCCCAAGGGTGCTAATAAAAAGCAATTTTTGCAGCTGCTTCTGTGTCTGGTGGTTTCTTAGCCACATGTCCCATGAAGACAGGGAAGCTGGGAATGAATATGTGGGCAAAAAGCAGGTCTAAAGAAAAACTTGAAGTAGGAGGCAGGGATCTTGTCTATTATTGCTGTCTCCCTCGATCTGCTCCTGGAAAGGAATGGAGATGGGGTTGGAGTGTGAGACCTCAGTCTCCCTCATCCAAGTAGCAGCAGTTTGTTGGTTGAGAGCAGACTTTGAAGGAAGGCTTGGGTTTTGATCCTTGCTGCTGACCTTGAGCCATTTAATTAGCTTCCATTTCATCATTCTTAAGATGATAATAATGCTGCCGACTTGGGCCCTGACTGGTATGGCTCAGTTGGTTGGGTGTCATTCCACAAAGCAAAAGGTCACAAGTTCGATTCCTGATTGGGGTGCTTGCCTAGGTTGTGGGTTTGGTCCCCCTTTGGGGAATGTGGGCAAGGCAACTGATTGATTTTTTTCACTCCCTCTCTTCCTCCCTCCCCCTCTCTATAAAAATAAATAAATAAAATCTTTAAAAAAACACTGCCTACTTCAGAGGATTAAAAGTGCCTATCTCAGGGTTGCTGTGAGGATTTAATTAATAGTGTGTGTGGAACACTTAGCACTGTGCCTAACACCATAGTAACTACTGTGATATTCTGTTTCTGTAAAGGTAATTGTGATTACGTGTTTTCAAAAAAATTGCAACCATTTTCAGAAATGTCAACATCATCAAGTTACCTGAACTCACGTCAGATCTCTGCACATTTCAGCTAATGTTTCCCTCACTGCCTTAATCTCTAAGCACTTGATACTCATTGGTGAGAATCAGAACAGTGATTTCCCCATGATCCTCGGGACTGCATCCCTGGCAGGGACTGCTGAAATACACTTGGCTTATGCCACTCAGACTTTGGGGTTTGATTTGCCTGGTGAAGGAGGATCAAGACCAACAAATATCTACGGGTGATTCAGCTTCTCATCTGTGCCAGGCACTGGTGTCTGGCTTGGTGTCCTCATTTCTCTTGACTGCCCTGTGCTTGGTGTGCTCATCCTGGATCCCCTGTGCTCTGTTTTAAGGTGAGGGGGTGAGGCTCAGGGAGGTTAGGTGCCTTGCCAGGCGATGGGTGGAGGGTTGGTAATGGGACCCAGGACTCTATGACCCTGGGTTACTTCCTTTTCTGCTGACCTCTGTCTCATTCTCCAGGCACTTACTCCCTTTTGCTGCTTCTTGAGCCCCACGGTCCTCATCTGCCCTTTTTTGGAAAAGATGGGTTCCTCCATAGCCAGGAAGATACCCTAAAGAAATAATCCAAGTTGTCCATAAAGCTATATCCAATGATTTCTGCTGAAGCCTGCTTTCTGAGAGTGAAGCGGAGGAAACAACCTAGCTGCTCAGTAGGATGGGGATGGTTACTTACCTTATGGCGAGTCTATATAACAGGAGTAAGAAGCAGCCATTTCAAATGTTTACAGAAGTATATAATGGTGCTTGTTACTGTTAAATGGACAAAACCATCTGTGAAATTATATCTGCAGAATCTAAACGCTTTCATAGAATGTCTGGAATGAAAATTTCCAAAATGGTAATGGTGGTTGCCTCTGGCTAATGTCACTTTTTATTGCTTTATGCTTTCCTGTATTTTGTAAATTTTTTTACAATGCGCATGTAGGACTTTTATAATACAGAAAGAAGGAGGTAGCGGAAGAGAAAACAGCAGATGTCAGGCTCAGAAGTTGCTGGTGGATGGAAGAACTGGCTTCTCAGGGTGTCAGATCTATGCATTCTCTCCTCTGCCCCACAGGCCTAACGAGGAAGAGCTGAGGATGAAGAACATGGATGATAATACCCCTCCTGTGGGTAAGCAATTGGCAGGTGGTAGGAGTTTAGCTTATATTTACCATTTCTTCCTCCCCCTTTCCTTTCTATACAAATTAAGAGGCACCTCTGCCTTAGACTGTCACAGAAGGCTTCAGAGGCAAAACTGCCTATTGGTTAGAACAACTTTTCTTTCTTTTTTTTTAAGACTTTATTTATTTTATTTTTAGACAGAGGGGATGGGAAGGAGAAAGAGGGAGAGAAACATCAATGTGTGGTTGCCTCTTTTTAAAAAAGATTTTATTTATTTATTTTTAGAGAGAGGGGAAGGGTGGAAGAGAGAGAGAAACATCAATGTGTGGTTGCCTCTTGTGCGCCCCCTACTGGGGGCCTGGCTTGCCATCCAGGCATATGCCCTGACTGGGAACCAAACCGGCAACCCTGTGGTTTGCAGGTCAGCACTCGATCCACTGAGCCATACCAGCCAGGGCTAGAACAAATTTTCTTAAGCAAACCAGACCTGCTTGTATACCTGCCTTACCCCAATTCTGCCCTTCTCTTCTCTCCAGCAGAGCATCCTGATGTCCAGGAGTCAGCGGGTCCCCTGGTGGCCCCCACCCCTCTCCGTCCATGGCCACAGATGACAATTCAGGTAAGCAGGACCTGGCAGCCTCTGTATTAAGATCCTGATGGGAGGCTGGTTGGTGGGTGCTGACTTGCTCTGGGTCCACCCTAAGTTGGAGGGAGATCCCCTAAATCAGAACTTTAAGGTGGAAGTATAGAATGCAGTTATTTACCTGGGCTTATCCTAATGTCATTTCCAAATATGTATTGAATGCTTGCTCTGAACAAAGTACTGTTAGGGATGCTAGGAATATAGTAGCAGCTAAAAATGCTATCATCAAGAGACTTCCTTACATTTCAGTGGAGAGAGCCATAACATAACAGAAAGCAGAAAAATACATGGTGTTTTAGATGATGATGACTGCTAAAGAAAAAAAGGGAGAGGGAGGAGGAGAGGGAGTGGGAGAGAACGTGGAGGGTATGTATGTGACAAGTTTGCAATTTTAGATTTTAGAGTGGTCAGGGAAGGCCTTAGTGGTAAGTGAGATTTGAGCAAAGATCTGAAGAAAGTGAGAGAGTAAGCCATGTAGATAACTAGGGTAAGAACATCCCATGCAAGTGCAAAGTCCTGGAGCAATGCCATGGCTAATATGTGTGAGGAACAGCAAGGAGCAATGAGTGAGAGGGAGCAGGAGGAAGTGAGGTTGGAAAGATGACAGGGACCGATTGTATAGGGCCTCATGGACCATGGAGAAGACTTCTGTTTCTACTCTGAGTGTCAAGGGAGTCACGAGGGGGTCATGAGCTGGGAAGGGCCATAATTTGATTTAGGATTTAACAGACTCCCTCTGGCTGCTGTGAGGGAAATAGACTGTAGAAAAAATCCAGACCTTATCCAGTCCATAAATGCTTCTGTTTGTGTCTCATACAATTAATAAGTCTTAAAAAACAGTGCCATCATCACACTTCAGAAAATTAACAGTGATTCCTTAGCACCATCAAATATTTGCTCAGTGTTCAAATTCCTTATCTCATAAGTCTTTTAGGACCCAAACAATGTCAACACATTGCATTTGGTTGATAGATCATTTTAGATTTTTAAATCTCCCTCACTTGCAATTTGCTTATTCAAGAAAGCTTGTTTGTTCTGTTGAATTTTTCACAGTCTGCATTTGGCTGATTGCATCCATGTGGAAACACATTTCTTACTTAAATTTTTATTAATTAATTCAGTTTAATTATTCTGATCTATTATTACATTTAATTTATTAAGGTATTTTATTAAATTAATAGGTATAATCTATTTAAATAAATTATATAATCTATTTATTAATTTAAATAGCATTGATTCTGTTCATTCTCTTATCTCCACTTTATTAGTTGCAATCCTTCTCTAAAGAAAAACTTTCTCACATCAATTGTCTGGCTGCCTTGAAGTGTGTACCTTGAAGGTACATAGTCTGTATAGAAAAAGATATATAAATACTTAATTTTCCCTTTTTGTTTATCAGTTTGCAGAGTAAATAAAATTCTCCAAAGGTGACCAAATAAAGGATTTTTGGTTTTTGTATGTCATTATTAACCCATGAATTTTAAACATATTTGACGAGTTGCAATCCATTGCCCTTATTTTTTGATGCTTAAGTTGGACTGCCTCTGGCCACTGGAAGCTTATTTGGATCATCTCCAGAGTCCTTTTTACATATACCTGTAACATTATTTGAACACTTCTTCATATTCTGGTATGGCAGTATGTCCCAGACTCATCTGGTACTTTACTTGCTCCAAACTTGGAAACAGCCATTTATTTAAGGAGCCCTGGTTCCTTTTAGTGGAGAATGGTACTTAGATCCGGGTACCAGATGTGCTTGTTGCTGCTAGGTTGGTCATTGTTTCTAGGCCTTGTCAAAAGACAGAGCTAGGGAATAATTTTTTAATTTTTTTTAATTTAAAATTTTTAAAGGTTTTATTTATTTTTTATTTTTTAGAGAGAGGGGAAGGGAGAGAGAAAGAGAGGGAGAGAACCATCAATGTGTGGTTGCCTCTCATATGGCCCCCACTGGGGACCTGACTCACAACCCAGGCATGTGCCCTGACTGGGGATTGAACCAGCGACCCTTTGCTTCAGAGCCCGAGCTCAATCCACTGAGCTACACCAGCCAGGGTAGGGAATAATTTTTTTAAAAGAAAAAATACATAAATTCATGTGGATATTTTAGATATGTTTTGGAAGCCAACCAACAGTATTTACTGACAGTCAGCTTTATGATTTGGAGGAATCCCCCTTTACTTCATCTGATTTTGTTATTTCAATATAGATGACATAGTGTTTGGAATTTAGAGAATTACAGAAGGCTCTTTAAGGAGTTTTGAAAGAAATCTGGAAGCACCTATGGGGCTGGGTGTGGGCTGTTACCGGTTCTCACCACCTATCCTTGTTTCATTCCCTCCTCTACTTCATTTTCTTCCCTTTCTCTCCCCTCCTGCACCCTGCCCCTACCCATGGCTCCAGGTTTCTGAAGTTACAGTGACTGGCAAATCCCCAGAGGAAGGTGACATCCCCGGAAGAAACCCACCTGTGGCTTTCAGAGAGGTTCCCCAGCCACCTGCCATGAGGATTCCTCCCTCCCTTCTCTGTGGCATGGGTGGCTCCCCCAGGGACCAGGCCTCAGGCCCGGATGCAAGTGAGGGGGCAGCTGGGCCTCTCCTGGAATCTAGTCAGCAACAGGTGGAGGCTGCGTGGGAAGTATCAAGTGAGAATGGAGGGGGCCGAAAGGACCCCATGGTAGGGGCTATTATGGATGAGCCCTCTGGGGGTTTGGAGGTCATGAGTGGGTTGGAGGAGCTGCTTGGTGAGGACACCATTGACCAGGAGCTGGAGCAGCTCTATTTGTCCCACCTGAGCCGCCTGCGGGCTGCTGTGGCTGCAGGTGGGGCAGGAAGTAGCGGGGAGGGCTCCACAGATGGAGGGGTGTCCCCCAGCCATCCCCTGGGCATACTCACGGACCGAGACCTGATCTTGAAGTGGCCTGGCCCTGAGCGGGCCCTGAACAGTGCCCTGGCGGAGGAGATCACACTACACTATGCCCGGCTGGGGCGTGGTGTAGAGCTCATCAAGGACACCGAGGACCCTGATGAAGAGGGGGAGGGCGAAGAGGGGGTCTCCATGATACCCTCCAGTCCAGAAGGGGACACCCCCAAGGAATCGCCTCTGGAAATTCTCTCTGGGGCCCATTCCATGGTAGCCACTATGGGAGATGTATGGCTTCCATGGGCAGGGGGCTCCAGATGTGACAACCCTGTGGTTCCAGGTACAGAGGGTCAGTTCACTGGGGCTCTAGAGGAGGGAATGTGCGAGGACACTGACTCTTTGCACATGAATAGGGTGATATCTCGGGTGACAGGGTTCCCGGGAGGGACAGAAGCCGGAATGGAGTTCACCACTGAGGAAGCAGACAGCTTCATTCCTATATCTGGCAAGGAGCCAGCTGTTCCAGCCTTGCAGGGGCAAAATCTCACTCTCCTTGGTACCTCGGAGGCCGAAATCTGTCCTTCCAGCATGGCCAGGCCCCAAGTAAACTCCCAGGATAAAGAGGGTTCAGGCCCAAGCCTTGAGTCCCCAAAGAGGTCTCCTACCCTAACAGTCCCCGCAGAATGTGTGTGTATTTTGCCTCCCCAGCTCTGGGGGCCCTTGACCCAGACTCTGGGGGTCCTGGCTGGCCTGGTGGTGGTCCCTGTGGCTCTGAACAGTGGTATGTCCCTCCTGGTGCTTGCGCTGTGCCTCTCTCTGGCCTGGTTCTCATAGGAGCTGCTTGTGGGACCATTAATAACAAGCATCCCCTCTTGGGTCTGGGGAGGGGTAGTCCCTGTACCACCCCAGAGGGTTCAGATGGCATGTGTGGCCTGTACAGTGAGGGGGTCCTTTGCTTCTGAGAATGCTCAATTGGAGAAAGTCCTCCTTGTCCCTGAGCTCTCCAGTCAGCACAGGGCTCCTGTGGTGATACCAATGGAATGGAACAGGGGATGGGTGGATAATGGGAATGACAACTTTCAGAATGGAACTGGGCATGTCCTCCCTTCTCCCTGCCCCCACCCCCGAGCCTGTATTTATTTTTGTATAATTCTCTGGATGAGGGAGAGTGGTCGTGAGCTGGTCTTGGGGCACAATTACCCAGAGATATATTTATTAACAGCCAACCTGTGCAACCTGCTGGAGCTTTATTTTTAATTTAATTTATATAGAGTACCTATTATTATATGCCACAATAGAGCTCTATGAGAAATGATGTGTCTTGCTGTGCAGTGTTCTGTCAGGAATGAGTGTGCAGGATGATCATATGGGAAGACTATAGTGGGGAGTGGGACATGGGATGTGGTCATGTCTGCTGCTGCTTCAGTATGTCCTTGACTTACCTTGTGGTCTAATACATGTGGTCTAATTGTCTCTGGGGGGCAGGTCCTTTGATCATTTCTACATTCTGTCAAGGAGGGAGGAAGAGTGGTAGCCACATAATGGTTTTATGTCACACGTGGTTGCAATGGTGGATGTGGTCAGCTGTGGATGTGGGATATTGGTTGTGAATCAGCCACAAAGTTTGTTTTATTTAATTTAATTTAATTTATTTATTTTTAGAGAGGGGGAAGGGAAGGAGAAGGAGTGGGAGAGAAACATCAATGTGTGGTTGCCTCTCATGTGTCCCCTACTCGGGACCTGGCCTGCAACCCAGGCATGTGCCCTGACTGGGAATCGAACCAGTGACCCTTTGCTTCACAGGCGCGCGCTCAATCCACTGAACTACACCAGCCAGGTCAGCCACAAAGTTTTGACCTGGAGTTACTTAAAAAAAAAAAAACAGCCTTTTACACCAGCAGGGAGACTCCTCTGTCCCCAGGATTAGGAAGGGCTCAGAAAAGACAGAGAAATGAAAAATTCATACCAGGGTTGCTATCCACAGACACTGCATTTTTAACTCAAAACAGGAGATCCAGAAACTTTGAAAGAAAGGATAGATATATTTACTACATGCCAATTAAAAAATCTGAAATCCTTGGTTTCCAGGACACCATACTCACCTAGTTTTCCTCTTTGCTCACCATTCACACTTCTACAAGAGTTTTTAGCAGCTAATTGGTGCTCAAATACCCATTGAATTAAATAAATTAAGGAACAAATGGATATATGTGAGGAAATATAAAGAGATGATGGTTAGAGAACTTAGTTGGTCATTCAGTGGTTATAAGCTCAATTCAGTTCTGCAACTATTGACTGACCACCTCTGCTCTACTCTTAAGACACGTGAAGGAGCTCACAGTATATGTGGGAGACAGACACAGAGAAAGAATTTCAGTGGATTGTGATTATCAGAGATATTAATGGACTAACAGTAGGTTGTGAGGGCCCAAGGATGGATACTTAGCCTAGTGTGGGGACGCTGAAAGCCTTAGAGGACACAGTGCTCAAGCTGAACTTTAAAAAATGAGAAAGAATCTACTAGGTAATAAAGGGGAAGAGAGAGGGCAGTCCAGTTAGAAGGAATGGCATTGTAGAGGTCTGGAAATGGAAAACAGCTAGTGAAAACAAATGAGCACACCCATATTTCACCTATCTTTCAATGAGGAGATTCTGACTTTGTCAAATATTGAACTCCAGAGATGTGTTGGTGTCCTTCCATTAATGTGGTAATTTGATCAATGTTCAAAAAGGCAACTTTATGCTAGTTGCATTGAGAAATCACATAAAATGGACAAATTACTACAGACCTATATCTTGTCAAAATTGTCCAGAAAAAAGAGTAATCTTGAGTGGGACTAAAAGCTGTAGCCAAAGAACTTTTCTTCAGAAAAATAAAAATGGAACTGCCTGTTCACCTGGCAATTCCACTGCTGGGATTATACCCTAAGAACCCTGAAACACCAATTCAAAAGAACCTAGGCATCCCAATGTTCATAGCAGCACACTTTACAATAGCCAACTGCTGGAAGCAACCCTAAGTGCTGGTCAGCAAATGAATGGATCAAAAAACTATGGTACATTTACACAATGGAATTCTGCAGAGCAGAGAGAAAGAAGGAGCTCCTATCTTTTGTGACAGCATGGATGGAACTGGAGAGCATTATGCTAAGTGAAATAAACCAGGCGGTGAAAGACAAATACTATATGATCCCACCTTTAAGTAGAACCTAATCAACAAAACAAGCAAAATATAACCAGAGACATTGGAATTAAGAACAAACTGACAGTAACCAGAGGGAGGGAGGGAGGGGATAATGGGGGGAAAAGGGTGAAGGGTTTTCAGGAGCAGCTATAAAGGACACATGGACAAAATCAAGGTGGATAGGATCAGGGAAGGAAAGTGGGGATGGCTGGGGTGGAGGGAGAGTGGAGAGGGGAAAATGCAAACTGTACTTGAACAACAACAACAACAAAAGCTTTCCATACAGAAACTGGGCCCAGATGAGTTTACTGATGAAGCACTCAAGGAACAAGTAATTCCAATTTTACACAAGCAGAGTTTAGAAAAAGAGGGAGCATGCCTAATTCATCTTATGGGGCTGATGTAACCTTGGCACTAAAACCTGATGAGTGAAAACATATTACTAAATGATCTCAAGAAAATAGATGCAAATATTTAAAACTAAGTGATAACTGCCCGTCAGTCTGTTCAGGCTGCTATAACAAAATAACATAGATTAATAGAAAACAAACATTTATTTCTCACAGTTTCTGAGGCTTGGAAGTCAAGATAAGGTGCTGGTAATTTTTGTGTATTGTGAGGGCCAACTTAATGATCCATAGACTTCTCACTGTGTCCTCACAGAATGAGGGGGGAAGGTCAGTCTCGGGAGTCTCTTTTGTAAAGACACTGATTCCATTCACGAGGGCTGTATTCTCATGACCTAATCACCTCCCAGAGGCTTCACCTCCTAATACTATCACATTTAGTGACTAGGTTTTTGAAGGGATAGGAACATTTGTCTATAGCACTGCCTAAGTCCAGTACAGCTCTTTGACTTATAATAGGGTTACTTCCCTATAAACCGATCATAAGTTGAAGTATCATAACCTACCAAATATGGCTTAACCTAGCCTACCTTAAATGTGACCAGACACTTGCATTAGCCCACAGTTGGACAATTGTTTTGAGTTTCACTTCAAAAGTAATTGCCTTCCTCTTCTCACCAGAAAAAGAAGACACAAATGGGTATTTTGTAGACATAATGGGATGTGAAAACTAAGTGATAACTGCCTGTCAGTCTGTTATCCAAAACAGACTATCCAAAAACATAATATCCAAAAAAATTATGGCAACACAAAACACTGTAGCCTATTTGTTGTTTATTCTTGTAGCTGACTGGGAGCTTCAACTCACTGCTGCTGCCCAGCATCAGAAGAGAGTATTATTGTACTGCATAACACTAGTCTGGGGAATGATTTCTACTAAATGTGTATTACTTTTACATCATTGTAAAGTTGAAAAGTTGTAAGTTAAACCATAATAAGTTGGAGACTATGTGCATATTAAAAAAAGTATAATATGACCAAATTGGATTTATTCCAAAACTGCACTGTGGTTTAACATTTGAACTCAATCAGCATAATTTACCCCATTAGCAAATTAAATGAGAAAAAACAATTATCTCAATAGATGTAGAGAAAGGGTTAGATAAAGTTTGACATCTATTCATGATTTAAAGGACCTTAGCAAGTTAGTTGAATAAACTTTCTTACCATAAAAGATACCTTAAAAATTTACAATGAAGTACATAGTTAGAAGTGAAATGTTAAGAGTTTTGACATTTGGAATGTGGAAAGCATGCTTGGTGTCACCATTTCTATTTAGCATTGTACTGGAGGTCCTAGTAAGAAAAATAAATCAAGGAAAAGAAAATATTTAAATATTGGAAGTGAACAGAATTTTAATTATTTGTAGATGATAGCATTGGGTTGTAGAAAATCCAAAACAATCTATAGGTAAATTATTAGCATTATTAAGAATTTAGGACTTCTGGCCAAGATGGAGGTGTAGGTATACACACTGCACCTCCTCACACAACCAAAAGAAGGACAGCAACAATTGAAAAATAAAAAACAACCAGAACTGACAGAAAATCAAACTGTATGGAAGTCCGACGACCGAGGACTTAAGAAGAAACATCCATCCAGACTGTAGGAGGGGCAGAGACGCACGGCTGGGCAGAGAGGACTCACAACAAGGTAGTGGCTAGAGGACTGGGGCAGGCAAGGCGGTGGCTGGTGGAGTGGGCAGTCCCACATTTGCATGCAGATAAACCAGGAGGAACAACTGGGGAGCAGGATGGACTGTGCGACCCAGGGCCCCATTGCGGGGAAATAAAGCCTCATACCACCAATTGAAAATACCTGTGGGGTGCTGGGAGAGACTCCCAGACTCACAGGAGAGTTTGTTGGAGAGACTCACAGAGTCCTAGAACATACACAAACCCACCCACCCAGGAATCAGCACTAGAAGGGCCCAGTTTGTTGGTCGGAAGTGATTGAAATCCGGCAGAGAGCAGAGCAAGCACCATTGTCCTCTCTCGGACCCCTCCCCCACATACAGGGTCACTGCACAGCAACTTGGATTGCTCCACCCTGGTGAACACCTAAGGCTCAGCCCCTCATATTTAACAGGCGTGTCAAGACAAAAAAAAAGGCCCAAATGAAAGAACAGATCAAAGCTCCAGAAAAAATACAACTAAGTGGTGAAGAGATAGCCAAACTATCAGATGCACCGTTCAAAACACTGGTAATCAGGATGCTCACAGAACTGGTTGAATTTGGTCTCAAATTGGATTAAAGAAATGAAGGCTATGCTAAGTGAAGTATAGGAAAATATACAGGGAACCAATAGTGATGGGAAAAAAACTGGGACTCAAATCAACAATTTGGAGCAGAAGGGAAAAAATATCCAACCAGAAAAAAATGAATAAACAAGAATTCAAAAAAATGAGGAGAGGCTTAGGAACCTCCAGGACACCTTTAAACATTCCAATATCCAAATTATAGGGGTACCAGAAGGGGAAGAGGAACAGCAACAAGTGGAAAAGTTATTTGAACAAATAATAAAGGAGAACTTCCTCAAGCTAGCAAAAGAAATAGACTTCCAGGAAGTCCAGGAAGCTCAGAGAGTCTCAAAGAAATTGGACCCAAGGAGGAACACACCAATGCACATTGTAATTACATTACCCAAGATTAAAATGAAGGAGAAAATCCTAGAAGCAGGAAGACAAAGGGAGACAGCTACCCTCAAAAGACTTCCCATAAGACTGTCAGCTGATTTCTCAAAAGAGACCTTACGGGCAAGAAGGGGCTGGAAAGAAGTATTCCAAGTCATGAAATCGAAAGACCTACATCCAAGATTGCTCTATCCAGCAAAGCTTTCATTTAGAATGGAAGGGCAGATCAAGTGGTTCCCAGATAAGGTCAAGTAAAGGACTTCATCATCACCAAGTTCTTATTATATGAAATGTTAAAGAAATTTATCTAAGGAAAAGAAGATAAAAAATATAAACAGTAAAATGACAGCAAATTCACAATTATTAACAACCACTCCTAAAACAAAAAAGGAAAGTAAACTAAACAAACAACTAGAACAGGAAGAGAACCACAGAAATGAAGATCACATGGAGGATTAGCAACAGGAGAGTGGGAGGGGGAGAGAGGGAGAGAAGGTACAGAGAATAAATAGTATAGATGGTAGGTAGAAAATAGAAAGCGTGAGGGTAAGAATACTATAGGAAATGTAGAAGCTGAAGAACTTATGTGTATGACCTATGGACATGAACTAAAGGAGGGAATGATGCTGGGAAGGGGGAGTACAGGACAGAGGGTAATAAAGGAGAGAAAAATGGGGCAACTGTAATGCCATAATCAATAATATATATATATATTTATATAAACATATTTACTGATTATGCTATTACAGTTGTCCCACTTCCCCCTTCATTTCCCTCCACCCTGCACACCCCTCCCCCACCATTCCCCCCTTTAGTTCATGTCCATGTGTCTTATTGGTTCCCTGTGCATTTCTCTTCATTTCACTTAGTTTAGCCTTCATTTGTTCATCTAATTTGTGACTAAAATCAACCAGTTCTGTGAGTATCCTGATCACCAGTATTTTGAACTGTGCATCTGATAGGTTAGCTATCTCTTTGTCATTTAGAAGTATTGGCTCTGGGGCTTTGAGCTGTTCTTCTGCTGGAGCCATAATGTTTTGGTGTGTTCATTCTTGTCACATATGAGGGGTGGAGCCTTAGGTGTTCACCAGGGTGGGGAAACCCAAGTCACTGGGTTGTGACACTGTATGTGAGGGTGGGGTCTGAGAGGGGACTATTGCGCTTTGCTCCACTCTCTGTTGCACCTCAGTCCCTTCCACAGCTTCCCCCAAGCAAACTGGGCCTTTCTGGTGCTGATTTCCATGTGGGCGGGCTCGTGTGCCTTCTAGGACCCTGTGGGTCTCTCCAACAAACTCTCCTGTGAGGCTGGGAGTCTCTCCCTGTGCCTCAACCCCCACATGTATTTTCAATCAGTGTTTTGAGGCTTTATTTCTCAGTGCTAGGATGGGTTGCATGATCTCTCTCGCTCCCCAGTTATCTATGTGCAAATGTGGGACCGCTGCCCAGTCAGCCAGACACCTTGCACACAGTGCCCCGCTTCTCAATCGCCACCTCGCTGTGTCTGCCCATTGCCACCCCATGCCCGTGGTCTGCCAGCTGCTGCCTGGGTGCCCAGGGTCTGTCCAGTGCCGTCTTGTGCACCTGCGGTGCCTTGCATGCCCGGTGTCACTGCTTCCTGTGCTGCAACCCTTCTGCTTGGGCACCCAACTCCGCCCCACCTACTGGTCTGGATGAATGTGTCCACTTTAACTCCTTGGTTGTCGGACTTAGATACAGTTCAATTTTCTCTCAGTTTTGGTTGTTATTTTGTTTCTAAATTGTTGTTGTCCTTATTTTGGTTGTTCAAGGAGGCACAGTGTGTCTACTTATGCCTCCATCTTGGCCAGAAGTCCCATTAAAATATATTTAAAAATAAATAAAAGGATGTGTGAAGAAATAAAATTTAAAAAGATTTTTGATATAAAATTCATATTTTAAAATCCATTGCTTTTATATGCTAACAACAAAGACATTTTAATAAAGATACCATTTATGAACTCTTTAGAAATTAACAAAAGGGAGAAAGATCTCTTTGGAAAAAAGAAAACCTTGAAAGGCATTAAAAAAGACTAAAATAAATAGAAATGTTCATCAAATGGAAGAGTCAATGTCATTAAGCTGTTAGTTCCTTCTAAACTGTTTTGTAGGTTCAGTGCAAATTCATTCATGATTCCAATATTTTTTATGTGTACTATAGCAAGTTAATTCTTAAATTTATGTCTAAGTGCCAACTATCCAGGACACACATACTTATAAAAGTATAGCAATTAAGATAGTGTAATACTGCTGTGAGGATTGACAAATAGACCAATGAAAGACTAGTGGTCTCAGAAACAGAGCCACTCTTATGGAGACACAGAATAGGTGGCCAAGGAAGTACTGTGAGAGCAGAGGGGGATGATTGGACTTTCAATAAATGAAAGTGGTTATTCAAATTGAGCAAAAATGAAATCGGATCTTTACCTCACAACACAAAAATAATTCTAGGTAGATTGAAAACCTAAATGTGAAAGGCAAAACCCAAAGAATTTTAAGAATTTTATATAGTAGAATACCTTCATATACTCAATGGTAGAAAAGTTTTTCTTAAACAAGGCACAAAAACGCTAACCGTAAATGAAAATTATAAAATGCTTAATTAAATTAAAATTAAGAATGTCTATCAAAAAACACCATAAAGAGAGTGAAAACCACATATTGGGACACAAGTTGGGAGAAGATAGTTGAAACATGAGTGAGGAAAGGCTCAAACCTAGAATATATTAAAAACTACAAATAGAAGACCAAGATGTGCAAGTAAGTATATAAATAAACTGTATATTCACATAGTGGAATACTGTACAATGAAAATGAAAGATCTACAAGTACATGGGATAGCCTGGATGAATTTCAGACAAGATATTGAGCAAAAGAAGCCAAACACAAATGAGTGCACACTGTATGAGCCATTTACACAAAGTTCAAAACCAAGCAAAACAAATCTATTACTTGTGGTAAAATTATAAAGAAAAGCAAGGGAATGATTATCATCAAGTCATGATAGTGTTTACTTCTGGGGGAGGGAGGAATGTGATTGGAAAGGGACCTAGGGGATTTCTGGAATGTTGATAATGGTCTGATTGACCTGTGTGGTTGTTCATGGATATAAAATTCATTAAAATTCATTAATATTCATTAACATGCATATTTCTCAGGCAAAAAAAAAAAAAACCCCACCCAAAACCCAACCCACAACTAAAACAAAAGGCGGTGAGAAGTGGGAGTAATGTGGCTCTCTGGAACTCCTCCACAGAGGCTCTGGGTGACCCCAGTTTCCTTGTCTAGACCACAAAGTGTAGGTGGCCTACTTCCTTGAGAACCTCCCTTGGGGTCAGTGTCTTGCCTTTAGTCCTGAAGTTACCGAGACTCCCTCAGCTCTGTCTATGGAAGTCATGTTTTGAGGAATTGTTTATTTTGTGTCTTCTGACACCAGTTATGGAGTGGGGACATCCCCACCTCTCAGGGGATAAATAGTATGTGGCATTTTGTCCTCAGATGTCGGAGTTAATCTCCCTTTGGACCTCATTTATATGTGGTTTTAGAGCCTGGCAGATATCATTTAAAAAGTCAGAAGCCCAAGTCCTGGTTGTGTGATCTTGGGCAAGTTACCTGTCCTCTCCAAACCTTAGTTCCACATTCATAAAAGGGAGTTAATCCCCACCAAGCTTTGGGGCAAATGTATAATGACTTTCACTCATAAACATATTTGATTGATCTAGTAGTCCAGGCAGTGTAGCAGGGTGGGCAAGAGGAGGGACTCTGGAATGACACAGTCCAGGATTAAATTGCCACTATGTCACACAATGGGCAAGTTACTTAAGCTGTCTGTGTTGCACTTTGCTTTTCTCACAGGGCTATGGAGAGAGGGCAACCCTCTCACAGAGGGTTGAGTGAGATAGTATTTCAGTTACCTAGGTCAGTGCCAGGCACAGACCAAGCATTGAGTGAATGTCAGCTGTCATCAGTCCCCTCTAGAACTCTTACAATCACTATCAGCCATAACACCCTGTCCCTGCACTCAAGTGTATGTATTATAATGTGTGGGATGGGGACCTCTTTGTTCTCCATGCCTATTCCTAGCTTGCCCTCTTGAGAGGCACTGGGTCCCACACACCCTCCCCAGGGGACCTGTACCCTCCTCAGGCTCCCCCTGTCTCAGAGGCTGGCAGAAGGGACAGAGACACCATCTTGTAGGGATCACAGCAATGGCATTTGTTACAAAAGTGGAGGCCTGAGAGGAAGAAAGGAAGTAGAGTTGAGAAGACATGTGGTAGTTTCATATTGATAATGTAAAAAATTTACAAGCTTAAAACAACATGAATGTGGGTGATAATTGGAGGGTGGAGGGATCAAGAAAAAAGAAGAGGAATCAACAGTGTGGTGATTGTGGGAAGGAGAGGGATGGGAGGAGATGGAAGAAGGTATAAAGAGGATAAATGGTAATGGAAAAACTACAATACAAAATAAGCTACTGGCATTGACACAAAGAAATATGGCCCAAGTGAAAGAACAGATAAAAACTCAAGAAAAAGAACTAAGCAATGAGGAGATAAATAACCTATCTGATGCAGAGTTCAAAACACTGGTAATTAGGATGCTCACAGAACAGATTGAGTTTGGTCCAAAAATGAAGGGAGAAATGAAGGCTATACAAAATAAAATAAAGAAAAATATACAGGGAACCAACAGTGAAGGGAAGGAGACTGGGACTCAAATCAACGATTTGAAACAAAAGGCAGAAATAAACATCCAACTGGAACATAATGAGGAAACACGAATTTAAAAAAAGTGAGGAGAAGCTTAGAAACCTTGGGGACAACTTTAAACATTTCCAACATCTGAATCATAGAGGTGCCAGAAGGAGAAGAGGAAGAGCAAGAAGTAGAAAACTTATTTGAAAAAATAATGAAGGAAAATGTCCGTAATCTGGCAAAGGAAGTAGACTTCTGGGAAGTCCAGGAAGCCCATAGTCCCAAAGAAATTGGACCCAAGGAGGAACACACCGAGACACATCATAATTAAGCTACCCAAGATTAAAGATAAGGAGAGAATCTCAAAGGCAGCAAGAGGAAAGGAGACAGTTACCGACAAAGGAACTCCCGTAAGACTAGCAGCTGATTTCTCAAAAGAAACCTTACAGGCAAGAAGGGGCTGGAAAGAAGTATTTCAAGTCATGAAAGGCAAGGACCTACATCCAGGATCACTCTATCCAGCAAAGCTATCATTTAGAATGGGAGGGCAGATGAAATGCTTCCTAGATAAGGTCAGGTTAAAGGAGTTCATCATAACCAGGCCCTTATTATATGAAATGTTAAAAGGACTTATGTAAGAAAATGAACAAGATAAAAAACTCTGAACAGTAAAACGACAACAAACTGATAACTATCAACAACTCAACCTAAAGAACAAAAACAAAAACTAAGCAAACAACTAGAATGGAAGCAGAATCACAGAAATGGAGATCACATGGAGGGTTATCAGTGAGGAGAGGGAGGGGGAGAATAAGGGGAAAAGACACAGGGAATAAGATATATGGTAGTTACAAAATAGGCAGGGGGTGGTTAAGAATAGTATAGGAAGTGGAGAAGCCAAAGAACTTATATGTATGACCCATGGACATGAACTAAGTAGGGGGGAATGCTGGAGGGTGATGGGATGCGGGGAGGAGGGAGATAAAGGGGATAAATGAAAAGAAAAAGAAAGGAAAAAGAAGAAAAATAAAAAAGAGAAAACAACAACAACAACAACAAAAAAGAAAAAACAAACTGTTAAAAAAACAACACAATTGTATTACCTTCTGGTTCTGGAGGTTAGACAATTCACCAGCTGTGGGCAGGGCTGAGTTTCTTCTGGAGGGTCTGGGGGGAGAAATCATTTATTTGCATTTTCTAGCTTCTAGAGGCTGCCCAAAGTCTTGGCTGGTGCCCCTTTCCTCCATCTTCAAAGTCATCAATAGTGAGTCATCTTTCTCTCATCAAATTACTTTCTCTTTTCATTTATAAGGATCCTTGTGATTACATTGGGCCCAGGATAATCTTCCCATCTCAAAATGCTTATATTTAATCACATCGACAATGTCCCTTTTGACATGTTAGGTGAGATATTCAACATTCTGTGGTTTAGGATGTGGAAATTTCTTGGGGGCTATTATTTTGCCTATTAAACACCCCCTTCCTCACCAGGCCTCTGTGGTGGCGGCCATTGTTCCCACACTGAGGCCACAGAAGCAGACAGATGGGGCTTAACCTCGAAGGGAACAAGGTGTCCATCCTGCGGGGGAGAGCAGCATGTTACCAGTTAATTAAGACTATGTGGTTCTTGTAATAAACAATAGCAACACCTCAGCATTTACCTCAGAGTTACTCTGTGCTAGACACTGGCTGATCACTTCACACGAACCATACTTTTCTCACACCAACTCCACGATGTCAACTGTACTTTTAGCACCAGTGTACAGATGAGGAAACTGAAGCTCTGGGTGTCTTTTGTGTTTACAGCAGCCCTTTGCACAGTACTTTGCAGGGCCTTCCTGATCTTCCTCTCCTTCCTCCTCCTTGTTATAAGGCCCATTATTTTAATCTTATTGTGACCTCTGTTTTCTGTCCTCAGCTCTCAGTCCTCAGCCTGTCATCCGATCACATCTTACGACACCTCCACTTTCTTTTCTGGATGTCTGTGGACCAGGATGGGTACAGGTCCAAACATGAGTTTTCTTCTAAGTCAGACTGATCTTTCCCTTTTCTTTGGGGAAGTGTGTCTGAAGTGTTGGTCCCATGTTGAGGGCCTGGTGTCACCAGGCACAGCTCAGTCATGGACTATCCACATTACAGTAATACCCAAATTTACCAGCAGGGGGTATCACATCTGCACGACTGGGAAGGCCTTGGAGAATGCAGAGGAGGTACAGAGGCTTAAATATTTACACCTGAGGAGGTCACAGGCCTCTCTGGGTGCCTTAGCTCCATTCCTGGTATCACTCAGAACCACCCCCCTTCTCTGTGTGGACAGCTTGGGTCAGCCTAGGACCTGCTCTGCCCTTCCTCCCGGAGGACACTGGTCCTAGTCAGTGGTGTTCAGAGTGTTCTGCAGCTTGCCTTCCCCTTCCTGCTTTTATTCCTTTTTATCAGAAGATCATTTCCATGATTAAAAGGAAGAGCTCATATTTTAAATCTTGTTCTCATTAAAAGGTTGCATTATGCAGGCTGTTTTTCCACAGGATGGACTGACTCTGCTGCTGGGACCCCAGTGCAGGTTGGGCTATAGCACAGAGTGTCCTGACAGCACAGCAGTGGATCCTGAAGGCACTGGGGGAAGCCTCGACAGAGCATGGGGTTTAGGAAAAGGCCACCAAATCCCCCATTCAATTCCTGGACAGCTGTAGGCTCTGCCTCCATCCCAGGGCCTGAATGTTGAATGCAGAATCCCTATCTAGGGTGAGTAGATGCATCAGGGCTCCTCATCTGGGGGGAGATACAGGCCTAGAAAAGGAAGCAACAGAAAAGCTCCCAATGGTTTGAGTGTATGTATGACTATGGGGCAAGAAAAGGCAACCCACAATTGGCCCACTCAGCTGCTATGGGGCTGCAGGCCCAGCTCCTGTCCTTTCTGGTCCTGTTTCACTTGCATAATGTGCACAATTACACTCCCATCATGCAGGGGATGTTTATGAATGGAGGGGGATCTGTGTCAAGGAGGAAGCAGATTTGGCCCAAGAGAAAAAGGAGCAAGTCAGAGTTGGTGGGGAAGGACTGAATTGAAACACCTCAGACCCAGTCCAGGTCTGTCTTTCTGGAAGTGCTCAGGCCAGTCAGGCAGGTTGGGAAGCTCTGAGATAAGAACCATAGTCTAGGAATCCATTGAGGTCCTCTCTATAGTGTTCTGGGATGGCCAACTGCCTGTGTCAGGAGCTCCTTCCTGTTTGTCCTCATCTCTGCTCACAAGAAGCTGTAAGATGAGCTCACTGCTCCAAAAGTTATTACAACAATTCTGGAGTCCTTAAAGCCATGAGTCCCCTGTTAACACCGGTATAACTTATCTAAACTGTGGCTCCTATGTTCTGAAATGGTTTGATGATGTGTCATTATTTATTATAGCCACAGCTTATTTAGTCATTCTCCTATTGGATGGTTAGGTTGTATATGATTTACTTTTTTGCCATTCTAAACTAGCTATGGTGAGCATTCTTGTGCATGCAATGCAAGTGAAGCATTCCTGGGAGAGACACAGGAATGTTCATATAGTAAAACTATTTGTAATAGCAAGAATCTGGAAACAGCCCAATTATACATCACCAGGAAATACATTGTATTATATCAATACCACAGCTATAGGACAGAATGAACTAAACCACACACAGACAAAAGTTAGTGAAAGGAGTCAGGTATAACAGAAGACACGCTATAGGATTTCCTTTATATGGGGAGGGACCCAAAATAAAAAAAATTAAATAAAAATTGTGTATTTATTCTTACATGTTTAAACTTCACTCACCTTCAAAGTACTCTCTATTTGATACAATACACCTATTGAGGCTTTTCCCCACTGCTCAAAAACAGTTTTTGAACTTGTCGATTTTGTTGCCTTTTAGTGCTTCTGCTGTTTTTTGTTTTACCTCTTCCATATCAGCAAAAATATTTCCCTTTGAGGACTTTTTTCATCTGGGGAAACAAAAAAACAAGTAACTTGGGGCATAATTGGGTGAATAGGGAGGGTGGGGCACAGGGGTCATACTGTACTACAAGGAAAACCTGTACTACAAGGGATCCACCCTCCAGAAAGTAATTCCAGGTTTTTTGGGGGTCCCTCCTCATTTGTAGCTCAAAAACAAACAAGACTACTGTTAGGTGTACATATACCTGTGCTAAAACAGTCTTGTAGAAAGCAAGGATTTTCACTTGCTTGATTGACAGAATTTAAAAAATTTATTTAAAAACCTGTCATACAGTAAAGTTAACTTTGAAGGTTCCATGAGTTTTAAAACATGTATAGATTCATGTAACCACCACTGCATTCAAGACACATGATTCTCGATCACCTCACAGAACTCCCTTTGCTGCTGCTTCATAGTCAGACACTCACACACAAATATAGCTAATTGATATTTTACAAGTTGTGCTTATCCATTTTTCAGTGCCACACTGTCTTCCTTACTGTAGCTTTATAGTAACTCTTAAAATCTGTATTAGTCCTCCAATTTGTTCTTCCTTTTCAGAAGTATTTCGGCAATCCTAGTTCCTTTGTTTTTCCACACACATTTTAGAATCAATTAGTCTGTATCTAAAAAAAATTCTTCTTGAATTTTGTTTGGAATTGCACTAAATCTACAGATTAATTTGTGGACAATTGACATGATAACTGCTGTATTTTGCTGTGTATAATGCACAACCACATTCTTGGTCCAAATTTTCAGGAAAAAAATCTTTTGTTTTAAATTTTAAATTTATTTATTTAATATTCAGATACTTGTTTTTTGTGTTATAAAGGAATTTTAGCATTTATTTTTGAACATATTATGGCACAAGAAACTTTATGTAACAAATAAATACAAAACACAAGAACAGATACAAGGTATTTCAGGTTCTAGCCATGTATAATGCACATCCTTATTTTTCCCTAAAAAATTTGGGGAAAAATTTGGATTATATATGGGAAAATATGGGCATATCAAATCTGTCTTCCCATGAAAACAGCATGTTTCTTCATATATTTAGGTCTTTTCGAAATTTCTTTCATCAGTTTCTTGTAGTTTGCAACATTCACAGATCCTATACATGTTTTGTTAGATTTTTTTGTTCATTTTATACATATTTTTATTTAAAAATTAAAAAATATTTTATTGATTATGCCATTACAGTTGTCTCATTTCCCTCCACCCTGAACACCCCCTCCCACCCACATTCCCCACCTTTAGTTCATGTCCATGTGTCATAAGTTCTTTAGCTTCTGCATTTCCTACACACTACCCTTGCCCTCCCCCTGTCTATTTTCTCCCCACCATCTATGCTACTTATTCTCTGTACCTTCTCCCTGCTTCTCTTCCCCCAACTCCCCTGTTGTTAACCCTCCATGTGACCTCCATTTTTGTGGCTCCACTCCTGATCTAGCTGTCCACTTAGTTTGCTTTTGTTTTAGGTGTAGTTGTTAACTGTGAGTTTGCTGTCCTTTCACTGTTTATATCTTTTATCTTCTTTTTCTTAGATAGGTCCCTTTAACATTTCATATAATAAGGGGTTGGTGATGATGAACTCCTTGAACTTGACATTATCTGAGAAGCACCTTATCTGCCCCTCCATTCTAAATGAAAGCTTTGCTGGATAGAGCAATCTTGGATGTAGGTCCTTGCCTTTCATGACTTGGAATACTTTCCAGCTCCTTCTTGCCTGTAAGGTGTCTTTTGAGAAATCAGCTGACAGTCTGATGGGAACTCCTTTGTAGGGGACTTTCCCCTTACCTCTTGCTGCTTCTAGGATTCTCTCCTTCATTTTCATCTTGGCTAATGTAATTATGATGTGCCTTGGTGTGTTCCTCCTTGAGTCCACCTTCTTTGGAACTCTCTGAGCTTCCTGGGTTTCCTGGAAGTCTGTTTCCTTTGACAGATTGGGGAAGTTCTCCTTTATTATTTGTTCAAATAAATTTTCCACTTGTTGCTCTTCCTGTTCCTCTTCTGGTACCCCTATAATTCGGATGTTGGAACATTTAAAGATGTCCCGCAGGCTCCTAAGCTTCTCCTCATTTTTTTTTGAATTCTTGTTTCTTCATTCTTGTTTGTTTGGTTGTTTCTTTGTTCCTTCTGGTCCACTCCATTGATTTGAGTCCCAAGTTTTCTTTCCATCACTCTTGGATCCCTGTGCATTTTGCTTCATTTCACTTCGTGTAGCCTTCATTTGTTCATCTAATTTGTGACTAAAATCAACCAGTTTTGTGAGCATCCTGATCACCAGTATTTTGAACTGTGCATCTGATAGGTTGGCTATCTCTTGATCACTTAAAAGTATTGGCTCTGGGGCTTTGAGTTGTTCTGCTTGAGCCATGATTTTTTGGTCTGGTCACACCTGTTACATATAAGGGGCAGAGCCTTAGGTGTTCACCAGGGTGGGGCAACCCCTGTCACTTGGTTGTGATGCTGTATGTAGGGGCAAGGTCAGAGGGGGAAACAATGGCTCTTGTTTCTCTGTTTCTTGAATTTCAGTCTCCTCTTGCACTTCCGACAAGCAAATTGGGCCCCTCTGGTGCTGGTTCCCGGGTGGGTGGGGTTGTGTATGTTCTAGGACTGTGTGGGTCTCTCCAAAGAACTCTCCTGTGAGGCTGGGAGTGTCTTCCTGAGCCTCAATCCCCACAAGTTTTTTCAGTTGGTGCCTTTAGGCTTTATTTCCCGTGGCTGAGGCCCTGGGTTGTGCGATCTATCTCACTGCCCAGTTTCCCCTGGTTTATCTGCATGCGAATGTGTGTCCACAGTCAGCAAACCGCCTTGCGCACCTCACTGGGTCTACTCATTTCCTCCCCTTGCCAGGGTCTGCCAACCACTGCTTTTTCCTGCTACGACCCCTTTCCTCCAGCCCCTGACTTTGCCTTTCTTACTGGTCTGGATGAATGGTTCATTGTCAGACTTCCATACAGTTCAATTTCCTGTCTGTTCTGGTTGTGTTTTTGTTTGTAAATGTTTGTTGTCCTTAAATCTGATTGTGTGAGGAGGCACAGTGTTTCTGCCTGTGCCTCCATCTTGGCCGGAAGTCCCTTTTGTTAGATTTTTTTTGAGGAGCTATTATAGAACAGTATCGTGTGTGTGTTTTATTTTATTTTATTTTTTCTTTTTTTAAAATATATTTTATTGATTATACCATTACAGTTGTTCTATTCCCCCCCTTCATTCCCCTCCACCCGCACACTCCCTCCCCCACCATTCTCCCCCCCCTAGTTTATAACCACGTGTCTCAAGTTCTTTGGATTCTATATTTCCCCCACTATTCTCACCCTCCCCCCTATCTATTTTCTACCTACCATCTATGCTATTTTCTGTGCCTTCTCCCCCCTTCTCCTCCTCCCACTCCCCTGTTGCTAACCCTCCATGTGTTCTTCATTTCTATGGTTCCACTCCTGATCTAGCTGTCCTCTTGGTTTGCTCTTGTTTTAGGTGTGGTTCTTTTTTTTTTTTAATATATTTTATTGATTATACCATTACAGTTGTTCTATTCCCCCCCTTCATTCCCCTCCACCCGCACACTCCCTCCCCCACCATTCTCCCCCCCCTAGTTTATAACCACGTGTCTCAAGTTCTTTGGATTCTATATTTCCCCCACTATTCTCACCCTCCCCCCTATCTATTTTCTACCTACCATCTATGCTATTTTCTGTGCCTTCTCCCCCCTTCTCCTCCTCCCACTCCCCTGTTGCTAACCCTCCATGTGTTCTTCATTTCTATGGTTCCACTCCTGATCTAGCTGTCCTCTTGGTTTGCTTTTGTTTTAGGTGTGGTTGTTAATAACTGTGTGTTTGCTGTCCTTTCACTGTTCATATTTTTCATCTTCTTTTTCTTATATAAGTCCCTTTAGCATTTCATATAATAAGGGCTTGGTGATGATGAACTCCTTGAACTTGACCTTATCTGAGAAGCACTTTATCTGTCCTTCCATTCTAAATGAAAGTTTTGCTGGATAAAGCAATCTTGGCTGTAGGTCTTTGGATTTCATGACTTGGAATACTTCTTTCCAGCCCCTTCTTGCCTGTAAGGTCTCTTTTGAGAAATCCGCTGACAGTCTGATGGGTACTCCTTTGTAGGTGACTGTCCCCTTATCCCTTGCTGCTTCTAGGATTCTCTCCTTCATTTTAGTCTTGGCTAATGTAATTATGATGTGCCTTGGTGTGTTCCTTCTTGGGTCCAACTTCTTTGGGACTCTCTGAGCTTCCTGGATTTCCTGGAAGTCTATTTCCTTTGCCAGACTGGGGAAGTTCTCCTTTATTATTTGTTCAAATAAGTTTTCCACTCGTGGCTGTTTCTTTCCCCCTTCTGGTACCCCTATAATCCGGATGTTGGAACGTTTAAAGATGTCCTGGAGGTTCCTAAGCCTCTCCTCATTTTTTTGAATTCTCATTTCTTCATTCCTTTCTGGTGGGATGTTTTGTTCTTCCTTCTGGTCCATTCCATTGATTTGAGTCCCAGTTTCCTTTCCATCGCTATTGGTTTCCTGGACATCTCCCTTCATTTCAATTAGTTTAGCCTTCATATGTTTCTCTAATTTGTGACTGTAGTCTACCAATTCTGTGAGCATCCTGATAAATAGTGTCTTAAATTGGGCTTCTGAGAGGCTGGCAATTTCCCGGTTGCTTAGGGTTATTGGCTCTGGGACTTTGAGTTCCTCTTGTGCCATCTTTTGGGCTGGTCGTGCCTGTTAAGTAGCAGGATCGGAGCCCTAGGTGTTCACCAGAGCAGGGCAACTCAGTCGCTGGGTTGTGACGTTGTATGTGGGGGCGGGGTCAAAGAGGGACAATGGCTTCCCTCCGCCGCCTGCTGCCACGACCCCCACCAGCACCGCAGCCACCACTGTCACCGGGCCCCCGCGTTTCCTTCCACTGCACTCGAGTGTGCCACCGCTGTCGGCCCTCCACCACTGGGTTCGTCCCCTGGGGCCTGTGTGGTCCGTCTCACTGTGCACAAATGTGCGACCTTGGTCAGTCTGCCCTGCACCCTGACTGGCTTTGGGCTGCCCGTGTGCCTAGCGCCTAGGTCGGGGGATCTGTCCTGCCCGACCCAGCTCCGTTGCTGGTTCCGCCTCTCTTACCATCCCCGTTGAACGGTTCGTAGCTGTTGGACTTCCGTATAATTCCGTGTTCTGGTCTTTGGGTCTGTTCTAGTTCTCCAAAACTTTTGTTGTAGTCCAACTTGGTTGTGGGAGAAGGCACAGTGTTTCCACCTATGCCTCCATCTTGGCGGAAGTTCCTCGTGTGTGTGTTTTAAACAAGTTTTGGTTTGTATTGCTCATTGCTGGCATATAAAAATATGTTTGATGTTTGTCTGTTGAACTTGTATTCTGCAATGTTGCTAAACTCACTTACTAGTTCTAGTATTTTAAAAATAAATTCCATGGGATTTTCTATGCAGATGATCATGTCATCTGAGAACAGAGGTGGCTTTTTTCTTCCTTCCCAACCTGTAAGCCACTTATATCTTTTTCTTGACTTACTGAACTGGGTAGGGCTTCCAGTACAATGTTGAAAAATAAGGGCGAGAGTTGACATTCTTGCTTCATTTCCGGTAGGGAGAAAGCATTTGGTATTGCTGAGCTATTCTGGTAGACAAGACTGCACACATGTTAATCACAAATCATTGCTGGAGGAATGAATTGTGTGACTTCACTGGGAAAAGACACTTAGAAGCTCATGCTTCTTTCCTCTGGATTTCACCCCATGCACTTTTTCCCTTCGCTGATTTAATATAGTATCCTTAAGTTGTAATAAAGCTTAGCCATCAGTACAGCTACATGCTAAGTTCTGTGAATTCTCTTTGCAAATAATTGAACCTGAAATGGTCTTGGGGACCTCCAGTACCAGTGCATACACATTACAGATTATTATGTATTGTTGGTAAATTAAACAACCCCAGTTTTAAAAATTGATTATCCTATTACAGTTGTCCTAATTTTCCCCCTTTGCTGCCCACTCCACCCAGCACCCCCCACTCCCTCTGGTGGTCCCCCCTCCTTTGTTCATGTCCATGGGTCATGTGTATAATTTCTTTGGCAACTCCATTGTCCTATACTTTCCCTTAACATTTCATTGCCTATTTTGTAACTACCAATTTGTACTTCTTAATTGCTTCCCCTTTTTATCCATTCCCCCAGAACCTCTCCTCACTGGCCACCATCCCAATGTTCTCCATATCTATGATTCTGTTTCTGTTCTGGTTGTTTGCTTAGTTTGTTTTTTAGATTCAATTGTTGATAGTTATGTATTTATTGCCATTTCAATGTTCACAGTTTTGATCTTCTTTTTCTCAAATATGTTCCTTTAACATTTTAAATAATACTGGTTTGGTCATGATAAACTCCTTTAGCTTTACCTTGTCCAGGAAGCACTTTATCTGCCCTTTGATCCTAAATGATAGCTTTGCTGGATAGAGTAATGTAGGTTGTAGGTCCTTACTTTTCATCATTTTGAATACTTCTTGCCAATCCTTTCTAGCTTGCAAAGTTTCTTTTGAAAAATCAGCTGACAGTCTTATGGGCACTCCTTTGTAGGTAATTATCTGCTTTTCTCTTGCTGCTTTTAGATTCTCTCTTAATTTTTAACTTTTGGCATTTTAATTATGATGTGTCTTGGTGTGGTCCTCTTTACCTCCATCTTGTTTTGGGCTTTCTGTGCTTTCTGTACTTGTATGCCTATTTCCTTCATGAAATTAGGGAAGTTTTATTTTATTATTTTTTCAAATAGTTTTTAATTTCCTGTTATTTTTCTTCTCCTTCTGGCATCCCTATGATGTGAATGTTGTAATGTTTGAAGTTGTCCCAGAGCCTCCTTACACTATCCTCAATTTTTTTGATTCTTTTTTCTTCTTGCTGTACTGATTGGATGTCTTTTTCTTCCTTATGTTCCAAATCATTCATTTGATTGTTGGCTTCATCCTCTCTGCTGTTGATTACCTGAAAGTTGTTCTTTATTTCAATTAGTGTATCCTTCATTTCTGCCTGGGTCTTTTTTAAAAAAAAGATTTTATGTATTTATCTTTAGAGGGGAAGGAAAGGAGAGAGGGAGAGAAATATCAATGTATGGTTGCCTCTCATGTGTCCCCTGCTGGGAACTGGCCTGCAATCCAGGCATGTGCCCTGACTGGGAATTGAACCACGATCATGTAGTTCACAGGCCCACACTCAATCCACTGAGCTACACCAGCCAGGGCAGCCTGGGTCTTTTTTATGCTGTTGAAGTACCCACTGATTTCCTTAGGCATCCTTATAATTAGTGTTTTGAGCTCTGCGTCTGTAAGATTGCTTATTTCCATTTTTGTTTAGTTCTTTTTCTGGACTTTTTGTTCTATTCTTTCATTTGGATCATGTTTCTTTGTTTGCTTATTTTGGCAGCCTCCTTGTGTTTCTTTCTATGTGTTAGGTAGAGCTGCTTTGACTCTGTGTCTTATGTAGCAGTGTGCCCTAATGTAGTAGGTGTCCTGTAGGGTCCTGTGGCACAGCCTTCTTTATCACCCAAGCTGTGTGCTCCCTCCATGTGGGCTGAGTACTCCTTCCTCTTGTATACGAGTCTTGCTTGCTGTCTGAAGATCAATGGGAGGGATTTACCCAATCTAGACAGCTGGTAGGACTCCCTGTGACCCCTGGCCAGCAACCACCTTACTCTGTAGTGTGTGGAGGTAGTTGGGTGGTGCTCCAACATTGTCTGTAACTGTCCACTTGATGTGCAGGCTCTGGGGTTTCCTGGGTGGTACAGTCTAAGGTCAGCCATCACCTGTGTTCTGTCTGGGGCCACTTGGTCTAAGCTATAAAATGACCTGCAGATAGCTACCTGCTAGTGTCAGGCCTGTGGCCACTGGGTGAGAGATATGGGGGCTAGGCTCAGCTCTTGCTTGTCTGAGTGGATTTAGGAAGGTTTGATGCCTGTGCCTACCCCAGCCCTTCATATAGAAAAGCCACTTACCAGGGTGGGAGGGTTGTTTGGGTGGGCCTATAAGTTGGATGGGGTGGTCCCTTAGGTAATTATTAGGGTGGGGCTTACCATGTGAACCAGGTTGATATACTCACATATGATGCTACCACTCTGTGGTTCTTTGTTGGGGAGGGCTCAGTAAGGGTATAGTGGTCGCTGTCTACAGCTCTGTCTGGGAAGAAGCTGTCCGATAGCTTTTGCCCTATTATTGGACACTTCAGTTCCTCCCCGTATGACACTCATACCTTTCAAGGTGCTGCTCCAGTGCTGGAGCCCAGAGGGAGTGAGTCTGAGTAAGTCTGTGTGTGGTTTGAGATCCTTTAAGAGGAAAGGCAGAAAATCCTGTAGTTTCTTCTGCCAACCCAACCCCCACTGGTTTTTATAGCCAGAAGTTATGGGGACTTCTCTTCCTGGCAGTGGAACCCTGGGTTGGGTGGTCTGGTGTGAGGCTGGGACTCCTTGCTCCCCAGATATCTCTCCCAAATTTTTATACATCACACATAGGTGAGGGTCCAGCCTGTTCTGTGTCTGCACCCCTCCTACCAATCTGAATGGATGTGATTTCTTTTTTTTTAAGGCAGTACATTTGTTTAGTTATAAAATTAAACCAAACAGGAATTATTTTCCCTCTTGTTCACTGACATCTTTCAATGACCTAAGAGCAAATTTGCTTCTAACTGTTTGTCCCCAGCCATCTCCATCTTCCGTTCCTGGAACATTGGACTGAGCTCATTCTCCCGAAAATGCCTCCTCTATTTCTTCTACTTCTTCAGCTCCTTTTCTTGATCTCCAGGTAGATTTTTTCATTTATTTTTTTAAATATATTTTATTGATTATACCATTAGAGTTGTTCTATCCCCCCTTCATTCCCCTCCACCCACACACTCCCTCCCCCACCATTCTCCCCCCTTAGTTTATAACCACGTGTCTCAAGTTCTTTAGATTCTATATTTCCCCCACTATTCTCGCCCTCCCCCCTATCTGTTTTCTACCTACCATCTATGCTATTTTCTGTGCCTTCTCCCCCTCCCACCCCCCCTGTTTCTAACCCTCCATGTGTCCTTCATTTCTATGGTTCCACTCCTGATCTAGCTGTCCTCTTGGTTTGCTTTTGTTTTAGGTGTGGTTGTTAATAACTGTGTGTTTGCTGTCCTTTCACTGTTCATATTTTCATCTTCTTTTTCTTAGATAAGTCCCTTTAGCATTTCATATAATAAGGGCTTGGTGATGATGAACTCCTTGAACTTGACCTTATCTGAGAAGCACTTTATCTGTCCTTCCATTCTAAATGAAAGTTTTGCTGGATAAAGCAATCTTGGCTGTAGGTCTTTGGATTTCATGACTTGG